>NC_041728.1:80701816-81301816 GCF_004115215.2 Ornithorhynchus anatinus
ATTATATATATCAAGAAAAGGGTGTTTTATGAAGTCTCCAAATTTGCAGATATATGAAGCAGTTTGGGGGGTTAAGTGCCCTAAAGATGGAATAAATGTCAGTGCTGCAGCTACTCCTTTCACTGGAAGTGTAAACTCTGATGCCCTCTGGTGCATTTCTTCCATTTGTGTGACATTTTTCCAGATTGAAAGAAAAAATCTAAGAAAAATGTGACTAAAGATCTCCCATGATTTTTTTTTCTCTATTTTAGATAAGGCAGCAGTTCAGTGATTGGGTTGAGTTCAGTGATTAAAATAGTTAGAACTCTCTCTAAGAAGCTCAGAGTACTTAACAGTCTTTATCCAATTGATTCTTTCAGCATCCCTGTGAGAGTTGTAGGGCAGCAGTATTTTACATGCAGAGAAGTTAAAATAGGAATGCCACATCCTGAGTTAACTGTAAAATCAGGATAAATCACAGCTACTGAGTTTATGGTTTGTCGTTTAGCCCACTGAGCCATGCTTTATCACAGTACTCATAAAGCACCCTTCTCCTAACTGCCAGTGACTGGACAGAAAGAATGGCCAAGAATTTGCAAAATCAAGTTTACTGGTTTACTGCTTAGCTCAAAAAAGATGGTTGTTTTAACACTGTCAAGAAGTAAAGTTAGATCCTTGCAGAGTATAACCTTGGGTTGAGGCACTTTTGAAACCATATTAACTCTTTTAGAACATCATCATTCACATAAATAAATTACTGCCACGGTGGTTTGAAAGGTTCCTTAATGGCCTATGCAAGTCAAATTCAGATAAAGCAGTGCATAACATAATCCTCAGAAACATCTGATGCCCTGGAGAATCTCCTTTCATATATTCCCTAGACTCCATATTTAGGAAATATAGAAAATTCACATTAAAAGTCATTGAAAAATGAAATATCCTATACCTTTAATTGATTCTCATGTCCTGACAACAATATGTTTTAAGGACTCATGACTGCACATGGGACCCCAAGGTTGCTGTACAGAATGCACCCTTTTTATGGCATTTGTTAAGTGCTACTATGTGCCAGGGACTGTTTAGTTAGGTTGTACACAGTCCATATCTCCCAGGGGGCTCACAATCTTAACCCCATTTACAGATGACGTAATTGAGGCACAGACAACTTAATTGACCTGCCAAAGGTCACACAGCAGACGGTGAAGTTGGAATTAGAATCCAGATCCTTCTGACTCCCAGGCCCGTGCCCTAACCACTAGACCATACAGCTTCTCCTGAGAGAAAGCTCATTGTGGTCACTGAACATATCTACCAACACTGTTGTATTGCACTTTTCTTTGCTTTTAGTACAGTATTCTGCACACTGTAAGTGTTTAATAAATGCCATTGATAATAATGGCCAGTCACTACAGATTTGAATGTCATCTGACTATCGTTGTACTATTTTCAATGATAAAGTACTATCGCAAATAAATGTCAATGACATCTGAAGGTTTTTCAATAGGGATAATTATTTCAGTGCCTTTGACACTGCATCTACTCACACAGTTAGGAGAGAAAAACACTGAATGGTCCCATTTGATGGGGTGCCAAAAATAATGAGAAAAAAAATTGACTACTCTAAATGGACAGCCTAAGTAAACCAAAACAGGTATTGCCCAGGGATTCAAAATATTAAGCTGTTTTCACAACATTTCATTTTTCTGAACATGGGGAGAGAATCTGCAGAAGCCACGCTGTTCTTCTCTCTAGGTGGCAGTTGGAGGATTGGTATCTCAGTCTTTCCCCAACACAGTTCCAGGATTTCTGCAGATCAAAAGGTCCCACCCATCTCAGGGTCATACCCGGAGAATTTCCAGTACCTTACCAGTCTCGAATATGTGAGAGAAATTCAAGTAAAGGCATACCCATTCCATTCCTAGTTTGGCCAGGGGTCTAGCAAGTAGAAGGCAATCTGCTAAACATCAAAACTCCCCTGTGCTGGGCAGCAGTGGCATGGGAGAGAGTTGAGGGAAGAGACTCAAGTTTACTGTGCAGAAAGAGACAATGGTAAACAACTTCCATATTTTAACCTAGAAAACTCTATGGATACACTATCAGAACAATTACAGATGGAGGTGGGGCATTCTGAGAGAGATGTGTCCATGGTGTGCCTAGCGGTCAGAGACCACGTGGTAGCATAAGACAAGGAGGTCTCAGAAGCACAGTGCTAGCTCCTTTTCATTTCTCTGACAGCTTTATATTCATTCATTCATTCAATAGTATTTATTGAGCGGTTACTATGTGCAGAGCACTGTACTAAGCACTTGGAATGTACAAATCGGTAACAGATTTGAAGTGAGTGTAATTAGTTCGAATCCCCAACTAGTTAGATAAACATTTTCACAGTTTGGGGAGAAATGGCTCCATTTTTGTGAATTGGGAATTGCAGGACTTAGAATGTGAATAGGGATAGGAAGGCAGGTTTCAGTCAGTGATATTTATTGAGCACTTACTGTGTGCAGAGAACTCTAGTAAGTGCTTTTGAGAATACAGTACAATGAGACAGTAAACAACATGCCTGCCCACAAGGAGTTTACAGACTACAGGGAGATACAGCCATCAAAATAAATCACATATGGGTTGTACATCATAGCTGAGGGGCTGGATACTGGGTGAATAGAAAAGTGCTTAATAATAATAATAATAATGTTGGTATTTGCTAACTATGTGCTGAGCACTGTTCTAAGCGCTGGGGTAGCTACACGGTAATCAGGTTGTCCCACATGAGGCTCACAGTCTTCACTGACATTTTACAGAAGGGGTAAGGGGTACAGACCAATCTTAGGCAATTTAGAAGGGAAGGTGAATTGGGGGAGTGAGGGTTAGGACTTTGAAGGTGGGGAGAGTAGCAGTTTGTCATATGTGAAGGAAGAGGGAGTTCCACACAGAGAAATGAGAAATGATGTGGCATGGGTTAAGCAGTGAGATGGATGAGATTAAGTAGGTTGGTGTTAGAAAAGGGCTGCTCCGTCTCTACTCTCCCTCCGCCCTCTGTTCCGTTCCCCTTCCCCCCTTCACCTCCCCTCAGCTAAACCCCCTTTCCCCGCTTTCCCTCTGCTCCTCTCATTTGTATATATTTTTATTACCCTATTTATTTTGTTAATGAGATGTACATCCCCTTGATTCTATTTATCGAGATTAAGTTGTCTTGTTTTTGTCCATCTGTCTCCCCCGATTAATAATAATAATAATGTTGGTATTTGTTAAGCGCTTACTATGTGCAGAGCACTGTTCTAAGCGCTGGGGTAAACACAGGGGAATCAGGTTGTCCCACGTGGGGCTCACAGTCTTAATCCCCATTTTACAGATGAGGGAACTGAGGCACAGAGAAGTTAAGTGACTTGCCCAGAGTCACACAGCTGACAAGTGGCAGAGCTGGGATTTGAACTCATGAGCCCTGACTCCAAAGCCCGTGCTCTTTCCACTGCACCACGCTGCTCCTCTAGACTGTAAACCCATCAGTGGGCAGGGATTATTATCTATCTGTTGCCAAATTGTATATCCCAGGCGCTTAGTACAGTGCTCTGCACATAGTAAGTGCTCAATAAATACTATTGAATGAATGAATGAAAAGCAAAATGTGCATATCAGGTTGTAGGAGATCAGCAAAATATGATAGTAGTGAGAACTGATTAAATACTTTAAAGCCAAAAGAAGAGTTTCTCTTTGAAGAGCGAGATGTCTGAGCCACCATGGGAGTTTTCAAGGAGTGGAGAGATGTGGACTGCACCGATTTCTTAGAAACATAATCCTGACAGCAGAGCGAAATATAATCTGGGGAGGGAGGAGACAGGCAACTGATGCAAAGTGATGGGACAGAGTTGTGATTTGCATGACAATTGTGTTGACTTCCAAGGCTCTTTGGGAACCTGGCCAAGTGTAACAACCTCGAGGGAAAGGGATTGAATTGCTCTTTTATGTGGCTTCCTTCCCCAGTCATATAACACAATCCCTAGGGCCAGCCCCTTCTTGCTCCCAGCCCCTTGGTGTATTTACTGTCTCACTTGCTCCAGTGTTAAGATGAATCGCTTAATCATATTTTCAGAAATTTTCAGGTATTTGAGAATTCATTATCAATCATTCAGTAAATCAATCAATTATTTATTGAGTGATTACTGTGTGCAGAACCCTGTACTAAGCTCTTGGGAGAGTACAATACAACAGAGTTGGTAGACATGTTCCCTGCCCATAATGACTTCCCCAGGGTGGCGGTCTGATGCACAACTACATTGTGGGAGAGGCCCTGAACTAACATTTCCACACCTTTCCTCCTCCTAACCCCCCTTCAATTTTCTTCAGCTCCCTCCTGGAAGTGTTAGGGCTGCACAGATCAATCAACAAATCAATAGACACTGCACTAAATGCTTGGGAAAGCATAAAGAATGAGGGTTGGCATTGGGAGTGGGATTGCTAGTTGGGATGTAGTGAGGAAGAAGCAAAGAACAAGTCACTTTACTTCGTTGTCTCAATTTTCTCATGGAATCAGTCACTGAGTTTCCTATCAGTCAAACCGTGGAATTTACTGAGTGCTTACTGTGTGAAGAGCCTGTATTCACCACTTAAGAAAGTACAATATAACAAAGATGGTAGAACTGACCCCTGCTCACCAGCAGTATATAAGGAGATAGATACTAAAATAAATTACTGGTGTGTACATAAGTGCTAAGGGCGGGGTGGACATCAAGTGCGTAAAGGGAACAGAACTACTTGTATAAGCCAGAGTTTGCTTAAAATGCAAATAAAGGTCAGGCATGTTAGTGGATGGTCAGAATATGGACATTTAAAAAATAGTCTACTTTGTAATTCATACTTTAATTGATTCATAATTAAATAGGATCTTACAATTTGCTGCAATCTTTCCAGCACCCAGGACAGTATTTCGCACAAACTGATGATTGAATGACTCATGTTTCAAAGGGAGAAGAAAGACAGAGTCAGAAGCAGACAGCTTCCTATTAATTAATTCCCAAATACCTTAAAATGTGAGAAGAATATAATTTAAGTATTTGTAAATTCTCTTTCCACCTGCCTGCCCCTACTCCCTGTTTTTCCATCTCCATTTTATCTCTGGAATGAAACTCTGCCTCATATTTATACCCTCTCCAATCTGGCTTATTTCATTCAATTCAATCGAATTTATTGAGCGTTTACTGTGTGCAGAACACTGTATGAAGTGCTTAGAAAATACAATTCAGCAACAGAGACAATCCCTACAGAACAACAGGCTCACAGTCTAGAATGGGGGGAGACAGACAACAAAACAAAACAGGTAGACAGGTATAAATAGCATCAATTTATTTATATAAATACAATTATAGATATGGATATATGTATATCATTAATAAAATAGAATAATAAATATGTACATATATACACAAGTGCTGTTGGGTGTGGAGGGAGGTAGAGCAGAGGGAGGGAGTTGAGGTGATGGGGAGGGGATGAAGAGCAGAAGAAAAGGGGGGCTCTGTCAGGGAAGGCCTCCTGGAGGAGGTGAGCTTTCAGTAGGGCTTTGAAGTGGGGAAGTGTGCTAGTTTGGTGGATGTGAGGAGGGAGTGCATTCCAGGCCAAAAATAGGATATGGGACAGGGTTTGATGGCGGGACAGGCGAGAATGAGGCACAGTGAGGAGGTAAGTGGCAGGGGAGCAGAGTGTGTGGGCTGGGCTGGAGAAGGAGAGAAGGGAGGTGAGTTAGGAGGGGGCAAGGTGATGGAGAGCTATGAAGTCAATAGTGAAGAGTTTTTGTTTGATACGAAGGTTGATAGACAACTACTGGAGATTTTTGAGGAGGGGGGGTGACATGCTAAAGCATTTCTTTAGAAAGATAAGCCGGGCAGCAGAGTGAAAAATAAGCCGGGCAGCAGAGTGAAGTATAGACTGAAGAGTGGGGAGCCAGGAGGTTGGACAGGAGACAGGGATATCAGAAAGGATCCTCTTTTCCTCTCTGAGTCACACCTGAAGAGTTTCCAGTACTCTACCAGTCTCGACTATGGGAGGGAAAGTCAAGAAGGGACATCTCTATCTTGGGCAGTGGCTAGTAAGTGGAACACAATCTGCTGCAAGTCAAAAATCCCCTGTGCTGGGCAGCAGCAGCATGGGAGAAAGTCGAGGGTGGAGACTTGTTTACTGCGTGGAAGGAGGCAGTGGTAAAACACGTCTGTATTTTTACTAGGAAAACTCTGTGGATACCTTCCAGAACGATTGCAAATGGAGGTGGGGCGTTCTGGGGGAGATGCGTCCATAGTGTCTATATGGGTCGGAGATGACTCAACTGCATAAGACAAGAAAATCTGGCTTATGACTCCTTCACTCCACAGAATCTGCCTTCTCAGAGGTTAAAAATGATCTCCTTTTTGCCAAATCCAACAGCTCCCACCTCATCCTAATCCTTCTCAACCTCTCAGCTGCTTTCAACACTGTCAACCACCCCCTTTTTCTGAAGCTATTATCCAGTGTCGGCTTAACTGACAATGTCATCTCATGGTTCTCCTCCTTTCTCTCTGGCTGCCCGTTCTCAGACTCCTTTGTGGGCTCTTCCTCTGCCTCCACTCCCCTTACTGTGGTGTCCCTCAAGTTTCAGTTCTATCTCCCTTTCTATTCTCCATCTACACCCAGTATCTTGGAGAACTCATTTGCTCCCATAGCTTCAACTACCACCTCTATTCAGATGATTCCCAAGTCTACATATTTATCCTTGATTTCTTTCCACTCCACAGTTTCACACTGCCTTCAAGACATCTCTACTAGGATGTCCTCCGGTAACCTCAAACTTAATATGTCAAAAACAGAACTTATCTTCCCACCCAAACCCTGTCCTTGCCTTGACTTTACCTTCACTATAGAAGCACCACTAACTTTCCTGTCTCACAAATCTTAACATTAGCATTATCCCTAACTACTGTCTCACTCAACCCACATATTCATTCATTCAATATTTATTGAGCGCATACTATGTGCAGAGCACTGTACTAAGAGCTTGGAATGTACAAATCAGCAACAGATAGAGACAGTCCCTGCTCATTGATGGGCTTACAGTTCACTAAACATATTCACAAGCCACTAAATCCTTTCAGTTCAACCTCCACAACATCGCTAACATTCACCCTTTCCTGGCCATCCAAATTGCTACCATGTTAATCAAAGCACTTATCCTATCCATCTTTTATTACTGTATCAAACTCCTGGCTGTCCTCCCTGCCTCTTGTCACTCCCCACTCCAGTCAAAATTTCACTGTGCTGCTTAGATCATTTTTTCTAGAAAGAACTTGAGTCCATGTTTCTCCACTCCTCAAGATCTTCCAGTGGTTGCCCTTCCACCTCCTCATTAAACAGGAACTCCTTACCACCAGCCTTGCCCAATTAGCTTGCCCCTTCTACTACTAATGTTGGTATTTGTTTGTTAAGCACTTACTATGTAAAGAACACTGTTCTAAGTGCTGGGGTAGATACAGGGTAATTTAGGTTGTCCCACGGGAGGCTCACAGTTAGTCCCCATTTAACAGATGAGGTAACTGAGGCACAGAGAAGTTAAGTGACTTGCCCACAGTCACACAGCTGACAAGTGGCAGATCTGGGATTCGAACCCATGACCTCTGACTCAAGTCCGGCTCTTTCCGCTGAGCTACGCTGAGCCACACTGAGCCACATGAGCTACTTTCTCACTTTGCCACCATCCTACTACAACCTAGCTCACATACTTGGCTTCTCTAATGCCAACCTAATCACTGTAACTGGATCTCATCTATCTTGCCACCAACCTCTCACCCATATCCTGCCTCTGGCCTTGAAGTCTCCCACCTCTTCATATCTGACAGACAATTACTCTCCGCACCTTCCGAGCCTTATTAAAGGTTCCATGAGGCCATCTCTATCTCATTCCTCTTCTTCTTTTCTTCCACTCCCTTCTGTGTTGCCATGACCTGCTCCTTTTATTCATCCCGCTCCCAGCCCTACAGCCCTTATGTACATATCCATAATTTTTGCATTTATATTAATGTCTGTCTTTCCCTCTATTCTGTAAGCTTGTTGTGTCCAGGGAATGAGTATTATAATGTCATATTATACTCTCCCAAGTGCTTAGTATAGGGCTTTTCACACAATAAGCACTAAATAAATACAACTGATTGATTCATTCATTCACAAGGAAGTTGAGGAACAGCACTTGGAAAAAATATATGTGTGAGAATTAGATTGGGCCTCTTTCCCTTAGGTGGCTCACAATCTAAGAATAACGGGTGGACACTGAACCAACAGTTAAAGCAGGAGAGGTGAGACAATAAAAACACATCAAAAAAAAAAAAAGACAAAGAAACACATGAAAACCAATAAATAAGGTACTGTGCCTTGAGTAGCAGTTTCATACCTCTACAGGCTCAGAGATTAACTGTCACAGAGTCACACTCATGGCCATCCTAGTGTTCTAAATGTTGATGAAACTTTATGCTGCTGCTCCTTTCTTTCTTCCTGGGAAGCAGAAGGTTGATGTGCTGAGAGTCCTGATGTCATGGGGATGGAACAATCTATCCTCAGGCAGCAGGCTAAGCTGCTGTAATTCAGTGGTACAAGATTGGCCTAGGCTTGCAATGCTGCTTTCTTCTCAGTCAACACAGCAGGTGGAAGGAAATAGGTTAATGGGAGAGATATGAAAAAATGATAATACCAATTTTTTTGTTAGTTTTTAACCAATGCATCAGAATTTATTTAGTGAAATTTATGGAATCTGAAACATGCTGGTACTTTGCTTGCAGCTGTCTTTAGGGCTTACTACACTTGCCATCTGTTCCTGAGTTTTAGAGTATGATCCAGGCTAACCTGGTCATAATATCTAGCACTAACTCCAAGCTGTTTCTTCTCTCTTTAAATGGTAAGACTTTCATAGCTGGAGGAAACCCCAATGCTGCCACCTGGACCTTGTCAGCTGGGTACATGTCATCTCTATTGATGAGACATTGACATAGACATCTCTATTGACTTGAGACATGGCAGAGATATTGCAGGACATGCACTGGCAAGATGTGGGTGACAGTGCTAATATCTCCCATTGTCCCCATCCACTGAGTGGTGGAGGGAAGTCTGCTGGCAGAGAATAGAGTCTGGCAGTCTGCCACAGGCATCAGACTGCAATGAACTGACGCTTCCGGCAGTGGCTGCTTTACAAAACAAAAAGGCATTTGAAAAGCACTGTGGCCTAGTGGAAAGAGCACGGTCCTGAGAGTCAGAGGACCCAGGTTCTAATCCCACCCTGTCACTTGTCTGCTGTGTGAACTTGAGTAAGTCCCTTTCCTTCTAATAACTCATTATCTGATCTCTTGTTTGAACAACAAATCCTGACTCCATCATTTGTCTGCTGTGTAACTTGGGCAAGTCACTTCACTTTGCCTCAGTTACCTCATTTGTAAAATGGGGATTAAAACTATGAGCCCCATTTGTGACACAGACTGCGTCCTACTGATTAGCTTTTATCTACCTCAACACTTAGTACAGTGCCTAGACCATAGTAAGCTCTTGACAATACTGTTTAAAAAAAGCTTTCCTCTTTTGCATCAGTGGTAATAGTAACTACCAGCCCCATAAATGCCACATCTAAAGGGATTCTCTTCCTTCACAATTAATATGTTTATCTTTGGGCCTTCAGGTGGTGGGACAAGAGTCGTTTAACCTTTCTGCACCTCTGTAAAATGGGGATTAAGACAGTGAGTCCCATGTGGGACAGGAACTGTACCCAACCTGATTAGCTTAGATCCACCCCAGTTCTTAGAAGAGTGTTTGACTCCTAAAAAATGCTTAACAAAACCATCAAGATCATTATTATTATTAACAATATTAACAGTCTCAAAAAGCATGAAACTTCTGTCTAAGAACTAATCTAATCATCCAGATTCATCTAATGTGGAGAGAAGGTAACGTTTAAGAATTTATCCTATGAATTCACTTGAGACAATGTATTTTACAATCAAAACTCAAAATAACAGAATTATCCCCCCTAATTTCTTCAAATTAGCAATTTTTAAAACTCAGTTCTGACAAGATATACCTATTAAGTGATTTGTACAGTACTCCACACATAGTAAGCACTCTAATAATAGTGAGTGATTGATTCATATCACTCTGGTATGTTGGTGCTTTGCTGTGTGTAATTTCTCAATAAATAATATTGATCTCTGATTCCATATTATAGCTAATCAGGCTACGACTTGCCAAGAATACCTTACATATTAGTCAAAAGATATTTCTCAGCAACAGAATTGAATGTTGTCATAAAATTCTGTAGTAACGTAACAATAGTCAAGAATATAGAAAAGCAAATCAATATAGGAAGGTGCATATCTTTTGGAAAACTGTCATAGTGTGATGGCAACAAGACCTTAGGCCTAGGTATTAAGAGAGCTGCAAGAATTGCCGATTCTTCTGTATTCATTCATTTAAACATATTTATTGAACACTTACTATGTGCAGAGCACTGTACTAAGTGCGTGGGAATTACAATTCAATTCTGCATGGTTCTGTGTGGTTCTGTATAGTTGGGAGACCTGAACTCATCCACAAACACCACATCAGATTCCTTGAGAAATTTGTCAGTGGCACTTAAGAGTCAGAACCACCACATTCATTCAATAGTATTCATCGAGCGCTTACTATGTGCCGAGCTTGGAATGTACAATTCGGCAACAGATAAAGACAATCCCTGCCCATTGACGGGCTTACAGTCTATTCGGTGGAGACAGACAGACAAAAACAATAGCAATAAATAGAATCAAGGGGATGTACATCTTATTAACAAAATGAATAGGGTAATAAAAATATATACAAATGAACAGATGAGCACAATGCTGAGGAGAGGGGAAGGGAGAGGGGAGGAGCAGAGGGAAATGGGGGGAAGGGGGCTTAGCTGAGGGGAGGTGAAAGGGGGGCAGAGAGGAAGCAGAGGGATCAGAGGGAAAAGGGGAAGCTCAGTCTGGGAAGGCCTCTTGGATGAGGTGAGCTCTCAGTACGATAATAATGTTGGTATTTGTTAAGCACTTACTATGTGCAGAGCACTGTTCTAAGCGCTGGGATAAATACAGAGTAATCAGATTGTCCCACGTGAGGCTCACAGTCTTCATCCCCATTTTACAGATGAGATCACTGAGGCACAGAGAATTTAAGTGACTTGCCCACAGCCACACAACTGACAGGTGGCAAAGTTGGAATTCGAACCCATGATCTCTGACTCTCAAGCCCGTACTCTTTCCACTGAGCCACACTGCTCAAGATTTAGGGAAGCTGGAGGGTAATTTATAATGATGGACCATTAACCTGGCGAAGGAAAGGATACACTCTTTCCAAGTATGTCAAATGACATATCTTTAGTGTAATGTTTTAATCATTGTCTACATTTCTGTGAGTACATTTTTTTGGGGGGGGGCGAGGAGAATCATACCCTTTATACCTTGATTATTCTAAATATCTGTATTTAAAAAGGACTTTGGAATGAATAAGGGAAATAGGAAAAAACTGACCAAGACTCAAGCGAACACCTGGTATAAATCTTCTAGAGATTGTACATCTGATTAAAAATGCCTGCTACCAAAAATAATTTTAGTCAGAAGTACAATTATAAAGAAAGAGGAGAGTCAAAGTGAGATTTAAACTGTACACAAGGATTTACTAGAAGGAGATAAACATTTGAGAAGCAGCAGAGTCTAGTGGAAAGGTTACATCCGTCTAGGAATCAGAGAACCTGGCTTCTAATCCCAGCTCTGCCACTTACCTGCTGTGTGACCTCATGCAAGTGACTTAACTTCAGTGTCTTAGGTCTCTAATCGGCAAAATGAGGGGTCAAGACAAGTTCTTCCTATTTAAACTGTGAGCATCACGTTGGACCTGAATATTTTGTATCTAACCCAATGCGTAGTATAGTGCTCGACAAGTATTAAGGACTTTACAAATACCACAATTATTGTGATTTTACTTCAGAGGTTTCATTTAGAAAAGGGATGGAAAATCATAAAACTCCCATGTACTGACCTATTTTCCCACAAGTTCTAGTTGAACAAAGAGATAAATTCACTTATGCCAGGTGGAAAATAGAATTCAGTGGTCACGTTTTTTCCCAGTTTCAGAAGGCAGAAAGAAGACAGAAGCGCAACACAACCCATTATAAAGAAGTGGGGAATCAAACTACATTTGGCAGTGGAGGAACTCTCCTCCCAGGAAGGTCTGATGACTGCCGGAAAATGCAGTTTTCTCCTGTTCTTCCCTACAGTTTCCTTACCAGATTTCACGAAGACCTTTGGATAGTTTGAAACCACATGACTGTTTCCAGTGACCAAGAGCCAGCAGTAAAACAATTAATTTCATTTATTATATGTTGCTTTTCCATTTAGAATGTGAGCTCCTTAGTAGGACAAAAATTATGTCCTTGATTTTCTTGTATTTATTTCAGTGGTTATTACAATATTTTGATAGCTTCAGAAATGCTACTACTAGTAGGTCAGGATTACAAGCAAACTCATGGAATGATGTCATTTAACTAGCATTGAAGAGATGCTCACATCATAACTTCCTGGATTGTGACATGGGAAAGAGTGGATGAGAGTGGGATACCAAGTATGCTACTGAGTCAGCTAAAATTGGGAGACTGAAACTAAAAGAAACATTTTAATGCTACAGTCAAGTGAAGAGTTCCAAAGTGGAATACCCCAAATTAAATCAGGGAGATAACTGAGCCAGATAAACTATATCAGACCCACCTGTTGTGTAGAAAGCAAGAAAGGAGTGACTCTTTTTGAGCAGAAACTAAGGATGGTATGCCAGTGGCAAAAGTGAAAACAACACACTGAGCTTCAAACTGAGCTTGATTAAAATTTTAATTGTTTGCTGAAAACTAACATTCTTGGTTCAAAAACTAGGCTAACCACAAATGATCTAAATCAAAATAACTAAAGTGAAATTGTCTACAAACTGACATACTTGAAGACTTCAGTAATTGAAATCAGCCTGACTAAAAAATCCAATCAACTTTTAAATGTCATGTAGAAAATGAAGAAAAGTTTATTTTGCCCTTTTTCTTCAGAAGCCTTGGATTATGAGATTTTTTTTTTTATTTTCAGAGTAGTAGTAAAATATTAGTGTATTACTCTACAACTCAATAAATACCATTGACTGACTGAGGTGAATCAAGACGAGAGGGAGAAGAAGTTAAGCTAATGAAGCATACTATGTCTTTGAGGCATTTAGATAGGCTTGGGAACAGGATTAAAATAGGGTATTTAAGGGTGAGATAGATTGTAAACTTCTTGAGATTAGGGATTGAATCTATTCATTCATTCAATAGTATTTATTGAGCGCTTACTATGTGCAGAGCACTGTTCTAAGCACTTGGGATGAACAGGTCGGCAACAGATAGAGACAGTCCCTGCCGTTTGATGGGCTTACAGTCTAATCGGGGGAGACAGGCAGACAAGAACAATGGCAATAAATAGAGTCGAGGGGAAGAACATCTCGTAAAAACAATGGCAACTAAATAGAATCAAGGCGATGTACAATTCATTAACAAAATAAATAGGGTAATGGAAATATATACAGTTGAGCGGACGAGTACAGTGCTGTGGGGAGGGGAAGGGAGAGGGGGAGCAGCAGAGGGAAAGGGGGAAAAGAGGGTTTAGCTGCGGAGAGGTGAAGGGGGGGTGGTAGAGGGAGTAGAGGGAGAAGGGGAGCTCAGTCTGGGAAGGCCTCTTGGAGGAGGTGAGTTTTAAGTGGGGTTTTGAAGAGGGGAAGAGAATTAGTTTGGCAGAGGTGAGGAGGGAGGGCGTTCCAGGACCACGGGAGGACGTGGCCCAGGGGTCGACAGTGGGATAGGCGAGACCGAGGGACAGTGAGGAGGTGGGCGGCAGAGGAGCGGAGCGTGCGGGGTGGGCGGTAGAAAGAGAGAAGGGAGGAAAGATAGGAAGGGGCAAGGTGATGAAGAGCCTTGAAGCCTAGAGTGAGGAGTTTTTGTTTGGAGTGGAGGTTGATAGGCAACCACTGGAGTTGTTTAAGAAGGGGAGTGATATGCCCAGATCGTTTCTGCAGGAAGATGAGCCGGGCAGCGGAGTGAAGAATAGACTAGAGAGGGGCGAGAGAGGAGGAAGGGAGTCAGAGAGAAGGCTGACACAGTAGTCTAGCCGGGATATAACAAGAGCCTGTAGCAGTAAGGTAGACGTTTGGGTGGAGAGGAAAGGGCGGATCTTGGTGACATTGTAGAGGTGAAACCGGCAGGTCTTGGTAACGGATAGGATGTGTGGGGTGAACGAGAGGGACGAGTCAAGGATGACACCGAGATTGGGGGCCTGAGAGGCGGGAAGGATGGTCATGCCATCCACGGTGATAGAGAAGTCTGGGAGAGGACCGGGTTTGGGAGGATTAAAACCCAGGTCCTTCTGACTCCCAGGCCCATGGTCTATTCTCCAACCACTTAGTACATTGCTCTTTAGACAGTAAGCATTCAAGAAACACCACTGACATTGATTTAGAGGATAGGGTGAGAGGCACAGGTGGTGGGGGGCTATAGTTTGAGAACAGAGTGCAAGATTGTAAACTCCCTAAAGGCAGAAATTTGTCTACCAATTCTATTGCCCTCTTCAAGTGTTTACTGTGGTCTGCACAGAATGAAAATTGAATAAACACCCAATGCTTGATTATTGAAAGACAAAGTTCTAAATTAAAACTAATTCTTATTCATAATTTAATATCTAACTACTTTATGACTTTGGGCAAATCATTTCATTTATCTTTGGTATGCATGGTAAAATCCGTATACATCCATAAAACAGTTATTATTTATATTCACCTCAAAAGAGCTCTTGAGAATATTTTTTAATCTATAATTTGATTGAAAATTCAGATGATGTTAAAGTCTATCACTTCTGGTGATGCATTTTAATTTTACTTCTATGATTAAAGAAATGTATTTATCTTTTAGGACATATATAAAATAGCAAAGAAGGAAATATGGTGAATATTCATTAGGATTTGGCTCTGTAGGCAATAGGTTCTTGGAACCATGATTGTTTTATGGGAATATAATCCCATAATAATTATTACCTTTAATAAAATATTTCTCTAAATCAAGAAGTCAAAGATAGAAAATGTATCAGATCTGTTAAGGAGCTCATTTAGAACCTTTTTTGGATCTTCCTTGTTCGGGAGTGGAATCGCAGTGCATATATATCACATTGAATTTAACAAATTTTTAAAACTAATTTGCACAACAATGGTGTTTTTCAAAACACACTTAAGTGACATTTCAGAGAATGTAAATGCCCTGGTTGGAAAATGACTGGCGTGAATGAGCAAGGGCAAGGTTATATTATGGAAAGTGTTTACCTTGTATCAAACACTGTGCAAACACCCAAGTACATAAAATGTAATCAAATCAGGACTCACAACCTAAGAGGGAGAACAGGTATTTTATCCCCATTATGCAAATGAAGCAACTGAGGCCCAGATATCAGAAGCGGCGTGGCTCAGTGACAAGGGCCCGGGTTTGGGAGTCAGAGATCATGGGTCCTAATCCCACCTCTGCCACTTGTTAGCTGTGTAATCTTGGTCAAGTCTTTTCACTTCTCTATGCCTCAATGACCTCATCTTTCAAATGGGGTTTCATCTTCATACTGTGAGTCCCACCTGGGGCAACCTGACTAACTTGTATCTACCCCAGCGCTTAGAACAGTGCTTGGCACATAGTAAGCGCTTAACAAATACCAACATTATTGTTATCATTATTATTATTATTAACTTTCCCACTGTCACTCATCAGGCCTAGTGGTAGAATTAGGATTAGAACCAAGGTCTTCAGGCTCCCAGGCCCATTGTTCCTTCCACTAGTCAATGATGCCTTTTTATTAACCTAATAATTCATCACATTATTTCTTTTTCAGATATTTATATCCTTTGAATTAACTGTATGTAAAGTAGCATATTATCAAAGGGAGTTTTAAATAGCCTAAAAATAAGAATATTATTAAACAATTTCAAAGTTAACTTTTCACAACATAATTAATATCTATGTAGCTAGCATCTTAATTTACATAACACTTTATATTATAGGATTTTTCAGACACTTTAAACTCCTCAAATTCTATGATATTAGAAGCAGACATAGAATTGAAACACTTGAGAATGGAAGCCTTTTTTTTAAAATGAAAATTTCTATAGCAAAGTTAACTAGGTCAGGTAATGTAGAATATTTTATGTTAGACATTTTAACAACACCATAATATCTATCTATGTCAAGGGATTTAACTGTTGTACCTAGGCTTCAAGTAAGAGGGACATTAATTTTCCCAGGCTGCTGGTCCATCTGAGACAGGCAAATTCTTTGGGAAGAGCAGGATCAGTAACCCCAAATAATTTGGCTTTATGGAGTTCTTTAGTTAACCCTAAAAGCATTTCATAATATAATTATTTCTATTTTAATTCAATTATACTTAGTATACTAAGAATATGGCCTTGTATAATAATAATAATGGTATTTGTTAAGCACTTACAGTGTGTCAAGCACTGTTCTAAGTACTGGAGCACTGTAGTCGAGAAAAAAGTTACTGAAAAATCTTAATCATAATCTTGGGAATATTCAATTTTCAACTGGTGGAATTTCAATGCTTCACGACTATGAAGCTCAGTTTTAAACACTTGTATATTACAGGGGGTACACAACAAACATTTCCTGCATTCATGGTCCTCACAATAAATAGAAAAGTGGAATTGAAAACTAGAAAAGCTACCTAAATCTCATTTTGTAATAAGTATTTCAACTACCACTAACCTGTAAACTCCTTGAGGGCAAAAAGCATGTTTTCAGCACTATTATATTATCCTAAGTGCCTTCTTCACCTAAAGAGTACTAAATCTCCTACCACTCACAATTAGACAATTTTATCAACCTTCTTGCTGTTCTTCCTGCTACCAGATTCTCCTTATTGCATAATGTTATATAATGGCATTTTTATATGTTACTTTGATCACAACTCTCCATACCTCAAAATCTACTCATGTCTCTCCACATCATCAAAAAGCTCCTCATGATTGACTGGAAGCCCTACACAGTGTTTCCATATCAACTTTCTTCACCCTCTACTGTTGTGATGACATTCTTCACTTCTCTCTTCCCCCAAGAGCACCACCCTGGCCCTTCCTCTCACCTACCCACCCCTACAACTGTTCCTTAACCTGTTCTCCAAGCCAAGAACTCCCTATCCCAACCCAAACCTACCTGAACATTCCCTTTCCCCATATTCTGAGCCCTCCTAAAATCCCTCTCCTTTATGAAACTTTCCCTAATTATATGTAGCATCACAGTTAGTTCAATTCTATTAATCCTATTCTCAGGCACTTATGTACATCTGTACGTTTATTCGTATGATCATGTAATAATAATAATGATAATGATGGTATTTGTTAAGTGCTCACTATGTGCCAAGCACTGTTCTCTGTGCTGGGGTAGATACAAGGTTATCATGTTGCCCAACATGGGACTCACAGTCTTAATCCCCATTTTACAGATGAGGTAACTGCGGCACCGAGAAGTCAAGTGACTTGCCCAAAGTCACATAGCTACAAGTGGGGGATGAGAACCCATGACCTATGGCCCCCAAACCCATGCTCTTGCACTAAGCCACGCTGCTTCTCCACATTAACAGTTGTACTGCCCCATGTTAAATCTTTGTTCACCCTTCTCCTCCCCATTTAGTGAATAATTTTGTCTCTCTTCCCCATTGGTTTGTAAACTTTTTGAAAGTAGGTATGTACATTCACCTTCTGCCATCTCCCAAGAGATAAGTCTAGGGTTTGGGCTTAATGGACATAATTGATTGATTAGTTGCTTTTCTTCATCTTGCGGGAAAGGAAATGGGTCTTTGGCCTCTTATAATACACTGGTGGCTGCTCTCTATTAACTATCTGATGGTGTGTTCCTGAGCCATACAGACCCTATTTAAAATGTGATCGGGACTGTGAGACTCTACAGAGTGCAACACTCAAACACATATATTCCCATCATTCTTCCATACCATTGAGCCAGACCATTCATTCTGATGACCTCCACTGTGGAAATAAGATTGTGCTAGGTGAGCCTAATAATAAAAACAACAATAGTGGTGCTTGTTAAGTGTTTAATATGTGCAAAGTACTGTATGAAGTATTGGGGTAGCTACATGATAATCAGGACACAGTACCCACCCACTTAAGAACTCCTGTTTTAAGCAGGAAGGAGAATAGATATTGCATCCTCATTTTATAGTTGAGGAAAGTAACGTACAGAGTGAGTGGTTAATTAACTTTTATAAGGTCAAACAGCAGGCAAGTAGTGAAGCCAGGATTAGAACCCCAGTGGTTGCCCATCCACCTCCTCATCAACAGAAACTCCTTACCATAGGTTATAAAGCACTAGCTTGCCCCCTCCAACTTTATCTCCCTGATTTCCTACTACAGTCCAGCTTACACAGTTCACTCCTATAATGCCAACTTACTCACTGAACCTCTATATTTCTTATCTTGCTGCTGATCTCTTGCTTACATCTGACCTCTGACCTGGAACTGCCGGCCTCTTCTTATCTAACAGATGATGACTTTCCCCACCTTCAAAGCCTTATTAAAAACACCTCTTTTCCAAAAGGCCTTCCCCAACTAAGCCCTTATTTCTTCTTCTTTCACTCTCTTCTGCATCACATTTTCACCCTCTATTCACCTGCCCTCATTCAACCCCTTAGCACTTATGTACGTATCCATTATTTATGAGTTCTAGACTGTGACCTCATGTGGGCAGGGATCGTTTCTACCAACTCTCTCAAGTGCTTAATACAGTGTATATAGTAAGAACTCAATAAATACAATAATTGATTTACTAATATATACAAGACCTTTGGTCCATATTTCCATCTCCCCAGTATTTTGGTATATGTGTCCATACCATCCCACATCCCTTTTTTCCTGCAGTCAGTGTTCTTTCTTTCTTACCTCCTTACCCCATCCTACTGCTCGGTTCTTTATCTGATCTTCTTCCATCCTTGCTGTTCTGCTTGTCTGCTCTGTCATTCTGTCACTCCTTGCTCTCACTCTTTCATTGTCTTTATCTGTTCTTCCAGCTGATTCTGTCCCTCCTTTTTTCTGAAGGAGACAGGCTCACTGAAGAAAGAGAGAAAGGGAAAATGCTCTGAGAGGGAGATAAGTACAAAAAGTGAAAGTGTAATAGAGTCAGACATCACCAACAGAGACTGACTCTTGTCCCCTCTTTCCAACTCAGCTTGACGTCTTTCTTTCACTGACTGAATCTCTGTCTTCTCCTTCTCATCATCCCATATCCAGGCAGTAAGAGAGCAGCAGGGTGTAGATAAATCATTTCTTGCTTTTACACTGCTGGTTATTTTTTGGTGTTCGTTCTGAATTTGTTTCTGTAGCTCAGGGTGGTTGAAAGCCATCCTGGGTAAAATGGTGTTAAGTGATTAACGGAATTGAATGAATTCAGTTTTGAAATGTCAACACCAGACTCCTTGCCTGGTTCTCATTAATGGAGAGGTTTTCTGCCAAGGATCTAGATACAGTGGGGCCCAAAAGCCCTCATTTATGGAGGATGTCCTCATTAATGAAGAGAAGAGTTTTATAATAGGGACAAATAAGTTTTGCACACACAGTAAGCACAAAGAGGTCATTTCCATGGAGTCTAAAGGTCTGAAACCAAATTGTGGAATTGGAGAAGAGGAAGTGAAAGAAGAGACAGCAAGTTTAGATAATTCAGTCAAGGATTTTGGAGAGGAACAGAAGTAAGGAGATAATTGGAGGGAATTGTGGAATATATAGAGGGTTATTTTAGGATAAGGGATCAATCATATGTAATGAGAGTTGTATCACATTTAGTGTGTAGAAAACTGTACAAACCACAAAGGAAGTACAAAATAATCGAGTTGGTAGATACTTTCCCTGCCCACAGTGAGCTTACAGTCTGGATGGGAAGATAAGCATTAATATAATAAATTACGGATATGTACATTAGTGTTGTGGGGGTGAATGAAGGGTGGGAATCCAAGCACAAGGGTGACACATAAGAAAGTGGAAGAAGAAGAAATGAGGGCTTGATTTTTTTGGACAAGATGTTCTTTTAATAAGCTCTGAAGGTGAGGAGACTGATCATCTGTTGGGTATGAAGAGGGAGAGCTTTCCAGGCCAGAAGCGGGAAGTGGTCGAAAGGTCAGCAGGAAAATGGACAAGATTGAGTTACAATGAGAAGGCTTGCATT
Source organism: Ornithorhynchus anatinus (assembly GCF_004115215.2). Taxonomy (NCBI): domain Eukaryota; kingdom Metazoa; phylum Chordata; class Mammalia; order Monotremata; family Ornithorhynchidae; genus Ornithorhynchus; species Ornithorhynchus anatinus. The sequence continues at coordinate 80,722,086 of NC_041728.1, forward strand.
AGAGAAGCAAAGTGTGTGGGATGGGTGGTAGTAGGAAATCAGGATGGTAAGGTAGGAGGGACAAGCTAGTCAAGTGCTTTAAAGCCTTACCTAAAATGTAAGGTGTTTCTGTCTTATTTGGAGGTGGATGGTAACCACTAGAGGCTCTTGAGGAGTGGGAAAACAAGGCTTTGTAGAAAAATGGTCCGGGCAGCAGTGTGGAATATGGATTGAAGTGGGGAGACACAAGTGTCAGAGAGTTCATCAAGGCTGTTGATGTATTAATCAAGAAGATATAGGATAAATGCTTCGATTAACATGGGAGCAATTTGAATCATCAGTCCCACCTTCACAACATCACTAAAATCTTCCCTTTCCTCGCCATCTAACTACTACCACGTTAATACAATCACTTATCCTGTCCCTCCTGGAATATTGCATCAGCCTCCTGGCTGGCCTCCCAGCCTCCTGTCTCTCACCACTTAAATCCATACTTCACTCTGCTACTCAGATTATTTTTCTACAAAAATGCTCAGGACATGTCACCCTCAAAAAACTCCAGTGGTTGCCCATCTGCCTCCATTTCAAACAAAAACTCTCACCATTTGCTTTAAAGCACTTCATCACCTTGCCTCCTCCTGCTTCACCTTACTTCTCTCCTTCCACAGCCCAGCCCATGCATTGGGGTCCTATGGTGCTAACCTTCTCACTATGCCTCAGTCTCACCTGTTTCACTGCTGACCCCTATCCCATGTCCTGCCTCTGGCCTGGAAAGACTCTAATCTGAAAGACAGCCACTTGCCCCCACTGCAAAGCATTATTGAAGGCACATCTCCAAGTGGTCTTTCCAGACTAAATCCCATTTTTCTCTTCTCCCACTCCCTTCTGCTTTGCCCTAACTTGCTCCCTTTGTTCTTACCCTCCTCGCAGCCCCATAGCACTTATGTACAATAAGTAATTATGTAATGTATTTATTTGTATTGATGTCTGTCTCCCCTGCTCTAGGCTGTAAACCCAGTGTGAGAAGGGGATGTGTCTGTTTATTGTTGCATCATACTCTGCAGTGCTCTGCACATAGTAAGTGCTCAATAAGTACAATGAATGAATCAATCAATGGAGAGAAAAGGGTGAATTTTGGGATGTTCTGAAGGTTAAAATGATGGTATTTAGTGTTAGACTGAGCATGAGGGTTGAATGAGAGAGATGAATCATGCTTGAAAACACTAGGGAAGGAGTCATTGGAATGTGATTAGTTAATAAATGCCACAATCAATATTATTGTTATTATTATTATTACGGTGGAACTCGGGGTAGGGGGCGGTCAGATCATTACAGTGCTCTGAGCACTGATTTTCTCAAAAATGAATAACAATTAAATAACTTTCACAATGTCATAATGGCAAGTTAATGCATGACCTCAGTTTTCTTTACACTTATCATCACTGTGTTTGCTTGATTAAGTGAAATGTTATAGAATCATTTGCATTTTTCCTTAGCTGTGTGATTAAGAATTCATTCATTCCCTTGTCTTTATTGAGTGCTTACTGTGTGCAGAGCACTGTACTAAGAACTTGGAAAGTATAATTGGCCAGCAAATAGAGACAATCCCTACTCAATAGTGGGCTAACAGTCTAGAATAGGGAGAGACAGACAACAAAACAAAACAAATTGACAGGCATCAAGACCATCAATATAAATAAATAGAATTATATACATATATATACATATCATTAATAAAATAAATAGAATAATAAATATGTACATATATATAGGAGCTGTGGGGTGGGGAGGGCGGTAGAGCCGAGGGAGGAAGTTGGGGTGATGGGGAGGGGAGGAGAAGCAGAGAAAAAAGGTTCTTAAATGATTGTTTCTAGAACTATGGATGATGCACAAAGTCTATTGAGTTGGAAGAGTTTCCCAGAGGAGTGGAAGTATATGCTTCCAACACCTGCATCCAGTTCTTTCATTGTATTTTTCAGCATGGCTGCAGAGAATGAATTTAATGGGATTGAGCCCACTTTGCATCTGATTTGTATTCCATTAGAAATGGGGAATGGATAAATCAGTCAGGGAACCTCCCACTCTGACTTAGCCAGCCTGGCCTGCTAGTAGAACCTTAGAATTCTGATGAATTTCAGGATAGCCAAATTTGTGTAGCAATTTCCAGAGCCTAAATCTACTGATGACATTAAAATGCTTTGATAAGGTATTTGAAAAATAAGATTATGATGCTGTTCCCTGCTCTTTTCCTGTATCTGGTGTGCAGCAAAGGTCATGCCTGCTGTGTAACACTGTGGTCACAAGTCAGTCATATGTCACATGGTGATCCTGGGAATATTACAGTGATGATATTCTTTCATCATTGATTCAGCAGTACTCTGGCTAGGATATTGCTGGTAATGGAGAGTAATGAGGCATCCCAATGAGTCAGTGATTGCTTCAATCTGGATATTTCATTTTTTTTTTTATGGAGAGAAGTCAGGTGAAGCAGGAGGAAGCAAGGTGATGAAGTGCTTTAAAGCAAATGGTGAGGCGTTTCTGTTTGAAATGGAGGTGGATGGGCAACCACTGGAGTTTTTTGAGGGTGACATGTCCTTAACATTTTTGTAGAAAAATAGCAGAGTGAAGTAAGGACTTAAGTGGCAAGATATAGGAAGCTGGGAGGCCAGCCAGGAGGCTGATGCAGTATTCCAGGTGGGACAGGATAAGTGATTGTATTAACATGGTAGTAGTTTAGATGGTGAGGAAAGGGAAGATTTTAGAGATATTGTGAAGGTGGGACTGATGATTCAAATTGCTCCCATGTTAATCCAAACACTTTTTTTTACGGTCATGGTCACATCTTTAGTGATCCATATACGGGATGGAGTTTGTGGACGACATCCTTAAGCATGTGTCTTCTCTATGTTTGAAGATCTTATTAGATATATCCCAGGTCCAGGATCTTTTTCATAGCTCTCACGGATATACTGATTTTCCCAATAGTTGGAACAAGTTTCTTGTCTTCAGTAGTAGAAGGCATGTGCAGAGCATATCATGACAGTGCAGATAAGATCAGGGCAGTGGGATGGTAAAAGGTTCTTGCTGAATTTTTAGGATTCCCTCCTTGTCCATGATGAGACTGGAGCCACATTCACATTTCAGTGGTACCCTTGCTGATATGGCAGCTTTTTGTGCAGTGCTTCGAAGGACTGTGTGAGCCTGGAGCATAGGAGATGATAGTCTCCAGTATTAAAAGTCATAACTGTGGTATATTTAAAGTTTTTACTCTGTGGCAAGTGTGGTACTAAGCTGTGGGTTAGACACAAGATAATCAGGTTGACAGAGTCCTTGTCCTACATCTTCTTTAAGCATGACTTCTGGGATCTGAATATTTTTGAGGTCCCTCTGCTGCACTCATATTTTGTTTGTTTGCTTGGGTTTTTTAAACGGTATTTATTAAGTGCTTACTTTTTGTCAGGCACTGTACTAAGTGCTGGGATACATACAAGTTACACAGGATGGACATAGCCCATGTCCCATGTGGAGCTGACAGTATTAATTCCCATTTTAATGATGAGATAACTGAACTACAGAGAAGTTAAGTGACTCAGACAAGGTCACACAGCAGACAAGTGGGCACAGCTGGGATTAGAACCCAGGCTATTCAATCAATTATATTTTATGAATGCTTGGTTATGGTGTGCAGGGAACTGTACGAAGCACTTGGAAAGAACAATATAACAGAGTTGGTAGTCTCTGCCCTTATGACTTCCAGGCCCATGCTCTACAACTAGGCCACACACTGTATCAACACATTATATAATCAATGCATGCCACTGCTCAGATCATGGATACATCTAGGATTATTTTGTTATGTTTTTCAGGTGAAAGATGATGTTTGTACTTATAAGGTGATGTTTGGCACACTAATTCAGCAAAAGCAGGACATTGCTTTTGAGTTAGCCAGTTCCATGTGGTCTGATAACATCCCTCTTTGTGAGACCAACACTTCAATCTCTGACATTGAAATTTCCCATTACAGTTATGTTATGTGATGTTTATCTGCCTCTGATTATTTTGTCAAAGTCAATGAGGAAGTATTCATTATCTCACCAGAGTTCATCATTGTGGAGGATGATTGTTTATGATGGTAGCTAAGGATTTTTGTTTTCGGGCCAGGGAAAGTGTTATCAGCTATTAGTCTTATAGACTAATGGTAGTTTTATCTGCGTGTAGCCTCTTGATGTTCCAAGACATAGTCATTATTTTCAATGTATAATTCTACCAAGAGTTCAGATGAATACATGTACTTTAATTTCAACATATGAGGAAAAAGGAAAAAAAAAGAAACAGAAAAATTGATCATGATTGATTACACAGTGACTAAATTAAGATTAAGGCTATGTCTCCACAGGCAAAATGGAGAATCGAGTAATTAAACAAATACATTTGATTAATGTAGACAGCCTATCTGAATAATTCTGTGTAAATCAGCTTCATTAATAGGCCCTTTTGACTAATTTACCTGAAAGAATGCTATAGCTTTCCTTTTACACTTTGTCCAGAAAGACATCAATGTAGATTCAGATATTAAAATATGTTTTATTCTACTTGTATGTATCTCCATTTTTGTTTATATAATCACACACTAAATAAATAAATTGAAATATGGTGTAGCCTGACCCCTTCCTACGGATACATCTGATAGAGTTCTGGGATATTATGGAGTTTCCACTGCACTCACTTTTGTTGGAATTTTATTAAATTTTGCACTCTGACTGCACTCCTTGAATGGTTAATTACTATTTAAAACTCAAAATTGTCATGAAGCAAATTAGGAATTTTAAAATTAAGTAATTTGTCAGCAATTTGATAATCTTAAGTTTTTCATGGGAAAATATATTTTGCAATGAAAAGCAAAATGGATATAAATAATTCCAGCAAAAACAGAATGGAAAATTTCCTGTAATTTTCACTAAATGATGTAAATAAGTAGAGGAATTGTAGTTGTAAATGATACTCTTCCCCAGGTAATTTTAAAGTTGTTTGGATGAAAATTAAGTGCTTTCTAACCCATAACTTAAGAAGAGACAAATAAACTATAACCACTACAGTAACTGATCAAACTATGAAAATATAGGATAAATTCAAAAGCATGTTAATTGAATAAAAATAATTCATATAACACAAAATGCATAAACTACAAATTATGGAACTCTTTTGAAGCTACATATGTTTTAATCAGTTGCTAAATGTAGAAATGTATTCTAGGAATCCTAAACTTGCAATGACTAAGACTCGAATTCAGGAATTATGTAAATTTGCTTTCCATAGAGAATCAGCATGAAGGAACATGTAGAAACACAATCTTGGTGAAGTCAATTAATAATAAAAGGTAACTGGATTATATAAATATATATGAAATTAATCAATTATATTTATTCACTTACTGTATATATGTGTATTTGTGTGAGTGTGTGTTTGTGTGTGTGTACTGTATATATTTATACAGTACATCTTCATATACATATATACAGTAAGTGATGTATGCATATACATATATATATGCAGTAAGTGCTCAAAAAATATGAGTGATTAATCATTTGATAGCTTGATCTCAGAAAAGTATTACTATAATAAGGTACTGAACTATGACTATTATTAAGAAAATTTATCTTCCCTAAAAAGTTCATCAAAATGCTTTGGCATTCCACAGTAATATGGACATTCATGTCAAAGACACCTCCTACGTAAGGAACAATATTTTCAGTATTCATACAATATACCACTTACAGTTATACTGACTGTTGGATGGAGGAACTGTTGTTACAAAGGAAGCTGTGGAGTGCAGTTTAACCCACATTAATGTGTTGTTTTTCCTTTGATTGAATTTTAAGGGGCATAACCTTCAGTTTATTTTCATATTTTTCAGTGATGTATAAAAATAAATCAATACATTAACTCAGGAAAGTGAAGTTATGACAAAAATGTCCATGGAATGGAATTGGAAGAAGTTGAAAAATCTCTACCTTATAACTCACTCATTGAGAGGAGTAATAATAGTCAATGGTATTTACTGAGCATTTACTGTGTGGAGAGCACTGTATTATGTACTTGGGAGAGTATAATTTACTAACCCAGAGCAGAAGGTAGACATTAAAATGAGTAGAAGCAGATAACATTTTAGTAGAGCTTTGAAAATAAGAGTGGTGATCCGACAGCTATGTAAAGAGAGTTCAGGCAGCAGGAGAGTTTGAGACCAGTGAGATCAAGGAACAGTGTTTAGTAGATATTACAGAAGCAAAAGTAGGGCGACCAGGTTATAGTGGGATCCAGGTTATGAAGGACAGAGAGCACTGACTGAGTCTTAAAAGTAATGTAAACTCCTCTAGACTTAGTTCCTCAAAATAATAATAATTATGGTATTTGTTAAGTGTTTAGTACATGCCAGGCAATATACTACATGCTGGGGTGGATATAAGCAAATCTGGTTGGACACATTCCCTGCCCGCTTGGGAACTCACAGTCTCAATCCCCAATTTACAGATGAGGTAACTGGGGCACAGATAAATTAAGGGACTTGCCCGGGATCATACAGCAGACAAATTGTGGAACTGAGATTAGAACCCATGACCTTCTGACTCCCAGGTTCATGCTCAATCCACTACACCATGTTGCTTCTTTCATGGGCAGGGACTAAATCTATGGGGGAAACTCTGTTATATTGTATTCTCCCAAGGGCTTAGTATAATGCTCTGTTTATAGTAAGTGCTCAATAAATATGATTGATTGAATAATTGTCTGTAGTTTCTGTTTAAGACAGAAAGGTATGAGCAACTATTTGAAACTATTTGAAAAATGATCTTGGAAGCAAAATGAAGTATAGACTGGAAAGGGAAGAGGCTGGAGGCAGGGAGATCATTGAGTAGGCTGATTCATTAATCAAGATGAGCTATCAAAAGTGCTTGCACTAGTGTGGTATTAGTTTGGATGGAGAGGAATAGCAGGACCCTAGAGATTTTTATGAAAGTAGAACCTGCAGGAAGATGTGGAAATCAGATAGCTTTGAGGTGACATACTACCTTTGAGTGGTCAGTGGTACAACTACATAGACATATTTTGGCTCAGTGGAAAGAGCCTGGACTTGGGATCCAGAGGCCATGGGTTTGAATCCCGACTCTGCCGCTTCTCAGCTGTGTGACTGTGGGCAAGTCACTTCACTTCTCTGTACCTCAGTTCCCTCATCTGTAAAATGGGGATTAACTGTGAACCTCACGTGGGACAACCTGAATACCCTGTAACTCCCCCAGCGCTTAGAACAGTGCTCTGCACATAGTAAGCACTTAACAAATACCAACATTATTATATTTTGAAGGCAGGAGCAATTGTGATATTGCAGAGGAAGGAAAAAGATCCGTAGGAGATATAGTTTGGGGAGTCATCCATGTAGAACGATAGTGGGCCTAAATGGAGAATAGATGGAATAGATGGAAGCTAAGATAGAAGGCACCACAATATGACTTCATCTACAGGCATCTTGGAAGAAGTGACAGACTCAGGAGTAGAGTTGAACAGTAATTATTAGGCTCAGTTTCTCTCTATGTTAGTCTCAGTTTTTCTTAACTCTCCTTTTTGGTTTCTCCTTCTGTAGCAGCGTGGCTCCGTGGAAAGAGCACGGGCTTGAAAGTCAGAGGTTATGGGTTCTAATCTTGGTCCAACCATTTGTCGGTTGTATGACTTTGGGCAAGTCACTTAACTTCTCTGTGCCTCAGTTCCCTCATCTGCAAAATGGGGATTAAGACTGTAAATCCCACGTGACTACTGACTGTAGTCAGGGCTGAGGTAGATACAAGACAATCAGACATAGTCCCTGTTTCACACTTGTCCCTATCCCAGTCTATGGGGGAGGGAGAATGGGCAATAAGCAGTTTAATCAACTAGATCAAAGCCAAAAGGGTGAAATAATTTTGACCAGCCTCATTCCCCTTGCTTTTCTCTTGCCAACCTTTATCAATGACTTTAGAAAAATAGTTAGGAAAGAATTTAAATAGACAGCCCTTTCCAAACTGAGGCATCATGGACTGTTTGCAATTGCCCAATACTGCTACCAGAGAATCCCAGCAAAGGGCTGTTTTAAGATGACAAAACACAGAAGATAATCATGGGAAGCACTATGACATACTGAAAAGAGCTGAGTCCTGGGAGACAGAGAATCTGGGTTCTAATCCTGGTCTGCCACTTCTTGCTGTGTGACCATGGACAACTTTACTGCTCTATGCCTGTGCCTCAACTGTAAAATTGGTATTCCTGTTCTTCTTCCTACTTAGACTGTGGGCTCCATGTGGGACAGGGACTGTTTCTTACCTGATTAACTTGTACTTACCTCAGTGCTCAGAATGGTCCTTGACTATAGTAAATACTTAACAAATATAATTTTAAAAAGAGAGTATAATTTTCAAAATATCAGAAAGAGAGTACTTACATGATTACTACTAATAAATTTACTCTCAAAAGCAAATATGTTGTGGATTTAATTCAACGAGGAAGGTGTAAATGGATGTACCACAGAAAAATTCCTGTGTACCAAAGCGAAAATTTAGAAGACTGGTAAATTTTCATTGCTATTTGGAAAAAGGAATTTTGCATAACTACGTTATTGTTAGCTGAGGTTGGGCACCTAATTTCTGTTCAATCAAATGCAAATAAGCTCTACAGTATATATATAGCTAATGAATCTATTTACCAATTATAAAATCTGTCATCAAAATGTTGAAAAACAAAGGATGAATATTGACTGAAATAAATTATAGGAAAATAGCCTCCTACATTTTATTGTTGGTAAAAATACATTTGAGAATCAGTGGGGCAAGTTCTAATTCTTTGACCTCTGCTAAAGGGAGTGGCAAAAAACAAAAGATAGATGCTCAGTAAACACTTAGGGAAAGATCAGAGCAGGTACCATGAAGCTAATTATAAACCAGTGTTTCAGTTGAAAGAATCTGAAAAAGGACTGTTTCCTAGAACCTGTAATTTGCCACGAGAGTGACACATTAGCAAGTTGAAAACCTATGGTATATCCTTAGGGAACACCAAGCCTAGGAAGAACCACATTGTTCCCACTGCAATTAAAGAACTGCTCAGAAATGCTGTGCTCCAGTCTCTAAGACCAACACTGTTGAGAAACTTTAATTCCTCCCACTGCTGCTTCCCGTAGTCAAACAAAGACACAGCTAACAGCAGATATGCCCCTCATTTTTAAGGAGTTTTTTTTGTTTTGTTTTGTTTTTTAAAAGAAAAAAACTACTATAATCTTTTCACATGAGTGGGGATGTGATTGCTATTTGTTAAATTACAGCAAAGCATCACAGTGTTAAGTGAATGAGGAGTTATAACTATGAGCCTCTGCAGAAGGATGCAGTAGTAAAATCTTGTTTTGTCAACTGTGGTATTTTTATTTTCAATTTTAGTGAAGAACTTGTCGAGTTTAGGTAATACAGCAACCTTCTTGTCTTCGTTCAGTACCTTGTACAGACTAAATTTGCGGTCTTCTACAATTATCTTTAGAAATCAATAGCACTAATAACAACTCTTGTTTATTAAGCACTTACTTAGTGCCAAGCACTCTACAGAACACTACAGAAAGATAATCAGACTGGACACAGCCTCTGTCCCATACGGGGCTCACAGTCTTAGTATAAAGGAAAATAGTTATTTAATCCCCATTTTACAAATGAGGAAACTGATGCACAGATAAATTAAATGATTAGCCCAAGGTCAATCCTAGCTGCAAGTGGTGGAGCTAGAATTTGAAGCCAGATGTCCTGGCTCTCAGGTCTGAGATCTTTCCAGTAGGTAATCCTGCTTTTTTGAGATCATATACTTTCTTTAAAGTTGATTCAAGACTTTCCTTAATTCCCAAATTTTAGCTGGTGATGAAAGACCCTAATGTATTCCTCTGCTGTACCACCTTGCAATGATATAATATGATTATTGAGGTGTCAGACAATACCAGATGGATCGTAAGTGGCATACATTGCTGGGTGGCTGTTAAATAGGTGTAGGTATACTGTGTAGGTATATTTAGATTTTAAAAAAATCTTAATACATAAACATACTTGTACATACCTGTTTATCTATATCATATTCCTTAAGAATCTTCCAGACTGTAAAGTCTTTGTGGACAAGAAAGCTCCCTCAATTCTATTGTATTGTACTCCACCTAGCACTTAGCATAGAGCTATGCATAGAGTAACTGCTCAATAAATACTATTCATTCAGTTCAATCATATTTATTGAGCACTTACTGTATACAAAGCACTGTACTAAGTACTTGAGAGAGTACAGTGCAACCATAAACAGACATATCTCCTCCCACAACCTGCTTACAGTCTGGAAAGGGAGACAGACATTAATATGAATAAATAAATTACAGATATGTACATAAGTGTTGTGGGCTTGGAGTCAGAAGGAACAGGAGCAAGTCAGGGTGATGCAGAAGGGAGTGACAGAATAAGAAAGTGGGGGGGGGGGCTTAGTCAGGGAAGGCCTCTTGGAGATGTGCCTTCAATAAGGCTTCGAAGGAGGGAGAGTAACTGTCTGTCGGATTTCAGGAGGGAGGGCATTCCAGGCTAGTGGTAGGATGTGGGTAAGGGGTTGGCGGTGAGATAGACAAGATAGAGGTACAGTGAGAAGGTTGGCATTAGAGGAAGAAAACGTGTGGGCTGGTTATAGTAGGAGTGAGGAGGGGGAAGGGGTGAGGGGGCAAGGCAATTGAGTGCTTTAAAACCAATGGTGAGGAGTTTTTGTTTGATGTGGAGGTGGATGGGCAGCCACTGGAGTTTCCTGAGGAGTGGTGAAACATATCCTGAACATTCTTGTAGAAAAATGATCCAGGAAGCAGAGAGAGAGGAGGCTGGGAGTTCAGCAAGGAAGGTGATACAGTAATCAAAGTGGAATAGGATAAGTGATTGATTGTTTGATTTCACATCATAAGCAATTCATTTTGTAGTAGTTCCCTTTTAACAGCACTGCAAATATTTCCTGAAATGTGCATTCAGGCAGAAGCAGATGATGGTAACAAAACTAATTTCAAACAGCATTTCACGCAAAATGGGTAATCAAAACACATGCAATGGTACAGACACACAGACACACACACAAACACACACAGAGAATTGTGTGCATCTGAATCTTCAAGATTATGTGAGGAAAAAATCTTTAAGAACCAGAGACACATACATCAATAGTTGAGGGACACCTTGTACAATCTTAGTATTTCTATGGTTCCCAATACTCTCTAAGAATTATATATTCTTAAGGCATTGACCAAACCTGAATTAAACTTCTAAGAAATAGCTAAGGAAATGAATCAGTACATCCAATTGTATCCTTATGTATCAGTTGGTTATCTCTAGACTTTTCTTTGGAGATTCATTTTGAAAGAAAATATTGTATGCACACTGTAAGAGTTCTGAACGACACCCCATTTATCATGTCAGCATTTTTTTAGTGAACACCCATTAGCAATGCAGTGAATAAAACCCAGAATTAGGACCTAAATGATTAGTACCACAGCTCAATCAAGTGATGGGATAATAGCTTCAAGTGTAATACCCATAGAGTTTCTTCATACAAGAAGTAAACATTTTCAATTCAAGAAAGACATTTAAACTTAAGAGAAGTGAGGGTTAAAAAGTGAACTTGCTTGCACTGTGTAGTCTTCATTAGTCTTTCAAAGTGAGTCTCTTCTACACTGGTTCACATTTATTCAAAGAAAATCAATTATCTCAGTTAATTAATTAATCCATGGTATTTACTGTGTGCTTATTTTATGCAGAGCACTGTACTAAGTGCTTGGGAAAGTACAGTACAAAAAGTTGGTAGACATATCTCTTCCCACTAAGAGCGTAAATTGTTTCCTAGTGATTTTGAATTTGCATAAATTAACATATAATACCCAATTAATGCCATGTTGTTTTTAAATCTTAGAACTCTATCTTAAAAGTTTTAACAAGAGTAAATAAAAAGGAACTAAAACTTTTACAAAAAGCAAGAATATTGAAATATTACAAATTCCTTCTTGAATAGCTAACTGTAGCTCTTACTCCGATTAAACCTGAACTCTCCTTGTCCCCTACATTCACTGCAGTGCATCAAATTCTATTGGAACACATGGATTTCAATACACAATAAAATCTTTGTTAGAAATGAAGGACTCAGAATATCCATTTCTTATATCCTCCCTTTCAATTAACCATTGCCACCAACTCCAAAAGAAGCATTAAAAGTGAAAAGAAGCAAGCAAATTGTTTTCCCCTTCTCCAAGGACTCACTTAGGACTAGAGACCATCAAATGAGCTTATGGTTTTTCAAACCATAATAGCACTCTCATTAATGCCAATAATATTTATTGATCCTTCTGCTTGAAGACCACTGTACTAGACCTAAGGAAACATGATACAGAAGTAAACAACACAGCCCCTGCACTCAAGGAACTTAAAATCTAGCAGGAAAATAGCCACTAAAATAAAATAAATTTCAGGTAGGAGCATGAAAAGGAGGAAATAACAGAAGAAGAAAATATTACTTATAGAGAATTAGAAGGAAAGGAAAATGCTTGAAGCACTCTAACCAGAAGCATGGCTTAGAGGACAGAGCAAGGGCCTGGGATTCAGGAAGATCTGGGTTCTAATCTTGGCTCCACCACTTGTTTGCTGCTTGACCTTGGGCAAGTCACTTAACTTCTCTGTGCCCCAATTACTTCATTTGTAAAATGGGGATTAAAATTGGGAGTCTCATTTGGAACATGGGCTGCGTCCACCTTAATTAGCTTATATGTATCCAAGTGCTTAATACAGTGCCTGGTACTTAGTAAGTACTTAACAAATGCCATTAAAAAAAAGAGTGATTTGATGGTTTTTGAAGACTCTTGATGATCCTGAAGGTTGAACCAGGTACAAGATACAAGATACACCAAATATGCACCTTCCCTATATCAAACAATTTATTGGTTCAGCATTAGGAAAAGTAAAATGTTTCCACATTACTATGCAGTTCATTCCCTCTCATATGGAAAATTCTATCTGAAGCGGTATAGTGACATATTTGAGGATTCAAATAATTTGTTAACAATGAAGTAGGGGTGGAGAAATTTTATGGTATTTATGAACTCTCTCCAGAGACTCTGGGGAATCCTTCAAGCTTTCTCTGACTTTATAAATCTTAAGAACTTTCTTCCTGGCATAATAACTTGGTATGCCTTTATGATATATATAAAGCAAAGTATATATTTGAAAGGAAATATTGTCATGAGTAAAATGGTACTTCCAATTACAATATTAATTTAATACTGTTTTGGCCATTATTTGGTCTAGGAATTTAGTGTATGTCTCCCCCAATACACTGTAAGATGTTTGAGGGCAGGAATCACATCTAACTTTATTTCAATCCCCCAAGCACTTAGTACAGTGTTCTGTAGACTTGAGAATGTTTGAAAGTAAAGGAAAGGAAGCCAAAGAGAAAGGGTGACAATTTCTAGACAATGTGTAGGCTGTATCGTATAGTGTACACTCCCAAGCACTTAGTATAGTTTTTTGTACACAGTAAACGCTCAATAAATATGAATGACTAGTGGTAAGAAAGAAGAGGAGGATGTTAGAGTTGAGTGGGGAAGGGAATATTCTTGAAATACAGCTGAGAAGGAAGAAAATGTAGAGGAAAATGTAGAAATGGGAGCAGGACAGCTCTGGACAAGAAAGGATGGCTCTTGACAAAATTCATCTCAGATAGTCTTTACCTTTCCAAAAAAGTAGTTAGTTCAACATAAGAAAGAGAGGAGAAAGGCTGGGGCACTGGAAGTTTTGGGAGAAAGTTAAGGTCTCAAATAATTGGAGTGGCAGTGTGCATGGGAGTCAACTAAGTAAGCATAGTATTCATTCAATAGTATTTATTGAGCGCTTACTATGTGCAGAGCACTGTACTAAGCGCTTGGGATGAACAAGTCGGCAACAGATAGAGACAGTCCCTGCCGTTTGACGGGCTTACAGTCTAATCGGGGGAGACGGACAGACAAGAACAATGGCACTAAACAGCGTCAAGGGGAAGAACATCTCGTAAAAACAATGGCAACTAAATAGAATCAAGGCGATGTACAATTCATTAACAAAATAAATAGGGTAACGAAAATATATACAGTTGAGCGGACGGGTACAGTGCTGTGGGGATGGGAAGGGAGAGGTGGAGGAGCAGAGGGAAAAGGGGAAAATGAGGCTTTAGCTGTGGAGAGGTAAAGGGGGGATGGCAGAGGGAGTAGAGGGGGAAGAGGAGCTCAGTAGTGAAGTTTGAGTAGATGAAAAAGCAAAGAACTATAGGAACAATGAACCCACCACACTTTTTAAATATGAGAGAAATTTTAAAGTGGCAGAGGATAACTTGATTTATGAATTTCTGCAAAATGATGCTCAGCAACCAAAACTGTGGATGAAGTAAACTGTGAGAGTGTTCCAGGTTGGGAGTGTGAGATAAGGAAGGGTGTAAGGGAGATAAATTTAGGAGAGAGGGAAGGGCTTGGACTTTTATGCTAGGGAATGGGAGGATTGTTAAAAAATCATAATACCTTGACTCAGAGGAAATCCAGAGGCTTCTAGTCACTGTTGGGATAGAGAACATTTGGGGAGATACTACTGAGATGGAAGGGTACAGGTTTATGATACCAGTATAGTAATTGTTTAGTTATTGAGCTCAGAGGTGATGTGACAACTTATAAAGATAAGGTCCAGGCATTGTCTATGATGGTGTGCAGATGCATGATGTTGGATAAAAGTTGGTGGTCAGTAGATGGAATTATATTGTATGAAAAGCACTGTACTTGGTAGAGTATAGTAGTAGATATTACCTCTGCCCTCAAGGGAACTTAAAATCTAGTGAGGCAGGCATAAAAATAAATTTACAGGTAAAGGGAAACAACTAAGTATAAAATGTATACATGAGTGTTGTGGAGGAGGTAGAGTGATTACCTAAGTGTTTAGGCTATATGGACATGTTGTCACATTTTCAGCAGTTATCAGCCCCAAATTCCAGCTGAAAAAATGTTCTGACTCTGTTCAACCACTGCTGAGTCCTAAAGCCCTTCAGATTTTCTATTCCAAAACACAGATTTGGGGACATTCTCTTCAGTGAAACTCAGGTTACTGCACACCTATCACTGCCAATCACTTCCACTGAAACCCAGGAATCTCTCCAAAAGGGAAGAGGTCATCAGGGTCAACCCCAGTCTGGCTACAAGGATCTTGGGGAGAAAACCCACCCTCTCCTTCCCTTGACTCCCCAGCTCCATGTGTCTTTCTCTGGTACAGACACCTTTTCCAGTCCTTCCACAGGCAGTCACCAAGATCTGAGATCTTAATAATGTTAAATAATTTCTTACTTCAGTAACCATGAAAATCAATAAATCAGTCTTATCTATTGAGCATTTAATGTGGCAGAACACTGAACTAAGATCTTGGGAAATAACAGTATAACAGAGGTGATAAACATGTTCCCTGCCCATTAGGACCATTCCAGTTAACTCTGCTTTTCTCTAGATCAAATAAATACTCCCCTCACCCAGGACTCTGTATTTTATCATAGGCATCCTGGGGCCCACATTTCTCTGTTTCTTCTCCTAATCTCTTGGGATATACCAGATTCCAGTTTCTCTCTCTCCTAGTCCTCTGGATGCCAGAGCATATCTTTGCCATCAAACCTCACTCTTCTGAAGTCCTGTCTCGGAACCCAAACCTTTAGGATATCCTAACCCACTGAGATTACATTTTCAGTGCTTTCTAGCACCTTGAGTCCTTTCTGGATCACAGCTCTGACTTTTCTTGTGCCCTGTTCTGTAAGGAACGTGGTTCCACCTCTTGCCTTAAATGGCCAAGATTCTGCTTCCCCAACCCAAATGCCTGCTTCCCACTTACAACATTTCCTTCCTAGTGCTTCTTTCTGAATGCTTTAATAATTAATGCCATATTAACCATTTGAACTGTTTAATTAAATTTCCCTCTGTGCTCTTCCTCCCTTTTCTGAGAAAGAGGACTAATTGGAGTGGCTGCTCTAGGACTCAAGTGCAGAGGAGATACAGTGGGGAGGCAAAATGGGATGGAAGATGTGAGATTACTAAGGGAAGGTTTCCTGGAAGAGATGTGATTTTAGTAGAGCTTTGAAGATGGGAATAATGATGGTCTGTCAAATATTAAGTTGGGGAAGGAAAGAGTTCCAGGCAGGGAACAGGACATAAGCAAAAGGTTGATGGAAAGGTAGATAAGTAAGCAGATTCGTGTTAGTGCAGCAAAGTGTTTTGATTGGGTTGTAGTGGAAGAAGAACAAGGACAGGTAGGAGGAAAAGAGTTGCCTAAATGCCTTAAAATCGAAGGATCAAAATGAAAGCCTCAAGCGACAAATGTGAGAAAGGTATTAAAATCAGCCACAAATATAAGGATATGCTGGTGCTCATTAGATGATGTCACATGTAACTCTCATCAAGGATTAATATAGTTCTTTGTTTCAAAATATCTTTATTTCTGAATGACTTTTATTCAGAGAAGAATAAGAGCAATAATATCATTCTTGGAAAATAGTCAGTTGATAGTTATTTCGATAATGTTTTCCTTCCAGACAAGTAGTATCACATCTTATTAGGCAGGAATTGATTAATCATGTGTTCAAATACATCAGACAAATCAGTCATTTGTTTACATTTTCAGCTCATTAAAAGAAACACAAATGGATAAATTAGGTATTTAATAACAATATGAGAACACAATTTGATCAATGGGACATTTCAATTTATCACCTAGATCTTTTCTTCTTACATCTCCCAACTCCTGTGTAATTTGACAAATGGTGATGGTTGAACTGATGCCATTTTTAAAGGTAAATATTTTAATCAATTAATGAAAGGATCTATTAAATAGTATTTTATTATATAAAAGTGTCTTATTGGGTTCCATGATAGGAACTCAGGCTTAGACTAAAAATGGTGGACACGGAAATGGGTATATACAAAATGTCCAAGAGGGAAGATGATAGTTGGAATGGCAGTAGTTATCTTTGTAATTTTGCCCTGATGTATTAACTGATTATGAAATGAAGGACACATGTCAAAATTTCTCTCTTCATTTTTAAGACCAGTGCTGCTTATGCTATTCATAAAGACTGTGTTATTATCCTGGTATTTGTTAAGTGTTTACTACATTCCAAGCACTGTTCTAAGAGCTTGGGTAGATATAAGATAATCGGATTGTCACAGTCCCTGTCCCATATGTGGCTCACAATCTTAATCTCCATTTTACAGATGAGGTAACTGAGACACAGAGAAATTAATTAACTTGCTTTAGGTCATACTGCAGACAAGTAGTAAAGTCGGGATTAGAACCCACATCCTATGACTCCCAAGACCATGCTCTTGCCACTAGGCTATGTTGCTCCAGTAGGGAGATACACACTATATAATCAGGAGACGAGAGGGAGGAGAAGAAGATGTATGGATGGGAACAGTGGATATTGGCTACGGAACACCACTGCTCCCCCACCTAATCCAAAATGACCTTACATATAAGGTACAAAACCTTATAAGTCTCATTCTAGAAGCTACATTAATTATACCTATTATCATGAAAATTGTGTATGCCAAAAACAGAAAATAGGTGACTTTCTCAACCACTGAGTTAATGCAGTCACCTCATCAGTTATTGAGAGGGTTGAGAGAGAAATTGTTACACAGTTACAGATTGCATGGCCACCAGATCACAGTCAATTGACTTTCACAATGTGCTGCTGGCTATAGAGGAACCAGATAAGGGGTAGCCCAGAGCAGTACTTCACCACTACTGAAAACAACTCAAGACCTATTATGAATACCATGAAGGAACAAGCCAAATTTGTATTTTTCTTTACTCTGAAATATTTTGTACTTTACTATGTTTTGTTATTTGGAGTTTCTCCATTTCATTTTTCTACAGTGTTGACTGGAGATCTGAATCTACATACACATAATACTATCTTTTATGTAGTCCTAGTGTTGGAAAAACATAGGTAGGGAAAATAAAACTCATACACAGCAATAGTGCTTGATTTTAATGCTTTTGCTTTTGTTCAGGAATAGTTATTATTCTTTTTATTTTTCCCCAAAGCACTGCCTGGTCTTTGATTACTATCCACAAAAGGTTTGGATTTATGTAGCCTATATTAAAACAAAGCACTACAATTTAAAGTGTTTGTCTCTTGTTTCCAGGTAAAAGCAAGAAAAAATCTTCTGCTAAAATTACAAGAAAATGAATATTCTTATTTGCTTGATGTAATGAAAGTTTGAAAGATTAAAGAAGATGTTAAAAAGTTATTATTGGTTATTATTTCAGAAAATCTCTAGACAAACCATTTTAAAGGGGAATATGATGAAGGTTCATACAGTTTGAAAAGAACAGTGAAAACCTGAACATAGGAATAAACTAAAAAATGAGATACTTTCAGCCAATTTAGAAAATAGGGAAGGATTGATTTGAACTGAATCAGAAAAGTAAACCTAAATTTAAGGATTCATAAACTACATTCTTTAAATGGAAATATTAAAAATTGTCCATCTCTAGTTTATAGTCAAAGGGAATGGTAAATTCAGAACACCTTTGCTCAATAACTCTTCATTTGTGGATTCATTAAAACAAAATTTGCAAGAGAATAAACTCCCATTTCTGTATGGCCCAAAAAGAGCATCTTTTAAGAGAATCAGTGAGGGAAATTGTGGTAGGAACAGACTTTAGTGATAAGGAGGGAAAAACAAATGCCCTTTAAGAACAATATTAAGGGGTAAATAAGAAATATATATATATATATATATATACACGTATTATCCAGGCAATTAAGCTATACTGGAGGTTTCCTGCTAATAATCACTTCCTTCAGGCCAACATAAATCTTATGGAAGAAATCAAAGGTGTTTTGTTCATTCATTGAGAGTAGATACAAAATGATCAGATCAGATACAGATATCACATGGAGCACACAGTTTTAGAAGGGGAAAGGACAAGAATATAATTCTCATTTTACAGAAGGGAAAACTGAGGCCAGAGAAAGCAAGTGACTTGCCCAGGGTTCTACAGTAGGTAAGTGCTGGTGCCAAGACTAGAATCCAGATGTCTTAGCTTCCATTGCTGTAGTCTTTCCATTAGACAACATTATTTCTCTCTAAGAGGAAAATCCTGATTTTGTTTGACATTCTATAAGAATTAATAGCTTCTGCATTAACTTGAATTATCTTTGTCATTGAGGGTTAGGACATATACCAGATGTTCTAAGATTTAAATCTTAAAAATCTAGATCTAAAAAATCAGATCCATGCCATTGTACAGTAAAAATCAAATGGCCATTGCTGGTTTAAATTAAGAGTGAAAAATGTATAGTTTATTTCCTGTTTTTATATAAATATAGCCAAGAGTCTCATCATCAAATCTATCAGTCTAAGACAAAAAACTATTCTCTGAGTATTCAGATTTTATATTCCTATGTTACTGAATACATGTTCTTGTACTCCATTTGCCACTGTTATCACCAGCCATTTCCCCAAATTCCTGGTATGGTAACCAAATCTCAATGCCTATCTATTTATACTTTTTGATGTCTGCCCTCAAGGAGTTCAAGTCTAGCAAGGGAGATAGGCATAAAAATTACTGGAAGAAGAGAGAGACCTTAAGTATATGTCCTTATGTGTTATGTGAAGAAAGGGGGTAGTCAGTTCCCAAGTGCTTATTAGGTGATATGAAAGTGGGAAGTTGACATTGGTTGGGGAGATGAGAGACTAATCACTGAAGACTTCATGGAAGAAATGTAAATTTAAAAGTGTTTGATGTTGGGGAGAGCATTGGCTTGTCAGATATGAGGGGAGAAAATTACAGTAGGAATTAGAGTGTTCATTCATTGATTCATTCAATGGTATTTATTGAGTGCTTACTATGTGCAGAGCACTGTACTAAGCACTTGAAATGTACAATTTGGGTATAAGCAGCATAGTGGTGAGAGAAACTTGACAGTTCACAGAATTATGTAAGCAAGTAAATATGGTATCTAGACAGTGGAAACAATTGTGCAAATAAAAATGGTACCTTATTTTAGTATATATAATAAGCACAATATTTAGCTGTGTCCTAGATCAATGTCAGGATGTAAAAGATTGATCAGTAGTGTCCAGAGTTGCCAGAAGACTGATAGTCATTCAAAAGAGAAGCAGCTCTGAAACCATGGGAAGACTTTGCTGAGATCTGACTGGCAGTTTTGACTGCAGAACAAGAGCCAGGGGATGTGAGGATTGGATTTGGTCATGAGCCGGAATTGAGGTGAATGGTGTCTTCCCTGGCATTAGAGCCTAAATGGGTGCAGTAGTGAACTCATCCAAATACCCGTACATTCTGAGCTGTGGTTATCCACTCTATAATTTCTTTAGATCCACCCCTCCATAGAGTATTTTCAAACCTCTGAAATAGCAAACACCACTATATAATTAATGACTAAATGTGGAAATGAAGGATAAAATTCTAGAGACCAATAAGCAAAGATACAAAAATCAGAAGATGAATAGAGTGTCTGCATGTGCATTATCTGTTCTTTGATTTGCTACCCTATGACTGTGCAAGACAATATATGCATCTCTGTGTGTGTGTGTGTGTGTGTGTGTGTGTGTGTAGAGATGTGTTTATACATGTCTTTATGAACATGTTTGAGAGAAAAAGTGAGGTCCACTAAAAACAGTGAGGTGCTAGAAGGGAAGAGCATCAGACAGACCAGTCTAGTGGGTAACAATCTGGAATGAAGTGGTTCTTTTAGAGAGTAGCCCTTAAGGAAGATGTTGAAACCTACAGAGAGAATGAAAAACAGGACCAGGTACTGCAAATAGCAAATGCAACCGAGCAGCACAGAACAAATCTTTATGTGTGCATAGGGTGGAAGAGATTTTCAATTTCACGTTTGAGTTTGTAGTTACACACATGGGAAAGGATAAAATCTCAGGGTCAGTAATGTCATTGTCAACCTATATTTAAACACAAGGACATGAGTAGGAATAAGGGCAATATACCTTTGCAATATTTAGGATGCTAGGGAGTTTGTGATGGTTGGTTTAGGGTGGACAGTGTCACAGCAGTGAATCTGTCAATCAAACATATTTCTTGAGTGCTTTCTCTGTCCAGAACACTGTACTGACCTTGAAAGATTACAACACAACATTCATTCATTCAATAGTATTTACTGAGCGCTTACTATGTGCAGAGCACTGCACTAAGTGCTTGGAATGTACAATTCGGCAACAGGTAGAGACAATCCCTGCTCAATGACGGGTTTACAGTCTAATCATTATAGACTACCAGAGTTGGTAGTCATGTTCCCTGACCTACAATGAGGATTACAAGCTAGAGGAGAGCCTGACAATTTTCTTAAGATATAGAGTATTCCTGCTCTTAAGAGTACCACTGGTATCTCTGTTGTCAATGAATTGCTTTGCCATATTTTATTTATTTCATTTCATTTTACTTCTCTTCTTATGTGTCTGTTACTAGTCCCTGCTGTTCCTTCCTTTTCTCTGGTCTCAATCCCACAAACTCTAGAAGATGTCCTCCTTTTCATTCATTCATTCATTCATTCAATTGTATTTATTGGACACTTACTGTGTGCAGAGCACTGTACTAATTGCCTGGGAGAGTACAGTGCAACAATAAACAAACAAATTCCCTGCCCATGATGAGCTTGCATTGTAGGGGATGGAGACAGGAATTAATATAAAGGAATAAATTACATATATGCTCCTAAGTGTTGTGGAGCTGGGTCAAGGATGAACAAAGGGAATAAGTCAGGACAGTGCAAAAGGGAGTGGGAGAAGAGGTAAGAGGGACTTATTTAGGGAAGACCTCTTGGAAAGGATGTAAATTCAAAAAGGCTTTGAACCAGGGGGTGAGTAATTGTCTGTTGAATTTGAGGAGGGAGGGTTATCTAGGCCAGAGAAAGATGTGGGTGAGGGGTCATCAGTGAGAAAGATAAAAGTAGAGGTGTGAAGTATGTGGGCTGGGTTGCAGTAGGAGAATAGAGAGATGAGGTAGGAGGTGACAAGGTGATTGAGTGCTTTAAAGCCAATGGTGAGGGAAGTTTTTGTTTGATGCAAAGTGGATGGTCAAACACTGGAGTTTCTTGAGGAGTGAGGAAACATGTCCTGAGTGATTTTATGGAAAAATGATCCAGGCAGCAAGGGTTAAGTATAGACTGCAGTGGGGAAAGACAGAAGGATAAGAGGCCAGCAGTGAGACTGATACAGTAATCCAAGAGGGATAAGGATTAGTGATTGTATTAACATGGTAGCACTTTTGATGGTGAGCAAAGGGCATATTTAGTGTGAAGGTGGGACTGAAACAATTTAGTGATGGATTGAATATGTGTGTTGTATGAGAGAGAGGAATCAAGGAAAGCACCAAGGTTATGGGTTTGTGAAACAGGAAGCATGGTGGTCCTGTCTACAGTGGGGAAAGTCACAGGGAGGTCAGGGTTTGGATAGAAAAATAAGGAGCTCTGTTGTGTACATGTTAAGCTTGAGGTGATGGGAGATGTCTTGAAGGCAGAAGGAAATGGGAGATGGCAGAAAGGAAGAGAGATCAGGGTTGGAGATAATATGCATAGAGATGTGTATTTTACCCTTTTATGTACTTTTCAAAACATTACCTTGTTGATTGTACTTAAATATGAGAAAAACCATAAATAGAATACATTCTAGAATTTAATGTATGAAGAAAAATTTTTTTTTAGAATTCTTTAAGGAGAATTAAGATTGTTCCCTATAATGTAAATATATAAACTAATATCTACTGTATTCACACATTAATACGTGTGTGTGGGGTGGGAGGGAAGAGAGAGAGAGAATTTACCAGGCCAATCACTTATGAATGTGAGGTGTGTAAACCCCACATCACCTGAGCTAATATGAGTATCAAATTGTCAAGGAAATTGTGATCCCTACATCATGAAACTAAGAAAGTACGGGTGGAATGACTGTACCAAAATTACTATTGATATAAGAAAATAATTCTGGTCTCTGAGGAAGAGCATGGATAGGAGATGACGTAAAAAGATAGTAGATGCTTTTCACCACTAAGTTCAATTCTTGGTAGAGATTTTAGGCCCATTTGAATTAATGTTCACCACCTCACAGTACCTGTGAATATCAGGGATGAGAAGAACAAGAAATGATAGTACTGAATTGATCAAGATGGATGAAAAAAAGGAACTAAAACAGAGTCAATTGACTAAAACAGAGTCAAATTGAGCAATATTATTATTATGCATTATTACATAAAATTAAGGGAAAAGACAATATCCAGCATTCAAACCAAGGCAACCAAGGGTAGACAGAAATGCTAATTTCCATGTATGTCTTCTTCACTCTACATAAGTCTTTTGGACCTAGATTCACATATCAGACATTTTAACTCCCAAGCTTGAAAAGCAGAGGCTCTGGTAGGTGGATAAATGTAATCCTCTCTTCCACATAATATAGTCTCACAATTTCAGATGCTAACTAACCGTTTTGGTCATAATTAACTCTTATGCAGTACTTGTACATTTCAACTAACCTTCTGAACTTCAATTTGTAAAGTAAAATAAGCAACATCTTTCTGACAATGGGTTCCCCTCATCACTAGTCCTCTTTTATTAAAATATGAGATATTGGTTTACTCTATCTCCCCTTTTCCTGCATTCTATCTCTCCTCTTTCAGATTTTAAGTGACTAATACCTGAAACTGATTGGTTGGGTCCTCATGCTTTAATTTGCCCTGGACAGTATCCCACTGCTCACGTAGAAGTGAATGTATGTTTGAGCAGATGTAAAGAGGAACATTCTCATTTATATGAAGGTGAGAGCTAATGAAAATATTTTTTATTCAATATTTAAATCTTCTTTATTATGAATTTCAAGGTTCACTTTATTTGAAATTTTGCAATGACTTTTCTCCCAACAAATCTGGAAATATTTATGGGGAAACAAGTTGATCCTTTCTTGGATTCTCTGTCCTACCTCTTCAGGTTTCTCTTCTGCTCTCTTGCTAATGAAATCTTAAAGATTGTTATACAGTGGCTGCTTTCTTAATTTTCATACCAGAGTCCTAGGCCCAACCTGAGCAGTATCAAAAATGCACTAGCTATCTCCTTCAGGTCATAGATATATTCAAAACACAGAATGAAAATGACACCTTAGCACAAACTATATTAGATAGATACACCTTCCTCAAGCTTAGTGGAAAGAAGCTGCAAATAAACCCTTGGGTCTTCCACAACCTTGGACTCTTGAATGGACTCTTGGAGTCTTAGTCTGAATCTTTTCCAAGTCTTTTCACTATTTTCCAGTGAAAATGGTGTCATTGCTAAGAATTCAACAATAGCATGTTGTTTCTCATAGCTCTTGTCATATAAAGACTGCAGAGGATGAAGGTTACTCAGTGAAAAATTATTACAATGTGTTTCTGTCACAGCACAGAGGAGCTCAGGAGACTTCTCCTGGACATGTTCAGTATGGTCCAAAGATGTTAATGAACACATTGCCATCCAGTTTCAGTGCATTGTTATTTTTTTTATGTGTCCTACTTCAGCTGTAATCCCAAATATAATTATCCAAAACTACAGTTGAAGCAAAGAGGCATATATGAGGCCTCACTACACTGCTTCCTCATATTAACAAACTATAAGCTCATTATGGGCAGGGAACATGTCTGCCAATTGTGATATATCTCTCCCAGGTGCTTAGTATAGTGCTCTGCATACAATAAGCGCTCAATAAATATGATTGATTTATTGATATTTTAATATTTGCTTTCCAGCCCCTTTTTCCTGGACCTACCAAGCTTAGAAAACTATGTCCCCACCCTTTCTTCTTGAGGGGAAACTAATGAACCCAAATTTACCAGGATTCTTACTTTATTCATTTGAACATAATCTAAGGTAGTAAAGTTCTAGCATCCTAATTAACTTCTGGATACTTCAGCTGCCCCTACACTGCATATTTAAACTCCACAGCTTCTCTGACAGATTATACCATTTTTCAACTCTCTTCTATATTAGGATAAATATTCTAATTTCATAATCTTATTTTCAACCTTATTTAGCAATGTAGGGATGCAGATGTACTAAGCGCTGGGGTGGATACAAGCTAATTGGGTTGGACACAGTTCCTGTCCTGCATAAGGACTTTCAATGTTAATCCCCATTTTACAAATAAGGTAACTAAGGCACAGAGAATTGAAGTTACTTGCCCAAAGTCACACAGCAGAGAAGTGGTGGAGCAGGGATTAGAACCCATGACATTCTGACTCCCAGGCCTGTGTTCTACAGATGCAGAGGCTAGGTTTCAAAAGATGGAAAAGATGAAATTTTTTTTCACAGGAGAGATTGAATTGTATGTGTCCTCCCAACAGAAAAAAATGCATCCTGGACATTTTATGAAATTCTGTCACTTCCAGTGACCCATGCTGAGGCCTGCCCCTTCCCTCTGGGACTGACCAACAAGGGTCATGGGGGAGAAGGACCCATGGATATCAATAAAACTACTACTGCTGATTTTGCCACTGCAGCAGCTGAAGAGAAGGGAAAGAGAGTAAATACACATCAGTTCCCACTAATCTTGGCCCCATAGGGTGTTGCAAACAGTGGCAGGAGTGATATTAGGCAGAAGAGGTAGTGCAGGGAATGGGAGATAGAAGGAAGAACAGGAGGAGAGAAAACAGGGAAACAAGGAAGCCATGAGCACAGAACAAGGTGGGGGTGATAAAATACCAGTCATATGAGACTTGTGCTATAAAGTTGTTCTGAAGTCACAAATATGAAATAGAATATAAATTCAAAATTCAAAAGTCTTTTGTTATAAATTGGACAGTTATAAGTTTAGACATTCCTATATGTCAGAGGCCATTAAAATATATGTGTCTTGGGAAAACCTTTCAGTCAACCTTTTAAAGCAACATTAGTTGGGAAAGAAGGAAAATCTAATTTTTGATTGTTGAAGATTATCTAGGATAACCTTTCAAGAGTTGCTAGATTTTACAGTTAATTCATTCAAGGCACTTCTTGTAGATAACAAGAAAGATAGCTTTATAGAGATGTGGTAGGAATAGTTCACCTTAAGATAGACACATACTCAAACCTTATGCTTCTAATCATTTTTGAAGATAAACTGTTTTCATTGAGTATAACTGAGCAAGCAAATAAACTCTAACCCAATAGTGTCTCATTATATAGTGTGTTGCAGATGTAAATGAGGAAAATTGATTGAAATAAAATTATGAGTATCACCTTAACCTATCACCTTTCAGTTAATCTGTAAATGCTCTGTATTTCTATTGAGCAAAGTTTCCTAGGGAAAGACAGCTATACACATTATATATAATAGTTCATTAGAGAAAAAACAGAAAAAAATCAATTGAATATTCCTTTTTCTGGAAAAAATAGTTACAAATGAACACAAGATGTTCAAAAAAAGGCAAACATCATTTGTGAGATTTTATAAACTGCCCTCATAGTTCAAAGATACAACTGATGATGAGATATTTATCAATGTGGGAATGTTTGTCTGGTAAAAACAAAACTCACTGATAATCCCTTCTTCATTATGTGCATGGAAGGATTTAATTTGTTATTCACAGTGCCTCATTTTGATCTCAATCCTCTTTCTTGGTGTGTCATGACATTCCTGACATATAGAATCCAAGGCCTCATTTCTGACTGCTTCACTCCAGGCTGACCTGACTTCTATTACGAGCTCCCCTCTTTCCACTGCTATGCTTCAAACAGGACAGAGATATAGGACTGCTTATCAAGATGCTATATCCCACCCTTCCTCCCCCCCCAAAAACCCTTAAGGAGAAACATATGGCCTTTGTAAACCCTAACCAGATCATACTTAAAGAAGCTTCTTTATCACTTAATCAATCCTGGTGGGTGCAGAGGAAATCCTCATCTGGTTATGTCTACATTTGAATCCTTCTGTTCATTATCTTTCCAATTGTAATGTAGATTACACACTGACTATGGCTATTATTCTCTCTAGGAGCCTAGTTAATCCATGGTTCATCGGGCATTTTCACACCTGGCAAATAGATCTTGGTTAGACTCTCTACCCTAACTTTTCTTTGGGGTGTGTTGAATGTAAGTGAACTTAGTGTGGCTCAGGCTCGGGAGTCAGAGGTCATGAGTTCGAATTTTGGCTCTGCCACTTGTCAGCTGTGTGACTGTGGGCAAGTGACTTAACTTCTCTGTGCCACAGTTACCTCATCTGTAAAATGGGGATTAACTGTGAGCCTCAGGTGGGACAACCTGATTACCCTGTATCTACCCCAGCACTTAGAACAGTGCTCGGCACATAGTAAGCGCTTAACAAATATGAATATTATTATTATTATTACTTATATCATTAATTTTAATTATTACTCATTACAAATAAACTAGAAAGCCCTACCTGCCTCAGGAAGCTCCCGAGTTTAGCAAGATCTATACCTGCCCTGACATCAAGGCCCAGAAAAGTGAGGTACTTGCCTTAGAGACCAGCAATGGGGGTAGGCTGTGCAATGGTCAGTCAATCAGTCAATCAGTTGTATTTATTGGACACTTACAGTGTGAAAAGCACTATACTAAGTGCTTGGGTGAATACAATATAACAATGTAAAAGTTGGTAAATACTTTCCCAGACTCCAGGGAGCTGATCTTGAGAGTTAATCAATCAACGGTACTTACCGACAGGTTACTCTATACAGAACACTGTACTAAGCACTTGGGAGAGTATAATCAAAAAGGTAGGTAGATGGTTCCTGCCACAGGAAGCTTATAGGTTAGGTGGGAAGCAGATATTAAAATTGATGACAGATGGATATGTACATAAATGCTGTGCAGCTGGAGAAGGGGTGAATACCAAAGTTCTTAAGGGGTTCAGACCTAAGAGGGAAGTGAGAGTTTAGTAGGAGAAGGCCTTTTGGAGGAGATATGATTTTAGTAGGGCTTTTAAGATAAGGAAAGAGGTAGTCAGTTATGAAGGGATAGGGAAGTTCCAACCTCGTCAGATTTCAAGGGGAAGGTGTTGGTGATGAGAAAGAAGATTATAGAGGTACAGAAAGAAGCTTGGTGTTAGAATAAAGTGTGTGGGTTGGGTTGTAGTAGATCAGTACCATAAGGTAGGAAGAGACAGGATAATTGAGAGCCTTAAAGCCAATGGTAAGAGGTTTCTGCTTGATGAAGAGGTTAGATAAGTAACCATTGGAAGTTTTTGAGAGGGGAGATGAGGGAAGTAACGTGGCTTAGTGGAAAGAGCAATGGCTAGGGAATCAGATGAAATGGGTTCTAATCCCAGCACAACTACTTGTCAGCTGTGTGGCGTTAGGCAGGCCATTTAACTTCTTTGTGCCTCAGTTACCTCATCTGTAAAATGGAGATTAAGACTGTGAGTCCCATATGGGACAAACTTATTACCTTGTATCTACCCTAGGGCTTGAAACAGACAGCTCAATTCTTCCAGGAGGCCTTCCCAGCCCGAGCCCCCCTTTTCTTCTGCTCCTCCTCCCCTCTCCATCACCCCATTCTCTCCCTTTGCTCTACCCCTCTCCATACGCCTCAGCACTTGTGTATATTTGTATATATTATTTATTACTCCATTTTATTATTGATGTGTATATATCTATGATTCTATTTATCTATTTTGATGGTATTGATGCCTGTCTACTTGTTTTGTTTTGCTGTCTCCCCCTTTTAGACTGTGAGCCCATTGTTGGGCAGAGATTGTCTCTAATGCCAAATTGTACATTCCAAGCGCTTAGTACATTGCTCTGCACACAGTAAGCAATCAATAAATATGTTTGAATGAATGAATATATATATTTCTTATTCTGTTTTTTTAAATGATGTGCATATATCTATAATTCTATTTATTTTGTTGCTATTGATGCCTGTTTACTTGTTTTGGTTTCTTGTCTTTCTTTCCCCTTCTATTCATTCATTCATTCAATCGTATTTATTGAGTGCTCACTATGTGCAGAGCAAGCACTTGGAATGTACAATTCAGCAACAGATAGAGACAATCCCTGCCCAACAATGGGCTCACAGTCTAAGCAGGGGAGACAGACAACAAAACGGTAAGTGCTCAGTAAATATGATTGAAAGAATGAATGAACAGTTCTTGGCACATAATAAGGGCTTAACAATGTTGGTATTTGTTAAGCACTTACTATGTGCCAAGCACTATTCTAAGCACTGAAGTAGACACAGGGGAATCAGGATGTCCCACGTGGGTCTCACAGTCTTAATCCCCATTTTACAGGTGAGGTAACTGAGGCACAGAGAAGTTAAGTGACTTGCCCACAGTCATACAGCTGACAAGTGGCAGAGCTGGGATTCAAACTCATGACCTCTGACTCCAAAGCCCCAGCTCTTTCCACTGAGCCATGCTGCTTATTATTATTATGAGTATTGATTACTGTTCATTTTTTCAAAATGATCTGGGCAGCAGAGTGGAATATGGACTGGAGAGGGGAGACAGGAGACAGGGTGGTCAGTGAAGAGGCTGATACAGTTATCAAAGTGGGATATGATAAGTATTTGGATCAATATGGTAGCAATTAAGATGGAGTGGAAGGGGCAGATTTTAAAGATAAATGAGAATGTAGAATTGGCTGGATAGATTTGGTGACAGACTGTATATGTGGATTGAATGACATAAATGAGTCAATAAATTAGTTTAAAATTTGAAAGACCAACCACATTTGGTGGAAAAACTTCATGTTCATACATATTGGTAGACAGGCTATTCCACATTGTGTCATCCTTAATGATAGAGGGTGTTATATTAAGGATATAATTGAAGTGTTGTTGCTAAATTAATGAAATAATTGCTATGGCATTTTTGCCAAGTGCTTGTTATGTGTCAAACATAACAAGCAATACTAAGTGCTGACACTGATATACGTTAGTCAGGTAGGGCACAGTCCTGTCTATAAGAGAAAATCTTCTTTGTCTGTAAGTCAGTCAGTGGTATTTATTGAGCACTTGGGAGAAAACAGTATAACAAACAAATTCCCTGCCCATAATGAGACAGACATCAATGTAAATAAATCAATTTCAGATATGTACGTAAGTGTGTGGGACTGGGATGAAAAATGAATAAAGGGAGAAGTCAAGATGAAGCAGAAGGGAGTGGAAGAAGATGAAAGGAGGGCTTTGTCAAGGAAGGCCTCTTAGAGAAGAAGCACCTTCAATATAACTTTAAAGATGGGGAGAGTAATTGTCAGTCAGATATGAAGAGTGAGGGGATTCTAGCAGATGTGGGCAAGAGGTTGGAGGTGAGATAAATAAGATCAAGGTACAATGAAAAGGTTAGCATTAATAATAATAATAATGTTGGTATTTGTTAAGCACTTTCTATTTATTTAGTATTAGTATTTAGTTTGACCTCTATCCACATATACGTGTATCATTTCAGTCTTAGTATGCCATTCACCATATATACCCCATTCACATTTTTTAAGCTTGATTGGTTACTCAGTGTTTGTTTATCATGTTCATCATAGTCTTTGACATTTATTGAGCACAATAAAGTGCCTTCTGACCTCTTAGTTCACTGAAGCCTGATCCCTCCCAGGTCTCATCCCCTTGAAGTCTGTGTACCCTTAGGACCACAGGACTCGCAGTGAGATGTGGAAATCTACGAAGTGCTAGGGACAGTATAATAGAAGCAAGACATAGGACTGCTGCTCTTCAGGAGTTTACAATCTAATGAGAGTCTAGGCAAGTAAAAATCATTTACTAACAGTAGGAACAGGAGGAAGGGAATGATTAGTTACTTGTTCTATAACCATTTACACTCTGATTTCCATATGGACCAGGACTATGTCCGACCTGATTATCTTGTGTTTATCCCAATACTTGTGGCATAATAAACAATTAAGAAATACGATTCAATATTATCAAAGTCAAGGCTATATCAAGATGTAGTGCAAAAGTATAAAAATGAAGAGTTCAATAAATGATTGACTATGAATAAAAATACAAATAAAATACAAATAAAAATTTAATAAATGATTGACTATGAATAAAAATACAAATAAAATAAAATACAAAATAAAATACTCATTTCAAACATAATAAGCATTTAACACATCACAAAAAATTCCCATCATCTGAATGGGAATTTTTTGTGATGTGTTAATTGCTTATTATGTTTGAAATGAGTATTCAGTACCTCTCTTCCTTCCTACCTAGTCTGTGAGTTCCATGGGGTACTGTTACGCTGTCTGAGCTGCTCAACTTGTATCTACCCCAGCGCTTAGAACAGTGCTTGACACATAGTAAGTGCTTAACAAATACCATACAAAGTAACTAGATCCAACTAAATATACAAACTTCAATTATACTCAAAGTTCAATAAATACACAAGCTTCCTTTCATACACAAAATTCTTAGCATCTGGACTCACAATTCAGCGCATGGAGCAGTACATTAGAGATAAATGTTTCATTCTAATTATATGCCCTTTTGCAAAATCGTTCCTAGTAGTACTTAATAAATATCAATGTTTATTATTAAGGTGTCTAAATCTATCTAAAAATTTTGATTTTTGAATTGATTAGTCTAAACTATCCAAGGCTAAATTTCTAAACTTATGGTGTGGGGTAAGTGGAAACCATATTGAACATTATGTCTGAAATTCTATTTACAATACTAATGATTGGTTTTTTTTTTAACAGGAGGAGGGAGATCAGGTATTGAATACTCATTTCTAATATAGGAATCATTTAGCTTACTTTTAAAAAAATCCCATTCTCCAAATTTATGCATCTGTATACATTTTATTTTTATTGTCCATTCCCATATTTTTACAATAATGCTCAATCACTTTCTTTACAACAATAATTATGGAATTTATTAAAGGCTTACTATGTCATAAGTGGTTGGGTAGGTACAAGGTAATGAATGAAAGCAAAGGACTTTTTTAAATTTTCCACTGCAAATTTTAAAATCACGTCTGGAAGTGGGACAGCCTCAGTTGTAAAATAAAATGAATCTGTACTAAATACTTTGAGTTTTTAAATTGTATATTCATCCCTAGAAGTTTTATTTTGAAAAAATGTTTAGTATATAGACTACTTAACCTAAAAGTGGGACTTAGAGAGAGCAGGGCCCCTGGCACATACAATAAATGTCAAAATTAAACTCAGGGATTTTTTTATTCTAAATCTTATTCTTAAACCACTGTACCAGACATCTTTTTAAATGGAAATAATATCTGTTAGTTGCCATAACCTTGTTACAAATGAAGAAGCTTTTTTGGTTTAATTAGATTAAGATAACGGTATAGTTAAACCTTAAAATTTCCCTTTCATTCTAGCATTTATTCTTTATCTCTGGAACCATATCCAACTTTCTAAGTATCTGGGACTGCTGTTTTCATTGAAGATTTGGTACACAATAAGACAGTATTGTGTGCATTTAGCTAACTCACTCGTGCTTATAATTCTATTCTCCACTGTTTCTGCCTGATAACTGCCAGACAACAGATAGCTGACCCATTTAGCTTACACGTGAGAACTTGCTTTTTTATGCCCTCAATCCTCAAGCACAAAGGGTCTTTTATTACCAAGGAACTATACTAGTCTTGTTACATCTATGGGCTAGGAATGAAAACTCCACTGGCCAAGATCTGGAGACTTCTACATTAACGTCCTAGGGTAAAGAAGCCAAAGAACTACTGCTTAATTGAGGGTACGGAAACAGATTCAAATGGAATGAATGTGAAAGCAAAGAAGCCAGAACAATGCTTTTTGTCATTTGGAAACTGGAGTTCTCAGACTTTCAGTTTTCTACAGTACTGCTTCCCACAAGTCATAAATTTTAACTACTGGTCTGTATATTTCTGTTCCATTTATAACATGATTCTAGTATTCTATTTTGCTATATTTAGCCAGGAAGTTTAGTAACCCAACTGTCTTAGAATTCAACTCTCTGAGTTCTGGCCTTCAAATCTAAAGCAAATACATGGAGAAATATACAATGAATTTCATATGACAGATCAAATGTTTTTTGGCCTGAGCAATATGGATTTATTACATATTTGGTTCAGATTACAAAATAATTTAAGCTCCTTTCCTCTTTTGCTTTAATGTCATATTAAATTTGGTGTTGAACTCTTCTAGTGATTTATAGGCTAGATAAATGACCCGGTAATAATGATAATTGTGAATTTGTTATGTGCTTACTATTTGCCAAGGACTGTACTAAGCACTGGGATAGATACAAGATAATAAGATCCAATATGAAGCTTCCAGTCTAAGTAGGAGGAAGGCTAGGTATTGAATTGAATCTTTATTTTTCAGATGTGGGATGTGAGGCACAGAGAGGTAACCCAAGGTCACACAGCAGACAAGTGTTGGAGCTCGGATTAGAACCCAGATTCTTTGACTCCAGACCTTTCCCTTCCCACTAGGCCATGCTCCTTCTGGGTCAGGGGTAGATTAGTGCTGATGAGAGATATTTGAGAGGCAGAAATTATTTACTTCCTTTTGCCCATTCTCCTACATGGTTCTGAAGCTAATAACAAATATTCCTATTAGCTAGAAACTTGGTAAGAGAACAGTGGTGTGGCAGAGAATCGCTGTGGGCTACTCTGATTGACATGTCTAGTGGGATCCAATAAATTTATCAGTCAAAAAGATATTTGAGCACTTACTATATCCCAAGCACTGTAGTAGGGTATTTGGGAAAGTATAATAGAGTTGCTAGATATAACCTTGGTATTATCCTTGACTTCTCTGTCTCACACAACCCACATATTCTATCCATCACTGAATCCCATTGGATCACCTTCACAGAAATGCTAATATCAGCCCTTTTCATTCCATGCAAATTGTTTCCATGTTAATCCAATCATTTATCCTATCCTTCCTTAAATATTGAATGAGCCTCCTTGCTGACTTCCCTGCCTCCTGCCTCTCCCAACTCCAGTCTATAGTTCACTCAACTGAACAGATCATTTTCTGCTCCTCAAAATCCTTGGTTACCCATCCACTGCCATATCAAAAAGAAACGTTACCATTAGATTTAAACCACAGGATTTAAACCACTCAGTCATCTTTCCTCCTTCTTCCTCACCTCGCTACCCTCCTATTACAGTTTGCACACTTCACTTGTCTTTCGCTAACCTACTCACCTTGTTCTCTTCTCTTTCACTGCTGACCTCTCACCTACATCCTGCTTCTGTCCTGGAACATCTTCACTCTTTATATGTGACAGACAATTACTATCCTCCACTTCAAATCCTATTGAAGCCACATTTTTCCCAAGAGGTCTTCTCTAAGTAAGGCTTCCTTTCCTCTATTCTCACTCCCTTCTGCATCACCCTGACTTGCTCCCTTTATTCATCCCCTTTCCCAGCCCCACAGCACTGATTTATATATCTGTAATTTATTTCTTTATTTATATCAATGTCTGTCCCCAGCTCTAGAAGGAGCCAGGGAATGTGTCTGTTTATTGTTATACTCTCCCAAGTGCTTAGTACTCTATTCTTCACAGAGTAAGCACTCAATAAATATGATTGACTGACTGATTGGCTAATGATTAAATTTGTAAAATCATACTACACAGAAGACATGGAAGAAGGCAAGATAATAAATCTTCACATGAAATGGCAAGAATAATAAAACCAAGAAAATTTCACTTTGAGTTAGACCCTTATTTTCACAGGATAAGATTTGGTGGTGCTAATTCTAAAATCTGTCATTATCGTCACCATAACCAATAATTAGTATTTGTGGAGCATCTACCATTTTCATAGCACTATAGTTGAAAATTAGCAAATTTATAGATGTTCAAGAAATTACTTTAACCAGGGAATTTACAGTTTTATGGGGCCTTTTCATAACGCATTTTCAAAATGTCTATTAAATAATAGCAGTGATATTGATTGAACACCCACTTAGTACATAATAATCATAATAGTGGTATTGTTAAAGTGATTATCATATGTCAAGAGGGAGACCCTTAGCCCTCTTTAGGTGAAGGGAAGCAAGTTGTGTGGCTGGAAGAGCAGGATAGGGAGAGCTTATGATGTGGACCCTGGATGGTTATAGGACACAGAGAGGAAACGGAGAGTATCCACAGAGGTCCAGATTCTAGTGGCTAGGATTCTGGAAGAGGGAGGCTACTGCTCATAGTAGGAAAAAGAATGCCAGCCCTAGGGCATCTACAGAGGGTTCTGGAGGGGAAGTAGTAGATCCAGATAAAGTCAGTTAAACTGGATTTGCTTTCATTTGTTATCTTAAGAACTTATTAAACTTATATTATTATTGACAACTCAGATCTTGGTGCCTTCCTGCAGTAGGAGCTGGAGGAGAAGGTCTAGGTGCTGACGACATGTAGACTGGGGAACTTCAGGTGCATGAGGGAGTGCTTGGTCCTCTTATTTTATACAATCAGCACTGATTACCTCTACCACTTTAAGGAGACATCTGGACTTTGGGTGTAGAGTGGTAGCACTAATAGAGATAGAGGGACTGGAGTGAAGTTAGGATTGTCCTAAACCTGTTGTAGACGAACAGGAGAAATTTGGTTTTAGGAGCCAAACAAGACTGACAAGGGTCCAGGTGCTCCCGGTATTCACATGGGATTTAGACCTGCTAAACCCGGTAATGTCACAAAGAGAGATTAAACAGCATTAGATCTTTATTTTTAAAATGAGGAAACTGGGGCACAGAGTGGATAAGTGGTTTGTCTGAGTTAGTATAGTAGGCAAATGGCAGAGCCAGGATTAGAGTCTAGGTCCTTAGTCCTGGAAATTGGGAAGCATAGAATAAGTGACATGTTTCTTGCCCACAAGGAACTTACATACTAAAAGGAATGCAGAGACAAAAATATTTACATAAAAATATTTACAATTAGTGTACTCAAAAGTAATTATTGAACTCAGGTCTCTGACTTGCCGGGTCATGCTCTATCTATCCACTAGGCTATGTTGCTTGTCTAGGTAGAAATAACACCAACTATTTGCAGTAAAGACAAAATATCTTGCTCGTTTTTCATATGCTTGTGCATGAAACTCATACTAAGGGCTATTTTCTTTAATCTGTCTTTTTAAAGCTACACTAAATTATCATAGGGATTTTAAGAAAAACCTTGTTTGACCTTCACTTAATTATTCTCTCTCAGGCAGTTGATTTTTGCGGGGCCTTAGAGAGGAGAGGGTCACGAATAATATATTTCACTGTATTGGTTCATATTATTGGATAACATACTTCATAAAATTCATAAGGCATTAAATTTAGCTTAAAAGTGAATCAATTCCCCAGGCTCCCCACATTTCTAGAACTTAAAATCTCCATTTCTCCAGCTTATTACTATATTTGTGAACTTGTCTTACTTTTAAAAGATGTTTATCTTTTTGATCTACAGATCTAGGGTGGCAAAATATCCTTGCACGTTGTCACTGTTAGTAAAGTGCCATACATAAACTAAATTGTGTGAATGAACCACCTGCTACTACAATGGACACATCATTGCTAAAAGGCAGACACCATTGGGCGACAATCTCAATTTTGAGAATGAGGCTGAGCTTCTTGAACAAGTTATGTAAATGTGCCTAAATTACTTCATTACCTCTTAAACATTATCTATATGATCAATCATTGATATTCATTGGAGTTTACTAAGTGCAGAGAATTTGTAATAAATGCTTGGGGGAGCATAACAGAGTTAGTAAACAAATTCCCTGCCCACCATAAACTTAAAGTCTAGAGGAGGAGGCAGGCATTAATAATACAAATAAGTATCCAGTGGATTTGTACATAAGGGTACTAAGGTTAAGGTTAAATCCTAAATGCCAAAGGGGTGCAGTTCAAAGTGCAGAGATGACACAGAAGGAGGAGTATGGGGAGAGAGGGCATTATCTGGGAAGACCTCTTGAAAGAGATGTAATTTAAGTAAGGTTTTGAAAATGGGGAGAGTGGTGGTCTAGAGGAGAAGGAAGTCCGAAGAGGGGTTGGAGAAATTAGAGAATTCAGAGTCCTTCCTCCTTAGCCTGAGAGCCCCATGTGAACTGAGACTGTGTCCAATCTAAGTAACGTACACACCGCAGTGTTTAGAACAGTGTTTGATGCATAGAAATGATTAACAAAAACCATAACAAGCTAGTGTGAAAGGAGGGAAGTGTGCTTGCTGTGCAGTAGAAGGTCTGTGAAATAAGATAGGATTTATTCATTCATTCAATAGTATTTATTGAGCGCTTACTATGTGCAGACCACTGTACTAAGCGCTTGGAATGAACAAGTTGGCAACAGGTAGAGACAGTCCCTGCCATTTGACGGGCTTACAGTCTAATTGGGGGAGACAGACAGACAAGAACAAAAGCAATAAATAGAGTCGAGGGGAAGAACATCTCGTAAAAACAATAGCAACTAAATAGAATCAAGGCGATGTACATTTCATTAACCAAATAAATAGGGTAATGAAAATATATCCAGTTGAGCAGATGAGTACAGTGCTGAGGGGATGGGAAGGGAGAGGGGGAGGAGCAGAGGGAAATGAGGGGAAAAGAGGGTTAAGCTGCAGAGAGGTGAAGGGGGGCGGTAGAGGGAGTAGAGGGAGAAGGGGAGCTCAGTCTGGGAAGGCCTCTTGGAGGAGGTGTTTTAAGTAGGGCTTTGAAGAGGGGAAGAGAATTAGTTTGGCGGAGGTGAGGAGGGAGGGCATTCCAGGACCGCGGGAGGACGTGTCCCAGGTGTCGACAGCAGAATAGGCGAGACCGAGGGACGATGAGGAGGTGGGCGGCAGCAGAGCGGAGCGTGCGGGGTGGGCAGTAGAAAGAGAGAAGGGAGGAGAGGTAGGAAGGGGCAAGGTGATGTAGAGCCTTGAAGCCTAGAGTGAGGAGTTTATGTTTGCAGCGGAGGTTGATAGGCAACCACTGGAGGTGTTTAAGAAGGGGAGTGACATGCCCAGAGCATTTCTGCAGGAAGATGAGCCGGGCAGCAGAGTGAAGAATAGACTGGAGCGGGGCGAGAGAGGAGGAAGGGAGGTCAGAGAGAAGGCTGACACAGTAGTCTAGCCAGGATATAACAAAAGCCTGTAGCAGTAAGGTAGCCGTTTGGGTGGAGAGGAAAGGGCGGATCTTGGTGATATTGTAAAGATGAAACCGGCAGGTCTCGGTAACGGATAGGATGTGTGGGGTGAACGAGAGAGACGAGTCAAAGATGACACCGAGATTGCGGGCCTGAGAGACGGGAAGAATGGTCGTGCCATCCACAGTGATGGGGACGTCTGGGAGATCACCGGGCTTGGGTGGGAAGATGAGGAGCTCAGTCTTGCTCATGTTGAGTTTTAGGTGGCGGGCCGACATCCAGGTGGAGACGTCCCGGAGGCAGGAGGAGATGCGAGCCTGAAGGGAGGGGGAGAGGACAGGGGCGGAGATGTAGATCTGCGTGTCATCTGCGTAGAGATGGTAGTCAAAGCCGTGAGAGCGAATGAGTCCACCAAGGGAGTAAGTGTAAATGGAGAACAGAAGAGGGCTAAGAACTGACCCTGGCAAGCTGATTAAATGCTTTAAATTGTTGGTAAGGAGATTATATTTGATGCAGAAGTAGATGGGCAATGACTGGAGATTCTTGAGGAGTGGGGAGATATGGACTAAATATTGATTTTGGCAAGAAGGAGAATACTGGTGACCTTGAAAGGGCAGTTTAAGTGGAGTGATGGGGACAGAAGCTAGATCACAGGAGATCAAGGAGAAAAATGACCTGTGCAAGAGAGTAAAATATGGACTGGAGTGGGAAGATACAGGAGAAAAGGGAGGTTAGCAAGGAGGCAGAGATAGTAGAGACTAGTCAGAGTGGGGTAGGATAAGCACTTGGATTAGTGTAGAAAAAGCAGTCCAAGTGAGATGGGATAAGTGCTCAGGATAGGATAAGTGCTTGGATAGCAGTTTGGATGTAGAGGAAAGGATGGACTTTAGTGATGTTTTGAAGGTAGAACTGATTTGGTGACAGATATGTTGCAGCCTGGCTCAGTGGCAAGAGCCCGGGCTTGGGAGTCAGAGGTCATGGGTTCGAATTGCAGCTCCGCTGCTTCTCAGCTGTGTGACTGTGGGCAAGTCACTTCACTTCTCTGTGCCTCAGTTACCTCATCTGAAAAAAGGGGGTTAAGACAGTGAGCCTCACGTGGGACAACCTGATTTCCCTGTATCTCCCTGAGCGCTTAGAACAGTGCTCTGCACATAGTAAGTGCTTAACAAATACCAACATTATTAAGTGCCCGGCTAGCTCAGTCGGTAGAGCATGAGACTCTTAATCTCAGGGTCATGGGTTCGAGCCCCACATTACACGTAAGTAAGTCTTTTGAGAAGCAGCGTGGCTCAGTGGAAAGAGCACGGCCTTGGGAGTCAGAGGTCATGGGTTCGAATCCTGACTCTGCCCCTTGTCAGCTGTGTGACTGTGGGCAAGTTACTTAACTTCTCTGTGCCTCAGTTACCTCATCTGTAAAATGGGGATTAAGACTGTGAGCCTCACGTGGGACAATCTGATTACCCTGTATCTACCCCGGCTCTTAGAACAGTGCTCTGCACGTAGTAAGTGCTTAACAAATACCAACATTATTATTATTATTATTATTATTATTATAGATGAGTCAAGGATAATACCGAGGTTTTGGGCTTGTGATATAGGAAGGAAAGTGATGTGGAAGATCAGGAGAGGACAGGGTTTGGGTGGGAAGACAAGGAGTTCTGTTTTTGACATGTTTTGTTTGAGGTTTGGTCAAGGCTTCCAGGTATAGAACAGTGATAATAATTATGCTATTTGATAAGTGCTTACTATGTGGTAAGTACTGTACTATGAGCTGGGGTGGACATAAGCAAATGGGGTTGGAAACAACCCGTGTCTCACATGGAGCTCACAGTCTCAATCCCTACCTAAAAATGAGGTAACTGAGGCACAGAGAAGTAAAGGGACTTGCCCAAGGTCACACAACAAACAAATGGCAGAGCCAGGATTGAACACATGACCTTCTGACTCCCAGGCCTGTGTTCTATCCATTATGCCATGCTGTACTACTGAAGACAGAGGAAATAAACGTGAAACTGCAGAGAAGCACATAGGTCAGGGCTGGGTAGTTGAAACCATGGAAACAAAATACTTTTTCAAGAAAGTGAGTAGAGGAGAATAGAAGGGGATCCAGAATTGAGCTTTGAGGGACCCCCACTGTCAGAGGGAGGGAGGACGACAGATTAGGAGCCTGGAAAGAGATTGAGAAGAAACAATCCTAGAGATAGGAGGAGAACTGGGAAAGGACAATGTCAGGGAAGTCTTGGCTGGTTAAAGTTCAAGAAGAAGAGGGAGTACAGAGGCAGTACAGAGATCAAGGAAAATTAAGATGTATTAGAGGCAAGAAGGAGATCATTGGTGACTTTTGAAAGGGCAGTTTCAATGGACTGAAGATGGCAGAAGCCAAATCACAGGGAATCAAGGAATGAGTAGGAGGAGAAGAAGTGGAGACAGGAAGTGTAGCCAACTTGCTGCAGTCATTTGAAAAGGGAAGGTAGGAGGGAGATGGGAAGATAACTAGATAACTGGAGGTTGATCGTGTGATAGTGTCAAAGACCTATGTGATTACCAAAGAAGCTCTTGGAAATTTGCTTCATTTTTTGTTACTGCTCTTTTTTTTTGATTTACAAAGTGTAATATTTCGTTTTTCCAAAGTATTAAATTTTTTACATAAAATTTTCAAATTTTTTTTATAAACTCCCACAGATTTAGAAAGTTATATAACCACATAATTTTTCACATGGCTTTTAAAAATAATTGCAATTTTTATTAAGTGCCTACTTTGTGCCAAGACTTGTACAAAGCAGTGGTGTAGAGACAAGATGATAAGGTTCCACATGGGGTTCACAGTCTAGTGCTTAGTACAGTGCTTTGCACACAGTAAGTGCTCAATAAATATGATTGAATTGAGTAGGAGGGAGAACAGTATTTAAGCAGCGTGGCTCAGTGGAAAGAGTGGAAAGACCCCACTGGGCTTGGGAGTCAGAGATCATGGGTTCGAATCCCGACTCCACCACTTGTCATCTGTGTGACCGTGGGCAAGTCACTTCACTTCTCTGGGCCTCAGTTCCTTCATCTGTAAAATGGGGATGAAGACTGTGAGCCTCCCTTGGGACAACCTGATTACCCTGTATCTACCCTAGCGCTTAGAACAGTGCTCTGCACATAGTAAGTGCTTAACAAATACCAACATTATTATTAATCCATATTTTTCAGAAAAGGGAATTGAGACACAGAGTTAAGCAACTTGCCCAAGGTAACACAGCAAACAAGTAGTAGAGCTGGGATTAGAACCCAGGTCCTCTGACTCCCAGGTCCATGCTTTTCCCATTTATTCTGAAATATGCACAAGTGCTGTGGGGCAGGGAAGGGGGTAGAGACAATTGCTTGTGGCTAGTAGTCATAAGTATCCATAGTGTATCTATTATGAAAGTCTGCATCATTGACTTCATTTGGGATCAAAACCTTTGAATTTGTGAACTGCTAACAAAGTTTCCAGAGGAAGTATGACAAGGCGCAAAGTTTGTAGTTAGTTCCTCTATATGAGTTTCCTTTGTTTATATAGTAGTCTGAAGAGAAAAGGTGTTTTGTTACTTTCTTTTCTGTGATAAGATTCATTTCCAACATTCTTTAATGGACTGCTAAGAAAATTGGTGTCTAAAAGCAAAAAATTGGAAAGTACAATTCAGCAACAAATAGAGACAATCCAGGCCCATAATGGGCTCACAGTCAAAAAGGGGAGAGACAAGCGTCAAAACAAGTAAACACAATAGGATAGGGGTGTTATAAGCATGTTTGAAAGCAACAGAGAAAAAGCCACTGGGGAGTGAAGAGCTGAAGACCGCAGTCAGTCAGGAAAGTCAGATGGACGCAAACACTTTGACCAGGAGTGGAAGGATGGGGTTGGAGGCACAGGTGAAAGGAGTGCATTATGAGTTGGGGGCAGGAGATGTCATCTTAAGATACTTCTGTCCTCTCCTGTCCTCTAGGCCAATCATACCCTCCTAACATCCCTTTTCCCAATACTTTCCTCTTCTATCCTCCCATCATCTTCTGACTCTTTCCATACTCTCATCCCCTCATCCCCTCACAACTTCTCATCCCTTCTCACCCCTTTCCAGCCCACTTCCTATCCCACCTGGCAGCAACAGATATTGTCATGAATAGTTGGTTTTTTTTTTATGAAGCAGCCACTACGGCACAATGATTTCTCACTTTGAGTTGTTTATGATGTCAGTTGTCACATGAGGACCCATAAATTACAAATCCTTTTGTGAACTTTCCTTCAGAAACATAAAATTTCCTGACCCCTGATCTAAATATTTCCTTCTAAGAAACAGCTAAACCTAGTGAAAAGAGCATGGGGCCTAGGAGTTAGAGGACCTATGTTCTAATGGCAGCTCTGTCATCTGTCTGCTATATAACTTTGGCAAGATTGTTCTCAGTGCTTCAGTTTTCTCATCTGTCAAATGGGGACAAAAAAACTGTTATCCTTCCTACTTACACTGTGAACCCCATGTGGTACAGGAACAATGCCTTTTCTGATCAGGAGAAGCAGTGTGGTTCAGTGGATAGACCATGGGCCTGGGAGTCAGAAGGACCTGTGATCTAATTCTGATTCTGCCACATGTCTGCAGTGTGACCTTAGGCAAGTCACTTAACTTCTCTGGGCCTCAGTTACCTCATCTGTTAAATGGGGATTAAGAGTGTGAGTCCCATAAAGGACAGGTAATGTGTTCAACCTGATTAACTTGTATTCATCCCAGTGCTTAGCACAGTGCTTGACACATAGTAAATGCTTTAACAAGTACTACTATTGTCATTATTATTATCATTATATTGTTTCTACACCAGTGCTTAGTACAGTGCTTAGAACCTAGTAAGTACTTAACAAATATTACAATTATTATATTATTATTCTGTTGTACTTCGACTGCAGTAGCCTGCCAAAAGCTATTTTGCCTGTCTTATTGTCTCTGCCTTCCCTTTGCCTTCTTATTCCAATTTATTCTGTTCATGAGCACTCACAGATTCCATGATATGATGGAATCATTATCCTTTCTGAGCTGCCTAAATCCTTCAAAAATCCCAATATAAAATGTAGACCACCTGTCACTTTGACAGTTGAAAACTCTATAGTTATCTTTAACTGTCACACATTTTGGGCAAATGGAGGAGGAAACAAACAGCGCTGAGAAGTTGTTGACAAGGAGATTGAGTAAGACAGTTAAGTGCAGACTTCTGTTCTATTGCATTACAACAAATATTGCTCAGTGTAATAATAGAATGTTTACTTGCATTTTATGCCTCATGTATTTCAGTGTGTTCAATGATGTAATGCTAATGTAATTCTCATTTTAAAAGGTTAACAGAAAAAGAATAGTAATAAAGTTAGTACTGTCATGAGCTTGATTGGTGTTAAGGAGAATTACAGATGTTAGCCTATGTTTTTATGCTCTAATACTTGTCTTATCTCCTCTACCAAAGGAGTGCACATACCAGAAAGAAATGAGTTGTATGCTTATAGGGACTGTCTCTATCTGTTGCCGAATTGTATATTCCAAGTGCTTAGTACAGTGCTCTGCACATAGTAAGTGCTCAATAAACATTATTGAATGAATGAATCAATGTGTGTGTGTGTGTGTGTGTGTGTGTGTGTGTGTGTGTTGTAATTTGCACTACCTTTGTGAAGATGAAATAGAGGATCTTTAAAATTGAAGACAGAGTTGGATGATGGATTTGCCTGTTGAATGACAGATGAACTTAAATCCTGAGACCTCAGGACCAAGCATGTAAGAGTTGATTATAGACAGCACAGTACCACTCTTACTCTTTTGTTTCTGTTACCCATACTTGCCCTTGGACATAAAATATGACTATGAGGAAAGAACAGGAAACCTCCTTCTCTGCAAACAATGAATTAAAAAATGGTTCATGTGTTTCACAATTAAATAGTAAGATATTTAGATATAAACTGAAAATTTATCAACTCTTCCAAGGTCTACTTATTTCTATTTCATTCATTCTTTCAGAGGGATTTATTAAGCATCCGCTCAAG
Organism: Ornithorhynchus anatinus; assembly: GCF_004115215.2. NCBI lineage: Eukaryota > Metazoa > Chordata > Mammalia > Monotremata > Ornithorhynchidae > Ornithorhynchus > Ornithorhynchus anatinus. Next base: position 80,766,213 of record NC_041728.1, read on the forward strand.
GCCAAACACTCTATTTAGCCCTGGAGAGAAGTATAATAGAGGATAAATTAGACACAGTGCTTGGCCCTCAGGGGGTTCACAATCTAAAGGACAGGAGCTGGAAAGTTGGTGACATGAGAAAAGGTTAATAAGAGCATAACACAGCAACCTAAGAACAGAGGGACAATATTATGAAATGAGGTTCAAAGTACATGGACCAAGGAACCATTTTCAGGTTCCTTACTGCTCACTTTAGCCACAGTTTAAATAACATTCTAAAATTGTGGCGGCAACACTGCTCTTTTAGTATTTTCTTGCCCGGCTTTGGCCAGGCAGATTGAGATCTCCAGGAGACATGGGGAGCAGGAGGTGTGACCAAGAGTGCTGGGGACCTGATTGACACCAGGTGCACCGTTAGTCCATTTAATTATAGATAGACCCCTACAATTTGCATGAGGTTCTGCCTTTTCTGGAGCTACATTTCAGTTCTCACATTAGGTCTGGCAACTTGAACCTTTTTGTAGTGGAAGCAGAGCAGAAGAGAAGCTGATGGACACCATCACTTTTCACCACTGCCTGACTCACTCTAAAATTTTTAAGACACCCAAGCATTTTATTTACTTTGCTCTTTTGTGTCATTCAAGGTAAGGGCAATAGCTAGCAGTGGTCACCTTTCTCCTGGAAAAGGACAATACTTTAAGGACATTTTTCAGAACCCTTCAGCCCTGTACTTTTTTTTAAAAATGGTTAAATTAGCTCACAGAATTTATCTACCAGTATTTTATTAAGACTCTTGACATTAACAATATTAGAGATTTATCAAGACATAAAAAACATAACTTTTAAACATTGTGTGACCTATTTCCTATATGAAACTACTGATTGGCTTCCCACAGATGAAGGGAGCTTAATGATGATGATGATAATAGCAATGATAATGATAATAATAAGAACAATGATTATTATTCCTCTTACTCTTTTTGTTAAGTGCTTACTGTTTGACAAAAAAGGTGCTAAGTGCTGTGGTAGACACAAGTTAATCACATCAGACATAGAACCTGCCCTACATGGGGCTCACAGTGTAAAGTGTAGGGACAACAGGTAATGAATCCCCATTTTACAAATAAGGAAACTGAGGCACAGTTTATTTAAGTGACTTGCCCAAGGTCACATAGCAAGCAAGTGGTGGAGCTAGGATTAGAAGCCAAGGTCCTCTCACTTCCAGGCTTATGCTATTTCTACTAGGCCACAATATTGTCCTTACCACCTTCCCTTCTTCTCACCCCAAATGTCCCTCCCTTAAGCAGGACTGCAGAATTACTCTATAGGTATGTGTGCCTAAGCATGAAGCAAACACAGATTTTAGCTTCCAGATTACTGTTTCTCTCTTTTTTATGTAGATAAAAATCTTTTAGAACATATAAATTCTGTTAAATGTGTAGTCACAAAGTGCAAGAAAAATGGGTTTTACTTTATCGCTATAGCATTTAACACAATGGATTTCATAGTTTTTAAAAAATGTAAATTATATGCTGTAAAGAATCAGCACACAGTGAAATGATTGACATATGAAAAAATTGCCAAACTATTTCTATCTATTTTAAGTATGAAGGTCATGTTTTCATCCCAACTAAAATCATAAGCATCAAAGTACAGGTGAATTAATTATTTTCTTAGGTATATTCTTAAAGGGAGTTATTGCAGTAAGCATCTAATTAATAAACTGTTTTAATTTCAATTTTTCACTAGGAAAATATATTTCCCTTATTTTATTATGGCACCTTTCAAAATAATCTGATGTAATGAGAAAATGAGTGTTTATATTCATTATATAAAATGTATGGTAATCTTACAGAATTAGCTTACAATTAATTTAAGGTTCACTGAGATATGTAGTAATTTACCATATAAAAATGCAAAACAAGCATTTATTTTCACAGAATTATCAGAGTTTTACTGACAGTCTCAACTTTATGGGGGCCTCAGAGGATCCCAAAAACTTCATCCTACATTATCATACAAACGTATCAATTGCTTGAGACTTACAAAAATTGGCCACAAGGCAGTCCTTTCTTGGCCTTTCTGACTTCTGAAAAGGGGATGCTGCCCTTTTAATTGAAGGTAATAAATGCAACAACATGATAGAGAAGCCAGCAAATGCCCAAGAGGGGCTTTTTATTCTAAACACTGAGATAGATACAAGGTAAGGGTTATTTTATTTTTATTTATTCCTAGTTTTTATCAAGCACTTACTATATGCCAGGCATTGTACTAAGCGTTGGAGTAGATACAAATTATCAAGATGGACCCAAACCATGTCCCATATGGGGCTCACAGTATTAATCTTGATTTTACAGATAACTGAGGCACAGCGATGTAAAGTGACTTGCCCAAGGTCACACAACAGACAAGTGACAGATCTGAGATAAGGCACTGTTCTAAGTGCTGGAGTAGATGGATACAAGCAAATCAAGTTGGACATAGTCCCTGTCCATGTGGGGCTCACCTTCTCAATTCCTATTTTACAGATGAGGGAACTGAGGTACAGAGTGACTTGTCCAAGGTCACACAGCAGACAAGTGGTGGGGCCAGGATTAGAACCCATGACCTTTTGAATATTAGGACTGTGCTTTGTCCACTATAACATGCTACCACATTAACCCAAGCACTCATTCTATCCGCCTTAATTACTCTCTCAACCTTCTTGGAGAAGCAGCGTGGCTTAGTGGAAAAAGCCCGGACTTGGGAGTCAGGGGTCATGGGCTCTAATCCCAGCTCCGCCGCTTGTCAGCTGTGTGAGCAAGTTACTTAACTTCTCTGTGCCTCAGTTACGTCATCTGTAAAATGGGGATGAAGACTGTGAGCCCCACGAGGGACAACCTGATTACCTTGTATCTACCCTTCTGCTTAGAACAGTGCTTGGCACATATAAGCGCTTAACAAATACCAACATTATTATTATTATTATAACCTTGTCACCTGTCTTGCCCCACTTTAACCCATAATTCACCCTGCTTCCTGGATTATTTTCTACAAAACGATTCAGTCCATGTTTTCCCACTCCTCAAGAACCTCCAGTAGTTGCCATCCACTTTTGCAGAAAAAAGAAACTCCTTCTCATTGGCTTTGAAACACTCAATCTGCTTCCTCCTACCACCATTAATGCATTTTCCCAAATACCCACTCTGGTAACAATAAGCAAGACTTCTATGGACATGAAGAGAAGCAATAAGTCAATCATATTCATTGAGTACTCATTGAGTACTTACTGTGTTCAGAGTCCTGTAGTAAGCACTTGGGAGAGTACAATATAACAATAAACAGACACATTCCCTGCTTTCCCTTTCTATCTTACCTTGCTGATTTCTTACTATAACTCAGCCCTCACCTCTTCACTCCTGTAAAGCCAATTTATTCAGTGCACTTCAATCTCATCTTTCTGATCACACCTTGCCCACTTCCTCCCTCTGGCCTGAACTTCCTCCCACTTCATGTTTGACAGACCACTGCTCTCCCCATCTCCAAACCTTATTAAAATCCCATCTCCTTCAAGAGGTCTTGCTTGAAGAGGTCTTCTTTTGCCCTACTCCTTCTCCCTTCTGTGTCACCTATGAATTGATATCTGTACGATTTAAGCACTTGGTATGAATCCCACCCCCAGCCCCACAACACTTACATACAATCTGTACTAAATTAATTAATCATTTATTTACATATTTTAATGTCTGTTAACCCCTCTAGACTGTAAAATCCTTGTGTCTTCCAAATCTCTTATATTGTATTTCCCCAAGCATAGGTAGATATGGGAGTCATCAGCATATAGGTATTAAGTATGAGAGTGAATGAGTTTCTCAAGAGTGTGAGTATAAAGTGAGACGAAGAGGAGACCCAGAACACAGTCTTGAGCGACAATCCCTTAAAGAAGTGAGAAGTCAAAAACTACAGAATTTCATTAACCAAGAAAAATGGACTAGTTTTAAATGTTGTTTTATTTGCATTTACTTATATCATCCTTTTCTGAGTATAATTGATATCTATAATTTTCTGAAGTGACTGTACATTTGGCAGTGGCAAATAGTATTTTATCTCAGTAGATTCAAATTTCTACTACCCTCATGATTAAATAACATTTTATTTTCTTGTTTTCATCTTTTTGAGCTCAGGAGAAAGATAATAATAATAATAATAATGTTGGTATTTGTTTAGCACTTGTTAGGTGCCGAGCACTGTTCTAAGTGCTGGAGTAGATACAGGGTAATCAGGTTGTCCCACGTGAGGCTCACAGTCTTAATCTCCATTTTTCAGATGAGGTAACTGAGGCACAGAAAAGTTAAGTGACTTGCCCACAGTCACACAGCTGACAAGTGGCAGAGCTGGGATTTGAACCCATGACCTCTGACTCCCAAGCCCGGGATTTTTCCACTGAGCCATGCTGCCTCCCATCTATCCTTAATATGAACTAAAAATAATATATTTGTTTTTAAGTTCTGTGAATCTTTCTCCCTTTCCAACTCATCTATCGTTTCCTATTTTCCTTGGGTAATATTTTGCTGTAAAAGTGAGTGCAAAAATTGTGTAGGGCTTTTAAACCTGTCTGAAGAAAAATAGTTCCGAAAATTATCTTCAAATTTTATAAGTTTTCTTTTTTTCCATATAATGTATTTCATGCATACAGCTCTCCTTCCTCTTGAAGATAACAATTGTGATATTTGTTAAGTAGTAGTAGTTACTCTGTGACAAACACCATACTTAGTGCTGAGATAGATGCAAGATAATCAGGTCAGATACATGGGGCTCACAGTTTAAGAGGGAGGAATAACAGGTGTATTGCAGATGTGAAAACTAAGGCACCGTGTCTTTTTCAAGGTTACACAGCAGTCACGTGGCAGAGCCAGGATTAGAGCCCAAAGATGATGCTGTTGATTCTGAGATTGTAAACTGTTTTTAGATGTCACTTCAAAAACTGATTTTGGACTGATAGATTATTCCACTTCTTTTGCATGTAAAAGTAGTTCTTACTATGCCATACGTTACTCCTAAGAAGGCCTCCCTTTGCTGTATAAAACTAAACTTGGTTTTGTGATACTAATGAAGTCTTCACTCAAGAACTCTTCTGATTTCTGTCACTTTCATCTGTCTGCGTTGGGTGTTTCCCAGTAGCTGACTTTTTGATCTGGAAAATACTTTTTCTGGGCTTCCTTTCATGCTGTCAATAAAAATATGGGTTCACTTCTTCTCCTACCTGTAATTTATTTTAGAGTCTGTTTCCTTCACTAGATAATAAGATTCTTAAGGACAAGACCCTTATTCCATTAAACTTCCCCAAACATGCAATATACAGTTATTTCCTCACAGAAGGTGTTCAGTAAATACCAGTGACTGATTAAAGTGTTTGTTAGGTTTCTTAAGAATAGGCTTGGATTTCTTCAGGCTTAGTAATCAATACCCAGTAAGGTGCTGACTCCCCAAAGTGATTCATAATCATTTTGCAAGACCTTGTGCTTGCAGCTCAAGCAGGTGCAGCAGTTCCTAGATGATTCCCTGAATGTCTTTTGATGATATATATATATATATATCATCTGTGTCAGCCTTCTCTCTGACCTCCCTTCCTCCTCTCTCGCCCCGCTCCGGTCTATTCTTCACTCTGCTGCCCGGCTCATCTTCCTGCAGAAACGATCTGGGCATGTCACTCCCCTTCTTAAACAACTCCAGTGGTTGCCTATCGACCTCCGCTCCAAACAAAAACTCCTCACTCTAGGCTTCAAGACTCTCCATCACCTTGCCCCTTCCTACCTCTCCTCCATTCTCTCTTTCTACCGCCCACCCCGCACGCTCCGCTCCTCTGCCGCCCACCTCCTCACCGTCCCTCGGTCTCGCCTATCCCGCCGTCGACCCCTGGGTCACGTCCTCCCACGGTCCTGGAACGCCCTCCCTCCTCACCTCCGCCAAACTGATTCTCTTTCCCTCTTCAAAACCTTACTTAAAAATCACCTCCTCCAAGAGGCCTTCCCAGACTGAGCTCCTCTTCCCCCTCTACTCCCTCTGCCATCCCCCCTTTACCTCTCCGCAGCTAAAGCCTCATTTTCCCCTTTTCCCTCTGCTCCTCCACCTCTCCCTTCCCATCCCCACAGCACTGTACCCGTCCGCTCAGCTGTATATATTTTCGTTACCCTATTTATTTTGTTAATGAATTGTACATCGCCTTGATTCTATTTAGTTGCCATTGTTTTTATGAGATGTTCTTCCTCTTGACGCTGTTTAGTGCCATTGTTCTCGTCTGTCCGTCTCCCCCGATTAGACTATAAGCCCGTCAAATGGCAGGGACTGTCTCTATCTGTTGCCGACTTGTTCATCCCAAGCGCTTAGTACAGTGCTCTGCACATAGTAAGCGCTCAATAAATACTATTGAATGAATGAATGAATGAATATATAGCTTATATATATATATATATAAGCTTGGAAAAACCAATGGACATCTGGGATGCAACACCTTCTATGGCTGTAGTGATCTGCATATCTGTCAAGTCCTGTTGGTGACATAATCTAGGGAGATGCCATATTAAGAGTTTGGAGGTACCCATAATTTCTTCCTCCTGTTTGGTGAAAGACAACATTGGTGATTGCAAGATTATGTTAAACATATTCCCTCAGCAGAAGGGGAATATTTCTAGTTGACTTCCACTTTCATGAGTTTTTTTTTTTCCTATGATTTGGCATCATTTTTCAATTTTCCCTACAACTGAACCATGATGATCAGCTCATCATATTTTGGAGATGTTATAAGGAGTCTATCCATTATTTTTCTTTCCTTGTTTTTTGTCTTAATACAAATAATGGTAGAAAAGCACTTTTACTTTAAAAGCAGGTACGAATTCACAGATTGTTTACTTAAGCCTTTAAGGAGATTCCAGAAACTAAGAACTAAGACTAAGAACTATTTGACTGCAAACCTAAGGGCTAAACAAAAAGTTCTCTCCAGGAAAGACTTAGCAAAGAAGGTGTTCCATCCAGGAAGGGCATATCCAGAACCTGTCTCTGTGAGTGATCCTAATTAAGCAATCCAGATGGGCTCAAAGCCATAATATCAACCCCATATCTAACCAGTTAGTGAGGAATGAAGATCTCCTTCATTTGAGGAAAGTTATTGTTGCGATTGTTAAGAAATAACCTGATAACCCATGATGGAATGGTTGGATTCTTTCTATTTTATATTCCATAAAATCAACGTTCACCAGACCCTATAATCTGATGAGTCAGTTTTCAATTTTGAAAGGCAGAAAATATTTACTGTCTCTTTTCTAGCACTTTACCCCTTTGAAATGAGTAGTAGATTCCTATTTAAGTCTGCTTAGATCCCCGGATTGCTACCAAAAGTGCCACTGCCTCTTCAGGAAGCAAGCAGCCAATATTCTGGGTCATCTACTTGCTTAGGACATTTGGTTACGCTGGGGAATGGAGGGTACCTAACATACTCTTAAGTTGCTTGGTGTTTCACCAATCCTCCTGTGAATAACTGTATACATTGCAAGATGGCTGATAGAGGTTATGGATACGGTTGATGGCTGTGAGAAAGAACATTCCTTAACACTGCACCTCAACAACAACAGATATTTCTCTCATCTGCTTTTTATGTCACTGTGAGAGCAGTACTCATGGTATAAACGGTGCCTTGTAGCTTTAAAGGGCATCATTTATTTTAAGGTTGAATGGTGTGGAATGAAATATTTAGTGACAGAAGGTGTACCTGAAAATGCCAACATGAATGCGGTTGTGACATGCAATGTTGACACTAACCTTTCAAGTGAATAAGGCAAGCGGAAAGAAACTTGGGTATATTTTTGATAACCATCTTCCCAGTGGGAAGTTTGGATAAATGTACCCAGCATCTAAAAAAGACTTGTGCTTCAAAGTGACCTTGTTTCAAGTGACCTTGTGCTTGACAATAAAATCTCCTCTATCTCTTGGTGGGCCTTGTTAGGTGGAAAAGACAGTAGAGAACATGATTCTAAACAAACAATGGGTCTGTATTCCCTGTTCATATAATTTACACAATTTAAAAAAGTACTTATGCATTTTATTATGAAGATACGTTATTACTGTGATGTTGGATTTCTACCTTAAGGTACAACCCAGTGCGTTATGGTAAATCTCTTAAAGATTCCAGGAGACAATGTTGGGTTATAATATGGCAAAGGACAACGATTATAAAAGAGGAAAAAAAATCATAAGTACAGTAGTGATAAGATGAGCAGTATAAACTTTCTTCTGCCAGTAAGATTAATCATTTGGCTGAAATGTTATCACTGTTGCACTCTTCAGAATAAGCAATAGAAAAGCAATAGATCATACAAATCATATAGTTTAAAACAAACATAACAGGAACACCCTGGAAGCTCAGTGTGGCTAGGGAATGAGGCTCTTGCTCTCTCCTTGGAGAACTCTGATGCTCAACCCTTGGGACTTGTCTCTAAAACACAAACAACTGAGGTCTCTTCTTTCTTATGTATTCAAATTTTCCCAGATGTTTAAATATTCAGTAAGTTCTCTCCAAAGGCAAGACAGTCCAGATCTTAATCCTATGACCTATATATTTCTCAAATGGTTTATCAAAAAATTAAGATCTCTTCTTGGTCTAATGCACACAGTTCTCATGTAGGTTGTTGATTCTTACTTATTTTGACATTCCTGAAAAGTAGAAGTAGTAGTATTTCTTATTTCTATTAATAATAATAATAATAATAATGGTATTTGTTAAGCACTTACCATGTGCCAAGCACTGTTCTAAGCACTGGGACAAATTCAGGGTAATCAGGTTGTCCCACATGGAGTTCACAGTATCATTCTACAGAGGAGGTAACTGAGGCACAGAGAAGTTAAGTGACTTCCCCAATGTCACATAGCAGACAAGTGGTGGAGCCGGGGGATTAGAACCCATGACCTCTGATTCCCAAGCCTGCTTCTTGAGCACCCACTTAATGTAATGCACTGAACTAGGAGCTTGGGAAATACTGAAGAAAGTGACATGTTTATTTCCTACCATAGCTCATACATAAAAGTATTTACATTAAGAATGGACAAATTTTACAAATGAGTGTGCATATAAGCATGAGTGCTAAGAAAGGTATAAATAAGTTCACAACTGATAGAGTTGGCTCAAGTGATAATATGTCTCAAAATGGTGGGAGAGTCAACAGATCTTCTCTTGTTACTGCTAAGCATTGTTTACAATAAATGGAACCTAAGTTTAGTTTGAATAAGCAAAGGATATTCTTCGTCAGTTCTTTGTTCTATATCATTCCTGGCTAAATTTCTGGAGATGAGTCTTTATAATCAAGCATTTAACCCTTTTTTAAAAGTTATTTCTCCTTTGTACCCTCAGTTCTAAAATATCTCTTTCTGTTCCCATGACATGTCGAACTATTCTTACAATATTCACAACTGCCTGTGCTTCAGGCTCCCTATTCCCTCTTCCAGTGATGTTATTATCATGGCTCAGTTATCAGCTGTTTTTCTCATGGCCTTGGCTTTTCCTGGATATACATACAAACTGCATACATACATAATACCATGTCTCCTACCCCTGCTTTGTTTTATATGGGGATTGTGCCATAAAAATGTTTAAAATTATTAAGTCAGGGGGGACCTTGAGGAATCTATTCCTTGCCTCCAAGAAGATAAATGCTTGACCAAACAAAACAGATTATCGATTGGGATTTTTGAAATTCTGTCTTTTTCTCTGCTGAAAGATCTATGAATGAATTTACTTCATTTGTATATATGTTATCATGGTAAATAGAGTCGGGGCAGTTGGTTGTTCCTACAGCGTGGCTCAGTGGAAAGAGCACGGGCTTTGGAGTCAGGGCTCATGAGTTCGAATCCCAGCTCTGCCACTTGTTGGCTGTGTGACTGTGGGCAAGTCACTTAACTTCTCTGTGCCTCAGTTCCCTCATCTGTAAAATGGGGATTAAGACTGTGAGCCCCACGTGGAACAACCTGATTCCCCTATGTCTACCCCAGCGCTTAGAACAGTGCTTGGCACATAGTAAGCGCTTAACAAATACCAACATTATTATTATTATTATTACAGTGATACATGGACGCTTGATTCAAATTATTGTATCATAATTTTATAAATTTATCTCGCTACCCAATTTTGGTCAAATAAAGTATTGAGGCAATTTTTGAGGAACATAGAAGACATTCCTATATCTCTTGTGTTTCTTGTGGCACCTTATGTCTTCCAGTTCTGTTGTACTATACTCTCCCAGTTGCTTGTACTATATTTTCCACCCAGTAAGTGCTCAAAAAAATGTGATTGATTAAAGCCTGTTTAATTGGGGAAGTAGCATATCCTAGTAGATAAAGCACTGGCCTGGGAGTCAGAGGATCTGCATTCTAATCAAGGCTCCATCATGTGCCTGCTGTGTGACCCTTGGTCAAGTCACAACTTGTCTGTGACTCATTTTTCTTTTCTACAAAATGGAGTTGCATGTTCTCTCTCTTAGACTGTGAGGCCCATGTGAGACCTGGTTATCTTGTATCTACCCCAGCATTTTGGTGCACATAGTAAATGCTTAACAAATACCACAGTCATTAATTAGAAATGTATATAGCAAAGTGCTTAAGGGTATACATACATGGTCATATTTGATGCAGGTCGCAAGGTGGATCTGACTCTTGGACAGGGATCCCATCTACCAACTCTGTTGTATTATATTTTCCCAAGGGATTAGTACAGTGACTTGATAAAGAGTAAGCTCAATCAATCAGTCATATTTATTGAGCATTTACTATGTGCAGAGAACTGTACTCTGCCGTTGGGAGAGTACAATAAACAGAATTATCAGACATTGATTGATATGAATATGAATATATAAATGAAGACATTTCTTTATATGGTAATTATACAAAGATAGAAATGTCAAGTAGTTGTCCTGAATTCTTGTTTTCCATTTATCCTGAGAAGTCACTGTAACCCAGCTTTATCCTTCTGGTAGCAAATTTTATACCACCTTTTATTCATATTTGAACCCAAATTGCCTTGATAATTTGATCTCAGACTGAACAGCCCAGAAAAATATTGTAAAGTTTAATTAGTCATTCAAAATATTAACCAATGGTGTTTGGTTGCATAAGAAAATTTACATGAGACCTATGGACCTGGGGTGAGTATCAAAGTGCTTAATTTATAGTCAACACAGAGAAGATAGAGGATGGGGAAAAACAGGGATTAGTCTGGGAAGATCTTTTGGAGTAGAAATGATTTTATGAGGACTTTGAAGGTGGAGAAAATGTTGGACTATTGGACTGTCAGGCAAAGAGAATTCAATGCCAAGGAAAAAGGAGGGTAAGGGGTAGGTGGCAGGACAAATGAGACTGAGATACAGAGAGTAGGTTCATGGTGGCATGTATGGGTTGGAGTGTAGTAAGATACCAGTGACATTAGGTAGGGGGAGGAAGCTAACAGTTGAGTACCTTCAAGTAAGTGGTAAGGAGTTTCTGTTTAAAGTGGAGGTGATTGGGAAATCACTGGAGGTTTTTGAAAATTGGGCAGATATGGACTGAATATTTATTTATTTATTTACTTATTTATTTGTATTTATTTTTTTCAGAACAGTGATCCAGGTAGTAGAGGAAAGTGTGGACCTGACCGGGGAGAGATAAGATAGATGAAGGGAGGTCAGTAAGGAAGCTGATGCAGTAGTCAGAGTGTCAAATGATAAGTACTTGTATCAGTATGGTGGCTGTTTGATTAGAACGGAAAGGGGGGATGCTAGAGATGTGGTGATTTAGTGTATTAATCTAGAGATATTTAAGTTTACGGACCATAGCATTGGCCTAATGAGAAGAGCATGGGCTGGGAAACAGGAGATCTGGCTTCTAGTCCTAGCTCTGCCTATGGACCTGCTCTATGATGTTGGTCAATCACTTGACTTCTCTAAACCTCATATATAGAATCCGGGTTAAATTCCTGTTCCTTCCTCCTTGAATCTTTGGGCCCAAAGTGGTACAGATTGCCTGATCTGACTGCATTGTGTATATACTACAGTGTTTAGCACAGTGTTTGGGATATAAGCTAATATTACTGTTATAGTTTCCTGTTTTCTGAACTTTCAGAAAAAAAATTCCAAGACATTTTTAGAATATTTATGAAAAACTGTGAATATAGAATAGATTAACATTTGCACAAATTGCTATAGCTAGCTAAATTCCTGTGAAAATTAGCAGGAGGAATAGAACAATGCAATTTACATTGAGAGAACAATTAGACTTAAAATTTATGAGTACTGTTTCCAGAGAAGCAGACTTAATTGGAAATATTTAAGTTCATTAAGACGTGGGAAATTGTTTGAAATTTTTTCAACCTTCCTCAAAGAGTAACCAATATGAGTGATATTGGTTATGTAATATTACACTTCATAATATAAAATCTTACTTTTACACATTTCTAGAAACTTGTAAATAAAAGAGGAATTAGATGCTTCTGTGGGCAGTAAGCTCCTAATGGGCAGGATTACAAATGCAACATTATTGTATTTTACTTTCCCAAGTACTTATTACAGTGCTCTGCACACAGTAAATGTTCAATAAAAGCCATTGATTGAATAAATTATAATTGATTAAATAGTAGGAAAGAACAAATTGTGGATGGTTGTTACTTACCTACAATATCATTTGTCTTTGACAAGGGTAGAAGGAACTCTTAATAATGAAATAATTGTGGTGTTTGTTAAGTACTGTATGTCAAGCACTGTACTGGAGTAGAAATAATAATAAAAGCACTTTGGATCCTATTTCTGTCCCACATTGGGCTCCCAGTCTAAAGAGAAGGGAAAGCATTTAATCTCCATTTTACAGGTGACAAACTTAGTCACAAATGACTGATGATGATTATTTACCAGATCAATGTACTATAATAGTGTAATGTTTTTAACAATTATTTCTTAGTCTGGGTTAAGGTTTCCATAATTAAAAGTTCAAATGTTTTTCATTTCTAAAAACTCCTACTTGAAAAAAAAATTCTAAATTGTTGATATATCAATCTGAAGATTATCTTCAAATATGAAGCTTAATAGATTGTCAGATCTTAAAAATTAATTTTGCCTTTCAGGTACCATCTTTAAAAGAGTTTTATCTTTTATTTATTTTATCTGGCTTTAGGTAATTTTGTGTAGATGTGCCAACAATTACTTTCAGTTATTTGGAATTACTCAAAAGTGTTTTCAAAGGCTTATTAGTAAATTGCTTCAAGAAAAAACTTCAAAATTATCTAAAGGGAATTAGAATAGAATTTTAAAAATATTTTATTGTGCATAGGTTTTTCTTTCTTCAAGTAATGGGGATTTATGCCGATTTAACAGGTTAGAAACTCTCTCCACTAGTGAACCTGTTCTCTCTTAACCCTCACTAGTAGGTGATTTGTAGTCTTTACTTCATAGAAATATAATAATCATAATGATAATATGAATAATAATAATAAGCATTCAAGGTTCATTCTAAACTGGTTTAATGCTCTGTTTGGCCGCAGAATCCTCTCTACTACTAGTTATATAATATGGTTTATACTAATCTGGCTATCTTCATCAATGTTAGAAGGAAAACTTTTGGATTGGAGTGCATAGCTTCTTAGCAACAGTCTTAAGGTGATTACAGATATTTTCCTCCTTCCATTTAAAATGTTCCATTTATTCCGAAATTGCTCTTATCTGGAAACAGGAGAGGAAGGAGGCTTTCATAGGGAGTACAGATTTTTTCCACTGCTTGAAAACAATTTTATGGAATAATTGCTTCAATTCTAGGCTTTGTTTTGCCTTTCTCTGCATAATTCTTCTACACTTTCCGCTTAGCTGTTTGGTAAATAGTATTAAAACAGTACGTTGAAGCAATTGGGCTCTCAAGGTTTAAATGCTTGGGAAATGAGGAAGTGACACATTTTCTGCCCACAAGGAACTAGCACTCTAAGAGGGAGAAAGACATAAAAATCTTTACAGACAGAGCAGTAAAAAACTGTGGAGATAAATAAATTGAACAAAATCAAGAAAAAAAGTAGATTTGGAATGTTGAATGTGCTAACAATCTAATTTTCATGGACTGTGTAAGCCAAGCTCTCTCTCTCTCTCTCTCTCTCTCTCTCTCTCTCTCTCTCGTGTGTGTGTGTGTGTGTGTGTGTCTGTATTTTGGAAAGAAGGAGAAAAAGTCATTTGTTTCTTGAATGAACCAAAAATATTGAGTAGTTGGACATTTTTACTTACTTTGGAGAAAGAAGCTGATCACTGATCACATGAGCAAGCATATGTCTAAAATTGTAAATCTTTATTATGATTTTTAACCATTTTGAAGCACTGGATTAAGAGAGGAAAGATGACTGTGCCTTAGAAAAATTGGGAAATATGAGAAGTCCCTCCACAAAATCATTTCATCTCTCTGGACTAGGTGACCTCTCAAAGTCCTTTCCAGCTCAATTATTCTATAATTCTTTGAATCTTCAAAATGCTTCACTCTTCATTTCCTGAAGAACTGTGATAAGAAAGTAAGATTTTCAAGCTACATGTTGTTATTGATTATTCTTCTAACCCTTGTTGATTTCTAGTAAAGACATTGCAGATATTCTGATAAGGGACATAGCCTTTTTAATCAATTAATATAATTGGAATTTCCTAGGTTGCTCTTTTCCCACAGGTTAAATGATGTATAGCTGATTCTATAAAAAACTATTTATGAAGTCTTCAGTCTATTCTCAGAATGTTTTCAATTTTTTTAACAAATACTATTCTAATACTATCATTATATGTATACTAACTAACAAATACTATCATTATATGTATACCTTGGATCGGTGTTAGGTTTTTATCTTCTAAAACTTTATTTTGGAACAAATTACCTCAGAAAACAGACCAGAGAACATAATATAAATGAGTGCCATTTTAAAAGTAAATTTAAATATTAAAACATAGTAATCCATACTTAAAGCCTATATATTTTATGAGAAAATTAAATGATTCCACAAACTGACTCCTATGGAGTAAACCTACTCACTGCAAATCCTTCTCCTAATACCCTCATTAATGCATAGTTATGGAGGAGTTTTTGTAAAATATGATGTCAGTGATTTGATGGTGAAGACTGCTATATCATAAAATCCTCCATTATGTAAATAGACTGATTACATCAAGGAGATCCATAAAAAGTAGAACCATTAGAAAAGAGATAGGCCTGAAACAGGGATCAGCTTCTACCTTTAATCTATGGAAGAAGTTTCAGAGTAGATTGTCAGCTCCTTGTTGGCAGGGATTATATCTTTCAACTCTACCGTACTCTCCTAAGTGCTTTGAACAACAGTCTGCAAACACTGAGCACTTGCTAAATACTGACTGATTCATTGGAGATGAAACACAGGATAGTGTCTGACAATCACTCCTGGAAAGTATATACCTAGAATCAGAAAAGTTAAGTGTAGGAAGAAGTTGTTTTTTTTTTTTCCACGTGTTACATTACATCCCCACTAACAGTTCTGTTCACTGACATGAGCATTTTAGAGGTATCTCATAACCCACTCCTTCAGTCTCACAGCAAGTTTGGACAAATACATTACCAATTCTGGAACCACTACAGATGTAGTGGGGAAGCATTAGTCCCCAACATAAGAATTCTTCCAGTTCATCTTGTGCATTATCACATGTTTTATTATTTCACCATTTTCCTGTGGTCTGGCACCAAACAGAAGCATGATTCAGTCCAATCAGAGGGTCCTGGGGCTTCATCATCTATATTGCTGTGAGACTGATTCACAACTCAATTCAACATCCAAAATAAGAGTAATAATAAAAATAGTAATGACAATGATAATAAATGAGAAACAGTGGAATTTGTTAATTCAATCCTATTTCATTCAATCATATTTATTGAGTGCTTACTCTATGCAGAGCACTGTACTAAGCACCTGTTGTGGGTATACTAAGTACTGTGTCAGACACAGTTCCCTTTCCCATGTGGAGTTTACAGTGTAAGTGGAAGGGGAATAGATTTCCATATTATAGATGAGGAAACTGAAACAAAGAGAAGTTACATGACTGTCCAAGGTCACTTAAAAAGCAAATGGTATCTCTGGGATTAGAACCTAAGTCCTTTGATGTCCATGTTCTTGCTCTTTCCATTAAACTATGCTAATCCCGCTAAGACCACTTAGCAATATTTAATATCATGTGGAGAAACAAGATTACAAAAGATTTAGGTGCTGGAACACTGTATCCCAACACAGAATCAAGATTAATGTAAAAAGATTGAACAGCAGAATATCCAAACAGCCAATGTATGATGCACAGAAATGGGATAACAGTAATAAACATGATGGGCATAAGGAATATTTTAATGATACAATGAAGCAATATATCTAATGTTATACTAATTTCTATGTTATGGTTATCACTATCCAATCAATAAATCAATAGTTTGTATTGTGTACTTGGTGCAAAATAATGCCCTAAATTATTAGGACCTTTGCCCTCAATGCATTTATAATCATTCTAGAGATGGGCAGGGGATGGAGCACCTTCTCAACTTTGGGGAAGGTCAACAGGCTCTGGCCCTTGTGAACGCTGGACTCTGGATTGCCCTGCCTGAGGAGTAAAGAGCCTGACAGTGGTTCCCATAGAAAAAAAAAATCATGCAGCAATTTTTCAATTAACTGTGGGTTGTCCTTGTATTTTTTCTTATCTTATCCTAACTCACTCTTTCCTTATGGGCCCATTCCCAAACTTTCCCTTATTCCCTGGTCCCTGCTCCTCCTTTAGAGTATGATTCCCCTAAGAGTCATGTGTAATTCATTATACATTTTGCTCCCTTTATACTTTTGCCATTTTTACTGTTATTGAATAGTGTAGTGTTGCAAAACCACAAACATGCATAAAAGAACATATGATACAGATCAGTAAGACCTAGACAAACATTGGAAAATTTTGTGGTATCATTTCTTGAACAATGCCTCAGCCTCATGTCTAAGAACTTCTATACACAATCTACTTAGGGATACTTATGGATCTTTTACAGTGGATTGGAATTATATATGGGAAGAAGATTCCTAAATTCTTCCATCCATCATATATAACAAGATCATGAAATGAAAACATGTTGTAACAGATCTGGGCATGTTTGGAGATATCTATGTTTATCCACAGATTCATACCTAGTTACTCTTGTTAACTCATATATGAAGGATCAAGCATTTTAAAAATCAAATATCCAAGATATCTTTTTAAAAATACTTGTAATTACTTCAGGTTAGAAACTATGGACAATGTGGCTTAACACATTATTTTTACACCTAAGTGTGCTCTTATTATGTGTATCAACATCATAGAATGAAGAAATCTTTAGCTTAGAAGTGAACCAAGCTTTGAATTATTTTCTGTACCAAGGCAGTTAATATAGAAGGTGAACATCTCTTCAAATCTTCCTCACAACTTTTCTCCTTAATAAGCTACAAAGTTAATAGCCCAGGGAACAACTGAGCCCCCAGAGAGGTGTACAATACAATATGTACATGTCATCTGTCATTATGTTTCTGTCCTAAAAAACTTAAATGAAACTTAAAATCATCCAGGGTGCATGTGGGATCTTACCCCTGAATCAAGAGTGATAACTCAATTGGTGTGACTTTCCAGAAAGCAATTTCTGGCATTTGGAATCAATTACTAGGCCACACATAAGCACATTAGGCAGAATATGCAAAGCTATACAAAGTTCTCTGGATAAGTATCTTAGAAAGAAATAAAATAGAAATAGTATCTTAGCAATAGATGAGACAATGGACTAAGATACTCAACACACTGCCATTATTGTATCATCATAGAGTAAAATGAGAAAACCTTTAATTCAGAAGTGAAACAAATGCCCTAGCTCTGAACTGTTCTCTGTATGAAGGCAGTTAATATAGAAGGTGAGCAGCTCTTCATATCTTCGTCACAAATTGTCTCCTTAGAAAGCTAGAAGACCAATGGCTAATGGTTTAAAACTGAACCCCCAGAAGGGTTTACAATGAAATTCATTGATTAGTGTACATATCTCTCACTGTGTTTCTGTATTTTATGAAACTGGATTCCAGGTAATGAATTCCAAAGTTAAAGGGTTTTAATTACATCAAAGCTGTGTACATGTACAAGTATAGTGACTAGATTTGGCCACCTAACTATGTAGGAAAAAGCAATTTCATGCGTAATTAAAGAACAGACCCTCAGAGTCACTCAGCTGTTTTGCTGCTTTTATTTAAGAATTCTTACTTATGAACTTTGGGAAGCCATTGTTGAAATTATTATTCATTTCAGATTAAAAAAACATTGCAAATGCTCAATCCATGCTTACTTTAAGCATGTTTTCCTGTAAGGATTATCCTGACCTGATATGAATTTTATCATTGGTTGATTTCTTAATAATAGCTGGAAATCCAAAGTCTCAGACAATTTCTATGCAAAATAAATTGGGTTTTACATGGCATCTTTAGTACACTAAGGTCAATTCAATAATTCTAGGCTATTTACTCCTAGGTCTTATTTTCCCACTCTATTGATTGTTCCAAACATTTCACTGTAGCAGCAGGCTAATGGGCCACAGCAGCAATAGACAGATGAACCTGGCAGGTGGCAATCAGAAGGTGGTAGGTTCAAAACAAACAAAAAGGAAACACTTCTCACAACAGGAAATAAGCATATAGAAATTCATTACCAGCAGAAGTAATGAAGGCCAATAATATCAGCATGTCTAAGTGGTTTGGATAAATGTCATTCACTATCAATTAAGTAATGGTATTTATTAATGGCTTACTGTGTGTAAAGCACTGTTCTCAGCGCTTGAGAGAGTGCAACACAGTAGAGTCGATAGATACATTTCCCACTCAGTAGAGGAAAAGTTATGGATGTTAAACTAAAAGTCTGGGATATTTGGAATATTGGTTTTTGAACTATTGATATATTCTTAAACATAATGGTGGCTGTCAAGGAAGGCAACCATTAAATGCTGCATCCAACTATACTGATGCCTTTTTTGAAGATAGAATGCCGATCTGGGTGGACCATTTTCTTGACCAGATATGGCATGCTGCACTTTCTTTTATTCTGTGAGTAGCAAAAGAATCTAAGTGACAAGTATCTATCATTATATACACACCTGATGTAATGAATTATGAATGTATAGATCAAGTTTTTTAGAAATATTTGCCCTCATGAGAAGGAAAGCATCATTCAGTAGTTCCAACTATGAACAGGAGGGACAATTTTAAACATTGATATAACCCAGTTAGTACTCTTAGTTGGTTCCATTAAAGTGTTAAACAAAAGAGCACTAAATAATAATAGTATCTGTTAAGTAATTACTATGTGTCAAGCACTGTTCTAAGTATAAAGAGATACAAGCTAATCAGGTTGGACCATGTGCCACTTGGGGTCACAGCATTAATCCTCATTTTACAGATGAGGTAACTGAGGCATAGTTGTTGTCTGTGTGACAAGGGGCAGAGTCAGGATTAGAACCCAGGACCTTCTGACTACTAGGCCTATGCTTTATCCACTAGGCCATGCTGAATAGAGTGCTGACTCTCGCGCCACTAACCCACAGCCCTGGATCACCTCCTCCGTCCGCCTCCTACGCTCCTATGCTCGAGCTGCTGAGCGCTGCTGGCGAAAGTCCAAGCACCAAGCCGACCTCACACACTTCAAATTTATCCTTTCCTGCCTTAACTCTGCCCTCTCCTCCGCCAGGCAAAGCTTCTTCTCCTCCCTCATCGACACCCATGCCCGTCACCCCCGCCGATTGTTCCGGACCTTTAACTCTCTCCTTAGGTCCCCTGTTCCTCCCCCTCCCCCATCTCTCACCCCTAATGATCTGGCCACCTATTTCCTCACGAAAATCAACACGATCAGGTCTGAGCTCCCCAAAGTCACCCCTCCGCCTCTCCCCTCCCCCCCAACAACCCCCTCCCCTACTTTCCCATCCTTCCCTGCAGTATCCTCAGAGGAGATCTCCTCCCTCCTCGCAAGTGCCACCCCCTCCACCTGCGCCTCGGACCCCATTCCCTCTCACCTTCTTAAAACCATCGCCCCTGCCCTCCTCCCTTCCTTAACTTCTATTTTTAACCACTCAATCTCCAAGGGCTCCTTCCCCTCTGCCTTCAAACACGCCCACGTCTCCCCCATCCTAAAAAAACCCGCTCTTGACCCCACTTCCCCCTGCAGTTATCGTCCTATCTCCCTACTACCCTTCCTTTCCAAAATCTTAGAACGAGTCGTCTACAATCGATGCCTAGAATTCCTTAACTCCCATTCTCTCCTAGACCCCCTCCAATCTGGCTTCCGTCCCCTCCACTCTACCGAGACTGCTCTCTCTAAGGTCACCCATGACCTCCTTCTTGCCAAATCCAATGGCTCCTACTCCATTCTGATCCTCCTTGACCTCTCTGCTGCCTTTGACACTGTCGACCATCCCCTCCTCCTCCATACCTTATTTCACCTTGGCTTCACGGACTCTGTCCTCTCCTGGTTCTCCTCTTACCTCTCTGGCCGATCATTCTCGGTCTCCTACGCTGGAGCCTCCTCCCCCTCCCATCCTTTAACTGTTGGAGTTCCTCAAGGGTCAGTTCTTGGCCCTCTTCTGTTCTCCATTTACACTCACTCCCTCGGTGAACTCATCCGCTCTCACGGCTTTGACTACCATCTCTACGCAGATGACACGCAGATCTACATCTCCGCCCCTGTCCTCTCCCCCTCCCTTCAGGCTCGCATCTCCTCCTGCCTCCGGGACGTCTCCACCTGGATGTCGGCCCGCCACCTAAAACTCAACATGAGCAAGACTGAGCTCCTCATCTTCCCTCCCAAGCCCGGTCCGCTCCCAGACTTCTCCATCACCGTGGATGGCACGACCATCCTTCCCATCCCGCAGGCCCGCAATCTCGGTGTCATCCTTGACTCGTCCCTCTCGTTCACCCCACACATCCTATCCGTTACCAAGACCTGCCGGTTTCACCTCTACAATATCGCCAAGATCCGCCCTTTCCTCTCCACCCAAACGGCTACCTTACTGCTACGGGCTCTCGTTATATCCCGGCTAGACTACTGTGTCAGCCTTCTCTCTGACCTCCCTTCCTCCTCTCTCGCCCCGCTCCGGTCTATTCTTCACTCCGCTGCCCGGCTCATCTTCCTGCAGAAACGATCTGGGCATGTCACTCCCCTTCTTAAACAACTCCAGTGGTTGCCTATCGACCTCCGCTCCAAACAAAAACTCCTCACTCTAGGCTTCAAGGCTCTCCATCACCTTGCCCCTTCCTACCTCTCCTCCCTTCTCTCTTTCTACCGCCCACCCCGCACGCTCCGCTCCTCTGCCGCCCACCTCCTCGCTGTCCCTCGGTCTCGCCTATCCCGCCGTCGACCCCTGGGTCACGTCCTCCCGCGGTCCTGGAACGCCCTCCCTCCTCACCTCCGCCAAACTGATTCTCTTTCCCTCTTCAAAACCTTACTTAAAAATCACCTCCTCCAAGAGGCCTTCCCAGACTGAGCTCCTCTTCCCCCTCTACTCCCTCTGCCATCCCCCCTTTACCTCTCCGCAGCTAAAGCCTCATTTTCCCCTTTTCCCTCTGCTCCTCCACCTCTCCCTTCCCATCCCCACAGCACTGTACCCGTCCGCTCAGCTGTATATATTTTCGTTACCCTATTTATTTTGTTAATGAATTGTACATCGCCTTGATTCTATTTAGTTGCCATTGTTTTTATGAGATGTTCTTCCCCTTGACGCTGTTTAGTGCCATTGTTCTTGTCTGTCCGTCTCCCCCGATTAGACTGTAAGCCCGTCAAACTGCAGGGACTGTCTCTATCTGTTGCCGACTTGTTCATCCCAAGCGCTTAGTACAGTGCTCTGCACATAGTAAGCGCTCAATAAATACTATTGAATGAATGAATGATAGGAGACCTGTGAAGGAAATAATATGAAAGTACATTAATGCAACAACAAAAATTTTAAAAAGACCAAAGTAAGTTAAATTTTTATTTTAAGTAATAAAAATGATAAAGTTTCATTTCAAAAATCAAATATCTACCAGTAATTAAAGAGTTCAAATTATATATTTATCTACACATTTAAAGATCGTTCTGAATTTTCTAACTTCTGTCTTTCACATCCAGTTAGCAAAAAGGTAACCGAGTAGCCATTTTCTGTATTAAATAGATAAGTTTTTTCATTTGATTTGTTTTTGGTATTTAAGTTCTTTTATGTGTCAAACACTGTTTTAAGCACTGGAGTAGATACTAGTTAGACTAGACACGGACTCTGTCCTGCAGAGGCTTGCAGGTAAGAGGAAGTTAGAACAGTTGTCATTGTCTTGTACTAAATTGAAATGGGTTCTAATCATGCTCTCAAAACCAATTGAAACACTTCTAAGGGAGGAAAAGAGGAGTGCTTAGTCTGAAGTTAACTTTGCAGTGATATTGACATTATATTTGATAGTGCTATCCTGAAAGGGCCCTAAAAAAAAGTATTATAAAAGAAGCAGTATCTATGCAATTATGTGTCTATATTGATAAAGAAGGAGAACAAAGAGATGGAGAAGAAGGGCCAGTTGGACCCAGTGCTCTGACCAGTAATTATATTTTGTAGGTTCATATGAATTGGCAATATTTAGATGACCTCCTGGAGGAGTTAAGCTGTAATTCCATGACATAAATCATGATATCAGCAACCCTTGCATGTATGAACATGTCCAGGATAATAAATGAGCAAACTGCTGAAGCAGTTTGCAGTCATAATAGAGTCACATTCAAAAAACACCACTAGGAAGAATACATTGGTATTCTCCAATGGCTTCCAAACCAAGGAAGGATTGGTCACCAAATCCCACAACACTAGAATTAGGTGGTAGCATTTCTATCTTGACAGTGCTAAGTTATAAATAAACAAAAACAAACACATGAAAAAAAAAGCTTCATCAAACAGTGAGTGGTAGGAAAAGGGAGTTAATTACCACAGGGAGTCAGAAAATATCAGTGGGTTCAAGCAGTGTTAGGATTTCAACCGTAGATGATGACCTCATTACAAGTTATTAAGAAAACAGGTATGTTTAGAGATGCACCCCTAAGTATGAAGAGAGTTACAAGGGAGACAGCCATCACTGTTTCTCATAGCATCTTCTTGGTACACTGGCAGACAGACTACTTACTAGAGAGGGTGGAGGCCTTTTCTCTGACATAGTATAATATTGTTTATGCCTTAATTCTTTACTGTATTTCTTCAGAAAATGTTTGAACAGCTACTTTCCTGAATGATCTGGGCAGGAGAGTGAAGCAGGAATTGTATCAGCCTCAGCCTTGATTACTGGATCAGCCTCCTTGATGACCTCCCTGACTAATGTCTCTCCCCATTCCAGTCATTCCTGATGAAAGGTTGAGGAGGATTAGGACAATACACTGGCAAGATTTTCACTGGTGATCTTAGCGAGGACTGTTTCTATATAGTGAAGGGGGAAGAAGCAGATGTAGGGCATCAAGATGATAATTTGAAGAAAGGAAGTAAGGACAGTGGATATAATGGATGTAAACAACTCATCAAGTACTTTGGAAATGAAAAGTAGGAAGGAAGTGGGGCAATAACTGGAGGATGCTGTGGGGTGACGAGTTGGTTTACTTAGGATAGGGGATACATGGGCATGTTTAAAAGCAGTGGGAAAGTGAGTGGTTTAAGGCTGAGGTCAAGGATAGAAGGAGAGAGTGTTTGAAATAGTTACAATACAGGGCATAAAAATTAATTGATGTATGCCTAAAAAAAAATCTTACAAAAGTTTTCCCAAAATGTAAGGCTTTCACATATTTGCAGCTTTTCCTATTTCAGACATATGATGTTCAGTGCCAATAACTGCAGCCACACAATGACACAGTCCTTAGTGTGGTTCTCCGCACACAGTGAACCCTCATTAAATATGGTGACTTTCATATGTTCTCTCCACAATTAATACAAAGTGATATAGGTTCCACAAAGGATTAACCCAGTTTTCATCTATGACCTATTTATCAAGCAAAGTCCTTCAAAGCTGGATAATCAATCTATTTATCAGTGGCTTTTTCCTACTGCCTAATTGCTTTAAACTTCATAATAATAATCATCATGTTGGTATTTGTTAAGCGCTTACTAGGTGCCGAGCACTGTTCTAAGCACTGGGGGAGATACAGGGTAATCAGATTGTCCCAAGTGGGACTCATACACTTTAAATGCCCATTTTACAGATGAGGGAACTGAGGCACAGAGAAATTAAGTGACTTGCCCGCAGTCACACAGCTGACAAGTAGCAGAGCTGGGAGTCGAACTCATGACCTCTGACTCTAAAGCCCGGGCTCTTTCCACTGAGCCACGCTGCTTCATAGTCTTTGGCCCAGCAGCAAGTGGGTAGAGTTGGGCATAAAAGTAGGGTGGAGCATTCCATAATTCTGCTCCTACCCATGCCACAAAGGCTCAATATTCTCTTGTTCTCACCGCCCACCTCCTCTCTGTCCTTCAAAAGGGATGGGGTTACAGGGGGAATATGCAGGAGAATGACCTGGGAGGCAACAATAGACATGACTAATAATAAAAATAATTGTGGTATTTGTTAAGCACTTACTGTGTGCTAAATGTACTAAGTATACTCTGCACTAAGTGCTGGGATGGATACAAGCAAATCAGGTTGGACACAGTCCCTGTCCTGCATGGGACTCTCAGAGTCTCAACCCCCATTTTACAGATCAGATAACTAAGGCACATTGACTTACCCAAGGTCACACGACAGAAGTGGAGAAGCAGAATTAGAACCCATGACTTCCTGACTCCCAGGCCCCTGCTCTATCCTCTACAACATGCTGCTTCTCTACTCCCCAGGAGCTGGAATGCACTACTGTGTGACTTGTCAGTCTCTGTGAGGGTCAGCAGGACAATTCTCATCCTACTGAGGAGTCAAGACACAGCACTGTAAGACTCACAGGATTCTGTGAAGCTTGTGGCGACAGCTCCTTCCCATCTGCCTCAGTGAGGCAGGATGCAGTGTTGCACCTCATCACCATGAGGTTGCTGATGTTTGTGAAGCTTGTCATGAAATTGCTTGGATTTCTCCAAGTTAACATGAACTCGATTTAACATTTTTTCTTGGATAGACATTTTCAACTTCTTTAAGCATATTGTTTTGCTTCATTTGTGCTCTGAACAGGGGAAAATCTTTATCAAATAGATAAACACAGTGAGTTGAGGTATGAATTCTAGTAATGAAGTCAGATGACCTGGGTTCTAATTCTGACTCTGCCACTTGTCTACTGTGTGACCTTGGGCAAGTCACTTAACTTCTCTATGCTTCAGTTACCTCATCTGTAAAATGGGGATTAAGACTATGAGGCCTATGTGGGACAGACACTCTGTACAATCTGATTATCTTGTATCTATCCAAGCACTTAGTACAGTGCCTGGCATATACTGAACATTTAATAATTATCATAAAAAGTTAAAATTGTATATATTTATTTTAATAGCTGAAGGGTAAAAATCAAACACAATAATTTATAGCTGTATATATTTAATAAACTGTCTATGACCATTTAGAACTTTAAAATATATGTATTGATTTGGCAAAGAAGTTTATGTAACATTTGTAATAGCCTCTTTCTTGATTTGTACCAACTATATCACATCTTCCAAGCATTTGTCCACGAACAACTAACAAGCTTGAAATTTCATCATGATATTTATACAGACATTTTGAAAGTAAAAATTGTAATAAGGAAAATGTTTGAAATTCATTTCTAAAAAACACATTTCATTAAAACTTTATATGGCTCTAAGCATATTGTTTTCTTGTCTACTATACTGTAGTTTCCCAAGCACTTAGTACAGTTCTCTGCACATAGTAAACACTCAATAAATAGCATTGATTGATTGATTCAAAAAGAAAAAAGGGCTCTAATCTAAGTCGTGTTTGGAGAGGAAATATGGGAAACTACCATGTGTTCACGGTTTGATGCTTCATGTTGAAATAATAATAATAATAATGATGGCATTTGTTAAGCGTTCACTATGTGCAAAGCATTGTTCTAAGTGCTGGGGGATAAAAAATGATAAGGTTGTCCCATGTGGGGCTCACAGTCTTCAACCCCATTTTACAGATGACGTAACTGAGGCACAGAGAAGTTCAGAGACTTGCCCAAAGTCACACAGCTGACAAGTGGCGGAGCGGGCATTTGAACACGTGACCTCTGACTCCTCAGACCGTGCTCTTTCCACTGAGCAACGCTGTATTGGCTACTGTAGTATTTTATAATTGAAAAGACAAAATAGATTCAATCTAATTAAATTAGGCCTAGTTGGGAGTATTCCAAGGTAAAAAAGGAGTTTATGGAATATGAACATTTTTTATGCAGTAGGTGATTGTCATAAATCTCATAAAAAACATATTCCAGTTGCTCTCATTACACATCCTTCCCACCACACAGAGAAGATGATTTGAGCAAGGTTAAATTGGCTAACCAACCCTGACTTGTACAGTTTTATCAGTTCCTGTACTTCTTCTGTCACTACAGAATCTTACCAACTAATTAGATCTTTCCTTCCAGGTGGCCTATTTTATAACTAAGATTTATAGCTAACCTAGCATGATCACAAATGGGATGCTATTTTTGAGACAGAATGTATTTTTTGCCATTTAAAACATGAAAAAAACTTGGCACCATATATTACTATTTTAAGCTAGGGACTGTTGCACAGAATAGTATTATACTCACAGCTAACTAGCACACTCCTTCTAGAAGTAACAATTGCAGTTAATATTTGATTCAATATTTATTCTAGGGAAATGTTGAGAGGTGATTTAATCTAGAAGTTCATATCCAATTTACTTTTCAATTTACCTTTATATTTAAATTATTCATACACATAATAAAAACAGTTTTTCCTAATCACCTCTCATTAACAATTGATTCATAAAATACATTCATTATCACAGTTACTACAAGGGGGCAGTAAAATATTGTAGTTTCTGCACAGATCTCACATGCAAGTCTTTCTCTCAACATCACTTGGGGTATTGTTAAAGTCCTTTGAGCAGGCCTTTGGGATTGCTTAACTAGTTTTATTTTCTGTATACTAAGACTACTGAAAAAAAAAAGACCTGGATACAAATAAAAATATTTACGATGACATTTTTGAGTAGTGCAAAAATTCAGAATGCCCTTCAAGTTTTCCATCAGCATAAACACATGGTGCAATCAAATAGTCATTAACTGATTAGTTGAATCAAAAATGTAGCAAGGCCATTTTAGAATGCGAAGTTAAAGGTTTTCATAAAACTCTGCTGTTTAAGATTTGATTTGGGATCCTTTTTTAATTGGATGCTGCAAACAAAAGAATATTGAAGGTTAAAACCTACCCATGATTATTAAATATAAAATTAAGCTTCAAACTATATCCATTTATAATGAATTTGTATATAGCAATTCAGTATTTTACTGGTTAGGAAAAATGCAACAATAATGCAACTTTGCTGGTAGCAGAAATTTTTAATTATGATTTCTTTATGGAGGAAATTCTGAAAAGGTAAAAACAGTAAGAGACGCTTTGTATTAATGGCCTTTTTAATGTTTAATTCTTTATCCAGAGCATATTAGATTAGTATGCTTTTGTGAAGAGGATTTTAACAGTCAGGAGATGTGACTGTGTTTAAGATTCCTTTTTCCAGTCACTAGTTCATTGTCAGTAGCAGCTACAGAGCAGCTTTATGTGCATTCAGAGACAGCCAGGAAATTAGTTTTGCATGACTGAGTCAGCACTGTGGCACAGAGAACAACTATCACCCATTTCCTTAAACAATTGTTTATTTTTTTGATGTGTTAACAATGGAAAGTATTTTAATTTTGGTAAAAACAAAAGTTCATTAAATCCATTTGTAGGTTATGTAAAAATCAAATCACCTCAACTGTTTTTCAGTTGTTGGGTATAAGTGTTCTTTAACTTGTGGGTTTTCCTTTGTGTTGGATATCTAAATGCTTGATAGCTCTTGATAGCTTATTTAGTGTTTTCAAACCTTTTTTAAAAGCTAAATAAAGCCATTATGTAAGATGTCAGGAGAATGAATCTAAGCAGAGCCAGTATTTAAAATAGATAAAAGCTAGGATTAAACTGAATCCTGAAATGAATGAAAATGCATATACATCACTGTTTTTCAGAAAACCATATCAGGACTCTCTTAAATCTAGAGCAATTATAACAGAATATCTCAAATAAGCAAAAATCTTACTTTGAAACATTTCATTTGATGCTGTCGCAATTCATCTTTCCTGCATCCTTTCTTCCGAACCATATTCCATAATCAAAATAGGTATATTTTATATCACTTGCTATAATGACAAAATCCTACTTGAAATGTCAGAAATTTGCCTTTCCAATATTTGTTCCTCATTTAACTCAATATTAAATTCAATTAACTCAATTTAACTCAAAACTTAACTCAATATTGAAGCAGCGTGGCTCAGTGGAAAGAGCATGGGCTTGGGAGTCAGAGGTCATGGGTTCGAATCCCAGATCTGCCACTTGTCAGCTGTGTGACTGTGGGCAAGTCACTTAACTTCTCTGGGCCTCAGTTACCTCATCTGTAAAATGGGGAATAAGACTGTGAGCCTCACGTGGGGCAACCTGATTACCCTGTATCTACCATAGCACTTAGAACAGTGCTCTGCACATATTAAGCTCTTAACAAATACCAACATTATTATTATTAAAACATCTTTTTATCAGTGCATTTGCACATAATCAGTAAGGTTTGGACTGATTATTATTTTTCACCATGCACCCTCCAGCCTCTATTCAATATTACACAACCTCTTGAAATTTCAGGGTACAAGGAATATTTTTTATTTGAAACGTTAAATACCCAAGTAATTTGTGTTTTCAGTTTTAGGTGTGTCAGTAAAAAACTTGATTGAGAGGGTAAGAGTGGTATGGGATGGATAGGAAAAATGTTCTGGGGCTTCAAAAAAAATGCATTATACAAGAGAAGAGACAAAATTAATGAAATTTTACTTCAACTCAGAGCTCTGGTAATTTGTTGGGATGGAGAGACATAACTACATAACTGGGAATGGGAACAGAGGCCAACACTCCAATTCTGTATTACTTTGTAGGTCTGGGAGGGTGCTTTCACCCAAAATATCATTCCTTGGGGAAAACTCTTACCTCTCCAATCAAGGTGGAAGGAAAGACATGGATAATCCCAAAGAATTTCAGTTTCTGGGTTCAGATGAGTGAAAAGCTGCTGGAACCAACATTTCCCTCTAACTTAGTTCAACAAATACCAAATGGAATGGAAAGTAGGGGATATGAGAATGCTGATTATGTCTCGTGTTCAGAACTTGTCTACCAGAAATCCGGAAACCTATTGGAATACTGCCTTCTGTATCTATATACCCAATCAAATGTTTTAAAAGGCACACTGAAAGTGTTGTCTTTTACTTTTATTCTACTCTCACAAGTATTTAATACACTTTTTTGCACACAGTAGGTAATCAGTAAATACTCCTGAATGAATGATTCGTGTTGGCTATCAGTGAGAAGAGATATACTTTAATTTACCTTTCATTCATTCATTCAATAGTATTTACTGAGCGCTTACTATGTGCAGAGCACTGTACTAAGCGCTTGGGATGAACAAGTCGGCAACAGATAGAGACAGTCCCTGCCGTTTGACGGGCTTACAGTCTAATCGAGGGAGACGGACAGACAAGAACAATAGCACTAAACAGCGTCAAGGGGAAGAACATCTCGTAAAAACAATGGCAACTAAATAGAATCAAGGCGATGTACAATTCATTAACAAAATAAATAGGGTAACGAAAATATATACAGTTGAGCGGACGAGTACAGTGCTGTGGGGATGGGAAGGGAGAGGTGGAGGAGCAGAGGGAAAAGGGGAAAATGAGGCTTTAGCTGCGGAGAGGTAAAGGGGGGATGGCAGAGGGAGTAGAGGGGGAAGAGGAGCTCAGTCTGGGAACGCCTCTTGGAGGAGGTGATTTTTAAGTAAGGTTTTGAAGAGGGAAAGAGAATCAGTTTGGCGGAGGTGAGGAGGGAGGGCGTTCCAGGACCGCGGGAGGACGTGACCCAGGGGTCGACGGCGGGATAGGCGAGACCGAGGGACAGCGAGGAGGTGGGCGGCAGAGGAGCGGAGCGTGCGGGGTGGGCGGTAGAAAGAGAGAAGGGAGGAGAGGTAGGAAGGGGCAAGGTGATGGAGAGCCTTGAAGCCTAGAGTGAGGAGTTTTTGTTTGGAGCGGAGGTCGATAGGCAACCACTGGAGTTGTTTAAGAAGGGGAGTGACATGCCCAGATCATTTCTGCAGGAAGATGAGCCGGGCAGCGGAGTGAAGAATAGACCGGAGCGGGGCGAGAGAGGAGGAAGGGAGGTCAGAGAGAAGGCTGACACAGTAGTCTAGCCGGGATATAACGAGAGCCCGTAATAGTAAGGTAGCCGTTTGGGTGGAGAGGAAAGGGCGGATCTTGGCGATATTGTAGAGGTGAAACCGGCAGGTCTTGGTAACGGATAGGATGTGTGGGGTGAACGAGAGGGACGAGTCAAGGATGACACCGAGATTGCGGGCCTGCGGGACGGGAAGGATGGTCGTGCCATCCACGGTGATGGAGAAGTCTGGGAGAGGACCGGGCTTGGGAGGGAAGATGAGGAGCTCAGTCTTGCTCATGTTGAGTTTTAGGTGGCGGGCCGACATCCAGGTGGAGACGTCCCGGAGGCAGGAGGAGATGCGAGCCTGAAGGGAGGGGGAGAGGACAGGGGCAGAGATGTAGATCTGCGTGTCATCTGCGTAGAGATGGTAGTCAAAGCCGTGAGAGCAGATGAGTTCACCGAGGGAGTGAGTGTAAATGGAGAACAGAAGAGGGCCAAGAACTGACCCTTGAGGAACTCCAACAGTTAAAGGATGGGAGGGGGATTATCATGGACAGATGCTGATTAGTACCGGTAGTGATATTTACTGACCATTTATTGTGTGCAGAGCATAGCATTCAGTGCTTGGGAAAGTACACAAGAGTTGGCACATGGGATCCCTGCCCACAAGGAGTTTACAGTCCACAGTTAATGTGACCAAGAAGAGGACTGGATTAATACAAATATATTACAGACATAACATAATTATGAGATCCTAAGGTTTTGAAATTACTTGTTGTTTGGTCAGTTATCAATTGTAGGATTGACTTTCACTGTTTTAGGAACCTCCAAAATTACATCATATCCTGTAGTCTGTAAACTCCTTGTGGACAGGGATTGTATCTACAAGTTCTGTGGTATTTTACTTTCCCAAGCACTAAGTACTGTGGGTATGTCTACCAACTATCTCATATTGTGCTCTCTTGAGGACTTGTGTAGTACTCTGTACACAGTAAACTAAATGCTGTTGATATCCAGTTTACCACATAAAGTTAATCCTGTCCTAATCCCATATATGATCCCCTAATTCACCCCATTCCCAAATTACCAGGCTTCCCCTCTACTCGATTTTGCCTTTGGCAGTTCCAAGGCAGTAAACTCAAATGTCTGTAAACTTCACCTCCTTGCCACCTCGAAAGTGGTAGTTGGATAGGCAAGGCAAAGGACAGACAAGGTATTATCAAAGAGAGCAGGTTGGCAGCAGCAGAAGAAGGGTGGAACAGAGATTTTCTTTACTTATCCTCTTCATCTTCTACCATATGTTCTCCCATCAGTCTATTTGGTCTTGAACCCCTGAAAAAAGCTTCAGAAGGAGAGGACTGCCAGGCACAAATGTCCGGGTAGTGTCAGCAGCAGCAAGGTTCATTGAATGGTAGCTGAAAAAATGTTACAAAAATCTATCCAGAATGGAGGGAGAAACTGGGGATGAGACAGTTACGGGGAGAATCATGTGGGAATGGGGAGTACTAGTCAAGGGAGGATGGGATAGGACTATTTCATACCTAAATTACAAAATTCAAATTCCAGCAAAATTGATTCTTCTGCATTAAAACATTTTGATCGTGGCTCAGTCCACAATATTTTCCTCTTGTTTAGATAGCCTAAATTTGCTAATTTTCTGGCTTTCTCATAGTTCTCTTAAAGCCCTACCATCTTCTCAGAGTAGGTGGGAAAGAAAGGAATTCCCTTAAATTGTACAAAATGTAAATTAGAATTCACAATAGTCAAGCACAAAAGTTGCATGTTTGACAAGACTGTCACAGTAAAGGGAACTCCGAGTTCTACCAGATGAAGTTTCCATATGGCCCCTATATCCACATTTATTAATCTCTGGGTATTCATCTGTCCAGTTGGCATGGCAATAAGCAATGAATGGCATTATAGAAGCACCAATAAATTATATCACAAATAGGAACTTGAAATGTCCTGGGAAGCTGGAATAAGGGGGAGGCTAAGGAACTGGAAATTCAAGATTGTTTCAGAAAAGGCAATGAGTGACATTAAAAAATATTTATAGTCTTCCTTGGCATTTATCTATATTTATATACTCAAATACACAATAATTTTCTGTTCCAATTACTGTATTTAGAGATAGATGAGGAGCAATATGACTGAGTGGAAAGAGAACATTTCTGGAAGTCAGATGGCCTGGGTTTTAATCCAAGCTCCACTACTTGTCTAATGTGTGACCTGGAAAAGTCACTTAACTTCCAGGTCCAGGTTTCCTCACCCGAAAAATGGGGATTTAATACTTGATCTGCAAGCTCCTTGTGGAACGGGGACTGAATCAGACCTGAATAACTTGAGAAGCAGCGTGGCTCAGTGGAAAGAGCACGGGCTCACGGGTTCAAATCCCAGCTCGGCCACTTAGCTGTGTGACTTTGGGCAAGTCACTTCACTTCTCGGTGCCTCAGTTCCCTCATCTGTAAAGTGGGGATTAAGACTGTGAGCCCCACGTGGGACAACCAGATTCCCCTGTGTCTACCCCAGCGCTTAGAACAGTGCTCGGCACATAGTAAGCGCTTAACAAATACCAACATTATTATTATTATTATTAACTTGTGTCTTTCCCAGCACTTAGAACAGTTCGTGAGACATAATAAGTGCTTGGAAAGTCTTATTATTATTACTATCATTACTGACAACCAATCAATCATTTATTAAGCCCTTACTGTATGCAGATCACTTCAGCAAGTGCTTGGGAACATACAATA
Organism: Ornithorhynchus anatinus; assembly: GCF_004115215.2. NCBI lineage: Eukaryota > Metazoa > Chordata > Mammalia > Monotremata > Ornithorhynchidae > Ornithorhynchus > Ornithorhynchus anatinus. Next base: position 80,799,371 of record NC_041728.1, read on the forward strand.
TAACAGAGTTGACAGACACATTCCCTGCCCACTGAGCATAAAGTCTATCATTATTATTATTTTTTTTTCTGGTATTATTCAGTGTTTATTTAACTCATGCACTTTCTAAGCACTGGAATAGATACGAGTTAATCAGTCTGTATACAGTGTGGAGCCCACATGGGGCTCATAGTCTAAGTAATATGTCTGCATCTCCCACTATCGAGTAAGTTCCTTGGAGGTAGATTATGTGTCTCATGTTTCTGTTGTACTTTCCCAAGTGCATTGCACCTGATGAGAGCTCATTCATTACTAGCCTTACATAAAGACAAAAGTAACTCCTGCACAGCATGGCTCAGTGGAAAGAGCACGGGCTTGGGAGTCAGAGGTCATGGGTTCGAATCCCGGCTCTGCCACTTGTCAGCTGTATGACTGTGGGCAAGTCACTTAACTTCTCTGTGCCTCAGTTACCTCATCTGTAAAATGGGGATTAAGACTGTGAGCTTCACGTGGGACTATGTGATTACCCTGTACTTCCCCCAGAGCTTAGAACAGTGCTCTGCACATAGTGCTTAACAAATACCAACATTATTATTATTGTTATTATAACCAGGAAGACAAGTGCAGTTTCATATTTAAACATAAACAAAGAATAGTGACTTCAAATTTTTCCAGGAGTACTCTGTTTTCTGGTAGTGTATAGCCTTATTTCAAAAAAAAAATCAAAAGTTCTGATTGATTGTGCATAGAGCATATGTCTACCAACTCTGTGGTATTGAACTATCCCAAGTCTTAGTATAGTGCTCTGCATATCTTATGTTCTCCTCAATAAATACTACTTATCATGATGGTTTTATGATAAGATACCAGTCTAGTCTTCCCCAAGTTTTGAGATGAGCAAAAAGTGGAAGCCAAGAAGTTGCGGGAGGGTGCTTAGAGAGGTCCAGAAATAAGCCATGAATAACATCACAGAATGCATTCTGTGGTCATTCATTCATTCATTCATTCAATAGTATTTATTGAGCATTTACTATGTGCAGAGCACTGTTCTAAGCTCTTGGAATGTACAAATCGGCAACAGATAGAAACAGTCCCTGCTCTGTGACGGGCTTGCAGTCTAATCGGGGGAGACAGGCAGACAAGAACAATGGCAATAAATAGAGTCAAGGGGAAGAACATCTCATTAAAACAATGGCAAATAAATAGAATCAGGGTGATGATGTGCATCTCATTAAACAAAATAAATAGGGTGATGAAGATATATACAGTTGAGCAGATGAGTACAGTGCTGAGGGGATGGAACGGGAGAGGGGGAGGAGCAGAGGGAAAGGGGGGAGAAGAGGGCTTAGCTGCTGAGAGGTGAAGGGGGGGTAGAGGGCAGGAGGAGATGTGAACCTGAAGGGAGGGAGAGAGGACGGGGGCAGAGATGTAGATCTGTGTGTCATCTGCGTAGCGATGGTAGTTGAAGCCGGCCTGTCAAAGGTCATAGTGGAAGGGAAGAAGATTAGTTGTCATCAGGACTCCTCTTTATCCCAATTATCCAGTATGTCTCTTGAGTGAGGCTTTGATCTCAAGATTAGTGGATGAGCATGGCACGTAATAAAAATTATTCTACAGAGATGCAAGCACCTACTCACCCAGACAACAGTGGTCAACTCTAATCCTTTTCCTTAGGACAGACAATTGGCATTCAGAGAGATATTTACAGCCATACACCCCAAGGAGAACTGTGTATAACCTTGGAGCTACAACAGGGGTATAATGTCAGTTCTTAGGGGAAGTGGGAGAGGAGTAGAGTCAGAAAACTAGAGAGTATTGTTATTCACTTCTTTCTGGAGTAAGTAAACAATAGTGAGAGAAAATTAAGTTGCAGGGATTCTTGGGATCTGGACTGATGGTGGATGTGAAGGTGATAGATAAGATTCAAGAAATACTTATACTGCAAGCAGAATTAGTCATTCTTAGCCTGAGCTAAAAAGATTATTTTCATCTCTTTTCCTGTCTCTGAGTTGCTCTTTTTCTATTGCCACTGGCTCTCTTTTTCCACTCATCTTTCTTCTGCCTGCCCTTCCCTTCCATCTATCCAACACAGAGAGGAAGTTGGTTGTAAATGAAGATTGATTCTCTCTCTCTCTCTCTCTCTCTCTCTCTCTCTCACACACACACACACACACACACACACACACACACACATGGATACATAGAAATGCAGAGGCAACTGCAGGATGTTAGGTGGGCTTGATGGCAAATGAAGACATACGGGATCTGTTCATATTTATAGAAAAAGCCGTTTACATAGTTTTATTTTATTTTGGAAGGTTTGGTTGTGCATTATAAGCAAGTGATAAATCACCACTGTCCCTATGGTTTTGTGACTGTGGGCAAGTCACTTAACTTCTCTGTGCCTCAGTTCCCTCATCTGTAAAATGGGGATTAAGACTGTGAGCCCCACGTGGGACAACCTAATTCCCCTGTGTCTACCCCAGCGCTTAGAACAGTGCTCGGCACATAGTAAGCGCTTAACAAATACCAACATTATTAAACAATGAACCTCAACCTCAGGACAAGTGTAGTGAAATCAGAAAAAACACCCAAAAGTCAGACCATGTAATCCTGTTACCCTTTGGATGAGTGCAGCTACAGTATTTATACATTAGTGAATACCAAGATGACAAGGATCTTGATATTATATTTATTTAATAGCTGTTAAAATTTTCATACTTTCTAATGAACTTATAGTAAGTAATCTGATATGCAAGACAAAGTTTTTATTCACTTTATAAGGTTTCTAGCTCCACAAAAGTATGATGAGCATTTGATAGACCATGCATAATGTTGTGCAGTACATGATGGGACATTTTGAGGCACTTTCAATTCCCTGAAAATGAATGATAGATTATACCAAACAATTAATTTTTTATTCATCAACCAATCAATTCCCAGTGATCGCACTGATACTTTTAACCCACTCAACTTTCTGTGAAAAGTAATAATAATCTCCCACTTAGAGTACTGTACTAAGTGCTTGACCGAGTAAAATGCAATAGAGTTGGTAGACAAGTTCACTGCCAACAGTGAACTTATAGTCTTGAGGGGGAGATAGAAATTAAATAAATAATCAATTTATAAAATATGTTTATAGATATGTGCATCAATGCTGGGGATCTGAGAATGGAGTGAATACCAATTTCTCAGAGGTCACAAACCAAAATGGATTGATAACACAGAACGGTGAGGGAGCTGGGAAAAACCGGGTTTAATTAGGGAAATCCTCTTCAAGGATATGTGACCTAAATAAGGCTTTGAAGGTGGAGAGAGCTGCTACAGCTGTCCTTGAATGTCCTCCCTCCTCATATACACCAAACTAACTCTCTTCCCCTCTTCAAAGCCCTACTGAGAGCTCACCTCCTCCAGGAGGCCTTCCCAGACTGAGCTCCCCTTTCCCTCTGCTTCCCCTCCCTTCCCTCCCTCCCACCCTCTGCTCTTCTCCCTTCCCCTCCCCTCAGCACTGTGTTCATTTGTATATACTATTTATTACCTTATTTATTTTGTTAATAAGGTGTATATCTTCTTGATTCTATTTATCTTGATGATGTTGTTTTGATTTGTTTTGTTCTGTTTTGCTCTGCTGTCTCCCTCATTTAGACTGTGAGCCCGCCATTGGGCAGGGATTGTCTCTATTTGTTGCCGAATTGTACATTCCAAGGGTTTAGTACAGTGCTCTGCACATAGTAAGCACTCAAAAAAATGCTACTGAATGAATGAATCTGGCATACATGGAGAGGAAGGAAGTTTCAGACCAGAAGGAGAACATGGAAAAGGGCCGGCAGTGAGATAGATGAGATCAGGGCATATTGAACTAGTTGGTATTAGAAGTGTAAAGTGTGCAGGCTGTGCTCTAGTAGGAGATCAGTGAGGTAAGATAGGAGGGAGCAAGCTGATTGAGAGCTTTAAAGCTGATATTTGATGTGGAGATGAATGAGCTACTACTGAAGGTTCTTGACTAGTAGGGAAACATGGACTGAACAGTTTTTGCAAAAATGATTTGAGGAATGAAGGATGGATTCAAGTGGAGAGGGACAGGAGTTAGAGAGAGAAATAAGGAGGCAGGTGCAATGCCAAGGTGGAATAGGATAAGTACTTGGATCAGTGTAGTAGCAGTTTGGATGGAAAAATAATGGATTTTAGCGATGCTATGAAGACACATCTGACATGTTTTGGTAACAATGAATGTGTGGGTTGAATGAGAGAGATGGGTTGAATGAGAGTAAAGGTTATGGGCCTCTGAATGAAGGAGGATAGTGGTACTGTCTATAGAAGCAGCATGGCTCAGTGGAAGGAGCCTGGGCTTGAGAGTCAGAGGTCATGGGTTCTAATCCTGGCTCTGCCACTTGTCAGCTGTGTGACTTTGGAAAAAAGTAACTTCACTTCTCTGTGCCTCAGTTCCCTCATCTGTAAAATGGGGATTAAGACTGTGAGCCTCATGTGGGACTACGTGATCACCCTGTACTTCCCCCAGAGCTTAGAACAGTGTTCTGCACATAGTCAGTGCTTAACAAATACCAACATTATTATTATTATTATTATTATTATTATTATTATTGTTATAGTGATGGGAAAGACTGGGTAAGGACAGTGTTTGCATGCAAAGATAAGGAGTTCTGTTTTGGGCATGTTTAAGATGTCCAGGTAGAGATGCCATTAAGGTAAGATAAATTGTGAGAACTGCAGAGGAGAAAGGTCAGGGCTAGAGGTGTAGTTTGGGAGTCATCCACATAGAGATGGTAGTGAACATGTGGGAATGAATGAGTTCTCCAAGGGAGTGTGTGAAGATGGAAAATGAAGGCCATCCAGAACTGAGCTTTGAGAAACTCCCCACTGTCAGAGGTTGGAGAGTGGAGTAGGATCTTGCAGAAGAGTCTGAGAAGGAGTAGTCAGAGATATAGAAGAAGAAACAAGAGAGGAGAGTGTCAGTGAAACCAAGGATGGCTAACGTTTCAAAGAGAAAAGAATGGTCCACGGTGTCCAAGGGAGCCAAGAGGTCTTGAGGATTAGAATGGTGTAGAGGCTGTCTGAATTAGTGAGAGAAAGGCCACTGGTTACCTTAGAGAGTTGTGTTTCTATGGAGTGAAGAGTGGAAACCAGATTGGAGGGGATAAAGGAGAGAGTTAGAGGAGAGGAAGTGGAGTCAGCTGGTGTTGACAACTCTCTCAAGGAATTTGGAGTGGAATATTAGTAAGATGATGAGGCAGTAACTGGAGAGAACCATGGGGTAAAAGATGGGATTTTTGGGGGGGTTCTTTTAGGATTGGGGATTCATAAGAATGTTTGAAAGCAGAGGAGAGGAAGCCATTGGAAATTGAAATTTGAAGATAGCAGGCAGGGAGGGAAAGAAAGGGAAGGAGCAAGTTTGTAGAGGTTTGTAGAGACGGAGTCAGAATTTCAGGTGGAGGGGGTAGATTAAGAGGAGGTAAAAGATCTCTAGAATTACTTCTAGGAGTATTGGAAAAGTTGAAGAGAGTGGTGGAGAATGGGTCAACTGGAGAAGAGCAGGGAGATTTTAGGAAAATCATAACTGTTAGTTTCAATTTTGTATTCATAATGGGGAAGGCTTACTTAAACCAGAATGGCAATCTGCCATATGCCAAAAAGGATGAGGAACTTTCATTAGTGTTCCATTATAGTTGGTGTATAAAAATCCATGCATGAAAAATTAATATTCTTCATTTTGCAAATACCTGCAGTAGTTGGATGAGAGAACAGCAATTCATTCTAACTTGACTTTTTATTAAGAATGATTGTTATTTTTGGATTGGAGATTGCATGGTTTTATGGATCTATAAAAGCTAAAGCTAATAACCTATGTTAGCAGAATGTAATATGATATCTGAGGTAGATGTTAAGTTTATAAAATGCTAAAAATTTTAATAGTTATATCCATATTTCCGGACCATTTTTCACATGATCTTCTTCAAAACTCAATGGGCAGCTATGTGTTTGCAGTGATTATCAATTTAGATTGTAACAGTATCATAAGAAAGGCAACATTCTATTCTGAAAGTTTCTAAGTGTTCCAAAGTATAACTTTTTACTCCAGTGAAGACCATATTCACTGCAGCATCCTGTGAGTATTCATCCATTATCTCAAAGAGCTGGGGAGATAAGTTCTTGTTTTGTCTTTTGTAAATGCACTAATGGACACATAATAGACTCATAACCCTTAAAGTAATAATGTGAAACTGCTCTAAAATTTGCTTGAAATAGAGATATCCCATTTTTGCAATGATCTCTCAATGGGTGCAAATCATATGTTATCTCTATTATAGTGAAAGTATCCCTTCCATCAGGGTACTTAGTTCTTTTAACCAATTGATTATGAGCATATTTCATTTATATAGGTTTGTCCTGTGTAATGTTCAATTGCATTTTTATTAACAAAACTATCAAAATTAAAAATATGTAAAGGTATTTGAAAATAACCTGATAAGGATTTTCCAAATCAGTTTGCTGAAGCAGACCAGAATGCCAAAGAGTTCCCTGGTGCTGATTAGCCTTTTGGGAACTTGGGAAAGAGAGGTGTTCTAGTCACCTAGCACTAATGAGTAAGTGGATTGATAAATATTCAGAATTGGCATATGCGTTCATAAAATGGGGCAGAGAGAATCAGACAAGCAGAAGGAAATGTATCTACTGGATTGAACAAAGTGCATAAACATGTCACTAAATGGAAAATATTAAAAAGCTCTGGTCTAGATAAATGAAATAATTTTCCCCAAAAGGGAAGACGCCCATGATTCTTGAAGATAATTTCTTAGTCTAACTATTGGACCCTTCAGTGGATTCCTATGACATTCACATAATGTTGAAAACTTGGAAAGTTTAGTCAAAAATTATGGTCATTTTTAAATGCATAGAAATCTTCTCTTTGATATTTTCCTCTTGAATTTTACCTGTGTACTTTTAGTATATCTATGAAATGAGGACAGTTATTTAGAAAGGTATAATTTCTCATAGAATGATAAATTTCTACATTTATGCATTTTTTTCTACCTGATATAACGTGATAAATTGTGATAAATTCTACCCTGTGCTTTTTCACATTTCCAGAGAAAATATATTTCTTCCTCACCTTAACACTTATTATTTTATAATTCTCTCCTTCTACAGCCCAGGCCCCACACTCCTCTCCTCTGACACTGTGCCTCATTCTTGCCCGTCCCGCCGTCGACCCCTGGCTCATGTCCTACCTCTGGCCTGGAATGCCCTCCCTCCTCACATCTGCCAAACTAGCACGCTTCCCTCCTTCAAAGCCCTACTGAAAGCTCACCTCCTCCCCCAGTCTGGGGGTGGGGAGCCTTCCCAGACTAAGCCCCCTTTTCCTCTGCTCCTCCTTTCTTCTCCACCGCCCTACTCCCTCCCTTTGCTCTACACCCTTTCTGCCCCACAGGACTTGTTTATATAGGTATATATTTATTATTTTATTTATTTTATTAATGATGTCTATATATCTATAATATGTTTACATTGATACAATTGATGGCCATCCACTTGCTTTGTTTTGTTTTGTTGTCTGTCTCCCCCATTCTAGACTGTGAGCCCATTGGTAGGGATTGTCTCTATTTGTTGCCAAATTGTACTTTCCAAGCACTTAGTACAGTGCTGTGCATAAAGTAAGCACTCAATAAATACGATTGAAGGAAAGAATGAATGACTTTTATGATTTACCCAAAGAGTCTTATTCCACTTTTGGTATATCACACTATATAAAATGAGTTGCATTTTGATTTTATTAATTTGCTTCATAAGGGTTGTTTATGAAATTGCAGTGTTTGTGATGGAGCACTACTTCAGTCTTTCATGAACTGAAGAACACATATGCATCAAAAGTTGCCTACCTGCTGAAGATGACTGCTGAGAGTAGCTTTCATAATAAGATGGAAGTGGTAATTTCAGTGGAATATTACCATCTATCTTTATATTCGTAAAAACTCTTTTATCCTTTTTCTTTAGTCTTAGATCAAAGGTTGAAAGCAATAAAAGAGATAATAATACAATAATATGAATATTGTAGAAACAAGGAATTAGAAGAATTGCATTTTAAGTCTGTAAACAGAAATGGAGAATTTGAGAAAGGGAAATAATGTGGTTAAAACAGGAAGCATAAATCTGGACAAAGAAAGTATGGGAGGTAATAAGAGGGGGACTCACGCAAATCTGTTTTGTATTTCAAGATCTGGAAATCAAAGCCAGGTAAAAAATTTAGAAATGCTATTGCACTTTTGTATATCTAAAAACAATGTATTTATAATGTATCTCTAACAGGAAGTCTTACCATATTATAATACTGGTTCTCTATTTTGGCCTGAAGTGTCTCCAATCCTTTTCACATGCCTATTACTAAAACTTCCAAGTCTTAATACAGATTTTTTAAAACAGCTTATCATAAAGTCTTCTGCTACTTTGTGGTTGAAGAGGTCAAGGAAACCAAGCCTAGTAATAGAAGGGAAAAAGAAAAACAGGTTTAAAAAAAGTCAAACATTTTGGTCTGCTTTTCAATTTTCCTTTAAATTCCTTTCCATTAATGTTGCATGCCAAGAACCAAGAAGACTAATATATATACTTATATCACTATGGAGAAGATTTATCAAATAGATTTCTTGTGTTTACTTGCTGATGTACAGGTTCCCTGTTACCCGATAGGTGTATTTACCCTTTCTACTTTCTCCCCATAGCACTTCCAATATAATTATTATTATTAATACTACTACTATAAATAATAATGATGGTATTTGTTAAATGCTTACTATGTGCCATGCATTGTACTAAGCGCTGGGATGAATACAAGCAAATCACTTTGGTCATGGGTTCTAATCTCACTATGCCACTTGTCTGCTATGTGACTTTGGACAAGTCACTTAACTTCTCTGTGCCTCAATGACCTCATCTGTAAAATGGAAATGAAGGCTGTGAGACCTATGTGGGACAACCTGATTACCTTGTATCTACCTCAGTGCTTAGAACAGTGTTTGGCACATAGTAAGTGCTTAACGAATACCATGATTTTTTTTTTTAACGCCACATGAAGCTCACAGTCTCAATACCATTTTACAGATTAGGTACCTGAGGCCCAGAGAAGTGAAGTGATTTGCCCAAGGTCACACAGCAGACAAGTGGGAGAGCCAGGATTTGAATCCATGACTTTATGATTCCCAGGCCTATGCTCTATCCACTAAGCCACACCGCTTCTCTAGAATATGGTGACATTTAAGGCTGAAGCAGCTTGTAAGGTAATAAGATTGTGTATCAAGGTCTTGTATACATACCTATACCCACAATTGCCTGGAGGAATATAGATAGGCATTGAGTTGGCTTGGAAAGAACTAACTTATTTTATTCTGAGAAATTGATTAATTTTCTTAAATACTGTGTTGTAAATGATGTTCTAAAATGCTTAAGATCATATCCTGATTTTTTTTTTCCAAACTGGGAGACAGGTACTTCAATCTTCTTTTAAAATTAAAAAAATATACATTTTTATTCAATTTAATCTTACAAATCAAAAGAAAAATACGATGAAAATACTTTATTTTCAAAAATTTAGCCCCACACCCAGGAATTAGGTCCACCTATAAATTTATCTTTATAACAAAATTACTTTGAAAGAAACTAGAATTTAAGTTATTTTATTTTGTTATGTTCTCTGTTCTGATTGTAGGCGGTTGTACAAATTTTTAGTTTCAAAATATAACAGCAGTGGATTAGTATATGGGAAGTTCTACTAGTCTTAATGAAATCTATTTGCTAATGTTTCATTAATTCAGTCTGTTTAGACTATGAGCCTGTTGTTGGGCAGGGATTGTCTCTATCAGTGGCTGAATTGTACAATCCAAGCGCTTAGTACAGTGCTCTGCACACAGTAAGAGCTCAATAAATATGATTGAATGAATTCAAATCTCAGATTAATAGATTAAAAATATATCTAAATGCTGGTTATTGAAATATTATAATATAGGTTTTTTAGATTCCCAGATCCTGTTATCCTGCTGCATAGAGAGCCAGGGAAGGCAGAATGCTCATAATTTGTATAGAAATGGTTTCCACTTCTTTACTGCTCACCTGATATAGTTTCTAACCTTGGTGAAGTGAGGAAGTAACTATTTTTAAGGACAGATTAAAATGAGCAACTTTCTGACAGACTTCAGTCAGTGGCAAGGTGTAGTATGGAAGACGTTCCCAGTCTTTGAGTTTTACTGAAGGAAATCTATCATTTTTTACATTAAAGAATGTTACTAAAATATAGTTAAATATTTATGAATATAATATATTTGCTGGTAAGAGTAAATATTTTACTCTATGGATACATATAGCAACGGACACTTGAAATGTCCATGGTTTTACCTGTGGTTTTCCAATTTGTCAGAAATGGAAACAGCAATGTGTTGCTATGTTGTATAAATGACTAGAGATATTCTATGTGCCTGCCATTTCAAATATTATAGTCAGTAATTCAACCTGCATCACAAAACATAACTCAGCTTAAACCCTTCCCAAATACATATCAGTAAAACAGAATCCATTTTGCCCCAATGTTTCAGTTGCCTGATTTCCAGAAGACTGATTCCTAAATACTGCTATGAAAAGCCTAATTTTAGGACTTAAAACTTATATGGTAACAACTGAAATGTGCAAAGCATTTATTCATTCAATTATATTAATTGAGCGCTTACTGAGCTGATAATATATACTTGCAAATGGCCTATACTATTGCCCTTATAGAATCATGGATGACATATGCTGGTGAAATGTGGCTAAAAAGGCTAATGTGGGACACAGCCACATTGTGCACACAAAAGGCTGTTCCTTTTTATGTTGTTTTGCTTAGTGTTCATAGTTCCTGGATCAGTTTTTTTCTTCTGCCTCCTTGTCTCTTATTCCTTCCAGAACTGTAGCTCAAAGACAAACACTCCTTTCTTGATAGCAATATGCCATTCCAGTTTATCCCAGCAATTGACTCTAAGCACTGACTAAAACTGTTTCCTGTGTCCTTGAAATGTCCACTGTCACTACTTGCTTTCAGTTTCCCAATTTCAATTTCCATATAGCAGATGTTTTGGCATCATGCTGTCACATTCTTTTCATGCATACCATCTATCTTGGTTATTTTTAGGTGGTCTTAGTTTCAATACTAGAAGACTGTGATCCAGAACTTCATTTTTTTGATCCTGTATTACCATATTGCCACTTGATTATGAATATGGTTTATAGATGATGCTCATTTTAAAGATTCCATGGGGTAAATCTGACTTTATGGACAGTGTTAACTCATATTTAGTAAATTTCTCAAAGATTTACCATTTTTGAGGAGGACAATCAAAGTAATGACTCCTTTTTTTAGGTGCATTAGGGCTTGGTTTTGTCTAGAGAAGAGGGTGGGAGGGCAGGGCGGATCAGGGTCCTGTTATTTGTCACAGAGCTTTGCACTGAAGCTGGAGAAAATAACATTTTCTGCTTTCCCTCTCATTTTTTTGCAGCTTATTATCTGTTCACCTCTCCCCATCTACTTGCTCCCTGCTCCCTGCTCCCTGCTCCCTTGAAGGAAAAAAAGGGTCAGGCTTGCATGGAGATTTATGGAGAAAAGAATATCAATCAATTAATGAGTGTTTACTATGTGGTAAGTGCTTTGGTGAGTACAACACAAGCTGGGTTAGCAGACACATTCCCTGCCCATAACTAGTTTCCAGTCTAGGAGGAATATTTTATGCTTTCCTTCCACTTGTTTATAGTTTATTATCAGACCTCTCTCCCTACCACCCTAAACTCTTTCCGTTGAATCCTTTAAGTCAAGATTCCTGGGAAGAAGAGTACCTCAGAGTGTCCACAATACCTGCCCAAGTGCAGATAGATCCTAAATTAATCTGTCTTGGTTTGGACACCCACTCAATCACATTGACACTATCTTTTCTGGGCCTCAGTTCTGTAAAATGGGGAATAAGATGGTGAGCCCCATGTGGGACAGAGACTATGTCCAACCTGATTAACTTTTATCACCTCCCTTTTTGCCTTCTAGAGCCCAGCCTGCACACTCCGCTCCTCTGGTGCAAACCTTCTGCCTGTGCATCGTTCTCTCCTGTCCCACCGTCGACCCCTGGTCCACATCCTACCCCTGGCCTACAATGCCCTCCCTCCTCACAACCACCAAACTAGCACACTCTCCCCTTCAAAGCCCTACTGAAAGCTTACCTCCTTGAGGAGGCCTTCCCAGACTAAGCCCCCCTTTTCCTCTGCTCCTTCTTCCCTCCCCAGTGCTCCAACTCTCTCCCTCTGCTCTACCCCCTCCCCACCCCACAGCACTTGTGTATATATGTATATATTTATTATTCTATTCATTTTATTAATGATATGTATTTATCTATAATTCTATTTATTTATATTGATGCTACTGATATCTGTTTACTTGTTTTGATGCCCGTCTCCTACAGTCTGATACAGTCTGATACAGTATCTTCTAGACTGTAAGTCCGTTGCTGTGTAGGGATTCTCTCCGTAGCTGAATTGTATGTTCCAAGCACTTAATACAGTGCTCTGCACAAAGTAAGCACTCAATAAATATGATTGAATGAATGAATGAACTAGCTGTAGAGTTGCATGGGAGATGGGGAGTTCATTCTCCAGGAGCTTTATGTTCAGGTGTTTTTGTAGTTTGGAGGCCAGTTTTCAGTGCAGTGGTTCTTAAGACAGTGTGAGTTTAGGGTATTTGAGACAGTGGTCAATCTGACTTTCTCTTCCATGCATTGCAACTGTAATGTGAATAACTTTGTGGTCCTTCTACTCCAGTGGCACTACTAAAGAAAGTATTTATTTTTGCACTGGCTTACTATTAAAAATGAATAATCTATATATTTAAGCCAATACACATATTTAAGACCTACAGCACTTATGGGCATAGAGAAGCAGCATGGCTTAGTGGAAAGAGCACAGGCTTGGGAGTAAGAGGACTCTGCCACTTCTCTGCCGTGTGACCTTGGACAAGTCACTTAACTTCTCTGGGCCTCAGTTACCTCATCTATAAAATGGGGATTAAAGATGTGAGCCTGTGAGCCTGTTATTGGGCAGGGATTTTCTCTGTTGCCGAATTGTACACTCCAAGTGCTTAGTATAGTGCTGGGCACATAGTAAGCTCTCAATAAATACTATTGAATGAATGAACAATCTGATTACCCTGTATCTACCCCAGCGCTTAGAACAGTGCTTGGAATATAGTCAGTGCTTAAAAAATACCATTATTATTATTATATCAATCATTTATTGAGTACTTACTGTGTATACTGAGTGTTTGGGAGAGGAAATTATAACTATATAATAGATACATTCCCTGCTCACAATGAGTTTATCCCTAAACTCTCTCATTTCTCCTATCTGTAATTTATGTTAATATCGGTCTCTCCCCTAGACTATAAGCAGAGATTGTGGGCAGAGGCTGTGTCTACCATTCTAGTGCTCTGTCCTCTCCCAAGTGATTAATGCAGTACTCTTCCCACAGTAAGTGCTCAGTACATACCATTGGTTGATTGCTTGGTTGAACCATGACCTTTTCCTCTCCCGCTCTCTCCTCCTCCTCGCCCTTTCGGAAACGTGGCTCTCTCCCGAAGACACGGTCTCCGCCGCCGCTCTCTCCAGCGGAGGCCTTTCCTTCTCCCACTCCCCCAGACTCACCGGTAAGGGAGGAGGCGTCGGCTTCCTCCTCTCGCCCCGTTGCCGCTTCCGCACTATCCCTCCTCCCCCCTCCCTCTCTTTCCCCTCCTTTGAAGCCCATATCATTCGCCTCTACCACCCACTCCAGTTACTTGTCGCCGTCATCTACCGCCCTCCCGGTCCCACCTCCGACTTCTTCAACCACCTTGACCCCTTTCTCACCTTCCTTCTCTCCTTCTCTCTGCCCACTCTGATCCTTGGAGACTTCAACATCCATACGGATGTACCCGACGACTCCTCTGCCGCCCGCCTGCTATCCCTCCTCGACTCTGCCGACCTCCTCCTCCACCATACCGCGCCCCCTCACCGACTCGGTCACACCCTCGATCTCGTCATCTCCTACCGCTGCACTATCTCCTCACTCACCAACTCTGAAATCCCTCTCTCTGACCATAACCTTCTCACCTGCCTCATCTCTCACACTCCCTCCCCCTGCAAATCTTCGCTACTGCCCCACAGAGACCTCCGCTCTCTCCATCCCATCCGTCTTTCCAATAGCATCTCGCCTCACCTTGCCGCCCTGTCCTCTCTTCCCACTCTCGACGAGCGGGTCTCTGCTCTCAACTCCACCCTCTCTACTCATCTCGACTCTCTCACCCCCCTTTCCCTCCGCCGCTCTCACTCCACTAACCCACAGCCCTGGATCACTTCCTCCGTCCGCCTCCTACGCTCCTATGCTCGAGCTGCTGAGCGCTACTGGCGAAAGTCCAAGCACCAAGCCGACCTCACACACTTCAAATTTATCCTTTCCTGCCTTAACTCTGCCCTCTCCTCCACCAGGCAAAGCTTCTTCTCCTCCCTCATCGACACCCATGCCCGTCACCCCCGCCGATTGTTCCGGACCTTTAACTCTCTCCTTAGGTCCCCTGTTCCTCCCCCTCCCCCATCTCTCACCCCTAATGATCTGGCCACCTATTTCCTCACGAAAATCAACACGATCAGGTCTGAGCTCCCCAAAGTCACCCCTCCGCCTCTCCCCTCCCCCCCAACAACCCCCTCCCCTACTTTCCCATCCTTCCCTGCAGTATCCTCAGAGGAGATCTCCTCCCTCCTCGCAAGTGCCACCCCCTCCACCTGCGCCTCGGACCCCATTCCCTCTCACCTTCTTAAAACCATCGCCCCTGCCCTCCTCCCTTCCTTAACTTCTATTTTTAACCACTCAATCTCCAAGGGCTCCTTCACCTCTGCCTTCAAACATGCCCACGTCTCCCCCATCCTAAAAAAACCCGCTCTTGACCCCACTTCCCCCTCCAGTTATCGTCCTATCTCCCTACTACCCTTCCTTTCCAAAATCTTAGAACGAGTCGTCTACAATCGATGCCTAGAATTCCTTAACTCCCATTCTCTCCTAGACCCCCTCCAATCTGGCTTCCGTCCCCTCCACTCTACCGAGACTGCTCTCTCTAAGGTCACCCATGACCTCCTTCTTGCCAAATCCAATGGCTCCTACTCGATTCTGATCCTCCTTGACCTCTCTGCTGCCTTTGACACTGTCGACCATCCCCTCCTCCTCCATACCTTATCTCACCTTGGCTTCACGGACTCTGTCCTCTCCTGGTTCTCCTCTTACCTCTCTGGCCGATCATTCTCGGTCTCCTACGCTGGAGCCTCCTCCCCCTCCCATCCTTTAACTGTTGGAGTTCCTCAAGGGTCAGTTCTTGGCCCTCTTCTGTTCTCCATTTACACTCACTCCCTCGGTGAACTCATCCGCTCTCACGGCTTTGACTACCATCTCTACGCAGATGACACGCAGATCTACATCTCCACCCCTGTCCTCTCCCCCTCCCTTCAGGCTCGCATCTCCTCCTGCCTCCGGGACGTCTCCACCTGGATGTCGGCCCGCCACCTAAAACTCAACATGAGCAAGACTGAGCTCCTCATCTTCCCTCCCAAGCCCGGTCCGCTCCCAGACATCTCCATCACCGTGGATGGCACGACCATCCTTCCCGTCCCGCAGGCCCGCAATCTCGGTGTCATCCTTGACTCGTCCCTCTCGTTCACCCCACACATCCTATCTGTTACCAAGACCTGCCGGTTTCACCTCTACAATATCGCCAAGATCCGCCCTTTCCTCTCCACCCAAACGGCTACCTTACTATTACGGGCTCTCGTTATATCCCGGCTAGACTACTGTGTCAGCCTTCTCTCTGACCTCCCTTCCTCCTCTCTCGCCCCGCTCCGGTCTATTCTTCACTCCGCTGCCCGGCTCATCTTCCTGCAGAAACGATCTGAGCATGTCACTCCCCTTCTTAAACAACTCCAGTGGTTGCCTATCGACCTCCGCTCCAAACAAAAACTCCTCACTCTAGGCTTCAAGGCTCTCCATCACCTTGCCCCTTCCTACCTCCCCTCCCTTCTCTCTTTCTACCGCCCACCCCGCAGGCTCCGCTCCTCTGCCGCCCACCTCTTCGCCGTCCCTCGGTCTCGCCTATCCCGCCGTCGACCCCTGGGTCACGTCCTCCCGCGGTCCTGGAACGCCCTCCCTCCTCACCTCCGCCAAACTGATTCTCTTTCCCTCTTCAAAACCTTACTTAAAAATCACCTCCTCCAAGAGGCGTTCCCAGACTGAGCTCCTCTTCCCCCTCTACTCCCTCTGCCATCCCCCCTTTACCTCTCCGCAGCTAAAGCCTCATTTTCCCCTTTTCCCTCTGCTCCTCCACCTCTCCCTTCCCATCCCCACAGCACTGTACTCGTCCGCTCAACTGTATATATTTTCGTTACCCTATTTATTTTGTTAATGAATTGTACATCGCCTTGATTCTATTTAGTTGCCATTGTTTTTACGAGATGTTCTTCCCCTTGATGCTGTTTAGTGCCATTGTTCTTGTCTGTCCGTCTCCCCCAATTAGACTGTAAGCCCGTCAAACGGCAGGGACTGTCTCTATCTGTTGCCGACTTGTTCATCCCAAGCGCTTAGTACAGTGTTCTACACATAGTAAGCGCTCAATAAATACTATTGAATGAATGAATGAATTAATTAATCAAATGACCAATGTGAGAGAAGTCAACCTCAGTTTTAGGAAAAATTCATTCATTCAATCAATAGTATTTACTGAGCGTTTACTATGTGCAGAGCACTGTATCAAGTATTTGGAGTGTACAGTTAATTCAACAACAGATAGAGACAATCCTGCCCAATAATGGGCTCATAGTCTACACAGGGGAGACAGACAGCAAAGCAAAACAGAACAAAACAAAACTAGCAGTCTAGCGCAGACATCATCAAGATAAATAGAATCATAGAGACATACACGCAGACATCATCAAGATAAATAGAATCATAGAGACATACACATCATTAACACAATAAATAGGGTAATAAATAATATATACAAATATGCACAGTGCTGAGGGGAGAGGAAGGGGGAAGAGCAGAGGGCAGCAGAGGGGGGAATTGGGAGGGGAGGAGGAGCAGAGGAAAAGGGGGGAGCTCAGTCTGGGAAGGCCTCCTGGAGGAGATGAGCTCTCAGTAGGGCTTTGAAGAGGGGAAGAGAGTTAGTTTGGGGGAGATGAGGAGGGAGGGCATTCCAGGACAGCGGTAGGACATGGGCCAGGAATTGACGGCAGGACAGGTATAAGCGGGAGACAGTGAGGAGGTGAGTGGCATACCTAATGCGTATTCATACCAAATTACGTATTCATATTAATGCCTGTTTCCCCCTCTAGACTGTAAGCTTGTTATGGTCAGGGAATGTATTTGCTAATTTTGTTGTATTGACCTCTCCTAACTTCTTAGTACAGTGTTCCGCACATAGGAAGCACTCAATACATATGATTGATTGATTGATTTTCCCTTTACCCTACCTCCATATATATTTAAATACTTGGAACATACTTGACAAAAAATGCTTGTATCCTCCTTATATGATCAGGACAATAGTATGCTTTGGCATAGTTATTAAAGCGAACAGGATGTATACAATACTGCAAAATCGTAACAGCTGCAGTTATAATTCCTTTCCCCAGATGCAGGGGTATGACTTTATAGGCTTTAAGGAAAAGAAAGTTGTGGCTGTCCAGAAGATGGCAAATCTCCACCTACTTGGATGAGGCAACTTGATACCTATTAGCTGGGAAACAGTTACCTCCCCTGAAACCAGGCAAAAACTAAAATTGAGTGAAGAACAAAGGACAGGGCCTGCTTACCAGGGATTCAACCCCTACCATATCTGCCTGGGTCACATATGAGAGATCTTTACAAAGTTTCCATTTTTTAAAAGTTCCATAGGGAGGAAAAAAAAACTATCTGATATTAAACCTACTGGGGTTGGCTTGGGCAGAGGAAATTAATGTTTTTGTAACCCTATTCCATAAGAACTTTTTTTTAAAACACACCACAGGAACCCAAATAATATGCCCTATTTATTGACAGATTGTACATACTAGGTGCTTGGGGAAAAAGAATAAAAGTTAAATTCACAGTTCCTGCCCAGTATGCTTACAGTCTCATGCAGTTCATCTCTCCAATAATTTTGGGATTGCAGTTTTGCAAGACACAAGTTTAACAAAAACATCCTCCGTGGCCCTCATGCCTTGACTGATACTGCCCTCGTGCGCAGTTATTTCTTCCAAAATCCTATACATATATAATATATATTATTGGTGACAGATATTATATTAATACCTATGTATATATTTACTACATCAATCAATGATATTTAGTGCTTATTGTGTACAGAGAACTGAACTAAGCATGTGAGTGTATATACACCCATGGAGGAAAACACACATATATACGTATATGTATATATGTGTATATACACATACACACACACACACACATATATATATATACATATGTATGTCCTTCTTATTCAAATAAAACACCACTGACTGATTAGACTATGACCTATTTAAGCCAGAGATTGTGTTGACCTCATTAAGTGTATCTACTCCAACACTTAAAACAGTGTTTGACAAGAATTGAGCTCTTTAGCAATACCAAAATTATGCTTATGCATATAAACCCCCTAAATACCCTATATTATTTTTCAGCATAGGGGTTCATCCCTCAAGAGGATTTTACAAATATAGCCTATAAAAGTTATCATCCAAATAGTTTAGGTACCATTCTGCTTGAGGTAGCTGTAAGAGTAAATGATTTCTCATCATTTCTTTGAGGAATATGAACACCCTATGCCTCTGACTTGATGTATAGCTTTCTGCAATCCTGTAACAGCTCTAATGTCTCAATACAGGCAGAATATGGGGGAAAAGCCAAATTTAGAACTAGATCTAAAATTTGGAACAAATCATGTCTTACAGAAATGTAAAAGTTTTCAGAGCTGAATGATCTCTATACATTTTTTTCTCATTTGTAATAGCATAGATTTTACCTAAGACAGTACTTGGGCCGGCAATATCCACCTAGTCTAGTTTGTCTCAGTGTTTACAGGATACCTGGGAAATATTGTGATGGTTGTGCTCCTTTTCTTTCATTCCAGACTGTAAACTCTTTGAGGGCAGGGAACATTTCTACAACTCTGTTATATTGTACTTTCCCGATCTCTTAG
This sequence comes from Ornithorhynchus anatinus, assembly GCF_004115215.2. Classification (NCBI taxonomy): domain Eukaryota; kingdom Metazoa; phylum Chordata; class Mammalia; order Monotremata; family Ornithorhynchidae; genus Ornithorhynchus; species Ornithorhynchus anatinus. The sequence goes on from NC_041728.1 coordinate 80,818,615, forward strand.
TGCAGTGCTCTGTCACTCCCACCTTCACAACATCGCTAAAATCATCCCTTTCCTCTCCATCCAAGCAGCTACCATGTTAATCCAATCACTCTTCCTATCCTGCCTAGATTCTTGCATCAACCTCGTTACTGACTTCCCAACCTCCTGTCTCTCCCCACTCCAGTCCATACTTCACTATGCTGTCTGGATCATCTTTCTACAAAAATGTTCAGGACATGTCACTTCCTTCCTCAAAAATATCAAACAAAAACTCCTCACCATAAGCTTTAAAACACTCCATTTTTTTCTCTCCTATCTCACCTCGCTTTTCTCCTCCTACAACCCAGTCCGCACAATTCAATCCTCTAGTGCTAACCTTCTCAATATGCTTTGATCTCTCAGTCTCACCCCAAACCGCAGCCCACTTCCTCCTTCTGACCTGTAATGACCTTCCTCCTCAAATCCAACAGAAAATTACACTCATCCCTTTCAAGGACTTATTGAAGGCACTTCTCTTCCAAGAGGCCTTCCCAGACTAACCCTCACTTTTCTTCATCTCTCATTCCCTTCTGCATCACCTTGTCTTGCTTTCTTTGCTCTTCCCTGCACCAAACCCCACATCATTTATGTATCTATCTGTAATTTTATTTATTTGTACTGATGTCTATCTCCCCTCCTCTAGAATGTAAGCTCGTTGTGGGCAGGGAATTAGTACAGTGCTCTGCACACAGTAAGCGCTTAATAAATACAATTGAAAGAAAGAATTAATAAAAGAATAAGTGTTTAATAAATGCAATTGAATAATTGATTAATTAATAGTTATGGTTACAGACATACCCTTTGTCAAGTTCTCTTCATCTCTGCATTCTATTTTTCCCTAAAATTCTATCTGCAGCAAGGCTTCTTTGACTAGGCTGGTGGAAAATGGAAGCCAATGTCTCCCAAACTGTAGCCTACTAACCTGGTCTATTAAGTCAGGAAAAATCTCAAAATCACTAGAACACACACACATATATATATATATGTATATATATGAAATCAATTTTTAAAATTGATTGATTCAGATTTATACTGTATATATTATGTTGTAGGAATCAAGTTCCTAAAGATCTGTCAACCAGGATGCCAGTTCGGGCAGTTCCATACCAAGCTGTCTGGTTGTCAGCCGGCCTGTTCCTCTCCAGGCACATGTTCATTTTTATTTTAAACTCTGACCTCTCTACTGCAGCTCCTGCTGCTAAACTTTGCAGCTCCAACAGTGTACTAAAGTTCCTATATTCCTGGAAATGAAATGCAACAGCACTTGGGTAAGTAGAGGATCAGGCGGTCAGTCATATTTATTGAGTGCTTACTGTGTGTAGAGTACTGTATTAAGTGCTTGAGAGAATATAATGCAACAAAAAACAGATACATTTCCTGCCAAAGTGAGCTTACACTCTAGAAGCTTGGTGGTGTGAGTTACAAATTCACTCGGTGCAATGATCTAGAATCAACGTAGAATTGATTTCCAAAAGACAACAGTTTATAATCTCATCACATTACACAGGGAATCAGATGGAATACACATAATAATAATAATAATGAGGATGATGGAATTTGTTAAATGCTTACTACGTGCCAAGCAATGTTCTAAGTGCTGGGGTAGATACAAGGTAATCAGGTTGTCCCATGTGGGGCTCACAGTCTTAATCTCCATTTTACAGATGAGGTAATTGAAGCACAGAGAAGTTAAGTGCCCTGCCCAATAATGTCACATGTGTCTTCTTGCCTGGAATTCATGAGGATCATCGGTGGCCACCCTTAAGGCAACATATTAAGAACATGCCAATTAGCACCTAGTAGTAACATCTTGACATTCTTGTGCTTAATACATGTACAATTGTTGTGGGATAGACCTCTAATAATGCATATCATATTAATAATAATCATAGTAATGATAATAGTAATATAAATGCTTATGTGTGCCTGATACTGGAGTAGATATAAAATAATCAGATCAGACACAGTTTCTGTCTCACATGGAGCTCAAAATCTAAGAGAGAAGGAGAACAGATCTTTCATGATCATTTTACAGATGAGGAAACTGAAGCTCAGATAAGTTAAATGACTTGCCCAGGGTCTCAGAGCAGGCAAGTGTCAGAGCTGTAATTAGAACCCAGGTGTCCTGATTTCCAGACCCATGCTTCTACTAGGCCATGCTCAAATGCATTGACCCCCCCACCCTCCTGCCTACACACAAGATAAATCCAGAGATATTGAAGGATTAGCGGACCACTGATAGATACTGCAATGCTTCTTGAGAAACATGGGGAGTGCACCCAGGGGCATTTTATTCAAAGAACAGAAATAACAAAAATGAAGAAACCAAGAGTGAGTCACAATTCCCTTATCTACCTCTCCAACCAAAGTTATGCATTAAACTTAGTGGTAAAAGTGATTAAACACCCACTTGAAGCAATCTTTTTTTTTTCCCAGGGACACAGGCATCTTCCAGTAGACAACCTCCAGGCACCAAACATAAAGAGGAGCAAATGATGAAAGAAAATGCAATGTGACCTGCTTTTAAAGACCCTACTCCAGGAGCATACTTGATAGCTAAGTGGCTGGCCAACCTATCATCACCAAACAGGATGTTTGGATCTATCCAGAAAGTAAGGGTGACTTTGAAATATTCCCCAGATACCTGGGAAGTTAGGAAGTGCAGTACAAATTAAGGAGAAATCCTTAATCAAGTTTTTCCTTACTCTCAGTCCTTGAGCTATCCCTCCAAGAAAGGTTAAGCATTCGTAGCACAATGCAGACCAACAAGAATCATAATCAGTAGCAACCATAGTGAAGCAATTCAGTGAAGTCCAGTTAGTAAAAGTTTATATATTTTTCTCATCGAAAGCCACTTCATAAAATGAAAACTGCTGCCTTTTTTTTCATTTGAATAGTATGATTTTCTTACTATTTTTCAGATGTGTAGCTATTCTGCATTCATAAATTTAATATCTGTCTAAAAATTGGAAATACGAATACTTTACACTTAGCAGCAATCACATGGCTATTTCACAAAGCCTAAAGGATTTGTTATCTATCAACTAATAGGTGTATTTTCTCTATTACAGACATAAAATACTTTTCCCTTTTGCAATATGGTTTCCATTAAAGAAAAAAAACACTATGTTTAAGTTCAGAATCACAAATTAAATCATTTTTAATTTTTATGAATATTTATGAACATTTTAAATATGATGTAACAGTAAGAATTGATTGGCTTACACATGGAGAGAGAAGCAATGCATAAGAATGCATGGATCATACTTTGTATTTAAAGATGGCCCGTCTAGCAAAAGGATTCTGTCCATCCACATGATTGTGGCGCCCCAAAATTAACTGCAACAGGGGATATAAAATCATATGTGTTGCAGGAGGACATGAGGAGAACCTGGGCTTTGGAGTCAGAGGTCATGGGTTTGAATCCCGGCTCTTCCACTTGTCAGCTGTGTGACTGTGGGCAAGTCACTTCACTTCTCTGTGCCTCAGTTACCTCATCAGTAAAATGGGGATTAAACTGTGAGCCTCATGAGGGACAACCTGGTTACCCTGTGTCTCCCCCAGTGCTTAGAACAGTGCTCTGCACATAGAAAGCGCTTAACAAATACCAACATTATTATTATTTAGGACAGAGGAGGAGTCTGTGAAAGAAACTGAGAATGAGTGGCTAGAAAGATAGGAGAAGAACCAGGAGAAAACAGTGTCAGTGACACGAAGGCTGGAAAATGTTTCCGGGAGAAGGGGATGGTCGACAATGTCAAGGGCAGCTAAGAGGTTGAAGAGGATTAAGATGGAGTTAGAGGCCTTTGAATTTGGATTCAGCATTGGTTATGTAAATTGTTTCCTCATTACAGAATGATACTAAACCTCAGGCTTATTGTCAATCTATTCCCAATTACCAATTTCACAAAGTGTTTCATAATCATCTTGCATGGCTTCTTATGCATGTTTACAGAGCAAAATCATCAGTGGAGAGCAGCTTCCTGGCTGACTTTCTGAAGACTTTCAGTGAGCTATTAGCCTGCTGAGTTGGAAGAGATTGTTGGTGGATCAGAAACATATTTCAGCACAGCTTTCTGGCCCCTTTTTGCATTCTGTGCCAGCACAGAAAAGGATGAATGAGACTGGATCTACCACAATGTCCACCCTCCTCAGACTACTGGCTCATGGCTCTGGAAATTCTATACTTCCCTAAATAGTGTAGTTCTAACCTTTGATAGACCAAAAGGTGCCTACTGTTTTCCTGTGCAGACTCAGACAAAAATAAATGAACAAAATCCCTCTCATTTGAATGTTCATGCCCAAACTGTACCTCCTATGTATTTAGTATCCAGAAGATGTCTATATGGACATTTTGGGTAATAATAATAATAATGTTGGTATTTGTTAAGCACTTACTATGTGCAGAGCACTGTTCTAAGTGCTGGGGTAGATACAGGGTAATCAGGTTGTCCCACATGAGGCTCACAGTTAATCCCCATTTTACAGATGAGGTAACTGAGACACAGAGAAGTTAAGTGACTTGCCCACAGTCACACAGCTGACAAGTGACAGAGCGGGGACTCGAACCCATGACCTCTGACTCCAAGGCCCGGGCTCTTTCCACTGAGCCACGCTGCTTCTATGTGTAAAAACAATAATTTTTATCCCTGGAGATTTTTATAATTCAGTAGAAGAGATGTCAGGATTCAGCAACCCTTGTTTGGCAGCATGACCTAGAGTGCTGAGAGTAAAGTGATCTGGGTTCTAATTCTGGCTCCATCACTTCCCTTCTGGGTGATCTTAGGCAAATTAAATAAGTTTTCTGCCCTCACCAGTGAAATTCTCCTTTCTCTTTACACTGTGAGCCTCATGTGGGACAGAGGACTGCTTATTTTGTCTATACCTTAGCATATATTACAGTGCTTGGCACATAGTAAGCACTTAAATGCTACTATAATAATAAGCATAATAATAATTATAATTATTATCATAATGATTACCATAATCAATTGTTGAATTTATTCCTATAATCCAGATTCTATCTATCTAGCCTTGATAGGAAGGTAGTGCTGAATCCAAAGTCCAACTTTCTTACAGCACATTATATTTTATTGGTGAAGTTTCCTTGATACTAGGTGCAGTATTCTAGTATAATAATTTTATTATCCTCTCCATTTACTGTGGGATGGATAATTTTGCATTTAGATATGGGACTCTCCCCACTACAGTTCATTCTTTGTCCTCTATCACGATTTAAAAAAAGTATGCGTAGTTTATTTGTTAAATTGAAACAAAATTCACTTTTTACATTATTTACACAAATGCATATGAAAATAATACATATAACATACATTCAGTACAGGGAAAAAGCTAAGGTCTCTATGGATGTGTCATAGAAATTCATCCCATATTCCTATCACTCCCCTTACATAAATTGAAAAGATTTCCATTATCTATCCCCGTTCATACTTATTGCACCTCTTTCTTTCACTCCCTTAATGATTATGATTATGTGATATTTCTTGAGGGTTTTTTTTTTGCTTTAATACATTACATCTAAGCTATGAATTCATTTTTTTATAAGGGATGGTCTAAGAAGAACATGGGTCTTTAAAAAAGAAGGTTAAGGACCTCCTACCCAAAGTCCCTCACTTGGTGAACTGGGGAATTTCTGGTGTTCTTTTCGCCCCCACCCCAACACTAGATATGTGATTCAATACTGATTTTATTGCCAACTGGCAGGATGGAACAATACAAAATTCTGAAACTCTTTTGACTCAAATTATAACCCTACTTTATGAATATTGTAAAAAAAAATGAACACTTTTCTATTTTATTTTATTTTTCATTTTCTCTTCCAAATTTAGATCATTTTATTTCTCACTGATAAATCATTTCTCTGTCATCCATCCCTCTTGCCACCAAAATGTCAAGATATACCCATTCTGATTGACTGGTAGAGTTCCATCATCAGCAACAACAGCAGGATTTATTGAGCACTTACTGTAGGAACTTAGAGTAAAAAGTAAAATAGGAGGGCTGATGCACTGTACGTCCTTGAACAAACTAGAGCAGTTGTTCAGTAGGGACAGAATAGAACTATATTCTGTAGCTTCATCCACTCTTGAAAAATTCTGTTATCAAGACATAAGACACTTGTATTCCTCTTATCCTTATATCCTTATCTTGGCCTTATCCAAATATTGCCTTCAAGGCAAGAATCATGCCTAATAACTCTATTATATCATACTCTCCCAGGACTTAGTACAGTGCTCTGCATACAATAAATACTCAATAGGCAACATTTACTGATTAATTGCTTATAATTATGCTTTCTTACAAGCCGTCACATGACTATTTCCTTTTTAATCAATCAAGAGAATTTATTTAGTTTTTCATCTGTGCAGATCACTGTGCTAAATTATGGGAATAGTACAGAAGAATGAGAAGATAGAATCCCTGTTCTTAAGGAGTTTACAGTTTAGCAGGGGAGACAGACAACAAAGAAGATTACATATAAGGGAAGCAACCAAATACAAAGATATGCTAATTATGTTGTACTATAATCTCCCAACACTCAGTACAGTGCTCTACTCATAGTAAGTGCTCAATAAATAATACTGATTGACTGATTGTTATGTATATAGTGCTGTGGGGTTGAAGTAGGGTGAGTTCCTTAGTGTTTGTGGGGGTCTAAGTGTATAGATAAGGCAGTAGGGAGGGAAAATAAGGTGGGGAATGCAAGGTTAGTCTAGGAAGGCTTGTAGAGGAGTTATGATTTTAGTAACACTTAGAAGATGAGGAGAGAGCTGTTCTTTTGAATATGAAGAGACATAGAGTTCCAGGCAGGAAGTGAAGACGTTTAGGAATAGTAAATAGGCTGGTATAAGAAGAGTGAAGCATGTGGGCTTGATTGGAGTGGGGGAGGAGTAAGGACAAGAAGTGGGGAGAGAGCTGAGAGAGTGCCTAAAGTTGATACGAGTTTCTGCTTGGTTTGTATTCATCACTATCATTACATTGTTAAGAACAATAGTTATGGAGTGCCTATTTTTGCAGTTACTGAACTGGAATTATTAAAGAACAGTAAACAAAGTATTTATAATCTACTGACACAAATGTACTTCGTAGTGCAATTTGAATGGTGATGACTCTCCTGAATTTAGGCAGTTTGGATCCTGAGTTTTTAGGAGGGAGCCTTTCCCTTCAAGCTGCTGAAATCTGGCATAATACTGGCACAGCCTCTGATACTGCCAGTGATTTTTTTTTTTTCAGGAATTCTTTTTCCAGACTAATCTAACAGAGCTTGACGTCAAGCCCAAGGAACAGTGTTAATCTTTTTAGTCCTTTCTTGAATCTGTGATGGGAGTCCAATTAGCTAACTAATCATTGATGTTACCTTGTTAGGTACATACATAGAAAGAGTTTTAGAATGGGGGCATTTTTCAAAAGTTTGAAAAATGAATAAGCTATAAAGACATTTTCTGGTTCAGAAATACCTAGTGGTTTTGTTAAAAGGCCTTTCTATACAATCTTAGAAACATGACAAGAAAAGCACTTTTTACAAGCCCTGTATTTTTCTTTAACAACTATTAAATAATTTACAGATTCTACATTATTGCTTATAAATATCATAATACAGAGGAAATTACACTAGATGGAGTTTTTTTGGCAACAGAAGATCTTTTGGAAGACATATTTTGTATATTGATTCGGAAAGGCAGTTCAATATCATTTAATATTGTACCAAACAATAATTTTGTGAATGATTACTCTCATAGTCTGAACAAAATAATGCAGCTGGTTCCTGCTATGGCCTCTACCCGCCAATAAAATATGGTCTTGTATATCCCAGACAAATGCCAAAATTCCCATTGTGTAGCCCAACCCCTGGCAGGCAAGATGACAACTTGAGGTGAGTTTTGAAATTTATTGTTTCTGTTCAATTAAAAAGGTAATAGGAGGTTTAAAATGGAATGCATGGAGAATTATTTTATTTGCAATGTGCAGTTCATTTTGAAGACAGACCCAGCGATCTGAAAAGCCAACAAAAAGATGTGTAGACACAGTGTTCCCAAGGATCAGGCAAGGGATTTGGAGCAGAGGCCAATGAGCAAAGATTATGAAAATATTATATCAGAACTTAAATTATACTCATAATTATGGTACAAAGGTTTTCAAGTAGTTACCGTTAGTTTAAAATTGGCTAGAAATATTTACTTCCAACCAAATCTTTATATAAAAAGTATTTATCTCACTTGATTTTTTTTAATTGAAAGGTTTTTCTCTAAAACTTTGAACTGAGGAAGCCTGTCCTGTTAGCTGTCTCTATTTTATATCTATGCAATAGTTGAAAATGTAACTGTACTTCTGTGACAACTTTCTGTTTTTCCAATATAGGGACAACATTGAAACCATTTTATTTCTCTTCATTGCAAAATGTTGTGTGATGCTTTGATAAATTCTATTATATTATTTTGATTGTTTAAAATGTTTTCCTCTCTATGTTCCTCTCTGTCTCTGCTTTCTTCTCCTCACTCCTCCTTCCATTTTATCTGCTCTCCCCTTCCTCTTCCTCCTTCCTGCACCCACATCTCTCTTAGAAGAAAACACTGTTGGCTAAAATACGGGGATTGGAGATTTAATAACAGATCCAGAAGTGCTTCTATCAAGACTTTAAAAGAAGGTTTGTTATTAAAATGACATTTTTATTCCTTCATTCAATTGCATTTATTGAGCACTTACTTTATGCAAAGCTCTGTACTAATCACTTACAACAACAGACATGTTCCCTGCCTAAAATGAGCTCACAGTCTAGAGGGGGAAACAGACAATAATATAAATACATAAATAAATAAATTGCAGATATTTTCAATTCAATCGTATTTATTGAGTGCTTACTGTGTGCAGAGCACTCTACTAAGCTCTTGGAAAGTACAGTTTGGCAACCAACAGAGATAATCCCTATCCAATAACAGGCTCACAGTCTAGAAACAGGCTCACGATCTAGATATATATACATATATGCTGTCGGGTAGGGAAAGAGGATAAATGAAGGGAGCAAGTTAGGGTGATGCAGAATGGAGGGGGAGAAGAGGAGAGGAGGGTTAGTCAGGGAAGGCTTCTTCAAGGAGATGTGCCTTCATTAAGGCTTTGAAGTGGGAGAGAGCAAGTATCTTTCTGATATGAGGAGGGAGGACATTCCAGGGCAGAGGTAGCATATATTTGTCAGCTACTGTTTTAATAGGATGTAAAAAAAGGCCTTTGATGAAAAATTGGCTATTGCTTTGATATATACCTTATATTAATGGAGTTAAATGATTTTTTTACTGCCAAAGTGTGGTTTCTAGAGGTCTTGATGCCAAAATACAATATTGTGTAACTCTCAAACAAACACTGACTTCTACAAAACACACACACCCAAGATTCAAATGCTGCCCATTTACCTGCTATGCACACAGTAAATGCTCAATAAATATGATTGAATGAATGAATGTGTCACCCACTCACACTAAGTTGATTTTCCTAGGTAAGAGGCAATTTCAGAAACCATACACAGTTACATTCTCTAAGGTAGCTGAAGAACCACACACATGCATGGACCAAATATCACAATTGTTTAAAAAATATTACTTTGATTCATAAAATGTGCAAACCCTCCTGAGTGTGAACTGTGTGCTAACAATAAATAATTCAGTTTTTAATTGTTGGACTAGATACCACTTTCTGGTGATCACTTTTTACAAGGATTACTGTATATTCTGGAAAAACAATTCAATAGACACAGATTATTAATCAATTAATTATGATTTTTGTTAAGCACTTACTATGTGCCCAGCCTGGGGTAGGTACAAGCAAATGAAGTTGGACATAGTCCCTGTCAATTCCCATGTTGCCGGTGATGTAATTGAGGCACAGAAAAGTTAAGTTACTTGCTCAAGGTCACACAGCAGACAAGTGGCAGAGCCAGGATTAGAACCCATGACCTTCTGACTCCCAGGCTATTCTTTAAAGATTTAAATTTAAATTGCACTGGGGACAATTTTCTAGTGCTAAAAATAAAGGAACCAATTAAGACTGATGCCTTTGTTGATTTTAGTAAACTCAAGGAGAATTAGCCAAGGATATTTAGATTGGAACCTTGATAAAGAATTGCCTGGATGATCTTATTTGGGATCCTAAAAGAAAGGAGGGAAGAAGTCAGCAAGAAAAATGAAGAAGTTTCAGGATATTAACTGGACATACCTGAAGAAAAGAAAAAATAATTGTCATATAGGTTGTGATAACTATGGGCAAAGCACTATGCTAAAATTATCAGATCAGACATTCCCTGTTCCTTATGGAACTCATGGAGTTCCAAGGGAGGGGGAGAAGAAGAGTGAGGTGCGGGTGTTTTGCCCAAAGTCACACAACAGTCAGACCACCCTGCTTTTCCAGGAGTTCAAGAAAGGTGTTAAACAAACCATACAGAGGGATGTCAAATTTAGCTTCTAAATAAAACCATGGTTCACTGAAATCAATCAGTTATTTGATGAGCACTTATTGGGTGTGCAGCACTCTTCTAAGTGGTTGGTAGAGTACAATATAATAATTGAACAGCCACAAATTCATAAAGAATACTCCCAAGACCATGGCAAAGGGATGGGACACTGACCAGCTGTCATTCAATATATTTATTGAGCACTTACTATGTGCAGAGCACTTCTTGCTCTACACACCAGGAGCCTGAGACCAGGCTAAGGGGTTGGGACACTTAACCTGAGCCTGAAAACATGTCCAAAAAACACATCATCTCAGTCACTAATGACTTGTTAGCATTCTCCCATTCACTCTAAATATTCCCCTGGCTGGGATCTGGTGGTGTCACATAAAGAATTTGCATTAATTGCTGGATACTACAAATTAGCTGCTACAGCTCATTTTTGAAATGCTCTGATCTCCCCCATCCTTACAATCCCTTCCCTCTAATCACCCCCATCCTTGTTCTCTTTTCAAGAGCCACCCTCTCACAGTCCTCCTCCCATACCAGCCATCTCCCATCCTCACATTAACTCCCATTCAACCTCTCCCCGCCCCTCACACCATCCCCTCTAGAATGTAAACCATCGTGGACAGGGAATGTGTCTGTTTATTGTTAAATAGTACTCTCCCAAGTGCTTAGTATAGCACTCTATATACAGTAATCACTCAATAAATATGATTGAATGAATGAATGAATCCCCTCTCCCTGTCTGCACCCCTCAGCCTCAGCCAAGTGTGGGCTGAGGAATCCCTACTCTGTCTTTGGAAGATTTTCTTCATCCTTGTCACATTCCTGAGACAGACTCTGCTCATCCTTGTCATTACTGAAACCTGGCTCTTCTCCTATATCTCTCTGCCACTCTCTTCCAAGAGGTCCTCCTCTACTCCCACTCCCAAGGACTCACTGTGACAGAAGAAGAATGCCCCAATGCCACTTTCGTACAATTCACACCCATCCTTCTCTTTACTTTCCTTTAAAGTCTATACTATCCACATCTACCACACATTCCAATTATTCAGCACCATTATTGTTGCCTCCCCACCTCCTAGCCCCCAGACTCCACCTCCAATTTTCTAAACCACTTTGATCCCTTTCTCACTTTCCTGCTTTCTTTCTCCATCTCTACACTGATCCTCAGACACTTCAACATCCAGGTCAATCTACCTGATGATGACTTTACACTGTCTACTTGATCAACTCCACTGATCTACTGCTCCATACACTTCACCTACTCACCAGTCTGTACATCCACTCTATCTCATCAACTCTGACCAAAGTCTCTGACCCTACCCTGCTAATCTGACCTGATCCCCCGCTGAGCCCTCTGATCTTTTCACTCCCTTCAATTTTCTGGTCATCATGCCCCATCTGATCTCCATACCTAACTTAGTTTCTCTTTGATTAGTCAATCAATTAGTGATATTTACTGAATGCTTTCTTTGTACAGAACACTGCACTAATTAGTTGGGATAGGACAGTATAACATAGACACATTCTTTACCTCACCATTTTTTCAGTCATATTTGTTAAGCATTTATTTTGTGTCAGGCACCATGCTAAGCACTAGGGTATTTAAAAGCTGATCAAGTTGGACACAGTCCATGTCCCACAATGGTCCCACAGTATTAATTCCCATTTTGAGGATGAGGTAACTGAGATACAGAGAAGTGAAGTGATTTGCCCAAGATCACACAGCAGATAAGTGGCAGATCCAGGATTAAAACCCAAGTCCTTCTGACTCCCAGTCCTGTGGGCCATACTGCTTTTCCATATTCAACCACTCACTTTCTAATTGCTCCTTCCCCATAGTTTTTAAGTAAGCCTATTTATTCCCAAACCCCCTCCCCCAAAAAAGTCTCTTGACTCCACAGTCCCTCCAGTTATTATTCCATCTGCCTCCTTCCATTCCTCTCCAAACTCCTTGAGAGAGTTTGTCTCCATGTTCTCACCTCGAACTTGTTACCCTTACTTTCCTTAGGGACAAGCTCTGTGGCAGAATTGTGAACCCTGGGTCACTTCCACCATGGAACCAATACTGATACCAGACCCCAACTTTTCGACCCATTGTTAAGCACTTAGTAATAACATGCTCTGCACACAGTAAGCTCTCAATAAACATTATTGAGTGAATGAATAACCCCTCAATGCCACAGAGACTGAACCTAGTTCTGAATCTCTGCTTCAGGTCTGTGGTGCAGAGAGGGCGATCCAATCAATCAATCAATCATATGATCTAAATCAATCAATCATATTTACTGAGCACTTACTGTGTGCAGAGCACTGTACTAAGCACTTGGGAGTGTATAGTATAACAGAGTCGGTAGGCATGTTCCCTGTCCATGATGATCCAAGGTACTTGGTCATCTCCACAGTCTCAGGTTAGCCCCACAGTGTAAAGAGCAGGTTCCAAGCTTTAACTGCTATGGAACCCTCATGCCTCTCTTCCCCTTATCCTTTATCACCTGCAAGCACACCCCAAAGATCTGAAGCATCCCCACTACAGACCACCTCTCCTGGTGCTGCTGTGACCATGCCAAACATCCCTAATTCCCTGTTAGTCCTGGAGTCTTGCTCCACTGCTGGACCAACTCCAGTAGCCCAAGACCACTGCCTCCTTCCCACACAAACACTGCTGCCCAGCTGCCATGGTGCATCTTCTGGTCCTGGCCTGTGACATCTCCTGGAGCTCCTGGCACCACAAAACACCTCCAGCTCCCACCACACTACAACTTGAGATTTATCCTAGCACCCTGGGTTTCCCTAACAACTTAGTATTTTGGGGGTGCCCCTTGCCCTTCCCCCAGGCCAGATGGCTCCAAGATGGCAAATCAAGCCACGAGGTGGAGATCATCAGGACCCTTGGAAGAGGAACCAAGAGTGAAGAACAGGGACCTTCTCTGGGGAAAACCAAGGGATGGCAACTTCCTGTTCAATCACCCACAAAAGCCATGGAATCCAACTGACAGCACATGGGCTAATGATGGGAAGGTGCAGAAGGGTTTGTGATCCAAAAAGGAAGGATAAAAAGAATTGTGTTAAAGGAGTGGTACTCCAGACTTTAGTGGGTGAGACCCAATCCCTATGAAAGGAAGAGGATAATTTACAAACACATATTACTTCTTCAGAAGATAAAAGTTGAACAACAGAGGTACTGGTGTTAAGTCTTCAGTAGCAACAATATTAACTACCACTATGAAGGCAAATCAGGACAGGAAGAAGGTAGGGGATACTTGGGTATTAGAAGTTTGGAGGCTGAGGGAAGAGATGAAGACCCTAAGGAAGAGAAAACCTTTACATGGAAACACAAAATATTCTGCATTTCACCTCTACCTCAACTGGCTGCCTGACAGCTGCCCAGATCAATTATCAGAAAAACACTCAGTCCATATCTCCCCAGTATTCAAAAACCTCCATCTCTACACAGAATGGAAGGCCTTCACCAAATTTAAGGCACTCATCCAGCTCTCTTACTCTTTCCTTACCTCCCTGATCTCATACTCCAACCCAATCTGTACACTGCACTCCTCTAATGCCAACCTACTCCTTGGACCTTGATCTCATTTGTCCCATTGCTGACCTTTGCCCACATCCTCTCTCAGGGCTGCAAATCCCAGCCCTTCATATTTGACATTCCACCACTTTTCTCCTCTTCAAAACCTTCCTAAAAATCACTTCTCCTCCAAGAGGCTTCCCCTGACTGAGCTCTTATTTCATCTATCCACCTTTCCCTCTGTGTTAGCTATGCACTTGACTGTGTGGTCCCAAAGCACTTTGATACCTCAGCTCTATAGCATTTATGTAAATATCCTATACTCCACTATTTCTCTTATTCATAATTCATTTTAACATCTGTCTTTCCCTGTATAGACTCACTATGGACAGAATTTACATCTTACAATTTCTATCATAACATATTTTCCCAAGTGCTTAGTACAGTACACTCCTTCAGTTAGTGGTCAATAAATCCCACTGATTGAAAGATTGATGCACTTCTGGATGCCACATCATTGAAAGGGCAGAAAAAAGCTGGAGTACATATAACTAAGAAAACAATGGAGATGGATAAACGCACTGAAAAAACAGAGAAACAGTGGAGATGGATAAACAGAGAAAAACAGACTGAAAAAATGAGACTTTTTCAGTTAGCAAAGAATAAGAAGTAATATAATTGAAGCATACAGAAGCATGAGAAGCACTGTCGGAAAGAACGTAGACTTCTTCAGTAAATAAGATAAGAAAGATAAGATAAGGAAGCACTCAAGAAATGCAAATGAGGGAAAATTTATTCAAAATAAAAGGAAATATTTAGAAAGTAAATGTATTGATTTATTTTTCTCTCAGCAAGTTGTTCAAGCTGAAACTATCAACAAGTTCATGAGATTTTTTTTGATATTTGTAAAGTGCTTACTATGTGTCAAGCATTGTTCCAAGTGCTGGCATAGATATAAATTAGGCCAGATATGGTCCTGTTCAACATGGAATAACAGTCAAGAAGGGGGAGAATATTATTATTTTGGTATTTGTTAAGCGCTTACTATGTGCAGAGCACTGTTCTAAGCGCTGGGATAGATACAGGGTAATCAGGTTGTCCCACGTGTTGTTCACAGTCTTAATCCCCATTTTAAAGATGAGGTCACTGAGGCACAGAGAATTTAAGTGACTTGCCCACAGTCACACAATTGACAAGTGGCAGAGCCAGGATTCGAACCCATGACCTCTGACTCCCAAGGCCGTGCTCTTTCCACTGAGCCACACTGATACTGAAACCCTATTTTACAGTTGAGGAAACTGAAGTACAGAGAAGTTCATTTCATTCAGTCGAATTACTGAGCACTTACTGTGTGGAGAGCACTGTTATTTGCCCAAGGTCAAACAGCAGGCACATGGTAGAGCTGGGATTATAACCCAGGTTCTCTGGTTCCAAGGCTCATGTTTTATCCAACAGGCCATACCTCTTCTCAGTTTTGTTAATTTATGAATGAGTAGACATAATGGATTACTAGTAAAAAATTAAGAGCTGTTGATAATATCAGGATAGAAATCAAAACATCACAACTTCCCAAATTTTCTCCATTCATTATGTCGCCAGTCATGAGGTTGAAACTCAATAAGGACAAAACAAATTAGCACATCTAAAGGTGATAAATTTTGGGAAGTGACTGGCAAGGCACAAGTACACAAATACTGGCAAGGCACAAATACAGAAAAACAATATGAAGATCCCTAATGATTCACAATCTGAATCTGAATGAATATATGAATATGGTCTCATTTTTAAACAGTCATTAAGTATTGGCCTACTTTAACAAGAATATAACAGACAAAAACCTGGAAATAATCACCCCATTAAACTCTGTATTGTTCAAAACTTTATTAGAAGAATATGTGCAATTGTGATCATTTCACTCTAAAATGTTTGTGGAGAAAATGAAAAGGATCTCGAGGAGAGGAACAAAAATCTGAAAAGTAAAGATGAAGAGAAATTGGGTTTAGCTCCCTTAAGTAGAGGAAACTAAAGGACGACTCTCTTCTAGTCTATAAAGGTGGATTTTTGTTTGTTTCTGTTTTTTTGTTTTATGGCAAGAAACCTGGCCAGTTTTTTCCATGAATACTCGGGATTGAAGAAGGAAAAACTGACTTTAATCAATATAGATAGCATTTTATAGGAACATATGAAAAACATTTACTATCATAGGATTAAACACTAAAAAAATAGGCTAGCAAGGTATCATATACCTGAAGACATTAAAGCAAAGAGAAGAAAATTGAGTGGTTTAAGTTAGTTACTCTGGACTTTGAACTCCTTGTGGGCAGGGAATATATCTACCAACTCTGTTTTATTGTATTCTTCCAAGTTCTTAGTAGAATGCTCTGAACACAGTAAGTGCTCAGTAAATCCCATTAATTGATTGATTACATTCTTGGAAGCAAGAGCCTGGATGAAAAACTTCAGGTTCCTTCCAGATCTATGATTCTAACTTACAACTAATTATAAAACAAATTGGAAAATATCAATTTTCTTTTAAGTTATTAAAATTGACTATTCACTGGGTAATTGCTAACCTTGCATTTCAGCTCATTCTACCATAGAGTAAGACCATTTGGTGAGTCTCTAATGAGAGTGATGATTAATCTGAGAAGGAAACAAGAAAGATCTGGAACACTAACATATAAATAGAATCAGTATTCATATTGCAGCTTCATATTATCAATATTAAAGACTAATTGAAGACATTCAATATTTGCATGATAGCTCTCAGAATCTGAAGAAACCATTTCAGGTAAATGCATGAACATCACATCTTAAATAAACTGCCTGAATAACAAACATTTTTTCCCATTTAATTTAATTTTTTTTTTCTCTATAGGAAACCTTACCAAGAAAATTAGGTTAAAAGAGAAAGTATTGCTATTGAAAATTATGGCATTGCCCTTTCCACTTGTGCACGCTGCTCCTTTTGACTTAAAGCTGTCCTGCTGGTTCAAAGATGAGGTCACCAATGTGTTTTTATTAGTGTGTGCGAAGGAAGGTAATAAGGCCAATGCATGGCTGCCTACCCCTTTCACATCATATGCATATAAGAATTTTCCCTTTCTGCACTGTTGGGATTCTTCACTTAGTGAAAAGAGCACGGGCTTGGGAGTCCGAGAATGTGGGTTCTAATCCCCACTCCTCCACTTGTCTGCTGTGTGACCTTGGGCAAGCCAAGTAGCTAGCAGCATGGCATAGTGTATACAGCATGGGCCTGGGAGTCAGAAGGTCATGGGTTCTAATCCCAGCTCCACCACTTGTCTGATGTGTGACTTTGGGCAAGTCACTTCACTTCTCTGGGCCTCAGTTACCTCATCTGTATTATGAGGATTTGGACTGTGAGCCCCATGTGGGACAGGGACTATGTCCAACCTGATTTGCTTGTCACCACCATAGCGCTTAGTACAGTGCCTTGCACATAGTAAGTGCTTAACAAATACCATGATTATTATTATTATTATTGTTCTCTGGGCCTCAGTTACCTCATCTATAAAATGGGGATTAAGACTATGAGTCCCAAGTGGGACTTGTGCTGGTACAAGCTCTCATAATATCCCAACTGGATTATTGTGTTGGCCTCCTCTCAGATCTCCCTTCCTCCTGTCTCTCCCCTCTCCATTCTAATCTTTATTCCGTTGCCCAGATTATCTTCCTACAGAAACGCTGTGGGCATGTCACTCCCCTCCTCAACAACATCCAGTGTTTGCCTATCAACCTCCGCACAGAACAAAAACTCCTCACTCCTGGCTTCAAAGTTCTCCATCACTTTTACCCCTCTTACCTCACCTCCCTTCTCTCTTTCTACTGCCCACCCACTCCACTCCACTCCTCTGCCACTAAACCCCTTACTGTCCCTCGTTCCCGCCTCTCCCTCCATCAACCCCTGAACCACATCCTATCACTCTCCTTATATCCCCTCCCTCCTCACGTCTGCCAAATGAACTCTCTTCCCCTCTTCAAAGCCCTACTGAGAGCTCACATCCTCCAGGAGGCCTTCCCAGACTGAGCTACCCCTTTCCCTCTGCTCCTCCTCCCCTCCCGTTCCCCCCTCCCACACTCTGCTCTTCCCCCTTCCCCTCCTCTCAGCACTGTGCATATTTGTATATATTATTTATTACCCTATTCACTTTGTTAATGAAGTGTATATCTCCATGATTCTATTTATCTTGATGATGTTGTTTTGTTTTGTTTTGTTCTGTTTTGCTTTGCTGTCTCTCCCGTTTAGACTGTGAGCCTGTTATTGGGCAGGGATTTTCTCTATCTGTTGCCAAATTGTACATTCCAAGTGCTTAGTATAGTGCTCTGCACATAGTAAGCGCTCAAGAAATACTATTGAAATACTAGTGAATGACTGAAAGTGGACAACTTCCTTTAAAACAGTGTTTGGCACAAAGTAAGCGCTTAACAAATAATAACAGTATTCGTTTAGTGCTTACTATGTGCCAGGCACTGTACTAAACCCTGGGGCGGATACAAGCAAATTAGGCTGAATAAGGACTGTGTCCCTCTCCCACATGGGCTCACAGTCTCAATTCCCATTTTACAGATTAGATAACTGAGGCACAGAGAAGTTAATTGATTTGGCCAAGTTCACACAGTAGACAAGTATCAGAGCCAGGATTAGAACCCATGATTTTCTACTAATTATCATTATTATTAGTATGGTATTTGTTAAGAGCTGACTATGTGCCAAGCATTGTTCTAAGTGCTGGGGTATTATTTATATTATATTATATTATATTATATTATATTATATTATATTATATTATATTATATTATATATAATACTCCAGATATTATATTATATATTATATAAGATATTATATTATATAGGACTGAGGGAAGAATAATTTCAGACTATATAAGCAGGGATAAGCTTTATTTATTTATTTTTATTGTATTTGTTGTATTAATTGTATTGCATTTGTATGTGTTTACTATATGCTAGGCACCGTTCTAAGCATCGGGATAGTTACAAGCTAATAAGGTTGGACTCAGTCAATGTCCCACATGGGGGTCCCAGTCTTAATCCCATTTTACAGATGAAGTAACTAAAGCACAGAGAAGTTAAGTGACTTGCTCAAGGTACCCAGCAGACAAGTGGAGTAAGCTAGGATTAGAATTTAGCACCTTTGACTCGCAAGCCTGTGCTCTTTCCACTATACTATGCCGCTTCTATTTAACCAGGATTGTGATGAACAGGGTATGGTCGGAGGAGGAAGTTGAAAGTAGCTCCAGCTCATCCTTCAGCTGCTGGGTAATGTGAGATCCCACGGTCTCCATTATGGGCTCTATGTCCTGCTTGTCAAAAGAGCTGGAACAGCAGAAGCCTGGGCTAACTTTCAGTGTGGTAAGGTTGGAGGAAGAGAGATGATTGAGTAGCTTAAAGTGATTAAGGAGTTTCTGTTTGATGTAGAGGTGGATGGGCAACCACAGGAAGTCTTTGAGGGGGAGATATGGACTGAATAGCTTTATAGATTTTCAAAAAAATGATCCAAGTGTCAAAATGAAGCCTGGACTGGAGAGAGGAGAGACAGAAGGTAGGGAGGTCAGGGAGAAGGCTAATCACTCCCAAGCACTCTCCCAAGTGCTTAGTACAGTGCTTAGCACACAGTAAGCACTTAATAAATACAATTTAATACAATCAAGGTAGAAAATGATAACTGTTTGGTTCAAAGTGGTAGCAGTTTGGATGAAGAGAAAAGAGTGAATTCTAAAGATGTTGTGAATGTACAGCTGACAGGATTTGTGACAAATTGAATTTGCAGGTTGAATGAGAGTGATGAGTTGAGGATATTGTTAAATTTATGGGCTTGTGAAACAGGGAAAGTGGTGATAGGAAAGTCAGGAGGAAGAACAGGGTATTGGTGGGAAGATGAAGATTTTGGTGCACAAAAATTCCACCATTATTATTATTTCTTGAGAACAGGGGGCTGAGCACTGTAAAAATTGCTTTGGAGAGTAAAATATAATCATCAATATGATGCCTGCCCTTGAGGTGCTTACAATATTGCTCTAATCTAGACACTAAAATGCAATAAAGTATACAGGCAGTATACTAAAATACAAGCAGTAAAGTATAAAGATATATTATAAAGTAAAAAGATATGTACATATGTCGCAACTGGGAGGGGATGTACCCAAGTATTTAGGTGATAAGTAAGAGTGGATATTTTTAGGATTTGTGGGAGAAATAAGATGAAGAAATGAGAGATTAATCAGGGAAGACCTTATGGAGTAGTTGATTATCAAAACTAAAGAATTCAGACACCAATAAACAATGTTGAGAACATTTCAAGAAATCTTTTACTAATACTTAGTACTCTGATGAATGAAATCCCGGTTGCCTCTACCAATGTGACCAACAATTATGCATTTCTTTATATCAATTATGTTTTTCTCTCTCCTTCCTCCTGACTATATGGAAAGAAAGAGTTGAAAAAGAAAAAAGCAAAAACAGGTCCAACTACTTATAGCTACAGTACAAGCATTCTGCAAGAGATATATTGTCAGTGTCCATATACTACCAGCAGGAAAAAGTCTGATGTCTCCTAGCACCTCTAGAGGGGCATCATCCCCTTTCCTTATAACTTGCCTAAAGTAGAAACAATGTCTCCACTCTGCAATTAACAGGATTGGAGATTGTGCTTAGCCTGTCGCAAATATCAGGACAAAATCAGGAATAGAGCGCTGACTGACAAATTTCTTAAATGGGTGAAGTAGAACTATAGCTTAATATTGATTTTTCTCACTGGTGAGTGACAAAACTGAGGAAAATGAATTTGGTGGTTTTAGTTTAGTGGGCATATTAACCACCTCACACACACTACACTACCATCTCACACATACTATACTATTTGTCATAGTTAGACCTCTTTTTGTGATAAGGTTTTAGAAAGCAAAGAAGATTTATTTCCAACTGTGGCACGGATGCCTGTGGGAAACTTGCATATTGTCTTCCTGACTATGGGGAATCTTTCTCAAGCCATTCACAAGCTAAAACAAAGGTAAAATAATGACTCCATCTTCTAACCTGCTCCTTTGAGACATGTGATGCATTTTATAACAACTTTCCCAAGCTTTACTAAGCAACATAAGCAAAGTGGAGTCCGAGTGTTAACTGTGAACTTATCATCTTATTTCTCTCTGGTAGATTAAAGTAGGATTTTTAATATTTATAGTTCCATTTGATTAATGAGTGAGATAGTTTGAAAGGATGAATAAAATCAGGGTTGAAAGCTTGTTTCCCTTAGAAAGTTTAAAATAAAGGAGGATGCATTTGGATAATTAACATTAAAATACAGCTTGTTTTCATTGAATTTCTTTGGAACTCATTGCATAATTGCTTCTTAGTTAATGTAGTAAGGATAAAAGCAGAGACTGCTTCTAGTGCTTACAAGCTGGGCAGCCCCAACTCCATGTGAATGCAAAGAGAAACCTTTAGGCCCTGAGAAATAGGGAATGTGCAGTAATAATGACATGGGAAGGAATTTTTCTGACACTTAGATAATGAATCTAAGGAGTCAATTAATAGAACAGAAGTTTTAAAGCCTTCCATAAAGTTAAACTATCCCAAGGTTTCTGTAACAAAGATATTTGGAATAATAATTAATTCTTTTTTTCTTGTGCAGTCTGCAAGAGGAGACTTGTGGAGATCACAATCACAAAGGAAAGGGAATATTTATTGAAAGATCAGGAAACCTTAGAGAATAAGAAACAGAATATGACATCTCTGTCCCCTTTTCAGAAAAGGGCACAGTTGATTCATGGATGCAATTCTCTATATTCAATTCCACAATTTTGTTTGATCTTTATGTGACTAAACGCATCCTGCTTCATTAAAAAAAAACCACTTAAATGTCAATTAAATACAGATTTTGAAAACATTTGAAAAAAGGACTAATTGCATCCAGAAGGAACATGGACTAGTGGTTAAATCCCGGGCCTGAGAGTCACAAGGTCATGGGTTCTAATCCTGGCTCCACCATTTGTCGGCTGTGTGGCCTTGGGCAAGTCACTTCACTTTCTCTGGGCCTCAGTTATCTCATCTATAAAATGGGATTAAGACTGTGAGCCTTTTATGTGACACGGACTATGTCTAACCAGATTTTCTTGTATCCTCCCAGCGCTTAGTACAGAGTCTGGCACAGAGTAAGTGCTTAACAAATACCATAATTATTATTGTTATTATTGTTAAGTTCTGAGTAGAAATCCTTTTCAGTGAAAAGAAGACCAACCCCAACCCATTCTTCCTTAACCAAGAGACAAAGTTGATGAGGAAAGATTCATTACCCTCTATAGAATCATATTTATTGAGTGCTTACTGTGTGCAAAGCACTGTACTAAGTGCTTAAGCACTGTACTAAGAGTTTGCACTCTATGGGAAGACTGGTAGTCAGGATGATTTGAAATTTATTTTGGAAATGTATATTAGTTCATTGTGAATTCCCTAATGTATCCTTAAAGCTGTTTATGTTTCTATTTCATTGGTATAGGAGAATAAAATGAGATATTTAAATATCATTTACATCCAGAAAATTTAGAGCCTGGAAGGTGACACTAGAGAACATTAAATTCAATGTGCCTAGAATGGACCACTCTTCACCCACCTCAAAAATTAGCTATACATTAAATACTCCATTATACATTTTACTCTTGCCTGGCCATTGTCTCTTTGGGCTTCAGTAGCTGATTGTAATATGGGAAGGAGTAATATCTATGTGGGAAATGGGCTAGATGTTGTAGGAACAGGAATATAAAATTTCTACTGTGCTCTGCTCATAGTAATTACTCAATAAATATGAAGATTAAATAAAATAAATGAATAATGAATGAATGAAAATAGTAAATTCAAAATTTAGAAGATGCCCATCTAAATCTGATTCCACTACAATTCTATAAAATCTAGTGGGAAAAATAGGCATGGAAATAGAATATAGGTAGGAGAAGTAGTAGAGGATAAAGATATGTACCTAAATGATAAAAACAAGTGAGCACCCAAGTTCTTACCTGGCTTGGAGGAGCTGAAATTGTACTTGGGAAGAGAGAAATTAATTGATTTAGACCTTCTGGAGGACACAGAATTTCAGAAGGCTTTTGAAGAAGGGAGGAGTCCAATGTGAAGGAAGATATGAAAAGAAACAGAGTTCCAGACAAAAGTGTGGGTGTGGCAAGAGATTAGCAACAAGAAAGAGAAAAGCAAGGCAGAGTGATTAGGTTGTTGTGCAAAGAAGGTAATAATCTCAGCTCCACATGTACTTGCCTACAAATCATTAAACTAATCTGGGTCTCAGTTAACTTATCTGCAAAATGGGGACTAATACTGGGAGCCCCATGTGGAACATACGCTGTGTTCCACCTGATCACTTTGTATCTGCCCCAGTGTTTAGAACAGTACCTGGCACAGACTCCCTCTATAATAATAATACTGATGGTATTTGTTAAGTGCTTACTATGTGCCAGGCACTGTACTAAGTGCATGGACAGTCCCTGTCCCATGTGGGGTTCACAGTCTCAATGCCCCTTTACAGATGAGGTACCTGAGGCCCAGAATAGTGAAGTGACTTGCCGAAGATCACACAACTGAAGAGTAGCAGAGACAGGATTAGAACCCTTGACCTTCTGATTCCCAGAACCGTGCTCTATCCACTATACAATGCTGCTTCTCACTATGCCATGCTAATTCTCTAAACTGTAAACTCATTGTGGGCAGGGAATGTGTCTGAATCTTGTTATATTGTACTCTCCCAAACTCTTAGTAGTGTTCTACACACAGTAAGTGCTCAGTGAGTTTGATTAGACATAATAAGCATCTAACACATCCATTAAAAATGAACTGATGCGTATGAGCTAGAGTCGGGAGAGAAGGGAAGAAAGAGAAATGACTTGAGTCTCTTAAAGCCAAAAGGGCCATGAGCTTCTGCTTGGTGTGAATAGGAATGAGGAACTATTTGAGGTTGTTGAGGCAAGGAAAGTTGTGTGGAGAAAATATTTTGAAAAATGATCTGGGCATCAACAAGTTTCAGGTCCTACCCTCCAGTGATTTAGAATACAAGTAATGTATTGTGGCTTAGTGGAAATAGCATGGGTTTAGGAGTCAGAGGTCATGGGTTCTAATCCTAGCTCTGCCACTTGTCAGCTGTGTGACCTTGGGTGAGGCACTTAATTTCTCTGTGCCTCAGTTACCTCATCTGTAAAATGGGGATTAAGATTGTGAGCCCCACATGGGACAACCTGATAACCTTGTATCTCTCCCAGTGTTTAGAATGGTGCTTGGCACATAGTAAGCGCTTAAAAAATACCATTAATATTTTCATTATATGTGAAAATAGGGTTTTTTTAGAGAAGAATGAAATTGTCTAAGTCATTGTAACTTTCCAACATGATATGTTAAAATATATCCTGATTACATTAAAACATTAGATAATTAGCAGGATATTTCTTATGACAAAATGGTACATTTCACAGACAATTGGTTCACAAAGCATTCTGGGTGTAAAATGGACATACCTGTTGTAAATAATGGAGTACATAGTACTCCACAGTAATGCACACAGTAAGTGCTCAATAAATATGATTGAATGAATAAAGGAAGAACAGATAATAATAATAATTGTGGTATTTGATAAGTGCTTCCTACATGCCAAGCACTGTACTAAGTGCTGGGGTGGATACAAGCAAATTGGGTTGGACAGAGTCCCTATCCAATGTGGGGTTCACAATCTCAATCCCCATTTTACAGATGAGGTAACTGAGGGCCAGAGAAGTGAAGTGACTTTCCCAAGGCCACATACAGCAGACAAGTGGTGGATCTGGGATTAGAACCCATGAACTTCTGACAGCCAGGTCTGATCTCTATCTGCTGCTTCCCTAAATCATAGAATTCAACAAACCTGTTAGTAAAAATGGTAAAAAAATACAAAACTGGGAGAAAGACATTCGATTAGCCTAACGTATACCAAGAAAATAAAAGTAAATGGTTCTTTTGAGGCCAAATAAAAACCAATTCTATATGAAGATATTTGCCAGATATGGAATTTCAGTTTTGAAGTTCATTCATGAGAGTGCTTTTCGTATGCCTTGGTGCTCTAAAATAACAAACCAAATGTGGTTTGTTAAGTAAGGGGGAAAATAATCATATTTACGATCTCAATTTTCAGGACAATTTCAATAGAAATGTGTAAATGAAGAAATTCATTTCAAGGTTCTTCTAAGTGTATAGATCTTTCCCCTCAAAGTGGGTAGATCTGTGAGTTTGTTGTGGGCTGGGAATATCACTCTTTATTGTTGTATTGTACTTTCCCAAACGCTTAGTATGGTGCTCTGCATACAGTAAGTGCTTAATAAATTTGACTGACTGAATGAATACAGTAAGTCTATTATTTTCAATCAAAAAATAGGTATTTATTGAGGGCTCACTATGTGCAGAATGTTGTACTAAATGCTTGGAAGAGTGCAGTTGAGACAATAAGAGTTAGTGACATACTCTGTTAACAAGAATTTACAGCTGAGTGGGGAGATAAACCCTAAAAGAAATCACAGGTAAGTAACCAAGAATAAAAGTATGTACAAAATATTCAAAAGTATGGGAGGTGGGAGTAATAATAATGTTGGTATTTGTTAAGCACTTACTATGTGCCGAGCACTGTTCTAAGCGCTGGGGTAGACACAGGGGAATCAGGTTGTCCCACTTGGGGCTCACAATCTTAATCCCCATTTTACAGATGAGGTAACTGAGGCACCAAGAAGTTAAGTGACTTGCCCAAAGTCACACAGCTGACAAGCTGACAGGGATTCGAACCCATGACTTCTGACTCCAAAGCCCGTGCTCTTTCCACTGAGCCACGCTGCTTCTCTCTCTATATATAGAGTATAGGGGGTAAGGGCTCAAATCCATAAGTCATGTAACTGAGAGGCAAATAAGGTGGATAGATGAGAGTGAGGCAGGGAAGGGATCCTGAAGGAGATGTGTTTTTGTGGGGCACTGAAGATGGAAGATGTTAAGGGGCAAAATGTTCCACTCAAGAAGGAGCATATGAGCAAGAGATCTATGGCAAGAGAGATAAGAATGAGGTACAGTGAGTAGGTTGGCATTAGAGGAGTAAAGTGTACATACACTCTGGACTGTAGTGGAAGGGGAACTTGGATAAATAGGGACTAGTGAACTGAGTGACCTCAAAGTCATTTCTATTTGATTTAGAAAGGGATGAGAAACTACTAGAGGAGTTTAAGTAGTAGGGAGATATGCAGAGAACAACAAGCATGGCCTAGTGGATACAGCATGGGCTTGGTAGTCAGCAGGTCACGGGTCCTAATTCCAGCTTTGCCACTTGTCTGCTTTGTGACCTTGGGCAAATCACTTAACTTCTCTGGGCCTCAATTACCTCATCTGTGAAATGGGGATTAAGACTGTGAGTCCTTTGTAGGACTGGGAGATTGTGTGCAACCTAATTATCTTGTATCCACCCCAGTGCTTTAAAACAGTGGCTGGTACATAATAAGTGCTTAGCAAACACCATTATTATTATATAGGAAGCAGTGTGAAGTATGGACTGTAGAGAAGAGAAGCTAGAGACAGAGAGGTCATTGATGCAATTAGTTGAGCCAGAATATGACAAGTGCTTGGACTTTCATGGTCACACTTTGAATGGAGGAGGAGGAGGGGAAGGTCCTAGGGGTTTTGAGAAGACAGGACTTGGACACTGGCTTCTGAATACTACCTTGGCAACTCTATAAAATTACTACTATAAAACCAAAGATCCACTAATGGAAATTAGTGTACACAGATTAGTGTGCTGTTGCTTAGTGAATTTTTGGGGGTGGTGGGGAGGCCCTATTTATTTTCATTCATTCAGTGGTATTTGTTGAATGTTTACTGTGTACAGAGCTCTATAATAAGCGCCTGGGAGAGTAGAGTACAAATACAGTTGGTAGACATTAAGGAGCTTACAGTCTAGAGAGTCTACAATCTCTACACTGCAGAGAAAAGTTAGCCATGCCTGGAATTTCATTCTTATTATGCTTGCTTGAGACATTTCACTTACTTCGCTTTCTCTTACTTTAAGAAAGATGTGTTAGCAGAGTGGATCTTTCAACAAAACAAGAACATATCTTGCCTTGCGATAGAATGGAGGTAATGCATATCTGCTTTTTGTTATTTGCAAAAACTATTTATCGGCACAAAAATTGGACTTGTTGTCCAGCCATTAAAACAGATCATCAAAAGTATGTTAATTGAACTGTTTAAGTCTGCTTTAGTGACTTATTAATAACCGAGGTTATGCTTTTAGGAACACCTCACTGGAGAGTTGCAGAAATAAAATCCAGGCACCTCCCCCCTTAGCTTTTTCAAGCAAGCTGTTCTGTCATCAACTGGCCCTGATCTTCCTCCGTAATGGATATTCTACATAAATTCCCTTAGAGGTTCTTGACAGTGACCTTCTTGAGAAAGCTAATTACAGGGTCATAATGGGCTTGGGGTTACTAGAGACAATGACTTATGAAGCATATTTATCATCCACAAATCATCTGCTATAAATACACCTCACTACAGTCATCAGGCCAGCTCCGTAGCCTGCAATTTATGAAGGTTATGGGAAACAGTGTGAAGGGTGAAACACTTTATTAAGGGTGGTTTTCTTACTTAACCTAGAACTGAATGTAAATGATTCTGTGTGTGGTCTCCCTTGTTTAGGATTACTGCCTTGGAGGTTGTTAATTTTGGTGATTATGGCTATTATATCAGTGAGAAAAGATTTATTTTAAAGGGTTTCACTGAAATCAGAATTCAAAGAGAGTCACTAAGGTTGAAGGAGCGTTATTTACAATCCTACGATTGTTCTGTCGTTTTGTTTTTGATAGCTCGTGCAAAACTTGCATTTACCACACATAGTTTATAAAGGCATTATACAACATTCATGTTTTTAAGGGGGCCCATTTTAATTATGCCTGGAGAGATGGCCTTTGAAAAATGTCTTTATGATTGATCCCATCAAAGCAATTAATCAGTAATACATCTTTTTCTGAATAGTGCAGCAAATAATTACCATAACGAACCTCCTAGGGAATTTGAAATAACAGGGGAAGTAGTGGTAGGTAACCTTATTTGTTTTAAGAAATGTGGACCTGGCATCTCATGCATGGCAAACTTTCCTTTCCTTTCTCCCAGGAACAAGGCAGGATAAAATAAGTTATGAAGTAAACCAACAAACAATTTAAAAAAAAAATCCAACTTTGGCAGCTGGTTTCCAATCAATTGCCAAAGCTAGTGATTTATTAATCAAGGTCTCCTAAGTGCTGCTCGGTGGAGAAGGATGAATCTTTCTCCGTGTAGGACAAAACCCAGACTAGGGATGGGATGACAGTGAAGGCAGATTCCCCTGAAACCGGTGAGTAGCGAAGGAATGTTTTTATTATTAGGAGGCAAGGGACCGATTTTCCAATTTCTAAGAAGTAGGATAGGAGAGAGATCCTGTATCTCTCGCCCACGGTGGCAGTGGAGGGGAGAGAAATGATACGGGGCAGGAGGAAAGGGGAAACTAAGGAAGCTGCTCGGAATCCACGCCTCTTGGAGGCGAGGCGGCTCTCGCTTTTCTTTAGTGTCGCTCACTCCTTAGTCTCGCACCCCTCCATCCTCACCCGCACCCCGCCGTCGATGCTCAATTTGAGCGCTCGCCTTGCAAACTCCAGCTCGAGTTGTCGGGCAAATTCATCTCCGGGAGCGGGATGGGCTTTTGCTGCATACGTCTGGAGTTAGTCCATCCAACAGTCCCTCTCCACCGGGCTGGCCGAGGCCAAGTCCAAGGGGAAAAAAAAAATAAAATGATCTTTTGCATCACCGATTTAACCCGGCCCATTCCGAGGCCTTCTCTCTCTCTCTCCCCCCCCGCCCCCCCCCCCACCGCCCCTCCTCGCCGGGTCAAGCCGATCCCAGCGCAAGTTGAAGGGGAGAAGATGTGCAGAAGAGAAGTTCAGAGCCCGCTCCCCCGCTGTCCGGTCCTGCGGAAAGCCGCGCGCAGTGTCCGAGCTGGGGCCGCCCAACTAGATCGGGCAAGAGCAAGTAAGGCGGGACTTGCCTTCCCCCACCCCCCACGGTGGGAAAAATCGCCGTTGTTCCCGTTATGGACTGAAGGCCGTCTGGAGAACGGGGTTTTTGCGCTCCTGGCCCGGCTTGGGATCCATCCATCCATCCATCCATCCATCCATCCATCCATCCATCCATCCATCCATCCATCCATCCATCCATCCATCCATCCATCCATCCATCCATCTATCCACCCAGCCAGCCACCCATCTCTCCATCCATCTATCCATTTATCCATCCATCCATCCATCCATCTATCTATCCATCCATCCATCCATCCATCCATCCATCCATCCATCCATCCATCCATCCATCGATCCATCCATCCATCCACCCACCCACCCATCCATCCACCCACCCACCCACCCATCCATCCATCCATCCATCCATCCTTCCTTCCTTCCTTCCTTCCTTCCTTCCTTCCTTCCTTCCTTCCTTCCTTCCTTCCTTCCTTCCTTCCTTCCTTCCTTCCTTCCTTCCTTCCTTCCTTCCTTCCTTCCTTCCTTCCTTCCTTCCTTCCTTCCATCCATTCGCAGCGCCGAGTCCAGCTGACGGACCATCTCTCCGGGCTGCGACAGGTCTCGGGCGAGACAGAAGGAGGATGAAGGGCTGCATTTTACGTCCCCTTCTCCCTCCTTCGCTTCCTCCCCGATTCCTCCCCCACCGTCCCCACCCCCAGCCACCCCCCAACACCCACGCACCCCGTCTCTCCCCTCCCTCGTCCCCCCGCTCCTCCCACCGCACCCTCCCAATCTCTCTTGGAGTCGCTCGCAGCGGTGGGAGACGAGGATGGAAAAGCCTCCCAGGCGCGGAAAAGCAGGATTTCGGTCTGAAGGTGCTTGGTCCTGAGCAGCCGGGACGTGCTGCTTGGAGCCGAGGAGGGGTGTCTTCGCCCACCCTGCTCCCCTGCCCCTTTTTCCTCTCCCACCCTTCCCTACCACCCCCAAATCCCTCTCTCCCTCTCCATCTCTCCTCCCTCTCCATCTCTCCTCCCTTTCCTCGTCTCCCTGGGCGTCTCTCCGTCTGTCTCCTCTCCGAGTCTCTCTCTTGCTCTCTGGGTGTCTCTGGCTCCTCTCCTCTCCCTCTCACCCCCGTCCCCCACCCCCACAAACACACATGCACACACTCACACAGACACATACAATCAAGAGGGAATATTCCTTGGAGTGAGGTCTCACACAGGCACACACACACACACAATCAAGCGGGAATATTCCTTGGAGCTAGGTCTCTCACACACACACACTCACACAAATACACACACACACACACTCAAGCGGGAATAGTCCTTGAAGCTAGGTCTCTCTCACACACACACACACACACACACACACTCAAGCGGGAATATTCCTTGGAGCGAGGTCTCACACAAGCACACACACACTCCAACAAATTGCACACACACACACACACACACAATCAAGCGGGAATATTCCTTGGAGGGAGGACTCACATAGACACACACACACACAAAATCGAGCGGGAATATTCCTTGGAGCGAGGTCTCACACAAACACACACACACACAATCAAGCGGGAATATTCCTTGGAGCGAGGTTCAGGGGCGCGCATAGACACAGACACACAGTTACACACACACACACTGTCTCTCTCTCTCACACACCCACAGTTACACACATAGTGTCTCTCTTACACACAGTCACACACAGTTTCATACACACACACAGTCTCACACACACACACACAGAGTCACAGTGTCACAAACACACAGAAGTCACACAGTGTCACACAGTGTCTCACACACACACACACACACACACGGCCCAGCGCTGACAGGCGAGGGCAGAGGATTGCACAGCGCACAGGCGCCCGCGCAGATCCACAGCTAGACTATCATCTCCCTCTCTCTTCCCTCTTTCTCTCCCTCAAATCCCACCTCACTCAGCATTCAAACAGCTTTCCGACATCATCAGCCAAGGATTTTTTTTTCCTCCCCCACCTCCCAGGAGCTGTCCATCCATCAGTACCTGTGGGGGAGGGAGGGAAGGAAAAGAAGGGGCTAGGAATAAGGGTGATAATTGTGAGAGTACTCCTTAATAAACCCCCCGGGCCAACCCCAATCTGCGTGGAGCAGCAGCTGCAGCTCTTTAGTTCTCATCGCAGCCTTTCCTTTGCATCTTGGCTAGTCGATGTGCTGGGCTCGATTTCGTGGCAAGTCAAACAATCTTCGCTCTTAAACCAGTTCCTTTCCCTCCCTCCCTCTCCCCTCCCACCTCCCCCCCTCTGATTGCAGTCTCTCGATTTGGGCTTTTTTATCACTGGGAATTTTTTTTTTTTCCTTTTGGAGATTGGATTGAGTTGGAGACAGAGCTAAGCTCTGGGCTGACTGGGGTTTCTCCCTTCGCTCCTCTTTCCCTCCCACCTTTGATTTTTTTTTCCCCCCTTTCTTCGTTGGTTCTGTGAAATCTTGGTTTGGGGTTGAATTTTATTTTATTATTTTTTTTTAATTCTTCGTTCTGAGCCTGAGACAGGGAAAATGGGCAGCGGTGACTGGGGCAGAAGGGGAGCCTCTCCATCACTGTTGCTGGGACCTGTGCTGGTGCTGGTGTCCTAGAGGACTGGTCGCAGCTGGAGAAGTGGCAGGTAAGGGGGTGGGGACCGGTCCGGCCTGGTCCTGTCCGGTCCGGCCTGGGAAAGGCAGAGGAGCCATCCGGGGGAGGAGGTGGAGGAGGTGGAGGAGGCGGTCGAGGCAGTAGGAGGGAAACCGGGAAAGGGAGCTCTGCATTTACTCACACGCTGCAGTTGCAAAGTTAGGGAAGTCTCTCGGTGCCAAGGATCTGCAAACAATGTCCGGGGAGACAGACAAAACCCACCTCTTGTGCATGGGGGACGGTGGGGAGTTGTCATTTTTTGGGGGGGGTGGAGGAATCCTAGGTTAATGGGAAGTTGAGATAATGAAAGTCAGTGGGTCTTCAGTTGGGGGGAATAAAAGAAAAAAAAAAATCAGTGGAGTGATGGCGCCGTCTATGTTCGGCTAAACTATAGTGTCACCCAGAAAAATCAGTTTGGGGAATCGCCAAAGTAAACGTCCGTTTGCTTCTTTTTTTTTTTTTTTCCTGCAGGAGAGGGTGGTTCTAAAATAAATAACTAAATGCACACCCTCTAAATCTCCCCTGGCCGGTCCTTTTCTTCTTCTCCTCCTCCCATCGAGAGGCACCGCAAGCTCTGGAGCTGAGCCTGCTGTCCTTCCAGGGGACCATTTTAGTTATTCTGTGTCTAGAATTATGGAGGGGATGGAATCTTGTGCATCCGAGGCTTGTAAAAATAAGGGGCTTGATTTTCAGGGGTGAACGCCGAAGTGTGTGGTTAGCGGTTTTCCCGGTTTTCTCACGGGAGGTCGAACAAAACACTGCACTCTTGCACATCGGTGGAAGGAGAAGTAGAGGTTTCATTAGGAAAAGAAATAAGACACCCCCCCTTTCCTACCAAAGATCATAAAACGAGTCTCTCTATGGTTGGAAATCCCAATTTAGGCACTTATTGTCACATTGGCTTTCAACGCCTACACGCCATCCTGTATAACACTGCGCAGAGCTGCAATGCTTGTAAAGTGCTAGAACAAAAAGAGGAAATTATTTTCTAAATTGCCAATAAGTTCCCATCTTTAAAAAATACCCATAAAAGCTCCACTGCCCTTATTTAGCCGAGCGAAAAAATGTTTTATTCATTGAGATGTATGTTCGGAGGCAGGCAATTCAGTGTTTTGATCAATCCAGAAGGTCTGGTGTTATATTTAAATGGCAGGCAGCTCTAAAGAGGTTTTAGAGTTGGTGCTGTTTTTCTCATGTCAAGATTCCGAGTTTGAATTATAATCTGAGAAATACGAGATATCTTCGGGGACTTCAATCTGTCAATTTTGTGTGTGCGTTGGTGTGTGTTATGCAATGGGAAGGAAGATGCCTTTATTCTTTTCTTGGGAGAGGAACAGCTAGCTAAAGACATGCTTCAAAACTCAATAACTGTCTGTCTGTCTGTCTCTGTTTGCAGACCAGTGGAAGAGCCTGCATTCTAAAGAGTTTTAAAATTAACTTGGCATCACTTTTTTTGTCAGACCAAACATAGAAACTGAAAATCGAAGTGTTGAATTTTTTTTAAGAAATAACTTCTTAAAGGTTAAAGCTGAAAACATTCAAGTTTTGGATAACAACATACAGAGGTAAATATCATCAAGGTTTACTTCATTACATGAGTCCAAGTTAAAAGAACAAGAGGTTTGGTAGCTCTGAACCGGGAGGGAAGCAATTAGATGTGTAAGAAGAAAAGGGAAAATATTTTTCATTTTTCACATTGATATTTTCAAAAATGTTAATATAATGCTAGATAAAATGGTCCTAGTTCTGTTTTTTTTTTTTAAAAAAAAAGCAATTAAAGGGAAAAATCCAGTTCAAACGCTATGGTTTGGGGATTACTGACATTGCCTTTGGATACAGATATTAATACAGTGATCCACTTTATATATCCCAAGAGGGCATATCACATTGAAATGACTGTCTTTTTAAGTCCTGAATCTCATTGGCAATGTCAAACAAGTTTTCTCGATGTATCTTCACAAATAAGTAACTTTCCCAGATAATAGTTCCAAATTTTAGCAATGCACATTAATCTCTGATTTCTCCCATTATTGGTTATCTTTTTTTTTTTTTTTTTTTTGCAACAGAGACCTTTGTATATCAGGTGGCCCCTGCAAAGGCAAATAGGTATATGGCAGATACTATTCCATCTCCAAAAAAGAATTTATGCATATAAAAAATTGTGACTGTAATTTATCATAATTACCTCACATACCAAAGCATAAAAAAATTTCCAGCTTTTCAATTATTGTTAGTCGGTGGGTTTGTAACTACAGCCCTGGAAAGATGAAAGGTTTGTACATCGCCTTTAAATTAAAAAAAAATATCATTTGGTGCATTAAGTGAAAAATATGGTGCTTTTATAAGATAAAATTCCATATGCACCGAGATTAATACCTGCAGGATAAGGACATTCCTATTCAATAATCTAATAAATGATATTTTAAATTTGAATTTAGGAAATTTGACTATTATTGTGGCCACGTGGTGGCGCTGTTCACACAGCATCTAATAACTTTCCGCATTAGAAAATAAAAATTACCTGTCCTTCCTTTAGAAAAAGATCAAGAATCTTGAAAACAGCTGGTACTAATATTGGCAGGACTTTGTTTTTCAATGCATGCAGTATTCTACTTGCATTGTGATTTCATTCCCTTTTCTTCAGGCCAAATGACATAGGATGAAGGCTGTTCGTAATCTGCTGATTTATATATTTTCCACCTATCTCCTGGTTATGTTTGGATTTAATGCTGCCCAAGACTTCTGGTGTTCCACGTTGGTGAAGGGAGTCATTTATGGATCATATTCTGTAAGTGAAATGTTTCCCAAAAACTTTACAAACTGCACTTGGACGTTGGAAAATCCAGATCCGACCAAATATAGCATTTACCTAAAATTTTCCAAAAAAGACTTCAGCTGCTCCAACTTTTCCCTCTTGGCTTATCAGTTCGATCATTTTTCCCATGAAAAAATAAAGGATCTTTTAAAAAATAACCATTCTATAATGCAACTCTGCAATTCCAAGAATGCTTTTGTATTTCTACAGTATGACAAAAATTTTATTCAAATACGTCGGGTATATCCAGTTGATTTCCCAGGATTACAGAAAAAGGGAGATGAAGATCAGAAATCATTTTTTGAATTTTTGGTGTTGAACAAGGTGAGCCCAAGTCAGTTTGGTTGCCACATATTATGCACTTGGTTGGAGAGCTGCTTGAAATCTGAAAATGGGCGAACTGAGTCATGTGGAATCATGTATACAAAATGCACTTGCCCTCAGCATCTGGGAGAATGGGGAATAGATGACCAATCCCTGGTGTTGCTCAATAATGTGGTGCTGCCCCTGAATGAGCAGACGGAGGGCTGCCTGACCCAGGAGCTACAAACTACCCAGGTCTGCAACCTCACCAGGGAAGCCAAACGTCCCCCGAAAGAAGGTAGGTGCCAATAAGGGAGGGGTCAAGGAGCTAAAAGGGTTTGAACATGGTACTTTTGCAACACAAGGTGACACTTTAGTTATGCTGTGGCTCATTTTATTTGAATCCAGATTCAGGAGAGAAAGGTGTAGTTTGGGAATCGCAGAAAATATCTGAGTGACCCATGTGGAACTGCATCCAACCTGTATCTACCCCAATGTTTACAATAGTGCCTGGCACATAGTAAGTGCTTAGTAAATACCGCTAAAAAATGGGTGAGAAGATGGAGGGATTAAGAAGACACCTTCTAATCCACTTCTAGAGGTTTAAAATGCAGTCAGCTTTAGAGGAGGTAAGAATTGCAATAAATTTCCAAGGGAATTGGAAAGCTCAGTCTTCTCAGGAGAACTTGAGACCTGACAGTTTGCAACCTATTCTTGTAATGTTCATTGATTTGAAACCCAAGTGATTATCTTGGAAATAAATATGCCTAGAAACCTACCTGCAGTATAAACCTTTCCTCTGATCATGTCTTTTCTCCCTTAGCACCAAAAAAATTCATTGCGATCCCGGTAATTGAACATGTGTTAGGGCAGCAAGGCTTGCAGGTGACTGACCCTAACAGACACAGTTTGTTTTTTTTTAAAAAAATGATTTCTTAAAAATAACTAAAAAACTCACCAGTGCCAGCTGGCTGACTCACGTGTTTGGTTTCTGCTTTGAGAAACTTCTCATGCTTTTAACTTTGTAGGAAAAGCCCACATGAAGTCAACTGGAAAGCACAAATTACTGCTTTCGTCTTTATAGTGACTCTGAAGTCACATGTTTTGGGGAATGAGTTTTGTGGGGTTGGGAAAAGGGCCTCTTACAGAAAAACAATGATTGCTTCATTGTTTGGCCATGAAGTTAATACAGATATTATTGCTGTATAAATGAGGGCAGGTCACTTAGTTGGTCCACGACAACCCCTTGCAAACAATTTCTGCCCTCATTTCTGCCTCCCTGTTGGTAAACACAATGAGAAGAGAGTGTCAGAAATTGGCTGGATAGAGAGGCAAAATGCAATGGAAATGCGGAGGAAGCAGAGAAAGTAGTGATTTACAGTGTTCACAGAGCTCCTAGTGGGCGACTGCACAACGGTTTGGAAACTGGATTATGGTTAATGGAGGATCAAGCTAGCCACATGGAGGCATATAAGAAGAAAAGAAATTGTTTTCCCTCTATAAGAAGTTGGCGTATGTAGTTTTATGAGTGTGTGAGGGGGAGTGATATTCCTTGTTCTTCCCTCCTCCTCTTCCATCCCCCAGTGCACAGAGAGAGTGTGTATCGCATTTTTATTCAGGGAATGTTTTCTGATTTCCACAAAGGTTCCTGTCTGTGGAAAGGCACAGCCAAGCTCTAGCATACCGCCTTCCTGAACAGAAGTTGTCTTTGTGGTCGAATATAAAATTGACACGTTGTTAGAGGATTTTCTTTAAGGGCAGCCAAGCCTTAGGGATATAGGGGAAGGAAAACTGAACTTGCATAAGCTGTTACTCTGCCAGAGACCCTTAGGGGAATAGGAATAGTTGAAGGAAGATGACAATTTTAGGAAAAGAGGTTGACAAGACAGTCTAATGGAAAATGTGAATGAAACCCATACATTTTCAACAGGTCAGGGTTTCTCTAAATAGTTAAGGAATAAGAAAGAAGAAAACAGTTTGATTTGTAAATTACAGTTCTTTCAGAAAAAAAATTCCAGAGACGCTCTTGCCACTCCAGAGATGGTACATAACATGGTTTTAAACTAATTAGTGTCCATTAGAATAAGACACTACACAAAAAATGTGATGCTACAAACTGGCTAATAAGACAAATTAACCACCAGAAGGTGGTTGAGTGTTTCTGCATTGACAAGTTACTGAGAGTCATTACTTGTTTAAAACTCCATACTTTAACCTACTCCTGTTTTTCTAGTTCCCTACATTTAGCCTCTTGAAAGGTAGCAGCAGCTGACAAGGAAAATTGCTTTGTACGCAGTAGACATGGTTTATAAAATCTTGCTAGTCAGGGATTATGAAGTAGGTACCAAAGCAAGGATTTATATAAAGTATGATGAGTTGCCCAATTCTTTGAAAATGAATATAAGTACATTTAAAGACTGCAAGTATACTTTAAGATTTGAGATTTTTATTTCCTGGAAAATATACTGAGACACACAAAAAAATAGTTATTGCCTAGAATAAGCAATCACCACATCAAGACCCAGATTTTTAATGGTTCTAAAAATAACTTGTGGAAATTTGTAAGAGGAATGTATCAGGATGTAGTAGAAAAAACAACACAGTGATTATATTCAGTTCTTTCTGAGATTTGGGGCTTTTCACCCTTTTAAAATCTGACTAGCTCAAAGAATGAACAGAGGTGAGAAGCATTCAGTAGACACTTTAGATGCTATGTCACATGAAATTTATATTTTAATTGAAAACACTAATTTTCACACATTTTTGTTGTTCATGCAAGCATATCCATTTGTTATTAGACCTTATAGAAAATGATTCGGAAAATCATATGCCATTCTCAGCTCGTTTTTATAGAGACAATATTAAATGCATATGTGCATGCATTTTGCATGGATAGTAAAAAAATAGATATCTGTGGAAGAAGTTTAGTGGATTATTTAACATGGCTTTTATTGGACTCATTTTCATTTCTGGGTTTTTAAAAGTGAAAATTTAAAGAATCAGTCCTTTTTTATTCTCATCAGTTTTCATTCCATATCTTCCTCTGTTTCTATTGACCATTGTGGATATGCTTAATAGTTAATTCTTGACAGATTTATCTTCACTTCATATGGAAAAGAGGAATTTTTGAAAGTTAAGACTTCTAGAAGATTCACGTTTTGTTCGGATTAGTATTCTTTATGTTTATAGGAAATTGTAGTTGTGCAATATATGCTTCATAAATGGAGTAAATATTCCATTTTGAATATTATTTTCATTTAGTTCTTTATTTCTCTTTTTTTTTCATTCCATTGCAAAAAAGGTCTTTTAATAGTGGAGGTATTCTTCAAGAGATTTATTGTATCACAGAATTGGAACAAACTAACTTCATTGAGTTAAGTCTATTTCAATGAGATCTCTTTTTAGAGTCAATTTCTAAATCGTTTGCAGCTTCTATGTGGTACTAAAGCTAAATTAAAAATCTTTATCAATTCTTCGGATAGATATTATGGATTTTGTCATTTAAAAACTTATAAATATATTTACTTAGGAGGTAAAGTGGGCTTTGGGGAATGTAATCTCTGTTTAGAGAGAGACTAGTACAGTTTTAAAGAAAATACCAGTAAAAATCCTATTAAAATGTGCATTTTTAACAAACTTGCAAAAAAAGATAATGATTTGTAGTGATGGTACTGAAAATTACAAAAATTATCTAGGCTAAACCATGACTTAATGGTTATGTATTTTAAGCTTCTATTCAACATTGACATTGTTAGGTGCTAAAATGTTTGAACATTTTTCAAAAGATTAAAGCCTTATTCATGCACAAATGTGCCCTAGTTTGCATATGTTATGTGGGTGTAGTATTATTAAACTGTACTAATTTATATTATGTAATAAAAGCTATATGAGCATCATTTTGTTGGTCCATTAGTCCTGAAACCTTTTTAGTGATGCACTGTTTAAAAGTACTTAATGAATTTGGCCAGTTAAAACAGATGTGCTTCTGATTCTTTCTCTTTTCCTAATCCCTTCCCTCACTTTGTATTTGTTGTTGCCTTTTTTTTACCGCAGTGTTCTGTCCTCCTTCAGCTTGTTCTCATGTATATCTTATTACCATAGTTCTTTAACTGACAGATGTGTTTGATCAAAAGGAAGAGAGAGCCAATATTGTGTACGTAGTTTTCAAAAACGGCAACTAGTGATGATATTGATGCACTCTCAAGTCGAGAAAGAGGCACAAGCCTCAGTCTAAGCCTTCAGGACTGAGAACCTGCCTGGAGGAATTGATTATAGAGATAGTGGTTTTCACTGCACCACTCACACTCCCTTGTCACTGCCAGTCATATTCTCACAGGGGCTTGGAGTTCAACAAGAGAGGAAGCAGGTGGAGACATTGCACATTGGAAATGGCTGGCAAAGGGCCTTTACATGAGGGCTTTTCTAGAGCCAAAGTGATGGCAATATGATGATGATGCTGAGCCGTATTGGAGTATAGGACTCAGATTCCCTCAATCAATTTATTGAGTATTATTATTATTTATTAATTATTACTTACTGAGTATTTACTATGTGTAGGGCATCATACAAGCTTGCTGTGGACAGCCTGCTAACAGCCTGCAATATTGTACTTTCCCTAAGTGTTCAATAAATGTGATTGATAGAATAAAACAGAGTTGGCAGCGCACAAGTTCCCTGCCCACAACGAGCCTACAGTCTAGAGGAAGAGACAGAAATTGAAATAAACTATCAATATGTACATAAGTGCTGTGGGGATGAGTGTGGGGTGATACTGAAATGCTTAATCCAAGTGCGAGTGATATAGAAAGGAGAGCAAGTGAGGAAAATAAGAGCTAGTTAGGGAAGGCTTCTTGGAGGAGATGTGATTTAATTAGACTTTAAAGGTGGGGAGAATGGTGGAGGAAATTTCAGGCCAGAAGGAGGATGTGAGCAAGAGGGCAGCAGGGAGATAGATGAGATCAAGGAAGACTGAGTAAATTAATGTTAGAGGAATGAAGTGAGCAGGCTTGTTGTAGTGGAAAGTCAGATTGATAAGATAGGAGAGAGCAAGATGATCGAGAACTTTAAAGCCAATGGTAAGGAATTTCTTTTTGTGGAAGTGGAAGGACAACCAGTGGAGAATCTTGAAGAATGAGGAAACATGAACTGAACTTTATTTAGAAAACCTATTCAGGCAGGAGAGTGAAGTATGGACAGGAATAGGGAGAGAGAAGGTGGCAAGGAGGCTGATGCATACCTTTCACCTCCATAGATACATTTATCTAGGATATAAAGCCAGCCAAAATTTACTGAAGGTTCATAAAACATCAGAGTCTCAGCACCACTACTTCCAAAGATTGCGACCCCATAATATGGGTTTCCAAGCAGGAAGTAGTGCCACCTGGGCCCTGGTGGTTGAGTAACTGATCACTAAACTTTGGCAAGGCTGGAGTAGTCTGTAGTGACAGTATGGTATCTCACCCATTCTCAGGGCAGCAATGCTTTGTGGCAAAATCCCAATCTCAAATGATGCCCAGAGCAAATGGCAGTGCTGTGCTGTGGCCAAAGAAGGCCCTCACCTGTCTCTCTCCTAGCGGGACCACTCCACCCAAGACTGCAGTGCCTCTTAGGAAGCAGACTGCCCTGCACAATTTTTGCTACTCTTTCTAGCTTCCAGATACCTCTCAATCAATCAATCAATAATATTTCATTCATTCATTCATTCAATAGTATTTATTGAGCGCTTACTATGTGCAGAGCACTGTACTAAGCGCTTGGGATGAACAAGTCAGCAACAGATAGGGACAGTCCCTGCCGTTTGACGGGCTTACAGTCTAATCGGGGGAGACGGACAGACAAGAACAATGGCAATAATATTTATTGAGCGCATACTGAGTGCAAAGCCCTATATTAAGTCCTTGGGAAAATACAATATAACTGAGTTAGTTGAAATGATTTCTACACACAAGGAGCTTGCAGGGTGACATGGACACTAAAATAAATTACAGATAGGAGAAATAGTGGAGTATCCTTATATAGTGGATATGCCCTTAAATCCTACAGGACTGGGATGAGCATCAAATTGCTTAAGGGGAATAAGTGCTTAGAACATTGCTCTGAACATTGTAAGCACTCAATAAATTCCACTGAATGATGCAAAGCCAAGTGCATTGTCAAAAGTGATGGGTGGGAGAGTTGGGGAACCGTAGTTAATCTAGTTTTGGAGGAAGTGGCAGTGGTCAGGAGAGAGCCTTTACTGTGAGTCTCCTCAGTCTTGCTAGTGAATCTAAGGTTTTGGCATTGTTTCTCATTATTTCTAGTTCATCTTTAGGACAGGAAAAGAAATAAGAAAAAAACATTTTCATTGGTATGTAGGTAGGGTACATGACTTAGCTTCATTAAGGCATAATAGGCTTCTGCCTTCCTCTATGTCTCACATTTCTATCCCACTTGAATTGTAGTCTCCACTTTTCTCTCTCAAGAGTGTGGGGGAAAGTTAACACAATACTTCTGGCTCTCCTAACACGTAACTTGTCCATCCAACTCAGCTATCTTACCCATGTTCAGCTAAATTCTTGATCCTAGTGATTATTTATTTTTCTCATCCAAGTCTCAAAAAAAGCATACAAATTAGGAGTGTGAATATTTCAGTGTCTGAAATTTATTACATTTTTAAGTGTGGTAAATCTGTAAATCTTTAGGGTAAGATAGGCTTTTTTCAAGAGTTTTTAAAACCTTTTAGGGCAGACATAAATAAGGTTCTCATGAACATTTTTGAAAATCTCTAAGTACATTCTCTAAATCTCAAATGGAAAAGACTG
Organism: Ornithorhynchus anatinus; assembly: GCF_004115215.2. NCBI lineage: Eukaryota > Metazoa > Chordata > Mammalia > Monotremata > Ornithorhynchidae > Ornithorhynchus > Ornithorhynchus anatinus. Next base: position 80,860,278 of record NC_041728.1, read on the forward strand.
GGTCTCTTTGTAGTTGAACTGGGGTCCCATCTTTCATGATAAAGACATTCTTAATGGAAAGCAAAGTCCCCTAAATAGCCTCTGCAACCCCATGGCATTTCTGTCTCTAGATTTGAGGGCAATCTCACTCTGTTCACACTGAACTTTTTTTAACATCTGTAAGAGAATTTCATATGTACATAATCTCACTAACTGAAAATAAACCTCCTCTGAATGGAGGAAAGAACAACAACAACAAAAATCTAAAGCCAATACTAAAAGAAATGTAATCACAAAAAATAAAATTTATAAAATCTTGGAAAATAGCTACTTATTACTTTTCTTCTTTGTTATTTACTGCTTTGTCTTGAAGACACAAACGTACCCTGTTTTGAGTCTCTCTCTGCCTGACACTTGCTCTCTCGGATTATAGGTGGTACAGAATCATCAGGATCAGAGAGTCAGAAAGTAAAATATTTCTAAGAAGCATTTCTTAAATTCAAATGCACTGTACATTTCTAGATAGGAAATATCACTTTTTTTGATGTTATTCCACATATTTTGGCCATCTGTTTTCTAGCACAGGGGTGTTTTTTTTAAGGAGCTTCTTAATAGCTCTGTTAAGAGGACCAAAAAAAAGAAATAAAAGAAAGCTAAACCCTAAACTTATGACTTAGAGTTTTTTCTTCAGTGAGATGGCACTGATGATTTTACTAATAATTTAGTAAATAAATATTGTTCTTTTTAGTTCTTTCAGTTCACCAGTGCACTTATTTGATTAATCCACAATATTTATCAAATAGTTTTCAGACAAAATTATTTGCATCTTTTTACTTCATTTCACGATAAATTCAATCAAAACATTTTTCTGTTGGGGATACAAATTTTGTGCAAATCTTATTCAACAGTATTGGAGATTGCCAGGTATCTAAACTTGAAGTTTCTTAAATCTCAAGTTTAAATTTTTCTGTTCATTTTCAAATATGTTACAGCTATTCCCCAAGGGAAATCACAATCTAACTTCTAAACACAGATCATATAACAATATTCAGTTTCACTGTTAATGTGTCATATAAAAATTCTGTGATAAAAAGTAGTATATGAGGAATTCGCAAACATAAAACCTCTTACATTATTCAGTGTGGTAACTCCTTGGTGATAGATGAGCGTTAGGGATATTTTCTGACTTTGTGACCTCTAAGAGCAACATAAAAATATATTTCTATCAATAAAAATATGGAGAGGCCCTACTAATCCCTAATTAACAGTCAATTTTAAATTTTGTTTGTGTTCCAGAGGCAAATCTCTTTTCGGATATGGGTAGTAAATCACTTTATGAGTACTGTGTGCAGCCTCAGGGCTAAGGCTCTTTCTTTTATTCCGATGAGAGATTTTATTATTATCACTGGATGTATTAACTGTTTAGCATTCACTTGTAGCCATAACATGCAAAAAACCATAATACTGGCATTTAAGATGTATATTTAAAATTATTTAAGATGTATATTTAAAATGCTTTAATGTTTTAAATCAAAACACAAAACACATTCCAGGACAAAGGAAGCAAAGGGATAGGGGAGGATTAAAATTTGGCATTTGAGCTGTTTTAGAAAAAAATAATGTAAAATAAATTTTGAAATCTCTAGAACTTTTATTAATCTCTGCATTAAACAAACTTCTCACCATTGACTTTAAAGCACCCAATCGCCTTGCCCTCTCCTACTTTACCTTGCTACTTGCCTACTTCAATGCAAACTGCGCATTTCGCTGCTCTAATGCTAACCTACTTACTAATCTCATCTATATAGCTACTGACCTCTCGCCCACTTCCTGTCTTTGGCCTGGAATGTCCTTCGTCCTCATATGCAACAGACAATTACTCTCCCCACCCTTCAAAGTCTTATCGAAGAAGGCACATCTCTTTCAAGTGGCTTTTCCTGCCTGATTAAGCCCTCTTCCCTTTTCTTCAACTTTCTTCTTCATCTCCCTGATTTGCCACCATTATTCAGCCCCCATCCCAGTCCCACAGCACTCATGTACTTAACTGTAATTTATTTATTCATATTAATGTCTATCTCTCCTTAAGATTATAAACTCATTTATGGGCAGCAAATGTGTCTGTTATATTGTACTCTTTCAAGTGCTTAGTATAGTGCTTCGCACACAGTAAATGCCCCATAAATATGACTGACTGTCTGACTACTTTCACAAAACTACTGCTAGAACTTATTAAATAGAGAGACATATCACAAAATTCTGGTTTCCTCTCTGCGATAAGAGATGGTACCTTTGATCTAAACACAGTAATTTTAAAAATCATTAAGTGTAAAAATGTTAATTAACCCCCAAATTTATGTCAGTTCAGCTACTATTTGCCATGCTTTTACTTCTTATGTATTCTCATTTTGCTCTTCTTCTCTGTTTTGTTTTTACTCAACAAAACTTGAGCATCTTCAAAAAGTAGATAATCATTCAATCAATCACCGATATTTATTAAGTGCTTATTGTGTGCAGAGCACTGTACTAAGCACTTGGGAGGGTATAGTATAACAATATAACGGAGTTGGTAAACACATTCCCTGCCACAGTGAATTTACAATCTAGAGGGGGATAGAAAACTAACCTTTTAAAAATTGAACCATATTTATTTTAATTAAAACAAGTGCCCTAATAAAAAAAAAATCAGCATATAATTTGGAAAAAATTGAAAGCAACTGAATGTTTGAGAAACACTTGAGTGCCTTATGTAGACTGTGGAATATAAACTGTAGATTCTTCTAGGCTGTAAGATTGTTGTGAGCAGGGAATATGTTTTCTAAGTTTGTTGTATTTTACTCTCCCAAGCACTTACTACAGTGCTCTGCAGGCACATAGTAAGTATTCAATATACACTATTTATTGATTGATTATCTACTTTTAGAAGATGCTTATGTTTTATTAAGAACAAAACAGAGAAGTAGAGCAAAGTAAGAATACGCAAAAAGGGAAGGCATGAAAAGTAGGATTTGAACCCAAATACATTCTGGGGCTAAATAACACTTTTACATTACTTATTTTTTAAAAGGACTGTGTTGTAGATAAAAGGTAGCATCTCATCATCGAGAGGGAACTTGATCTTTGTGAGATGTCTCCCTATTTAATAATCTCTTGCAGTAGCAGTAGTCATTAGGAAGTAGTTCCATTGCATTAGAACAAACAATTGAATATATGCTGAAGTGGCATTTTAAAAAAAGTGATCCTGTAATTAGTTTCTTTATATTCTTTTTTTCATTGCGCGCTGATAAATGATTAGAACAGTGTTTGCTTGATGTAAGCACTCAGTATATTTTGAATCAATATTATTCAAGTGTCTATAAGTACTTTGGAATAATCCAATGTTGTATACCTATTCACTGAATATGTATGTGTTTTCCAGTCTTGAAAATTAACTCTTTGTAAATTTTTGAAGAGAACATCATTATACTTTAGTTTGGAATATTTGTATAATTAGTAATTTTATTATCTTAGCTGGAAGCAGCTTCTTGAGAACAAAGTAAAACAATAAATGTCAGAATATTAATATTGCATTTTCCTAGATCAGTCTGAAAGTAGTGTATAATTTCACATTTTATAATTTGTCTAATTGAAATATATTTTCCCATTTCCTCAAAAATGTTTTCATATTCTTTGTTCCCTTAAATCTGCATTGTCTTTTTAAAAAATTCATTGTTCCAAATCTCTTTTCATTCTAGTCTCCTGGGCATGAACTTTGAACTGTAGAGAATTCATCTTCATTAATGCTATCTGTTATTTTCATTGTCCTTTAGACTAGAGAAGCAGCGTGCCTCAGTGGAAAGAGCACGGGCTTTGGAGTTGGAGATCATGGGTTCGAATCCCGGCTCCGCCACTTGTCAGCTGTGTGACTGTGGGCAAGTCACTTAACTTCTCTGTGCCTCAGTTACTTCATCTATAAAATGGGGATTAAGACTGTGAGCCCCACGTGGGACAATCTGATTCCCTTGTGTGTACCCCAGCTCTTAGAACAGTGCTCTGCACATAGTAAGCGCTTAACAAATACCAACATTATTATTATTAGAGGACATCAGAAATTTTGTCTTTTTTTTAAAGAAAGCAAATCTCAAGATAAAAAAAGCAAATATGGTTTATGTTAAAATGTAGTAGTTCTGCAAAGCCATGTAACCATATATGGATATCCATATTATCCAAATAGATCATCTAAGTAAAATGTGATTCATGGTAGGACACCTTGTCTTGTTGGGGAACCTGGGGAAAGACACATTTAACTCTTTCATCTGCTGTCTCAATCAACATAATGACTTTTCTATTTTTAGTTATATTAATAAAAATAATTATATGGAAATATTTGTCAAAACATATGAAATCATCTAACCAAAGTTATTTTTGCAGCATAATTTTAAAATTTGCAATGCTTTTTACACAGAGCATAAGCACTTAAACTATTTTCTGGGTTTTTGAGCTATTACTCAAAATGGGTGAAAAGCTCAAATACCCCCATAATAATCTGGGCCTTTTGTTGTTAGCTAGTTTACTTGCAGAGATTAGTTAAACTCATTTTGAAGGAAGTAATGATTTCTAATAGGTAACAGACATTTGCAAGGTCAGAAATATAGGACTCGTCCTAGCCTGCCACTGGCCTCTATCAAGCCAAAAACTCCCACTTTTCAAATGAAAGTGGCTAGAACCTGTTTGTATGCATAGAGTTTGCCACATGTATAAGGTTGACCCATGGTCTGCTGAGACCAAGAGCCCATCACACAATTTTGCACCCATTCTGGAAACACAGTTGCAGCTACTTCTAGCTTGTCAGCAAAGCCATAAGTTAATCAGTTTGCTGAAATTTCATATTCCCTGAGAAATCTCTAAAGGAAATAAGTTAAAGTATTTAGAATTTTATTGGATGGATACCAACATTTTCAGTTCACCCCAAACGCTAGCCAGAGAAGCAAAAAAGACCGGCAACTTCTTTGGTTAAATGTTAAATCTGTAAACCTGCCCCATCTAGAGAACATTACAATAGAGAAGTTTAGATTTCTCTAATAACTCATTAATTTATAAGTATAATCTTGCTCAATTCAATGTTATACAACTATAATTAAAAAATCAAACTAATCATAGACTTGAGAGAAACCAAAAGTTAATTTCCAGTATCAGGGCAAAGGAGATCAGATTACAACACCTGGAAAGCATTCCCAGCATTCCTGTTCCAGATAGATAGTGATGACTAGACATATTGCATTAGATAAAATGGTCATAATTTTAGGGGTGGTGTCCTACCACCCAAAAGGCCTCTAAGAGGCCTATTATGGTCTAATATGTTTGCTGTAGTTGTGGAGAAGGATGTTGAAGCTATGCTGGTAGTGCAGTGGAAATAGGACTGCCCTTCTGAAATCACATCTTCAGGCCTTTCAGATGAATTTCTAATCTCTCTACTTTATCCTCTACCACCTGTACTTCTATAGCACTTAGGCACTTCAATTCCCACATTCTCACACAGCATTTACATCCCTATCTTTATATTCCATTACTTCCTCCTATTTGTAACATATTTAAATTTTGTATCCTCCACTAAATTGTAAGATCCTTGAGGGCAGGGATCATAAATATTCGTTCATTCAATCATATTTATTGAGTGCTTACTGTGTGCAAAGCACTGTATTAAGTGCTCGAGAGAGTATAACAATGAACAGATAATTCCCCACACACAATGAGTTTACACAGTCTTGAGGGGGAGAGAGACATTAATAAATAAATTACAGATATGTACATAAGTGGTGGGAGGTGGGAGCAAGGGAGCAAGTTAGGACAATGCAGAAGGGAGTGGGAGAAGAAGAAAGGAGGACTTACTCAGGAAGTGCGTCTAGTAGGTGACGTGCCTTCAATAACGCTTTGAAGCAGGGGAGAGTAATTTTCTGTTAGGATATGAGGAAGAAGGACAATCCAGGCCAGAGGGAGGATATGGACAAGAGGTTAGTGGTGAGATAGATGAGTTCGAGGTGCAGTAAGAAGATTAGCAATAGAGGCGAGAAGTGTGCAGGCTGGGTTGTAATAGGACTGTAGTGATTTGAGATAGGAGGACACTGTGATTGAGTGCTTTAAGACCAATGGTGAGTAGCTTTTGTTTGTTGTGGAAGTGGATGGGCAATCACTGGAGTTTCTTGAGGAATGGGGAAAATGACCTAAACCTTTTTTATAGAAAATGATGCAGGGATCAGAGTATGGGCTGGAGTGGGGAAAGACAGGAGGTAGGAAGGTCAACAAGGAGGCTAATACAGTAACCAAGGAGGGATAGAATAGTGATTGGATGAGTGTTTGGATAGAGAGGAAAGGGCAGATTTTAGTGATGTTATGAAAGTGAAACTGACAGGATTTAGTAATGGATTGAGTATGTGGATAGAATGAGAGAGAGGACTCAAAGAAAACAGAGAAGTTACAGGCTTATGAAACAGGGAGGATAATGGTAGCATCTACAGTGATGGGAAAGTCAGGAGGAGGACAGGGTTTGTCTTGGAAGATAAGTTCTGTATCACATTACATATATTGTTTGTGGTGATGGGAGGGCATCTATATAGAGATGTTTTGAAGGAAGGGGGATATGTGAGAGGGAGAGAGATCAGGGCTAGAGATGTAGATTAGGGTATCATTCACACAGAGGGAGTCGAAACCATATTAGGGCATGAATTCTCCAAGGGAGTGGGTGTAGATGGAGAACAGTTGACCCAGAACTCAACCTTTAGGGACACTCACAGTTAAGGGGTGGGAAGCAGAGGAGGAGCCTAGGAAAGAGACTGAGAATGAGCAGCCAGAAATTCATTCATTCATTCAATAGTATTTATTGAGCGCTTACTATGTGCAGAGCACTGTACTAAGTGCTTGGGATGAACAAGTCGGCAACAGATAGAGACAGTCCCTGCCATTTGACGGGCTTACAGTCTAATCGGGGGAGACGGACAGACAAGAACAATGGCAATAAACAGCGTCAAGGGGAAGAACATCTCGTAAAAACAATGGCATCTAAATAGAATCAAGGCGATGTACAATTCATTAACAAAATAAATAGGGTAACGAAAATATATACAGTTGAGCGGACGAGTACAGTGCTGTGGGGATGGGAAGGGAGAGGTGGAGGAGCAGAGGGAAAAGGGGAAAATGAGGCTTTAGCTGCGGAGAGGTAAAGGGGGGATGGCAGAGGGAGTAGAGGGGGAAGAGGAGCTCAGTCTGGGAATGCCTCTTGGAGGAGGTGATTTTTAAGTAGGGTTTTGAAGAGGGAAAGAGAATCAGTTTGGCGGAGGTGAGGAGGGAGGGCATTCCAGGACCGCGGGAGGACGTGACCCAGGGGTCGACGGCGGGATAGGCGAGACTGAGGGACGGTGAGGAGGTGGGCGGTGGAGGAGCGGAGCGTGCGGGGTGGGCGGTAGAAAGAGAGAAGGGAGGAGAGGTAGGAAGGGGCAAGGTGATGGAGAGCCTTGAAGCCTAGAGTGAGGAGTTTTTGTTTGGAGCGGAGGTCGATAGGCAACCACTGGAGTTGTTTAAGAAGGGGAGTGATATGCCCAGATCGTTTCTGCAGGAAGATGAGCCGGGCAGCGGAGTGAAGAATAGACCGGAACGGGGCGAGAGAGGAGGAAGGGAGGTCAGAGAGAAGGCTGACACAGTAGTCTAGCCGGGATATAACGAGAGCCCATAATAGTAAGGTAGCCGTTTGGGTGGAGAGGAAAGGGCGGATCTTGGCGATATTGTAGAGGTGAAACCGGCAGGTCTTGGTAACGGATAGGATGTGTGGGGTGAATGAGAGGGACGAGTCAAGGATGACACCGAGATTGCGGGCCCGAGAGACGGGAAGGATGGTCGTGCCATCCACGGTGATAGAGAAGTCTGGGAGAGGACCGGGTTTGGGAGGGAAGATGAGGAGCTCAGTCTTGCTCATGTTGAGTTTTAGGTGGCGGGCCGACATCCAGGTGGAGACGTCCCGGAGGCAGGAGGAGAAAGGAGAAAGGTAGGAAGAGAGAGGAGAGGACAGTGTCAGTGAATCAGAGGTTGGATAATATTTTCAGTGGTCAGCAGTGTCAAAGGCAGCTAAGAGGTTGAGGATTTGGATTTGGCAAGAAAGAGACCATTGATGACATTCATTCATTCATTTATTCAATCCTATTTACTCATTCATTCAATTGTATTTATTGATCACTTACTGTGTGCAGAGCACTCTACTAAGTGCCTGGAAAGTACAATTTGGCAACAGATAGAGACAATTCCTACCCAACAACGGGTTCACAGTCTACAAAGGGGAGACAGACAACAAAACAAAACAAGTAGATAGGCATCAATTAGCATCAAAATAGATAAACAGAATTATAGATATATACACTTCATTAATAAATTAAATAGAATAATAAATAGGTACAAATATACACAAGTGCTATGGGGCAGAGAAGGGGGTACAGCAGAGGGAGGGAATAGGGGTGATGGGGAAGGGAGGAGGAGAAGAGGAAAAGGACATTTGAGAGGAGGGGTTCTGTGGAATGAAGGGGATGGAAGCCAGATTGGATGGGGTCAAGTAGAGAATTGAGAGCTACAACTCGAGGAGGTCTTCACAGACTGAGCCCCCCCTCTTTCCCTCTGCTCCCTCTCCCCTCCCCTTCCCCCCATCCTCTGCTCTTCCCCCTTCCCCTCAGCACTGTGATCATTTGTATATATTATTACCCTATTTATTTTGTTAATGAGGTGTATATCTCCTTGATTATATTAATCTTGATGATGTTCTCTTGTTTTTGTTTGGTTCTGTGTGCTTTGCTCTCTATCTTCCCCGTTTAGACTGTGAGCCCCTCATTGGGCAGGGATTGTCTCTATGTGTTGCCAAATTGTACATTCCAAGCGCTTAGTACAGTGCTCTGCACATAGTAAGTGCTCAATAAATACTATTTAATGAATGAATGAATTGGAGGTGAGGAACCTGAACCAGCGAGTGTAGATAACTCACTCAAGGAGGTCGGGGAGGAATGGGAGGGGCAGATGGGATGATAACTGGAGGGACCTCAAGGGAGGTTTTTTTTTAGGAGGGGTCCCCATTTTACAGATGAGGTAACTGAGGCACAGAGAAGTTAAGTTGCTATTTGTTAAGCGCTTACTATGTGCAGAGCACTGTTCTAAGCGCTGAGGTAGATACAGGGTAATCAGATTGTCCCACGTGAGGCTCACAGTTAATCCCCATTTTACAGATGAGGGAACGGAGGCACAGAGAAGTTAAGCGACTTGCCCACAGTCACACAGCTGACAAATGGCAGAGTCGGGATTCGAACCCATGACCTCTGACTCCCAAGCCTGTGCTCTTTCCACTGAGCCATGCTGCCTGCTGACAATTCATCAGGTGACTATCAGGGGCATCAAGTGCTTGGGTTTCAGTCATTGTTTCCAGATATTAGTCACATGCTTCATCCCACAGTAAATTCACTTCACTGAATGTTAATAATGATAATAATATTAATTGTGGTACTTATTAAGTGTTTACTATGTACCAGGTACTGTACTAAGTACTGGGGTGGATACAAGCAAATTGGGTTGGACACAGTGACTGTCCCTGTCACAGTCTTAATCCCCAGTTTACAGATGAGGAAACTGAGGCCCAGAGAAGTGAAATAACTTGCCCAAGGTCCAATGGCAGATAATTGTAAAATCTAGAATTAGAACCCAGGTCCTTCTGACTCCAGGCCCCTATTCTATCCACTAGGCACATTGGTTCTCATGCTGCTTTCTTATTCTGTTAGAACTTTTCAAGAGCCACAGGAGGTTCTGTCCTATGAAGCAGTTTTAAATAACTTACCAACTGGGCTCCAAAGTAGTCCAGTACATTTTGGTTCCACACTTCATTTTTCTAGCCTGTGTCAGAGTTTCTGGTGCTGATTCTTCCTCTGTGTTCCAGTGCTTGGATTTAGACTGGAGTAGGTTTGAAGATGGGACCAGTGCCGAGCCAGCATTAGTTTTACTTTGGGAAGCGAGGAGATTTATCAGCTACATTAGTTTACTTGGCAGATATAGGGTTCTGTTCGGCATATAGCCCAATGTAATTTCCCATATGCCTTCCTTTCCTCCTTTCACTCCATTCCCCTCTCTAGTGCGGGCTATGTATGTGAGCATTTCCTGGAGACAATGACTAAACATTGGAACCTGGCAGAATATACATGCCTATTCCAGGGATTTACTTGCCTTTTCTGAGCAGGCAAATGGCTTTCTTCCAAACTTAATGAAATAATATTTTTGCAATGTTCATAGTCCTGTAAATGCATATAAAATTTCCAAAAGATAGTATCAATCTTAGAAAATTTCATGAAAATATATAGGACAGGATAAAGAATGATCTTATATGCATCATAAAAACATGTACATTGGAATTCTCCTTTTGTCGCACAACCTGAGCTACTTTAAAGGACAAAATGCCATATTATAGCCAACACTGTAATCGTCCTAATGGTATTGCTCAGCAAATTTACTTGACAAACAGAACTGTTGGCTTTCTGATTCCTTCTACTTAAGATACTTAATCAACTTATGAAGAGTTGGCTCCGTTTTGGCATTTTTAATTTCTGGCAAACACTTTGAAAACTGACTAAATCAGCACAGGGAAGTTATATTTCCACTGGGAAAATGTTACAAAAAGTACAATAGAACCTTATTTACACAACCCAGTTTATAAAAAAATTGGTTGATACTCTCCTCCGTCATGCACTAACATACTTCTTGATTAAATTAATAATAATAATAATAATAATGTTGGTATTTGTCAAGCGTTTACTATGTGCAGAGCACTGTTCTAAGAGCTGGGGTAGATACAGGGTAATCAGGATGTCCCATGTGAGGCTCACAGTTAATCCCCATTTTACAGATGAGGTAAATGAGACACCGAGAAGTGAAATGACTTGCCCACAGTCACACAGCTGACAAATGGCAGAGTTGGGATTCGAACCCATGACCGAATTCATGTGCTCTATTTGCCTATAGCCCTATATTTTTCAATAATTCTTCAAAATAAAGCAAATAATAGCCCAATTTATATAGCAGATATTCCTGTCACTGACTGAACTGTCTTATAACTATTACTAGATGTTAATTGTGGATCTTGTCAACATTATGCTGGTGGCCATAAGATCCACATCTTGGAACACCAATCTTCTTTCAGATCCTTCTCTCCCCCTGAATCATCTACTGATTGACTCCCTTCCTTTCCTTGCTCCTATTTACTTCCATATGTGCAGAAGTACCACTCTCTTTTCTCTTTTTCTTCTCTTCAAATGTTCCCTATAAAGGAGTGACTCTCACAACAACTCCCTTATTGGCTTCCATGTCATTCCAAATGCAGTGACAAGGAAGAATCAGCATGCCCTAGTGGAAAGAGCATGGACTCAGAAGTCAGCGGGCCTGGGTTCTAATCCCATCAGCACTACCTTTATGTTGTGTGACCTTGGACAAGTGTCTCAACCCAGGTATTGAGATTGCAGGAGTCAGGATAATGGAGACCCATGAGTGTCTGTTTAAGTGGTAACAGCCACAATGGCAAGTTTATTGTGAAAGTTGCGACCTAGAAAAGCAGTAACCAATTAATCAAGGATTTATGGGTGAGTCCCTGATAACTTCCTGGTTAGCAGAGGCCTAGGGCAATTCCACACAAGTCATAAAACCTTAAGCACAACCTAACTGCAGTTCAGAGAAAGGTAATACTCACAATAACTACCAAAACCAATGAGCCAGACTCCCTGCAGCTCCTGCATTTTATCACGGTTTCCCTCAGGCATCCCTGAGAGTCAAGTCCAGATTGGCCACTCATCCAGTTTTGCAGTGTCCCATGATTGGCCCCAACAAGAGTCTGCAGTAGCCTACGAATACCTTCACAGGGGAAGTGGCTCATTGAGACCCAGGAGTCATAGTAGCTTTACGAATACCTTCACAGGGGAAGTGGCTCATTGAGACCCAGGAGTCATAGTAGCTTCTGATTGGTTGGCTACCGAAGACGGCCCTCTGTATATCCGAGGTACAAAGAAACTGGGCCCTTCGTCTCTGAGGAACCCTGAAACTGGCCCCCCCATCTTTGATGAACTCCAAAACCACAGGAACAGAATGTTTAACCACATGGGAAGAAGATTAAGCAAGCCTTGGGGCCATGCCTATTTGTTCCTTATGAGCTCCTGAAATGGCAGCCCTCTTTCTAAAATGGAGTCAGTCATGTCAGGCTCACAGCAAGTTTTTTAACTTCTCAATTACCACATCTGCAAAATGGGGATTAAAACTATGAGCCCCATGGGACAGGAACTGTTTCTGCCCTGATTATTTTGTATCTACCCCAGAGTTTAGTAGTGTGCACTGGAGGAAGTTATACTTAACATAGTTTGTCTGCCACATTGTAAGATCTTTGAGGGCAGATACCATGTCTACTAATTGTATTGTATTCAGGTCAGTGGAGATGGAAGTATTGACACTGTCAATTTGTGTACTGGAAGCAGGTAGCTTATCCAAACTACAGTGGTAGTTTAGAAAACTGAGTGGGTAAGAAGATCAGAGATTTCTATGGGAGAATAAGATATTTGCAGGGGATGGATGTGTGTTTAGGAAGAAATCCTGGATGATTAGATTTTGGTCTTATCATCAAATTTCAGAGTTGGGGAGGTTAGAGATTTTACATTGACTAGATATGATGAGACTGAGCATGTGTCCATGTTGTTCAGTGGGCGAGCTGAGATAGGGTGGGACAGAAGGTTGGTGGAGTTGAAGAGTGAAAGGAAGTGGACAGAGAAAGGGTCACTGAAAACATCCATGTGGCTATTGAAGTCCCCCAGAATCAGGAGAGGGATGGAGAGAGAATTAATGTGAGAAAGGGATCTATATGGTTCAGAAAGTTGCAGAAAGGGCTTAGGGGATAGTAGATAGTAATGCCTATTAACTGAAATTACTAGTCGAGTTTTGGACTTCAAATAAAGGGAAGAAGAATGATGGGGAAGGTGGAATTGTGCAAACATGACACTGGGGAACTTCTTCCTCAATGGGAAATTGGTCTACTTCTCCCCTTTCCCAGGGAGTCTTAAGGACTGGGAAGATGAGGTCCCCTTGGAGAGAGGGGCAGGAAAGTAAGTGTCATGTAAGGTGATAAAGGTATAAAAATTACACAAGTGAAATTACAATAAGTTCAAACAATAGTCTAGTTAGAAAAGAGATGGTCATGTAAAAACTGTTTCTTCTTTTGTTTCCCTTTACCTTTATCTTCTCTGACATAAGGGTATAATAAACAGTATAGGAGTAGGTGCACTTTAGCCCAATTCCTAATTCTTCATGAAAAAGCACCTATCTTAGAAATTGAATGATTGATTGTTATTTTAGTCTGTTTTAAAGTAAAGTGAAATGAGAGTCAGAACCAACATTAGTACATCTAATAATTCAGGAACAGGACTCTCCAGCCATATAATAATTATTTTCTTGCATGTGCATAGGCAATCAGAATAGGGAAAAAGTACTTGGGAAAATCACTCTAGTACATTTTACTCCAGTTGAATATTTGGTCAAAAGCTTGAATAAATGGGATTTAACCCATCATTAGACTGATTTTGTCAGTGGCCACAAATGCAAGCAGTAATATTACTAAACAAAATCTTCTGTTTCGTTCTCCATTCCAAAACTTATTTACTTCAAGAGAAAGAAAAGCATCTTTTAGATTTAATAATTAGGTTCTTATCCTTAGTAGCACTGATAGAGATGAAAGTGGTAGTGGTTTTAAAAAGTCCAAATGGTCACTTTTAAAAGGAAGCTTGCATCTTAAAGGAATGATTGTAACATAAAAGTCAATTTGATTCTTCTAGTAGAGTTTTTTGTGCAATTCAGAACCCTGTAATGTACCATGCATGATATTGTTATTCATAAAACAAATCTAAGGTTAGGTAATTGTTCATCATAGAAGAAATGATACAGAGATATAATCTGTATTCTGCCAAATTAAATATTTGTTTATAATGTACTTTTGAATAATTATTTCCTTCTCCCATCTTAAGTCTAATATCTATTTACTAGAGGAAATAAGCTCATAAAAGGTGCTCAAAAGAAAAATCAATGATGAAAATAGAATGGGAGGAAAGAAGTTCACAAAAGTTTTTTAAAGGGTCACTCTACTACCAGCTCTGGTCTGTAGTCCCGATATTAAAGAAAAAGAATTAAAGAATACTACTTTCCTACACTTCCCTAAGCCAGACTGTGATGCAGAAATATTTTTCTGAATTCATACTTATTTAAAAAACTTGATAATAGCACATATGATAAAATAGAATATAACAACAATAATAATAATAATGTTTAGCACTCACTTTGTGTCAGGCATTGTACTAAGCGCTGGAATGGATACAAGCAAATTGGGTTAGACACAGTTCCTGTCTTAAAGGGGGCTCACAATCTTAATCCCCATTTTACAGATGAGGGAACTCAGGCACAGAGAAGTGAAGTGATGTGCCCAAGGTGACACAGCAGATAAATGGCAGAACTGGGATTTAGAACCCGGTCCTTCTGACTTGTAGGCCTGTGCTCTATCTAATACCAAATAAGATCTGCTACTTTTTGTGCTTAAAATGGTTAAAGCCTTAAGCAATTATACTCACTTAGGAGAATAACCTAGTGGCAAGAGCATGGGCCTGGGAGTAAGAGGACCTGGATTCTAAACCTGGCTCCACCACTTTTCTGCTGTGTGACCTTGGGAAAATCACTTAACTTCTCTGAGCCTCAGTTTCTCATTTCTAAAATGGGGATTAAATCCTATTCTCTCCTACTTAGACTGTGAGCCCCATATAGATAACGACTAGGTCCAACTTGATTTTTTGTATCTACCTTACTGTTTAGTACAGCACTTGACACACTAAATCCTTTTCAAGTACTGTTAATATAAATTGCTTCTTCCTTAGGCAAGATTTTAAATCACAGTAGAGTTTATTCAGATTACCTTTTTGTACTTTTAAGACTGTTCTGAACTAATTAGACAAAATATCTCTAAACCCCAGCCTCCACCTCTTATCCACTTGGAGCAGCACGACCTAGTGAAGGAACATGGACCTCAGATTCAGAAGACCTGGGTTCTAATACTGACTCCCACTCTTGTCTGTTGTATGACCTTGGGCAAATCACTTAACTTCTCTGTACCTCAGTTACCGCATCTGTAAAATGGGGATTCAATATCTGTTTTCCCCCCCTCCTACTTAGGTAGTGAGCCTTGTGTGGGACAGGGCAGTTTCTGACCTGCTCATCCTGTATCTTCTGCCAGGCTTAGAACAGTGTTAGGCACATAGTAAGTGCTTAAAAAATACTATCATTATTATTATTACTTCAATGTCTCCCTCTCCCTGTAGATTGTGAGCTCCTCATGGACTACTCTGTATTGTACTTTCCTAAGCACTTAGTTCAGTGCTGTGCACATAGTAAGCATTCAGTAAATGCATTTAATTTATTGGAATGCACCCAGCTAGAATTAAACAAATCTCTATAGAGACAGTACCTTGCAAGGAAATGATTTGGTTATTATAACAGCTATACCTCATCACTCTATGCCACACATTCTATTATCAACTTTGCTACTTGACGGGCAGCCTGGATCTAGAGTAAATCATAGTTAGTATCATCATCAGTTCCATTTATGCAGTCCTGATCAAATTCAGAGCCCCAAGATGATAAGGAACAGACAAAAATAATAAGATACTTTGTCCTTGCCTTTAAGGAGTGAATAGTCCATTTTGAAAGATGAGCAAACTAATATTCCCAAATATGTATAGTTGCAAGTGATTAAAAAACAAAAATAAGCAATAAAATTAATTGGCAGTGGGATGTAATGACCGGAAAAGTGATAAATATGAGAGTTTGAAGTGTTTCTTGTCATTTAGATTTCATGTTGATAATCCTAACCTATAGTCACTCTTTGATAGGATAATTCTTTTCATTATCTCTTTCTCTGGCTCTGCTTCTGCCTCTTCCCTTTGTATAAATATTCTTACAGCCCACCATTCCCCTTGCATTTTTTTTAATGTCTGTCTTCCCCTAGAGACTGTAATGTTATAAGTGAACATAGTTCTCTGCTTTTCTCAATATCCTTTTCTCATACGTGCTTTTCTTAATGTGGAAACATAAAGAAATGCCACAGAATATGAAGATGCAACAATTATCAAGTTTCAATTTAAAGATATGAAATCTAACTGTATCCCACTTTTGTCCACTATTATCAGGATATTAGTAAGATCCTGTTGTGTCAGTAGAGTCATTATTACAAAGAACAATGTACCAAGACAGAGGACAGAGAACCATGTCTACTAATTCCATTTGGAAATTTGGAGTTGAAATAGTACACATTCTTTCAACTACATCAATTAAGCAGTGGTATTTATTGAGCAGTTATTGTCTGCAGAGTAATGTAGTAATTTTTTCACAGAGCACAATTCGATAGAATTGGTAGATACAGTTCCCTTCTTTTGAGGAGCCCACAGTCTCTAAGGGAAGACAGATATGCAGGAAGGGGAAAAGGTAGAATATTTACTCAAGTGCTGTGTGGGGCTGAAGGTGGAATGAATATCAAGTGCTTACTGGGTACCAATCCAAAATGGAGGGAGGTCAGTGAGGAAGTTGATGCAAGAGTAAAAAGTCTTCATTTTTTTTGTGTTCACAAGGGGTAATTAGGTTATATTGCCTTAGTCACATTATTATTTTAAATTATTTTTAAATTTAAAATTCAAGCACTCAAGATAATTTGGGCCCTCTTTATGTTTGTAAGAATCTAATTGGCCTAACTTTAACAGGGATATTATTTCAGCTGTACTCAAGAAAAGTGATACAGTGTTCTTTGTAATAATGACTTTACTGACACAGCAGGATCTTACTAATATCCTGATAATAGTGGACAAAACTGGGATACAGTTAGATTTCACACCCTTAACTTGAAACTTGATAATTGTTTCATCTTCATATTCTGTGGAATTTCTTTATGTTTCCACATCGAGAAAACCACGCATGAGAAAAACATACTGGGAAAAGCAGAGAACTATGTTCACTTATAGCTTGCAGTGATTTGCTGATGATGGCATCAGATTCAGAAGCAGTGATATGATATTTGATATTATATTCATTCTTTAGAGATGAAGCCACAACCCATTTGTTGGTAGCGATTAATTTATCTGCCTAGTACAGTTCATATCAATATCACAAGAATTTGTAAGGTAAGCTATGTTGTTATAGGTGATGTTAGTGAAGGAGGAAGGTTTACTTAACATCAAATGAGTAAACATTTTTAGCAATATAAATACTGTTATGTTAATGGCAGTTCTATACCCTAATAAGAAACTCTCTTTGTAGATAATAAATAGAATGGTTGAGAAATGATTAATTGTCAAGGCCAGAGGGCATTAAGATAGTTTAGATAATTCATAAAATTTCCCCTACTTGAATGGATCTTTCCTTTCAAAAGTTTTTTGCCTGTTTTATATAGTAAATGAGCAATCTATGTACAAAAAACGTTTTGAAATACTAGCCCTTATATTGTTCTATAAATTTATATACAAAGTAACCGTTCTACTTTGAAAGATGCTGCCAGGCAAGTAACTACTTTTGACTTTAATACTACTTTTTCCTCTCTTTAACAAAAAAACTATTTGAAAAAAAATAATCATAATCACTGACTACAAAATTATGTACAAAACAAATCTTATTACATTTTAAAATAAATTGTTTCATATTGTATGAATAACAGCCGGCCAGGTATGTTTTTAGAAAGATTTGTTGTCTGGATCCGTTGTATCTGCGATACAACTTTTGACTTCATTTGCCCCACTTATTCATAGTTCCCATTCTGCTATTTTTTTAAAAAAAACAACTTGGTGGGAATCAAGAGCTCTATGAAAGGAAAATTTTGCTCCTAATCGAGATATGATTCAGAATTGCCTATTTAAAAATTTTAACTTTGTTCTTCAGAAACCTTTTAATAACTTTGTATGGAAGTCATTAATAAAAAAAGAAAACTTTGAAATAAATTCCAAATGCACTCATGAGAAGCTCTCCATGAGCAATTGATTTCCATGGGGATCAAATATCAGTATCTGAACAGAGAATTTACAGCTCACTTTATTCTTCATTTTAAACTTTTATTATTGAATAAATGAAAAGCAAAGGTGATTCAAGGATTTTAATGGTCTGTAGACTATGGTTTTTTACTTATATTTTCTATAAATTAAGACAAACTAAATAAAACATCTGCCATGTGGGATTTTCATCATAATTTAATTTTCTCTAAAAGCACAATTTAATAGTGAATTTGCATTGTCAGTAAGTTTTGAACACAAAAATTTTCCTTTCCAGTAGTAAAAAAAGATTATTTTTAAATGAAGCAAAAAAAAAAAGATTATATTGCTTATTTTAAAATGATGAGGATTCTTTTTGTATCCTAATTTACATAAATCCTTTATGTCCTACACTCTTAACTGTGTTTAGTACCTGAAGGAATCATTTTAAAGTGGTTTTATACTTCTATGCAGAACACACTTATAAAATGTATTTCCCTTCACTATTTCAAAGGTAGGTTATTTTTAAGCTAAATAAAACATTTCAAATGTGATGTAAAATTATATATTTCTACAGATTGTAAGCTCCTTGAGGGCAGTGAACCAACTCTGTTAAATTGTATACTCCAAGCACTTAAGGCACTGCTCAGCACACAGTAAGCACTCTATAAATATGATTGATTGATTGATTGATATATTTGTTATCATTCTGACAATACTCTTTTTTGTATGCTGATATGGGATCACTGAAGATATTGTATTGGAAGGGTTGAGTTTATTTACATTCCTGCTTTTAGAGGCTGGCGGGCAAGGAAATGTTTTCTTCTAGATGCTTTTCTATTATTGTAAGAATTTGCTAAATACAGCAAATGTTTATGAAAAGGCAACAGTAGGGTGAATATATTTTGCAATTTTTAAATGTTAACTTTAAGTATTATGGTCACAACCTTGAGATTTGAAAATTTTCAGACAAGAATAGAAATGTAATGAATGTAAGCATTTCAGCAACATGAGGCTTTTGCCCTCTTTTCATTCAAGGGGTTTTAAAGTATGTATTGGCAGATTAATAATATCAAGTGATTAATCATATTTATTGAATGCTTACTATGTGCACACAACTATAGTAAGTGCTTGGGAGAGTAGAGTATGACAGAGATGGTAGATAGATTCCCTGCCTATAAGTAGCTTAGTATTCACTGTATAATTGCCAGCGTTAACTGTGAGGGATATCATAGGTAATCTTCTGATATTTAATTTTGAGATGTTGGTATTTGTTGGTATTTGTTAAGCGCTTACTATGTGCCGAGCACTGTTCTAAGCGCTGGGGTAGACACAGGGGAATCAGGTTGTCCCACTTGGGGCTCACAATCTTAATCCCATTTTACAGATGAGGTAACTGAGGCACCGAGAAGTTAAGTGACTTGCCCAAATTCACACAGCTGACAAGTGGCCGAGCCGGGACTCGAACTCATGACCTCTGACTCCAAAGCCCGTGCTCTTTCCACTGAGCCACGCTGCTTCTCTAACAGAGGTCTGGTTCTGTATAGCCTTCTTATTGAAACAAAGAGTAAATTCAAGTTTAGATGTAAATAATCTGTTAAGTAGGAAGGGTGAGTTATCAAAACTGAGTTCAGAGTATTATAATAGGTGAAATAGAGTGTACATTAGAAGTAAACTATGGTCTGTGCCTTGGGGCAGTGACAATTAAAGGGTCAAAAGTAACCCTGAAATATTTGACCCCAAGTGCGACCTCTAGAATTTACATATTTGTTAATGCCCTTTCTCACCAGTCCTTTTGTATTTTAGGCCTTAACCCCACTTGAGTCTACTATTTTGGGATTACTAAATTTGTGAATATTCTTAGAGAAGAAGCATTGTAAAGTCATGGATTCTAGTCCAGGCTCCAACATGTCTGCTCTGTGACCTTGGACAAATCACTTAACTTCTCTGTGCCTCCGTTACCTTATCTTTAAAAAAATGGGTATTAAGAGTGTGAGCCTAATCTGGGAAAGGGAATGGGTCTAACCTGATTAACTTGCATCTACTTCAGTGCTTAGAACAGTGCTTGGAACATAGTAAGTGATTAACAAGGACCATAATTATAATAATTATTATATCTGATCCCCAGTTATCATATGCATTTCTTGTGGGGAGTAAATGTGCCTCAATGCTTCCTTTTTTATGGTATTTTCTAAGTGTTTACTATGTACCAGAAATTTTACTTTTTCTCTGTTTTACAGATGAGGCATAGAAAAGTAAAGTCACTTGCCCAAGGTCACACAACAGACAAGTGGTGGAGCCATGGTTAGAATTCAGACCTTTCCAACTACCAGGCCCCTGCTCTATCCGCTATGGCATGCTGCTTCTCACTGAACTTTCCGAACACTTAGTACAGGGTATTTCACACAGTGAATGTTCAGTAAATATCATTACTGCTACCTCAAAAAATAAGTACCAAACAGAAGCATCCAGTAGAGTATATACTATGTAGTGCAGTGATGGGATTGGAGGATAGTGTACACCCTTAGACATATAACATCATATGTGTGGCACCAGGCGTGCATCATAATGTATTGACATCATATGGAAAACTTTGCATGGATACATTGAACCTACAGCAGTCTATTGCAGGAGCCCTGGCTCTCTCCACCCCACTTGCTCGATAACTGCTGGATTCCCCTCACAAGTAGTTCTGAACATGGGTCCCTCTTCTGAATTCTTGGATTCAGAAGCCAAACAGGAGCCAAGGCTTTTCCAATAAAAATATTGCTTCTATATTTCTACCAAGCAAGGGGCGTAAAGGTTGGAAACCAGATTGGTGGCATAAATGAACAAATGGTCACCTTCATTGTTTAGCCTCACAGTGTGGCCAATTCTGGATTATATTATAAGAGCCTACCTGGAAGCCCAGAGTAATGCATTTTAGTATGACAGCACCTGCAAATTGAGCCCCTGGTATCTGGTCCCAAATTTTAATAGGATCCAGCCTTGCAGAGCTCTTGATAAATAGGTCATAACTATTGATCATAGTTAAGGTGATAAAAATTCTAGCGTAGGAGTGAGGCCCAAAGTTGAGTCCTTCAGGAAATTGGCATAATGAGAATAATCGTCTCTTCATATAATAATAATAATAATGGTAAGTGTTAAGCACTGACTATGGGCCAAGCACTGTTCTAACCACTGGGGAGATAAAAGTCTATCAGGGTGTCCCAGGTGGGGCTCACAGTCTTAATCCCCATTTTTACAGATGAGATAACTGATGCCCAGAGAAGTTAAATGACTTGCCCAAAATCACACAGCTGACAAGTAGCAGAGCTGGGATGAGAACTCATGACCTCTGCCTCCTAAACCAATGCTCTTTCCACTCAGCCACGGTGCTTTATATGCTGCCTATGTTTCAAGCACTGTACTAAGCACAGGGGTAGTTAAAGGCAGTATGTCAGACACAGTCCCTTTCTCACAAGGGATTCACAGTTTAAGTAGGAGGGAAAACAGGTATTGAATCCCCAATTTACAGTTTAGATAACTGAACATAGACAAGTTAAGAGACTTGCCCAGTATGCAGCAGGTAAGTGGTTGAGTCTTGTTTTGTTCTGTTTTGTTGTCTGTATCCCCTGATTAGACTGTGAGCCCATTGTTTGGCAGGGATTGTTTCCACCTGTTGCCAAATTATACATTCCAAGTACTTAGTACAGTGGTCTGCACATAGTAAGTGCTCAATAAATATGACTGAATTAATTAATGCATGATTACAAACTAGGTCTTATGACTCTCAAGATCATGATCTTTCCAGTAGACTACACTGCCTCTTTTAAAATGATTGGGCCAAAAAAGAAGGCCTCAAAAAAATAATACAGAGGAAAAATTGGGGGTGCGATGGGAAGGAGATTCAAATCTCTCTAGAAACTCCATCTCTAGTCCAGATCAGACAGTTCATATGAGGTGGTGCTGTAAAAGCAGCAGTGTCTAAATCATCATTATTTAAATGGTGAATAATGGAAGCTAAAAGCAAAATAATAAAAGCTTTTTCTTTTTGGGTGACAGTTGTTATAAACCTACCTTTCTAGCATAAGGGTAGCTTGTGTTTTATAATTCTTCCCTTATTCCCTACATCCTTAAATGGAAGTATAATTTTTTTTTTTGCAAGTTACTCTCTCACTTTATTTTCTCTGATCATAATCCATTTTTGTATTCTGCTTTAGTAATCTGCCCTAATTCCAGTTTTTGTGGCATTCCATTTGATTTATTTCACTTGAACCAATCTTGAATCATACATCTTTCCTTCTTTTCCTATATGTTTCTATGTAAGGGGAATTATTAGACTCTGAAGCTTTTGCTTCATGAGACTGAGATCAGGGACTTTAAAATCCAAGCACTTATCCTATCCTGACCTAATTACTATATCAGTATCAATATCCTTGCTGACATCCTGCCCCTGTCTCTCTAGATTCCAATCCATATTTCATTCTCCTACCTGGAACATTTTGTCTACCAAAACATTCAGTCCATGTTTCCCCATACCATAGAATTGCCAGTGGTTGCCCATCCACCTCTGCCTCAAAAAGGAACTCCTTACCATCAGCTTTAAAGCACTCAATTACCTTGCACCCACCTACCTCACCTCACTATTTTCCTACTGCAACCCAGCCCACACACTTCGCTTCTCTGCCAACCTAGTCACTGTGCCGTGATCTTGTCTATTTCTCTGCTGCCCTCTTAACCATGTCCTACCTCTGATCTCGACATCCTCTTTTTATAACCAACACAATTACTCTCTCCATTTTCAGAGCCTTATTGAAGGCACATCTCCTCCAAGAGGCCCTTCCCTTACTAAGCCTTCATTTCCCTTTCTCCCACTAATTTCTGCCTCATCTTGATTTGTTCCTTTTATTCACCGCCCCCATCTCATCCACAAAGCACTTATGTAATTTAATAAATTAATTTATAATTCAATGTATTTATCTTAATGTCTGTATCCCCCTCTAGAATGTAAGGTCGTTGTGGGCAGGGATCAAGTTTGTTTTATTCCTAAATTGTGCTCTCCTAAGTGCTCTGCATACAGTAAGCACTCAAAAAACATGACTGATTAAAATTCATAATACCAAATTAGGCCTAAAACTGATGATCACATGCATATAAAGTGGTCCCAGGAAGATGTGGGATTAAAAAATCCAGTCAGGGTCCAGTTGATAGAACTCTGAGTTTAACAACAAATAAGAATTCTAAAATGTTTGTTCTCCTTGAAGAAAACTCTGGCTCACCTCCAAAGGATGTGTAGCTCTCCCACCATTTGCAGAAAAACCAACCTCTTCCCAGAATGATCCAGAAGCTTAGGGGTCTAGTTCACTGAATCATAGTAGAAAGAGCACAGAACTGGAAGTCTGAGGCTCTAGCTTCTAATCCTAACTCTACCCTTTTGCTCTATGCCCTTGGACAAGGCATTTAACTTTTCTTTGCTGCAGCTTCTTCACTATAAAATGGGAGTTAAATACCTTTTCTCCTTTCTTTTCAGACTGTTAGCTACATTTGGGATGACATCTGTGTTTGACCTAATTATATTTTATCTACCTTAATGCATGGTAATAAATCAACCAATCCATATAGTGCTCATAGAAAGCACCTAACAAATTGTTATTATTATTATTATCATTAAGGATAGGGAAAGCAAACCTGTTTGCACTACTGGCTTTGTGATCTGTGCGTTCTTCCCTTCCAGGTCTGTTTGAAAGAGTCAAAAGCACACTATCTAACAGAATTGACATTTCCTGTGCCCTTAATATTGTTTTCTTAGGGGACAATGACCTCTTCTTGAATTCTTGTCCTTTAATCTGATTTCATATTCCTTTCCATCCTTCTTTTCTTGGAATACAGATTTCTATCAGTGTTACAATATTAACAGCCTCAAGTAATTCCTTCTGAACCACATGCCAATTCAATGCTATATGTACATATATATAATAATAATGTTGGTATTTGTTAAGCGCTTACTAGGTGCAGAGCACTGTTCTAAGCACTAGGGTAGATACAGGGTAATCAGGTTGTCCCACGTGAGGCTCACAGTTAATCCCCATTTTACAGATGAGGTAACTGAGGCACAGAAAAGTTAAGTGACTTGCCCACAGTCACACAGCTGACAAGTGGCAGAGCTGGAAGTCAAAGCCATGACCTCTGACTCCAAAGACCAGGCTCTTTCCACTGAGCCATGCTGCTTCTATGCATATACATTTGATTGATTACATGTTTCAATCAATAAATGGTATTTATTGAGCACTTACTGTGTGCAGAATGGGGTGAGCCCACTGTTTGTGATCCCATGAACAATAACAAGGAAGAGACTCAGGAAGGAACTGATGGGCTTTACTTGAGGGCAGGTGTTTGTGGGCCTGCAGGGGCAGAGCTTGGAGGAATGCATGGGCTTTTCTCCCTACTCTACCTGGTAACGGGCCTGGACCGATTAATTACTGCTAAGTGAGCCACAGTTGAGAGTCCCATGGAAGGCAGATAAAAGGTGGGTGCTTTGAATTGTGAGGAAGCACACTGAAGTACACAGAGCAGAAAGCATGTGGAGTAAAAGCACACAAAGGAATCAGGCATTGAGGGATGCCCCCAAGAGAGCAGTATTCAGCACTAGAAAGCAGCAGAAGGCAGTAATACTTGGAAGCAGAAAAGAAGTGTCATCAGAACAGACTCCTTTGACCAGCAGACTAGTACTGGACCCTTGGTGGAGTGGAGTGAGTGGGAGAGAGTGTGTATGTGTTTTTCTCTTGTACATTGGTAAAACTAAGCACAAAGCTTTCCACAGTAACCTTGGTGATTAGTGGTGTGGTTTGACTTTAAGTGTCACTGAGGCTCCCCCAGTCCAGGAAGATTCTGGTTGGTACGAGCGGGGGGTTCGTGACACAGAACATTGATAGATAATCAGATGAGATATAGTCCATGTTCCACATGGGGCTCACAGTCTTAATCCCCATTATACAGATAAGGTAACTGAGGCACAGAGAAGTTAAGCAATTTGCCCAAGGTCACACAGACACTTGGTGGTACGGGTATTAGAACCCAAGTTCTCTGACTCCTTTGTCTCTGTTATTTCCACTAGGTCAGGTTGCTTCTCATATATATTCCTACCCTCTGCATTCTAGAGAATTTCTCCCAAAACTTGCCTTATCCTGCTAGCCTAGATTCAGTTCTGGATGAAAACATCTAGGCCTGGATAAAGGCAATGATG
Organism: Ornithorhynchus anatinus; assembly: GCF_004115215.2. NCBI lineage: Eukaryota > Metazoa > Chordata > Mammalia > Monotremata > Ornithorhynchidae > Ornithorhynchus > Ornithorhynchus anatinus. Next base: position 80,885,547 of record NC_041728.1, read on the forward strand.
AATTCAATGTGGACATCATACTGATCTTTTTAATGGCATTTATTAAACACTTACTATATGCTAATAACACTGTTCTAAATGCTAGGGTAAATGCAAGTTAATCAGGTCAGAGACAGTCCCTAATCTACCTTGTCTGTGAGCCCCATGTAGGAGGGTGAAGAAGAATTTCTCTCTCCTGGGGCCTTAGTGGAAATCAATCATTCTAAGAATCAGTTGTATTTCTTGAGGCCTTAATAATAATTATTATTATTATGGTATTTAAATACTTACAACTTGCCAGGCACTGTACTAAGCTCTAGGTTGGATACAAGCAGTTTGCATTGGACACAGTCCCTGTCCTGCCTAGGGTTTATGGTCTTAATCCCCACTTTACCCATGAGGTAACTGAGGCATAGAGAAGTGACGTGACTTGCCCAAGGTCACACAGCAGACAAGTGACAGAGCTGGGATTAGAACCCATGACCTTCTGACTCCCAAACCCAGGCTCTAACCACTGCACCATGCTGCTACCTCTACTGTGTTCACAGCACTGCTCCAATTGCTAGGGAAAGTAAAATGCAACAGAATTGATAGACACCATCCTTGCCCACAAGGAGCAAGAGGGAGACAGACATTAAAATAAATGAAATTAAAATAAAGATTAAATTGAGTATTAGAATATTTACATAAGTGTTGTGGAGCTGGGTTGAGCAACAAGGCACAAGTTTATAATTGATGCAGAAGGGAGGGTGGAGAAGGGGCGATAAAGGGCTTAGTTTGGAAATACTTATACTCCCTGAAACTTACTCTGTCACATTTTTCAATTACTTCTTCGCATGTGTGGATTTTTCAGAGCAATAAGCATACTGTCCACTAGCTAAACGTACTACTGGACAGTGTGGCTCAGTGGAAAGAGGCTCAGTGGAAAGAGCCCGGGCTTGGGAGTCAGAGGTCATGGGTACTAATCCCGGCTCTGCCGCTAGTCAGCTGTGTGACCTTGGGTAAGTTGCTTCACTTCTCTGTGCCTCAGTTACCTCATCTGTAAAATGGGGATGAAGGCTATGAGCCCTATGTGGAACAACCTGATTACCTTTTATCTACACCAGCGCTTAGAAAAGTGCTTGGCACATAGTAAGCGCTTAACAAATACTAACATTAACATTATTATTATCATTATTACTTCATGCATATAACTCCTTTGCTGCACTTGTCCCCTAATAACTTATAACATTTTCGCCCCACTTTGCTGTTACTTCTTGTAACCCCAAGCCGTGCTTACAAATTGCCTCTCCCTTTCTAAATGAAGTATTCTGCAGCTCTCTCCAACCCAAACTACTTATCTTTTTCTCTTTTTCCTTCTACACTACAGCTGTCCCTTTCCTCTGGGAACACCAAGTTGTGGATATTAAGGTGGAACCAAGAAAGATGGGAAGAGGCTTGAGAGGGCACTGCCGATCCCCTTTCCCTCTTTGTCCTAGTCACTATGCCAGGGGAAGAAAAAATTGTCCAAAAATAAGCATTCCAGGAATCCTGCAGGAGAAATAGAATTAAAGACCCAAAGGAGAAGGCAAAACATCCCCAAAATTCTGGGTGGATGGAGAGGGATTTCAGTGAGCTGCGAGGAAGGTGGGGGACGTGATCATGAATGATTGGGGTAGAAAGGCCCAGGTTTCTCTGACCACCAGCATTTATGAAAGCAACATGATATTATTGGTTCTATGTAGATAAAAACTAGCTATGCTATGATTGGACTACTGAAAGTAATCATCCAGATTATTTGGCCACTACTCACATAGATAACCCTCAAGCATGGACTTATTATGTCTTGTACAGTGCTCAAGATTAAATCCATGTAAACTTCATTCAGGCTTTTTGGGCTACATTTTGATTAGGTGCTCCTTTTCCTAGGTTTTATGTGATAGGTGAATATTACATAAACGTTACACATGCTATTAGTGGATCTCATGCATAAACTCCCTTTTATCTGAAATCATTTATGATTTGCACATTTTTTTCTTCACTATGTTTTCTCCTACATTTGCAAAATGAATAATTTGGAGAAAAATGATTTTGTTGATTTACCAGATTAAATAAAACGATCCAATGATTTGCAGTTTTGAAGAAAGTAATATCGTATGTATTTTATTGTGTAGTCTAATTTTCTTTAACTTTTTTCATTACCTTTATATTTCTAACATTTTATATTGGAACATTTTATGTTCTCTGTAATAGATCACTGCTCAATCTACACATTTCAACGTTTTCCCACTATTCACCCAAAATATATTTCATTTATCTTTAAAATTACTTTCAAGTTTGTCATAAAAAATCAAATGATTGATATTTAATCTTTTTGAGTAGAAACCCGATATATTTAATCATGTACCAGAATTCTTATTTTCTAATAAATTTCACCCCATAGCAAGGAAAAGAACCATTATACAAATGAAAAATATCATAGTTTTCATCAGCTATTTCTGAAGGCTGGCGAGGTAGCATAGCCTAAGAAAAAGAGCTTGGAATTGAGAGTTAGCAGATCTGCATTCTAGTCTTGGCACCACCAATTACCTACTACATGACCTGGGAAAGTCACTTAACACCTCTGTACCTTGGTTTCTTCATCTGTAAAATGGGGATAAATGTCTCTTTTTCCTTTCTTTTAAATTCTGAGTACCATGTGAAGCAGGGACTGTACCTTATCTGTTTATCTTTTATCTAACCCTGAGCTTAGTACAGTCCTTGTGTTGTATCATTAATCTGAACTCTCCATTTTTGATAATGTTGCTATATGAATAATAACCACTTAAAAATTATCTAATTTCAGATTATGAGCCTGCTAATGGATAGGGAATGTATCTAGCAGCCACCTGTGTATTCTTTCCCAGTACTTTAGTAGAGTGCTCTGTACAAAATAGGTGCTTGATAAATATAATTACTACTTATCAAAAAGCCTGAACTAGAATTGCCAACCCTCAGGCAAAAATGTCTAATCATCTATAATCATCAACAGGCCTGTACTCATAAAGACAATGTCTATAATGGTGCTGGATCCCATGGCTACAGGGATGGTTACTTGGGCTATATTCTTGACCTGTAAAGTCTGGCTCTCCTATTTGCTGGGATTTTGTCACTAGCAAATACCTCCTTGTAATTTGTGCATATGTTTGTCCAAGCAAATGCAGCTGACTACTTTTTTGCACTATTGGTATCTGGATAAATTTTGATCAGATACCTTTGATTAAGAGGAGAAATGTATGACCTATCACCAGTAAGTAATGCCCTTGGGTTATTTTTTGCCATTGTGATATCAGCATATCTGCCTTCGGAAAGCATTTAATTCTCCAGCCCTGGGCCTTATTCTGGTGCAGTTCAGAATGTTTTTACTGTGGTTCATTAAATTCATATTGTTCCTTTAACATATTTCTCTGGCATTTTAAAATGCCAGTTTCTAGGCCTCTATACTAATAAAGAACTTACATATTTACAACTATGACTAGTGTAAATCTTTGATATCTTTAGGGAAATTCTGTCTAAAAAATTGTCTATATCCCCTTAAGTCAGGAAGTAGGCCTTGTTCAAAACTGCAAACTATAGAAACTTCTGAATGTTTGAAACCTTTGGACCTTCCTTGGAAATTAACTTGCTTTTATTTGTAACAATTGCTTAATGTCATCAGATATAGAACAGGATGCTTGGGGCTCTCTATCCCAAGATGCCTCATTAATTGGCCAGAGGCATCACATTCATATTGTAGAAGAGTGAGTTTCTCATAATAATGACCTGATTTCACTGGATATGGTGACAGTCGACTTTAGGATAATTGGTGGATGTTTGTAAAAAAAAAAAAAGTTGTCAGAGTTCATCTTTTAATGAGGTCAGTGAGAGGAACATAGACAAAAGAAAGAGTATAGCACAATTGGTAGACACATTCCATGTTGGAATTGTGACTTTAGAAAATATATGTTTATATAGATACGTTTGTGTAAATTCATATATGCATATATGTGCAATATATAATATCTATGCATATGAATATAACTAATATTCACTTCAATTTTGGAGTCTTATAATTGTTACTACTTTTCAAACCGTTCTCTCTGTATGGCATATGCCATTAATAGCTGTTTTTCATGTTTTAAGTGTACAAGTAATATATTCCATATATTAGAATCTTTGACATAATTCTAAATTGACCTTTGTGTCTTTCGTTTTCAATGTTGGACAGTATATTTTTATGCAGTTTTAAACTTTTGGTTTACTTTTTCTTTTGACATTATGAATTATCTAGTATTTGTATCTTCTTATTAATGTGTGGCTAATGAACATACAATAAAAATAATGATTTCCAGGGAACCATCCAAGCACCTTTGATCTAAAACTTTTGCTAAAGATGGACAAGATCAGGTCATATTCAAAGAATTAATAATGTTGTTTTACTTTTAATCTTGCTACGCTGTTGTTTTCATTGGTATTTACTGAATCTCTTCATTGAAAAGCTATGCATTAATTAAACTAAATTGTTTTCAGGTTTAGTTAACAAAGCTCCCATTGTTCTCAATTTATTTCCCATGAAATGAAGCAATTACACAACTTAACCCTGTTAGAATTATATTTTGGTGCTTATTCCTGAAAAATATAAATCCATATTTACTGTAAAACTTCCTTTTAAAAACATACACTATTCATAGAATATATTTCTACATTCCTTTTGGCATGGACCTGTAGTTTATTCCTTTTAAGAATCTATTATGCTTCAATACAAAGATTTATCTGTAAAACAAAAGAAATCGCTGCAAAGCTTATGTTGGTATTTTTTATGTTGGTATTTGTTAAGCGCTTACTATGTGCCAAGCACTGTTCTAAGCGCTGGGGTAGATACAAGGTAAACAGGTTGTCCCATGTGGGGCTCACAGTCTTCATCCCCATTTTCCAGATGAGTGAAATGACTTGCCCAAAGTCACACATCTGAAGAGGGATTAGAACCTACGACCTCTGACTCCCAAGCTCAGGCTCTTTCCACTAAGCCACACTGCTTCTCTTGTATTATGCAAAAGAGAATGTGTATTTAAATCTAAATCATATTTATTGCTTCATGCTATTTGGAATATGTTGGGCTTTATAGAACAGCAAAATAGATTTTGCATTTCAAGTGCATTTAAAGATGATGGTATTTATTAAGCACTTCCTATCTGCCAAACACTGTTCTAAATACAGGATAATCAGAATTAACAGTTCTTGTCTAATATGAAGCTCACTGCCTAAGATGGAGAGAGAACAGGTGTCTTATTCCATTTTACAGATAAAATACCAACTTTACCCAGATTCAAACAGGAGGTGGAGCCTCCTTGGTGGCAAGATAGATGAGATAGAGGGACAGACAGTAGGTTGGCCTTAGAGGAGCGAAGTGTGTGGGCTGAATTGTAGTAGGAGGGTAGAAAGGTAAGATAGGAGGGGGAAAAGTGGTTTTAGTCATTTAAAGTCAATGGTAAGTTTCTGTTTGATATGGAGGTGGATGGACAACCACTGGAGGTTCTTGAGTAGTGGGGAAACATGGACTAGAGTGGGATCACAGGAGGCAAGGAACTCAGCAAGGAGGCAAATACCTTAGTCAAGGTGGGATTGGATAAATGCTTGGAGTAACATGATAGTCGTTTGGAAGGAGAGGAAAGGGCAAATTTTAGCAATGTAGTGAAGGTTGAACCAAGAGGAATTTGTGACAGATTGACTATAAGTGAATGAGAGAGATGAGTTGATGATAACACCAAGGTTAGAAGCTTGTGAGACAGGATGGAGGTGCTTTCTTCAGGGATGGGAAAGTCAAAAGTGTGGTTAGGGTTTAGTGGGGAAGATAACGGGTTCTGATTTTGATAAATTAAGTTTGAGGTTTTGGTGGGACATCCAAGTAAAAATATCCTGAAGGCAAAAGGCAGTGTGACACTGCAGAGAATGAGAGAGATCAGGGCTGGAGATGTAGATTTTTTTGATTCATTTGCATAGAGATGGTAGTTGAAGCCATGGAAGCAAATGAGTTCTCCAAAGAAGTGGTCTTAGATGAAGAATCAAAGAGGACCCACAAATGACCCTTGAGGAATGTCCACACTTAAAGGGTGGGAGACAGAAGAGTAGCCCATGAAAGAGACTGAGAAAGAGCAGCAAGAGAGGTAGGGGGAGAACCAAGAGAGGAAAGTGTCAGTGAAGTCAAGGTTGGATAATGCTTCCAGGAGCTAGTGTCTGAGGCACCTGAAAGATAAAGGAGGATTAGGATAAAGTACCAGCCATTGGCTTGGCAAGAAGGAGATCATTTGTGGCTTTTGAGAGCACAGTTTCTGTGGACCAAAGTGGGGATAAGCCAGATTGGAAGAGGTCAAAGACAGAATTGGAGGAGGAGAACTGGAGAGAGTGGGTGTAGATCACTCGCTCCAGGATTTTGTTGAGGAATGATAGGAAGGAAATGAGTGAAAACTGGAGAGGGCTGTGGTATCAAAGGAGGGTTCTTATACGATAGGGGAGACATGAGCATGTTTGTAAGCAGTGGGAAGGAAGCCATCTGAGAGTGAACAGTTGAAAATGATGAGAGGTAAGAAGAGAGGAGCCAATGCTTGATAAGAAACCAGTTCATCTGATTTCCAGGGTCGTGCTCTTTCTCCTAGCTCATATTGCTTCTCCATGATATAGTTTCTATATTAAATGTTTTGTATGACCATGATCATATGCATAGCTAATTGAGTCAAAGATATTGATAGAAATGTTCATGTTCTCTCTCTACTCTCTAATAAAAATTGGGGCTTTTAAAGTGGTTACTATATGCCAAAAACTTTATTAAGCAATGGGGTAGTTACAGTAATCATGTTGGAAACAGTTCTTGTCCTACATAGGGCTCACAGTCTTGATAGAAGGTAGAGTAGGTATTCCTCTCTTGAATCTCCATTTTTACAAACAAGAAAAGTAATACTTGTCCAAGATCACACAGCAGGCAAGTGACTGAGCTGGAATCAAGACCCAGGCCCTCTCCCTCAAAGACCCATGCTCATTCCACAAAGTCATCTACTTTCCATGGATACTATCAACTGGAAGGAGATAGCAATATTACTTATGGGGGAACAGTTCCCAGTTTATCAGGGCAAAATCACTTTTTTCAGTTCCCATGAAGGTTAAAATCTAATTGCTAAGCTACTCTGCCTTCACTAAATCACTTCTGATAGGTTTTTTTCTGGTCCTGAACTGGTAAAATGAATAATGGTTAAAGTGAGATGCCCCTGATGTAAACAGTCATAAAGTATACAAGACGAAAAACATCTTTATCCATCAATACTGGTAAACAACCAATATAGACAGCTATTTGTTGTAGCATTGAAACTTCTAAAATGAAAAGACCCAGAAAAATGCACAATAAATAAATGATTGTGGGTGTTTCACAGATTCATAAAGCTGAAATATATTCAGAAGAGATGAACTAATGCATCTTTCTGCCTTCCAAAAGGTGAAGTTTTGATCCTGTATTTAGGACCACTTAGAGCATTCTTTGAAAGATTCATCACAAGGATAAAAATTACTCACACTGCCTCCATTTCCCCTTTATCCCACTATAACACAACTGAAAGGGGGCAAGAGGTGGTTCCCCTTCATTCCAGTGGGCATCACTATTTCTTGAAATGATTTCTGCTTTGGTTTCAGTCACTTGTATGCACCTATATGCTTGGTGATTCTGTCATTTGTCTATCTATACTCATTTGTGTGTTCGAAGTTTTCATTTGGGTTAAACTTGTCATTTGGATATTTTGCTTTCCAAATAGTTTTTGTTTTTTCTTTCTCCATTCAATCCCAGGGACTAAAGTCAAGAATAATACTTTTGTCCTTTTAATCTGCATTGCGAAGAGTAAATTGTAAATTTCCCAATTAACACTGAATTTCAGGTGGTATTTTCTCTTTACATGAACCTATTAGGCAAAGTTGAATCAGAGCAAAGATGAAGTTTGCTTATGTACATAAGCTTTTTAAATTTTTTGCCTCCCTGAGTCACATCAAAAAACAAAATCCTAATAATTATCTCTTTTCTATAGCAGTGAAAAGAATTTGCCAATAGGGGAAACATGAGCATGTTTGAAAGGAGTAGGGAAGAAGGCACTAGAGAGCCAACATTTGCAATTGGTGATAATGGGGGGAAGAAGGATAGGGCCAAGTGCTTTGATAAGATGTGAAGAGATGGGTTAAATGTGCAGATGAAGGGGGTGGATTTTGAGAGAAGGAGGGAGAATTTCTCTTGAGATACTGCTGGGAAAGATGGGAAAGTTGAAAAAGGGCCAGGAGGATGGAGGGACTGTATTCATTCATTCATTCATTCAATAGTATTTATTGAGCTCTTACTATGTGCAGAGCACTTTACTAAGCGCTTGGAATGAACAAGTCGGCAACAAATAGAGACAGTCCCTGCCGTTTGACGGGCTTACAGTCTAATTGGGGGAGACAGACAGACAAGAACAATGGCAATAAATAGAGTCAAGGGGAAGAACATCTCGTAAAAACAATGGTCACGCCACACATCCTATCCGTTACCAAGACCTGCCGGTTTCACCTCTACAATATTGCCAAGATCCGCCCTTTCCTCTCCACCCAAACGGCTACCTTACTGTTACGGGCTCTCGTTATATCCCGGCTAGACTACTGTGTCAGCCTTCTCTCTGACCTCCCTTCCTCCTCTCTCGCCCCGCTCCAGTCTATTCTTCACTCTGTCAAGAGCGGGTTTTTTTAGGATGGGGGAGACGTGGGCATGTTTGAAGGCAGAGGGGAAGGAGCCATTGGAGATTGAGGGGTTAAAAATAGAAGTTAAGGAAGGGAGGAGGGCAGGGGCAATGTTTTCAATAAGATGAGAGGGAATGGGGTCTGAGGCGCAGGTGGAGGGGGTGGCATTTATGAGGAGGGAGGAGATCTCCTCTGAGGATACTGCAGGGAAGGATGGAAAAGTAGGGGAGAGGGTTGGTCGGGGGGGAGGGGAGAGGTGTAGGGGTGACTTTGGGGAGCTCAGACCTGATTGTGTTGATTTTTGTGATGAAGTAGGTGGCCAGATCACTGGGGGTGAGAGATGGAGAAGGGGGAGGAACAGGGGGCCTAAGGAGAGAGTTAAAGGTCCGGAACAATCGGCGGGGGTGACGGGCATGGGTGTCGATGAGGGAGGAGAAGAGGTTTTGCCTGGTGGAGGAGAGGGCAGAGTTAAGGCAGGAAAGGATAAATTTGAAGTGTGTGAGGTCGGCTTGGTGCTTGGACTTACGCCAGCAGCGCTCGGCAGCTCAAGCATAGAAGCGTAGGAGGTGGACAGAAGAGGTGATCCAGGGCTGTGGGTTAGTGGAGCGAAAGCAGCAGAGGGAAAGGGGGGCGAGAGAGTCGAGATGAGTAGAGAGGGTGGAGTTGAGAGCGGAGACCTGATCATCAAGAGTGGGAAGTGAGGATAGGGCGGCAAGGTGAAGAGAGATGCTTTTGGAAAGACGGATGGGATCAAGAGAGCGGAGGTCTCTGTGGGACAGTAACAAAGATTTGCAGGGGGAGGGGGTGTGAGAGATGAGGCAGGTGAGAAGGTTATGGTCAGAGAGAGGGATTTCAGAGTTGGTGAGGGAGGAGATAGTAAAGCGGTAGGAGATGACGAGATCGAGGGTGTGACCGAGTCGGTGAGTGGGCGCGGTATGGTGGAGTAGGAGGTCGGGAGAGTCGAGGTGGGATAGCAGGCGGGCGGCAGAGGAGTCGTCGGGTACATCCATATGGATGTTGAAGTCTCCGAGGATCAGAGTGGGCAGAGAGAAGGAGAGAAGGAAGGTGAGAAAGGGGTCTAGGTGGTTGAATAAGTCGGAGGTGGGACCAGGAGGGCGGTAGATGACAGCGACAAGTATCTGGAGGCAAGCAGAGGAGATTTTAGGGAGGTCACACCTGATGGTTTCAATTTTCTCAATAAAGTAGATGAATGGTAAGATCATTAGGGGTGAGAGATGTAGCAGAGGTGGAAGAGGAGGTTTGAAGAGGGAGATAAATGTCTGGAATAACTGGGGAGGGCAGTGGACAAGGGTGTCCAGAGTTGTCTTCTAATTCTCAATGTATGTTGCTGCCCTACTTCAATATTATGTTATAGAAACAATGGCAATTAAAAAATATTACACTGGGTTATCTAGCCCAGCATTCTGTCCCTGAAAAATGGTATTGAGTATTATGGAAGGAGAAATATGATAAGCTGCCCTACTTGACATCCAAATATGTGGTTTACGATGTACTTTTTGTCATCTCTAATTATTTCTCTAGTTTTTGAGTTGGCAATCTTTAGGTGTAGAAGAGCCAAATAAAATATTGAGCCAATGTGCACAAAGAACTAATCTTACCATTTAAACACACACTGATATAACTAACTTCATTGTAAATCCAGTGGTTCAGACCATCATGTTCCCTACCCCACTCCAAACACATCTGCTTCGTAGTGGCTGGGCTAGATTAACCACAAGAGTTCAAGACTATTGCAATACACAGAGAAGAGCTTCCTAGTGCTGCATGGTGGTTCCCTAAGCCCTGTTATCTCCCCTCCTCTTGTTCCTTCCCTCAGCACCCCCAAACCCTCTAACTCCCAGTTCCAAAGATTTGCCAGGCTTGAGGAAGCTCCCAGGAAGCATGGATTTCCCTGACAGAAAGGACTGGAACTCCATCTCTGGGTAGAATTGTATAAGGATTACCTGGTCCAAAGAGTTCAGAATGACAGTCTGAGCAGAACAACCACCTGCCAGAACTTTGAACCTCACAGTGGGCTGTGAAATGTCAGGTCACTGTGGTCAGGGAATGTGTCTAACAAATGCTTTATATTGAACTCTCCCAATCACTTAGAACTGTGTTCTGAACACAGTAAGCAATCAATAAATACAATTGATTAGTTGATTGATTGTATATCCTTGGTGAAATAACTCCTGCAGATTTCCCCACCTCGTGGCAGGAATAGCTGAAAAAAGCTCAGGGTCCCCACACAATTATGATTTTAGGTAGTTTATATAGGTGGTGCTATGCCCAATTGCAGCACAATGCATTGTGGGAATGTTCAGGAGGAGTCTTTCAGCCTAATGTCGTGGGAAGCATTCCTGCACCTCTCCTGTTGGGGAATCACATTTAGGAAGGGAAGTATGTGACTTGAGAGAAATAGTTTGCTGATCTCTCTCTAATCACTTACTATTAATCTATCATACCTTAATCTATTTAGTGCCTATTTGAGCCTCCTCACATCTCTAACTTTTCACTTTATTAATCTCATTATGGGTTTCTAACCCATTAATTTATCTAAACTCTCTTTATATCCACTGACATTCTTTGTCGGAATAAGTAACTTACTGTTACTTAATTTCAAATATTACCTCTGTGCAAAGAAGTGTGTAAGTATATTTTTAATCATCTAAAGCTATCACCTTCATTCTTCAATAGGTGTCCTCTCAATTTAATTCTGTGGAATTTGGAGAATGATATTGTGTTTATTCCTTGAGTATAAGTTCCTTGCTGGCTAGGAATGTTTCATTTTATTTGTTTTGTACTTTCTAAGTGCTTATTACAGTACACTGCATAAAGTGGCTCCATAAACTGTTACTACTAGATGATTTTGTAACCTTCCGCATTCATTTTTCAAACTGAAGAGACTTAGTCTTTAGTTTTTTGGAAGCATTTGATTTTCCCTTGACCATTCAAATTTCTTTGTCTCAGTCCTCTTAAGTCATCTTCTACAATGTAATGACCAAAATTTCACTCAACGTTTCAGTTTAGGATGTATAGTATATTTTGTGCCTTTTTAAAAAAGTTTCTGTTTGTGAAGTCTCTCAGGAACTTTCTTTATTGGCCATTCCAAAATATAGAACATTTGCGTTTTAAGGATGGGAACAGATGAACAGGTCAAAAATTGCTGTGTCTATATCAGTGAAAAATCTCTACAGTATATTTTTATTTTCTAGGAGCAGCTCCCTCGTTTCATTTCCAATCTACAACAATCATCTTGATCTTTTGAAATTCTGCATAATACTCTACTCTGCAATAAAATACTATAAAAATAGTCCCTGCTATTAACAACATTAGTAAATTTCTCTCAAAGACACAAGGTTATCCCCAGCACCCATATCACTGCAATTTCTTTTGTAGTTTGTGAATATAGTAATGGACTTTTTCCTTTTTGGTCAAGATACCTAAATTTCACACTCATTGTTTACTGACGAAAAACCAATTAGTAAATCCATGGTTTTTATGATGGTACTGTTTAACTGTTACTGAACAATAATAGATTGAGCCATCCTTCATTATCTATTTACATCTCATAGAGAGTCTTTTTGCTATATTCTTGCATTAAAGCTCAGACATTTGTCAGTCCATTTTTTACTCAGATTATACTATTCTTTCCCAGCATATATTGACTGATAAGACTGATAAATCTTCTTATGGTTTTTATTCTGCTATGGATATAAGATTGAATAAGCAGACACTGGTTTAAGAAGCTAAATTTCTAGCTTTTCTATAGTCATAGCAAAAAAAGCTCTGTTAATTTTTGCCCTTTCTACTGAAAGAGTCAACAACTGTAATACTCAAAGCTTATCTTTTTTATGCTTGCTCTGTGAAAGAACTAAAAATATTGCTACTTTTTAATTTTCAATTTTATGGTGCATTTGGTAATTGAAACAATAAGGGCTTGGTGAGGTAATTAAGTCATTTTAAAAAGTAGCTATTCTAATTATTCTTAACCTTCATTTATAAGATTTTGCTAGAGTTGGCGAATGCTATAGAAAATTATTTTTAGAGAATGGTGACCAGCCATTATCCATTCCCAAGGGAAACAGATTATGAGAAAATGGACTAAATGTATAATGAGATGGCTTTATAAAGAAAGCTATGATAGAGAGTTTCTTGATTGGGTGTTATGATGCACTGATACAGTAAGTGATGTAGGAAAAGCTCCTTCATAAAAGGACATTAAAAAGGAATGATGTTCAACTTAACTGAGTATCAAGATCTTAACTCCACAAGAAATAGCTATGAAAATTAGAGTGTTTAAAGTTCTGCCCAGGACTCTAATAGAGGCTTATCTTAAGTGATGTAGGAAAAGCTCCTTCATAAAAGGACATTAAAAAGAAGTGATGTTCTACTTATATGACTATCAAGATAACCCACAAGAAATAGCTGTGGAAATTAGGATGTTTGAAGTTCTGCCCAGGACTCTAATCGAAGCTTATTAGCTGCCATTCTATATCCATTTTTAAGAGAAAATATCAAAAAACAAAAGATTCACAAACAATAAAGACAATGGAAACATATGATTCTAGCATTAATAAGGACAAGATAACAGAAGTTGAAACAACAGATGAAATTGATCCCTAAGCATAAATTTCTTATTACTTTGCAACATAGTGTAATATTTTAAATTATGTCCTATACTAAGATTTACATTACGTTCTGCAGGCTGCAAGTCACCGGACTTTTTGCTGAGTGACTATCGTTACAGTCACAGTTCAGGTGCTGATTATTAAATATCCTTCAATTAAAGAACATTCAAATCCTACCTTGATATTATATTTTTAAAATGGATGAGGTATAAGGATTTTATAATAAAAATTCTTTGAAATAAAAACTCAAATATTTTATAATTCATTGAAACTAGTTATATAAAAAACATTGCATTAGTGCATTCTAATAAAATAAAACACATTGCTGCACTCATTTGATATGGAGTATATTGCTTTTTTTGCAAGGAGCTACATTATTTGTTTTAAACAAAGTAATTAATATCTGATATAAATCTTTTATACAGAGACTTAACGTGGAAATTCTGTTTTTTTAAAGAGTTAATTCTTCTATCATATTTATTGAGCACTTACTATGTGCAAAGCACTGTACTAAACATTTGGGAGAGTACAATACAAAAACACAGACATTCTCTGCCCACAAAGAGCTCACAGTCTGGATGGTGAGACAGACATTAATATACACAAATAAATAACAGATATATACATATGTGCTGTAGGGTTGGGATGGAGGATGAATGAAGGAAGCAAGTCAGGTTGAAGCAGAAGAGAATGGGAGAAGAGGAGAGGAGGGTTTAGTCAGGGAAGGCTTCTTGGAGGAGATGTACCTTCAATAAGGCTTTGAAGTTGGGGAGAGCAATTTATCTATCTGATATGAGGAGGAAGGGCATTTCAGGCAAGAGGTAGGATATGGGCTAGAGGTTGGGAGTGAGATAGACCTGATCGAGGTACAATGAGAAGGTTAGCATTAGAGAAGCAGTGTGTGGACTAGGTTGTAGTAGAAGAGTAGCAAGGTGAGGTATGACGGGGCAAGGTGATTGAGTGCTTTAAAGCCAATGGTGAGAAGTTTTTATATGATGCAGGGGTGAATGGGTAATAAGTTTCTTGAGGAATGAGGAAACATGTTCTGAAGGTTTTTGTAGGAAAATGATCCAGGCAGCAGAATGAAGTATGGACTGGAGAGACAGGAGGCAGGGAGGTCAGTAAGAAGACTGATACAATAATTAAGGCAGGATAGGATAAGTGCTTGCATTAATGTTGTAGCAATTTAGAAAGAGAGGAAGGTGTGGATTTTAACAATGTTGTGAAGATAAAGCTTACAGGATTTGGTGATGGCTTGAATATTTGGGCTGAATAAGGAATAGGAGTCAAGGATAGTGCCAAATATACAGGCTTCTGAGACTGGAAGGATGGTGGTGCCATAAACAGTGATAGGAAAGTGAGGTGGCTGGACAGGATTTGGGTCAGAAGATAAGAAATAATTTCAGTTTTAGTCATATTGCTTGAGGTGATGGGAAGACATTCAAGTAGAGATGTTTTGAAGGCAGGAGGAAAGGCAATTGTAAAGAGGGAGAGAAATCAGGGCTGGAGATGTAGATTTGGGTGTCATCACCATAGATGTGGTAGTTGAATCAATGAGTTTCCCAAAGGAGTGGGAGTAGATGGAGACTATACGGGGACCCAGAACTGAACCTTGAGGGACAAACACATTTAAGGGATGGGAGGCAGAGGAGGTACCTCCACACCTTATCTCACCTTGGCTTCACAGACTCCGTCCTCTCCTGGTTCTCCTCTTATCTCTCTGGCTGGTCATTCTCGGTATCCTTCGCAGGCGCCTCCTCCCCCTCCCATCCTTTAACTGTTGGAGTTCCTCAAGGGTCAGTTCTTGGCCCTCTTCTGTTCTCCATTTACACTCACTCCGTTGGTGAACCCATTCGCTCTCACAGCTTTGACTACCATCTCTACGCAGATGACATGCAGATCTACATCTCCGCCCCTGCCCTCCCTCCCTCCCTTCAGGCTCGCATCTCCTCCTGCCTCCAGGATGTCTCCACCTGGATGACGGCCCGCCACCTAAAACTCAACATGAGCAAGACTGAGCTCCTCATCTTCCCTCCCAAGCCTGGTCCTCTCCCAGACTTCCCTATCACCGTGGATGGCACGACCATCCTTCCCCTCTCTCGGGCCCGCAATCTCGGTGTCATCTTTGACTCGTCTCTCTCATTCACCCCACACATCCTATCCGTTACCAAGACCTGTCGGTGTCACCTTTACAATATCGCCAAGATTCGCCCTTTCCTCTCCACCCAAATGGCTACCTTACTGCTACGGGCTCTTGTTATATCCCGGCTAGACTACTGTGTCAGCCTTCTCTCTGATCTCCCTTCCTCCTCTCTCGCCCACTCCAATCTATTCTTCACTCCGCTGCCCGGCTCATCTTCCTGCAGAAATGCTCTGGGCATGTCACTCCCCTTCTTAAACACCTCCAGTGGTTGCCTATCAACCTCCGCTCCAAACAAAAACTCCTCACTCTAGGCTTCAAAGCTCTCCATCACCTTGCCCCTTCCTACCTCTCCTCCCTTCTCTCTTTCTACTGCCCACCCTGCATGCTCCGCTCCTATGCCACCTACCTCCTCACCGTCCCTCGGTCTCGCCTATCCCACTGTCGACCCCTGGGTCACGTCCTCCCGCGGTCCTGGAATGCCCTCCCTCCTCACCTCCGCCAGGCTAATTCTCTTCCCCTCTTCAAAACCCTACTTAAAACTCACCTCCTCCAAGAGGCATTCCCAGACTGAGCTCCCCTTCTCCCTCTACTCCCTTTACCACCCCCCCCTTCACCTCTCCGCAGCTTAACCCTCTTTTCCCCCCATCTCCCTCTGCTTCTCCCCGTCTCCCTTCCCATCCCCTCAGCACTGTACTCGTCCGCTCAACTGTATATATTTTCATTACCCTATTCATTTTGTTAATGAAATGTACATTGCCTTGATTCTATTTAGTTGCCATTGTTTTTACGAGATGTTCTTCCCCTTGACTCTATTTATTGCCATTGTTCTTGTCTGTCCATCTCCCCCGATTAGACTGTAAGCCCGTCAAATGGCAGGGACTGTCTCTATCTGTTGCCGACTTGTTCATTCCAAGTGCTTAGTACAGTGCTCTGCACATAGTAAGCGCTCAATAAATACTATTGAATGAATACCTATGAAAGAGACTGAGATAGATAGATAGGCCAGATAGATAGGAGGAGAACCAGGAGAGGACAGAGTCACTGAAGCCCAGGTTGGATAATATTTTCAGGAGAAGGGGTGGTTGACAGTGTCAAAGGCAGCTTTGAGATCAAGGAGTATTAGAATGGAGAAGAGGCCATTGTATCTGGCAAGAAGGATAACATTGGTGATCTCTGAAAGGGTGGTTTCTGTGAAGTGAAGGGGATTGGAAGTTGGGTTGGAGGGGATCAAGGAGAGAATTGGAGGACAGAAACTTGAGACAGCGGATGTAGACAGCTCCCTCAAGGTGTTTGGAGAGGAAGATAGGAGGGAGATGGGGTGATAACTGGAGGAAGCCTTGGGGTCAAGAGAGGGTTTTTTTTTAGGATAGGGGAGATATGAGCATGCTTAAAAACAGTGAGAAAAAAAGCCAGTGGAGAGTGAATAGTTGAAGATGACAGTTGGGGAAGGAAGAAGGGAGGTGAAAATGTTTAGATGAAGTATGAAGGAACAGGATAATAATTATTATGGTATATGTTAAGCACTTAGTGATTTGCCCAAGGCACACAGCAGTCAAGTTGTGGAGTGGGATTAGAACCCATGATTTCTTGACTCCCAGACCTGTGCTCTATGCACTATGCCATGCTGGGATCAGATGTGCAGGTGGAGGGGGGACATTTTGGGAGGAGGCCCAAGACTTCCTCTAGAGATATTCCTGGGAAAGATGGGAGAGTTCAATATTGGGCAGGGAGATTATCAGGAGATTTTATTCCTGATAGTGTCAATGAGTTCTTGTTGGCCTTTAGAGAAGCAGTGTGGCACAGTCGAAAGAGCACGGGCTTTGGAGTCAGAGGTCATGAGTTCAAATCCCAGCTCTGCCACTTGTCAGCTGTGTGACTGTGGGCAAGTCACTTAACTTCTCTGTGCCCCAGTTACCTCATCTGTAAAATGGGGATTAAGACTGTGAGCCCCACGTCGGACAACCTGATTCCCCTGTGTCTACCCCAGCGCTTAGAACAGTGCTCTGCACATAGTAAGCGCTTAACAAATACCAACATTATTATTTTCATGACATCAAGCACACCCATTGTCTCCAAATGAAACAGCTTAGGATATTTTGCCAGTTCATCTACTCTATTTTGATGAGCCCATTGTTGGGTAGGGATTGTCTCTATTTGTTGCCAAATTGTACTTTTCAAGTGCTTAGTACAGTAAGCACTTAGTATAGTAACGTACTGTTGAGTAAGCACTCAATAAATATGATTGAATGAATGAATGCTTCCGTTGGATATATTCAGTGAATCAATCAGTGGTATTTATTGAATGATAATAATAATAATATTTGCTAAGTGCTTACTCTTTGCCAAAACTCTTCTAAGTGCTGGGGTAGATACACAGTAATCAGGTTGTCCCAAGTGGGGCTCATAGTCTTAATCCCCATTTTACAGATGAGGTAACTGGAGGCACAGAGAAGTTAAGTAACTTGTGCAAGGTCACACAGTTGACAAGTGGCAGAGCTGGGATTAGAACCCATGACCTCAGTCTCCCACACCCGTGCTCTTTCCACTAAGCCATACATTGAATGCTTATAATGGGCAGCATATTGTACTAAGCATTTTGGAAAGAATTCGTAGACATGAGCCCTGCCCATAAGAGGCTTGGAGTCTAGATATGGAGACAAACATTAAAATGAATTACAAATAGAGAAAATTGCAGGCTATTAGGTTATGTACAAAAATGCTGTGGGTCTGAGGATGAAGTGAATATTAAGTGTTTAAAGGCATAAAGATCTGATTCCATAGGTGATGCAGAGGGGAGAGTGGATGAGGAAATGAGGGTTTAGTTGGAAGGCTTCCTGGAGGAGATGTGATTGTAGGAGGGCTTTGAATGGGGGGAAAGTGATGGTCTATTAAATGTGAATGTGAAGGGAGTTCCAGGACAGAGAGAGGTTGTGCACAAGGGATCAGAAGTGGTATGGATAACAACTAGGTACAGCATACAGACTGTCTATAATAAATTGCCTTATAGTGATTCTTCTAACTACTACTAGACTCACCTACCTCCATCCATCCCACTTCTCAAGCCAATGTCTCTGTTTCCTTAAAAATACTATAAATGATATATAGTATGTTGGGCATTTTCTGATTGACCCTTTATTTGCTTCAAATTTATTCATCACATATTTTTTCAATACTCAATAATACTTAACAACTTGAACTTATTGTTCTATAGTATAACCTGTATTCAGACAGAGTAACTGTATAACTGAACTTGGATGCACTTGAATCCTCACTAAGATATATAGACCTGGCAGGCTGAGGCAGCATCCTATATTTTTATATTATACTATATTATTATTTTATATACACACACCAAAGACATCTCCATTTAAGCATATCCAGTTATAATCTAACCCACGAAGTGTACAATGATTTTTAGCACAACTGTCCCATAGAATACCTATACTATATCCTGTAGTGAGAAGATTTTGACCATGCTGTACCTGTCTAGTCATATGATATGATATGATATATCATGATTCTAACAAGTGCCGATTAGTTGAAAACATAATAGGTCAGGATTTTAAAAATTGTTGTTCTTCTTGATTCTTTGCTCCTGAAGCCTTTAAAGTTATATTATATCTTTTTTCAGAACAGAAATTGGGGAAAATTAATAGAGAAAAATAGTAGAGTTGTTGAATACAGTACCTTTTTAAATTAAGGTATACCCACATCTCTTTTTTGCCATGAGAAGCATGATATAGTGGTTCTTCAGTGCCCACCCTCCTGGGTTCAGTTCATGTCACCCTACTCTTTAAAAACTGCCATGTTCTCCCATCCACTTCCATATTAAATAGAAACTCCTTGCCATTGGCTTTAAGGCACTCAATCAGCTGGCTCTAGCCTATCTTACTTCACTGATCTCCTACTACAACCCAGTCCACACACTTTTTAACACCAACCAATTCTCATACCTTGATCTTGTCTATCTCTCTGATCTTGTCCTTCCTCTGGCCTGGAACACTCTCCTTCTTCAAATCTGACACTCCATCCCTCTCCTCACTTTAGAAACCCTCCTAAAATCACATCTCCTCCAAGAGGCCTTTCCTTACTGAGCACTTCTTTACCCTATCTGCTCCCACCCCCCATCCTTAGTGTCAAGACACTTGGCTGTGTACCTCTTAAACACTTTGATGCCACCCCAGTCTCACAAAACTAGTGTAAATACCTTATACTCTATTATTTACCCTATCTGTACTTTATTTTAATGTCTGCCTTTCCTAAAAAACGAGCTTTGTGGGATTTTAATTATTATAATTGTTGTTATCAATATTAATCATCAACCCAAGTGAATGTCTGTGCCTTTTTTCTAAGGCCCAGATGCACTGAGTCCATAATTCTCTCGTAGATTATAGTCTGAATCTCGATGGAAATGAAAAGATTAAGTCTGAGAAAGACATCTAGATTTTTTAGAGGGATTTTAAAGCAAAATTAGCTTTATTAATTTAAATAAAAGTTCTTACACATGTAGGAAAGGTGGTTTTTACATCAGTAAATCTTGTCCGCACAGTAACCTGAATGACAGACTTCCTTCACCTTGATTCATATATATCCTCATTAAAATTACATCTCTTCCAAGAGGCCTAACCCCAACTAAGCCCTCATTTGCCTAGCTCCCCTCCCTTCTGCATCACCCTGGTATGTGGATTTGTACTGTTTAAACACTAGATAGTCACCCCAAACAACACTTACATAGATAGCTGTAATTTACTCTAATGCATATTTCCCCATCTACTCTTTAAGGTCCTTGTGGGGAAAGAGCATGTCTACCAACTCTGTTATATTGTACACTTCCACATGCTTAGTACAGTACTCTGCACACAGTAAGTGCTCAGATAGTATGAATGACTGATTGATTGATAGCCTAATTCTTTTCCCAAAGTGGGGAAAAAACATCTTTTTACCAAGTCTTCCTGCTCCCATAAAACTTGCAACTGAAAGAAAGGACTGCAAGAGGCAAACACTTCCTTCAGCAAAGCAAATAAAATTATTTATGTGTTCTCAATGTGGAATGGACTGTTGCACAAAGCAATTTTAAAACACATTTATATGACTAGGTAGGATCTTGTCAACAGCAGCACTACACACTTATTCAAGTCATGGAAATGAATGCTTCTTTCTATAAAGTATGGTTTTGACTACAAATTTTTGTAAATGATACATTTTATGATAGAGAGATCATGAATGTCCATATTTCAAAAGATTATGCTTGTTTATATGCAAGACTCTTATTACTTATTATTTTTCTGAGACATAGTTTCAGTGCACCCACTGTGGATATGTTTCCTAATCTGAAAATGCAGACTTTGTAAGGTTTCAAAATTACAGCTGCATTTGAATTCAAGAAGCATGAAACAGTGACTTGGCATTTGGTTGACTGAGAAATAACTGGTGAATGACTGAATCATAGGCCCGTAAGTGAAATTTAGAAATTGAAGTAGTTTTGGCTTGCAGTGACTTTAAACTTTATTTATAGCTCAAATTTAATCTATCACTGAGATTAGACTTTTTTTATCTAATATTCCAAAGGTAATTAGAAGACTGAAAATATTCAAATGTTTATGCTTTGTTTTGTTATCCAATAACCATAAATTTGGTAGTAGTGTTCTAAAGAACACATACTGGACCTAAGAATATTCCCTTTATAAATTTTGCGAACAAATAGTTGACATTAAGAGAATAAATTTTATATTTTATATCCTGGAAGCATTGCCCCGTGGACAGTATAGACTAATGGTTGAAAAGACTCATTTCTACTGTCCCAATTTGTCAATAAAATCTAGAAGTTAATGAAATATGCATTGATTTTAATGGAATATTAGACAGGAAAGAATATTTGGGATGAAATTCTTTGTGAAAAATATCAAAACATAAAGGTTTCTATTTTTCCTTTCTATATGTTCAAAACAATTGACTGAACAGTAGTCTAGGACAAGACCATTTGTAAAGGTTTAAAGTACCTTATTTTTTTTTCCTTGTGTGCATACAGATATATAAAATATCACTAACCTTGATGATATGCACACCTAGGTAAAATTTACGGTGGAGATAGAAGTGACTGGGAAAGGGTTAGGGTTTTGTGTTTCAAAAACAGAAATGGATATTTTTCCTTGAAAAGAACCAAAATAAATGATCCATCACTTTATAGCTATTTAGAAAATAGTGACCAATCCAAAATTTTGCCATAGCATATTACATTCTGTAAAATGTCACTTTATTCTGTAATATGCTGATAAGTTTAATAAAAGGAGAAAGCAATAGAATAAACTCTTTGACTTCAGGAAGCTTTTTATTCTATCCCATACAAACTTCACATCTGAACTTTTGTTAGGAGCTGAACACTATGTGCAAAGCACTGTTCTAAGCACTTGGGAGATTATGATATATAGAAAAAAGAGAAAAGCTATTTCCACTCATGAAGAGTAGAAAAGGGAAAGCCCACAAATAAAAATAGGTAAAAACTGACCAAGCCCCAGAATATCAGATAAAGATCTACAATTTCTCAAGGTCTTTTCCAGATCTATGATCCCAAAGTCTTAGCTAACAGTACTTATTAGCCCCTTTCAGTAGAATCACTATTAATTTTTCCTATACATTTCTTTATTATCCTCAGTTTCCCTAATAAAAGTGCAATAAGTTTTGTGAAGGCATAGGCTAAAATTTTACATTCATTTTAAAGCGTGTAAACAATATCTCATATTATATTTTATTTCCCACAAATGGAGATATACTAGTAGAAACTATGAGAGATTTGCCCAGAAATTGGATCTACTTGACTAGAAACTCTCCACCAAATTGCAAACTCCTTGAGAGCAGAGTTTGTGTTTACCAACTCTTTTATATTGTACTCTCCCAAGTGAGTACTATAGTGTTCTACTTGCAGTTAGTGAGTGTTCAATAAATACTGCTGATTAATTGACTCATTATCTTAACAGTATTATTCATATTTGGGCAAATGATAAAGCCACAGAATAGTAGTGCCAATGAAGAAAAGGCAAGTGGAAACAAAACTTTAGCGAAAAAACTTCTAGTAATATTTCAAAGTTGAACCCTAAGAGCCAAAAACATTTGACAATATTCTGCTGCTCCCTCCCCAAAATTTTTACTTCATCATAGAGCAGATGCTTAGGTTTTGCAGTTTTTTATTGACCTCACATTTCCTACCCAGCAAACTGTGTTGCTCTGAGCTTTGCATCAGTGCTGATGAACTGAGTGTGACACCAGTAAAACTGCTCATGTAGTTAGATGTAGCTTCTGAAGTAGGTCTTACATCCATAAACAAGTTAGACACTACAACAGCCTTAGAGATTGTCATCTTGGTGTGCCTCATTTATTTCCCCTTGCTCCATTTTGCCACAATGCTCTGCAAAATGCAGAAAATCATTCTGGCTTTTAATTTCTAATTTCTACCTCTTTGTATATCGTTGCATCCATGGCTAGTGCACTGAATTAAGTAGTAGCAGAATTGAGTCATTAGCCTTTTTTAAGCACTTACTATGTACCGAGCATAATACTAAGCCCTTTATTGGATCCATTGGCAGCATTAAGTTCTTCATTGCCGATAAAACTATTTTGTTATGTGGTAAGTTTTCTGGGGGTTGGCTTATTATTTCAGTACTTAACAAGTGTTCAAAGAAAGTGATGCAGAACCTTATTATGCTTAAAAGTGGTAAGCCTGAGACCAGCCTCCTCTCCTGGAAACATTATCCACCTTGTGTTTCAGTGACACTGTCCTCTGATTTGTTCTCCTATCTCTCTGGATACTCATTCTCAGTCTCTTTCACAGCTCCTCCTCTGCCTCTCATATCCTAACTTTAGGAGTCCCTCAGGGATCAGATCTGGGTTTTCATCTAATCTCCATCTACACCCACTTCCTTGGAGAACTCATTGTGTCCCATGGGTTCAACTTCCATCTCTATACAGATGATTCCCTAACTTTTATTTCCAGCCCTGATATTTCTCCTTTTCTGCAGTCCCATATTGCTGCTTGCCTTTAGGATATCTCTGCTTGGATGTCCCACCAACATAGCAAAATTAATATGTCCAAAACAGAATGCCCTATCTTCCTACCAAAACTCTGTCCTCCCTGTGACTTTCCTGTCACTCTAGACACCTATACTATCCTTCCTTTGTCACAAGCCTGTAACCTTAGTGTTATCCTTAATAATAATGATAATGTTGGTATTTGTTAAGCGCTTACTATGTGCCGAGCACTGTTCTAAGCACTGGGGTAGACATAGGGGAATCAGGTTGTCCCACGTGGGGCTCACAGTCTTAATCCCCATTTTACAGATGAGGGAACTGAGGCACAGAGAAGTTAAGTGACTTGCCCACAGTCACACAGCCGACAAGTGGCAGAGCTGGGATTTGAACTCATGAGCCCTGACTCCAAAGCCCATGCTCTTTCCACTGAGCCACGCTGCTTCTGTCTCTGTCCCATTCAACATACTTATTCAACCTGTTAAATTCAGTCTATCATTTATCTATCCTTTCATTTCAAACTTCACAACATCTATCCTGTCCTCTCCATCCAGACTATTACCATGTTGTCCCAAACACTTATCCTGTCCCATCTTGACAATTGCACAGCGTTCTTGCTGACCACTCTGGCTCCAGTCTTTCCCCAAATCAGTCCTTACTGCAGTCAGCTGCCAAGATTTTTTTTTTTTTACTATAAAACCACTCAGCCCATATTTCCCCACTCTTCAAGACTTTCCAGTGGTTACTTATCCACTGCCACATCAAGCAGAAACTCCTTACCATTAGTTTTAAAGGAATCCATCACCTTGTCCCCTCCTATCTTACCTCTCTGATTTCTTATTACAACCCAGGCCACACATTTCACTCCTTTGACAAGCTACCCACTGTAACTTAATTCATTCATTAGTACTTACTGAGCAGAAAACTGTACTAAGTGCTTGGAATGTACAATTTGGCAACAGATCTTCTTAGAGAAGCAGCTTGACTCAGTGGAAAGAGCACCGGCTTGGGAGTCAGAGGTCTTGAGTTCTAATCCCAGCTCAACACTTGTCAGTTGTGTGACTTTGGGCAAGTCACTTTACTTCTCTGTGCCTCAGTTCCCTCATCTATAAAATGGGGATTAAGACTGTGAGCCCCATGTGGGATGACCTGATTACCTTGTATCGCCCCCCCCCAGAGCTTAGATCAGTGCTTGATACATAGTAAGCAACTAACAAATGCCATTATTATTATTATTGTTATTATTATTATTATTTATTCTTATCTCACCACTGACCTCGCGCCCACATCCTGACTCTGGTCTGGAACTCTCTACCTCTTCATAACCAATGAATGATCACTGTCTCCACCTTCAAAGGTCATTTTTTTAATGGTATTTGTTAAGCACTTACTTTGTGCCAAACACTGTACTAAGCACTGGGGTAGTTACAAACTAATCAGGTTGGACACTTTTCATGTCCCACATGTGGCTCACTGTCTTCATTACCATTTTTGCAGATGAGGTAACTGAGGCACAGAGAAGTTAATTGATTTGCCTAAGGTCACACAGCAGACAAGTCGCAGAAACAGGTTTAGAACCTAGGTCCTTCTGGCTCCACGTTCCCCCGCACTATTCATTAGACCATGCTCCCCTACGTCTCTCTCTCTCTCTCCAGGCTTGCATCTCCTCCTGCCTTCAAGACATCTATAATTGGATGTTCTCCTGTCATCCCAAACTTAACATGCCCAAAACAGAGCTCTTTATCTTCCTACCCAAACCCTTTTCTCTCTCTAACTTTACCATCACTGTAGATGGTAACACCATCCTCCCATCTCATAGGCCCCTAACCTTGGCATTATCCTTGACTCCTTTCTCTCATTCAACCCACATATTCAGTCTGTCACCAAATCCTTCGGTCCTGCCTTCATAACATAGCTAAAATCCACTCATTACTCTCCATCCAAACAGCTACCACGTTAATACCATCACTCATCCTATCCTTCCCATTATTGCATCAGCCTCCTTGCTGATCTCCCAACCTCCTGTTTCTCCCCCACTTCAGTCCTACTTCATTTCCCTGCCTGGATCATCTTTCTTCAAAAATGTTCAGGACATATCACCCCCTTCCTCAAAAATCTCAGGTGGTTGCCCATCTTCCTCCAAATCAAACTCCTAACCATTGGTTTTAGAGCACTCCATTACCTTGTACCTTCTTACCTTACATTGCTTCTCTCCTTCAACAACCCAGCCTGCATACTTCACTCCTCTAGTGCTAACTTTCTCACTGTGCCCTAATATCTCCTCTCTCGCCACCTACTGCTGCCATATGTCCTGCCTCCTCAAATCGTACAGACAATTACTCTCACCCCCTTCAAAGCCTTACTGAAGGTACTTCTCCACCAAAAGGCCTTCCCAGATTAAGCCCCACTTTTCCTCATCTCCCACTCCCTTCTGCGTTGCCTTGAGTTGTTCCTTTTGCTGTTCCCCTGCACTTATGCATATGTCTATAATTTTATTTTTATTGATGTCTGTCTCTCTGACTCTAGTCTGTGAGCTTGTTGTGACAAGAGAATGTCACTGTTTCTTGTTGTATTGTATTTTCCCAAGGGCTTATTAAAGTGCTCTTTACACAGTAAGTGCTTAATAAATATTATTAATTGAATGGATGAATGAATGAATGTTGTTTTCCTTCTTAGAAGCAAATCTCCTTCAAGAGGCCTTCCTGGACTAGGCCTCATTTTCTTTTCTCCTCCGTTATTACACTTGCACTTGGATTTGAACCCTTTGTTCATTCCTCAGCATCACAACGCATTCATGTAAATAATTCATTTTGTTATTAATAACTGTCTCTCCCTCAAGACTCTAAGTCCCTTGTGGGCAGGGAATGTGTCTACCAACTCTGTTATACTGTACTCTCCCAAGTGTGTAGTGCTCTGCATACAGTAAGTACTCAATACATATTCATTCAATAGTATTTATTGAGTGCTTACTATGTGCAGAGCACTGTACTAAGCGCTTGGAATTGACAATTTGGCAACAGATAGAGACAATCCCTCCCTAATGATGGGCTCACAGTCTAAACAGGGAAGACAGACGGCAGAGCAAAACAGAACAAAACAAAAACAAGACAACATTTTCACGATAAATAGAATCAAGGGGATGTACATCTCATTAACAGAATAAATAGGGTAATAAATAATATTACCATGGGACACAGCGGATAGAGCCCGGGCCTGGGAGCCAGAAGGACCTGGATTCTAATCCCGGCTCCGCTGCTTGTCTGCTGTGTGACCTTGGGCGTGTCACTTCACTTCTCTGGGCCTCAGTACCCTCATCTGTAAAATGGCAATTAAGACTGTGAGCCCCAGGCGGGACAGGGACAGGGATGTCCAACCCGATTTTCTTGTAACTAGCTCAGTGCTTAATATAATGCCTGGCACATAGTAAGCTCTTAACAAAAACCATAATTATTACTATTATAGGCAGATTAAAGATTAATGAGGTTGTACACAGCCTACACCCCAAATGGGACTCAGTCTTAATTCCCATTTTACAGATAAGATAACAGAGGCCCGGAGAAGTTTAAGCCATTTACCCAAGGTCACACAGCAGTTTACGTGATAGATCTGGGATTAGAACCCAGGGCCTCTAATTCCCAGACTGGTGCTCCATCCACTGGACAACCCAGTTTATTCCCCCTCCTGTGGGACAGGTATTATATTACCGTCAGATTGTCTCTACCTAAGCATTAAGTGCATTGCAAGAATTTAAATTACCGTTTGATTACTTACTATTATTTCAGAATGTATACCATTCAGTAGCTTAAATATCATTTTAAAAGAGTCTCACTTTTATCTTCCAAACTTGCTCTTACAGGGAAAATTGCTTTCAAATCTATTTATAACATCTTCAGAAGCAGGCAAAGTCATAGCGGTTACAATAAAAAAGATCTGCCAGATTCAAATACCAACAGTGAAGTGCCGTTTGCAAAGAGCTTTTCATGAAAAACAAAATTCTGAAAAAAGTAATCTCTTGCATTATTACAACTTTAAATAAAGTATACAGACCAAACTCAAGCAATTTAAAATGGGAAAAACAGAGGCATGATGCCTGTCCAAAGGTTGTTAATATATATATATATATAAAACAATTTATCTTCATACTTGAAAATAAAACTGTGAGATGTAGGTTTTTAGACTTTCTTCATAAATATAACTTTCACTGTTCTATAAATATAAGGAAATGATAAAGTATAATGTCCATACTTTACCAAAAGATATGTTCTAAATGTAAAATTTCAATCAAAACTATTTTTTAAACAGCTGATGGTCAGGAATGCAAAAGTAATTGCACATCAAAGCCAAAGAATGAAATGAACAGGCTGGCCTGGGGTATGACCATTTACTTAAATATTCAAAAATGCCTCATCAATCTAGTATGAGACACACTGCACTCAAATTTAGGAAATTGATTTGAGCATGTGAGAAATTACAAATTATTGAACAGGAGTTTGAAATACCTTCCATCTTCTATAAATCAAACTCCTGGGACAGAGCATGCCAATATTTGTCTCCTATGGAGAGATTTTTGGAGATGTTTAATGGCCAGGCATGAGCATTTCAATTTCCTGTTTTTCCTCCTTGCCCCTCATATTTCTGCCTTTGCCTTTATATTCAAAATATCCTATAATTAAAATCAAATAAAATTATTTCATAAAGTCTTGAGCACAAGGCTTTGGGGACTGCTGCCGACATTTTTAGCTTCCATTTTATGAGACTGGCATTTAAATGAAATTAAAAAAATTAATAATTAGAATTTTTCTTCTATTATTGGCTTCATGAGATATTTAAACAAATCTCTTAAGAAGGCAGTTTTCAATATGACTTTTCTAAAGTGTCTTGTTAGCATCCTTTGGATTACAATATGTGGATAATTCGATTTAAATGGGTTCCTTCCCTGACTGGCCTTGAAGCAGGAACAGATTTGCTCTATATTTGGTTTAAAGACAGGATTGCCTGGTGGTGGAAGCGATTTGAGAAGCCTGCTACAAAGACCTTCAATGATGTGAATAATCTGTTGGGTTTGAAAATTTTGGTCTTTTCATCTTTGCCACATTCTCAATGTGCTCTTTAAAGCTGTTGGAGTTCATATCTATCAATAGTGGAAAATATGAAAGTATGCCCTTGAGGGGTGGGGGGATGGGGGGGACGTTTATGTGTGTGTGTGTGTGTGTGTGTGTGTGTGTGTGTGTGTTTTGAAGCTGTAGCTGCAGGTGTGTTGTCAGTAAGAGCAGGTGTTTGTCGAGGTAGGAGGCAAGCCATTTAAAATGGGCTAGTGACAGGCTTTTTGCAGAGGAATCAATGAGTCAGTTGTATTTATTGAGCACTTACTTTATGCAAGGCATGTATTAAGCTGTTGAAAGAGTACAGTATAACAATATAACCCACACATTCCCTGCCCACAGTGAGCTTGGAAGAGAGCTACATCAGCTTGCCCTGCAGCCCAGAGAGGATAATGGGAACTCCTCAGGTCCCTGGTTTGGGGATTCTGACATGTAGGCCAAAGAAGCTGGAGCAGTGGGGGTCACAGGCCAGCTTCTCCCTCTCTCCAACCTGGAGCCACGCATGGCTTTCTACCTTACCTGCTGCAGGCCTGGTCCTAGGTCATGGCCTTGGGAAGGGTCTGACTCCACTGGTAAAGGACAGGGATATGTCCTGTGTAAACCAGTTCTGATGAATTACTGCCATATAAGGCACCTCTATCTGATCCACCTTCACTCTGAAGGGGTTATGGTGAGGTTATAAACCATTGTTTATAATTGTTTACCCTTTACCCCTGACATGAGCCCTGTTCTTTGATTGGCCCTTGCTGACAGGCTCTGAAACTTTGTCAGAGACAAAGAAAATGTCTAGGCCTTACTGCAGACAAGATCCATAACTTAACTGAAATTTTATTACAGAGAGATTCTGTCTCATTTTGGTGTTTCCTTTAACATGGATTGCCCTCATGTTGTACAGTTTACTCAGTGTTTTGATTAACAAAAATTTAGCAAACACTAATTATGCTTTGGAAGCTACTGTTTTCAGTCATTCAATCATATTTTCATTCAATCTTATGCATTGAGCAAGTACTGTCTACAGACACTGCAGTAAATAAACGGGAAAGTACACTAATAATCAGTGACATTCACTGCCCACCACAAGCTTACTGTTGCATATTTTCATAGGAACAAAATTATCCAAACTTTACGGCTCTGTCGTACAGGCACCTGTAAATCAACATCATAATAATTGTAGTATTGTCATGGCACCTGAGAACCAGCTTTGATCTTTTCTATCACCATCTCATCTTCTTGCAACTTGAGGGAATTAATGCCATTGTTTTAATTGTTAAATTTCCTGATTTTGAAAAAGTATTTTCAGCTGCATATTTTTGCTCATAGAAAAAAAGAATGACTTCAAAAATTATAAAATCAAATTTAACGTTTAAGGGTGGGCCATTATATAAGGGCTAGAAATACCTCATGCTAGAACCATAGAGAGGCCAGGTCCAGCCCACACATCCCAAACTTATTGGACACTGTAGGCTGGCATATAGCTTAGCCCAATTCATGTCTTCTTCCCTTCTTCCCACACCTCAACTCAGTTGGAAGTCTATAAACCCTGCCAATGTACTGCTAATATTGTACAAGCTAATAAATATGTTTTTGTTATTTATGTCATGAAAGCTGTGCTTTTGTGCAGAAAAATATTAGGGGAAAAAGTGAGGAATCTCCATTTAAAGTGCATTCTAAAAGTTGCTCACTGTAGTGACCAACATTTTGAAATGATTAAAAAAACTAAAATGATAAGGGAAAAACTTTCACTCACTGATCCTTCATGTTAAATAAGAATACCAACCTACTTCAAAAATATGCAGTTGTAAAATGTCTGGAAAAAACTCACAAAATGGATAAATTTTTTTAAAAAAAAATTGTGTACATTTTAGAAGAAAATAGCTATGAATATAATGAATATGACTTTTAAAAGAACAAATCATATTAGACCACTCTCATCTCCTTCAGAAACAGTGCTTGAAAATTGCGGGAAACCAATTAGCATAATGCATTATGGCTTTAGTAAAACTTCTGATTCTTTTTTTTCTGACAATAATAGCCTAGGGAGTTATTACCTTGATCTGGTTTAGTTGTCAGCCCTCAAATTAGAAAAACATTCTCTTTGCACTTTTTGCTTTTCCTTTTAGCAAATTTTAAGAACAAGGATGGGACAATGAATTCTATGAAAAGAAGTCTATTTTTTTTGTTTGTTTTGTTTCACATAGGGCATGTGCTACGTTTTTATGAGAAAAATATTTCATAAATGAAAATAGAGAAGATTATTATACTAAATAATGGGAAGGAAAGTGGAATTTTGCCAAAATAGAGATGCACACTGAAATTTCACATCACAAAGTAATGATAACTCAATTCACATTATATAGAAATTCATATGCAAATATAGTTTATCCTAAATAATGAATAAAGTGAAAATTTTTACAGTTATTTTCAAAACCCCCTCTAAAAAAATCTAGTACTTATTTGTATACGTCATCCTAAATGTTTAAAATCATGGTCTTCTAAATTTTTCATCTTTAAACCACTTCAATGGGGCAGACATCTACCTCAATTACCTCTGAGGTGAGGAATAGATTTTCTGCTCAGGAAAGAGAAATGGGCTATTGCTAGATTATGATGCTTCATTATGAGAAGCAGCATGGCCTAGTGGAAAAAGCACAGGCTTGGATATCAGGATAATGATGATGATGATGATGATATTGATGATGATATTTGTTAAGCACTTACTATGTGCCAAGCACTGTTCTAAGCGCTGGAGTAGACACAAGGGTAATCAGCTTGTCCCACATGGAGCTCACAGTCTTAATGCTCATTTTACAGATGAGGTAACTGAAGCACAGAGAAGTTAAGTGAGTTGCCCAAAGTAACACAGCTGACAAGTGGTGGAATGAGGATTAGAACCCACAACCTATGACTCCCAAGCCAATGCTCTTTCCACGAAGCCATGTTGCCTCTCACCAAAGTTCTAATCCAAACTCTTCTACTTGTCTTCTGTGTGACTATGAGAAAATCACTTGACTTCTCTGTGCATCAGTTGCCTCATCAATAAAATGGGGATTAAATAGTATTCCTACCTACTATGAGCCCCGTGGAATAGGGACTGTGTCCAACCTCATCAACTTTATAGAGAAGCAGCGTGGCTCAGTAGAAAGAGCACGGGCTTTGGAGTCAGGGATCATGGGTTCGAATCACGGCTCTCCCACTTGTCAGCTGTGTGACTTTGGGCAAGTCACTTAACTTCTCTGTGCCTCAGTGACCTCATCTGTAAAATGGGGATGAAGACTGTGAGCCCCACGTGGGACAACCTGATTTCCTTGTGTCTACCCCAGCGCTTAGAACAGTGCTCGGCACATAGTAAGCGCTTAACAAATACCAACATTAACTTTAATCTACCCAAGAGCAAAGAAAAGTATTTGGTGCATAGTAATTTCTTAGCAATACAAAAATGATGATTATTATCATTATTATTATTATTATTGTTATTATTCATGAGGTAGTCCATTTAATTTAAAACAGAAGCATTAAGCAGCAGTCATATGCCACACTCTCAGCAAATAAGTAGGTCAAGAGCTAAATGAGACACCCTTACCTAGAATTGAAGTCCCTACTGAGAGCTCACCTCCTCCAGGAGGTCTTCCCAGACTGAGCCCCCTACCCTCTGCTCCCACTGCCCCCTCACCCCCACCCTCTGCTCTTCCTCCTTTACCTCCCCTCAGCACTGTGCTCATTTGTATATATTATTTATTACCCTATTTATTTTGTTAATGAGATGTATATCTCCTTGATTCTATTTATCTTGATGATGTTGTCTTGTTTTGTTTTATTTTGCTTTGCTGTCTGTCTCCCCCGTTTAGACTGTGGGCCCATCACTGGGCAGGGATTGTCTCTATATGTTACCAAATTGTACATTCCAAGCGCTTAGTACAGTGCTCTCCACATAGTAAGTGCTCAATAAATACTATTGAATGAATGATTGAATTGAAGTCTCCTAATAATGATGGCCAAGACACCGGATATCACTATGGCTCAATTCTGGATCACTATGAGCCATATTTAGAAAAACTGACAAATATGAAATATTTCATGTAAGGTTTGACATTTTGATGAAGACTATTTTAATGACTATAAAAAGGATAATAAAATATCATCTAGCTATTAAATTTTTAAACATATTTTGAGTTTATTAACCGATTAAGCATAAAAATATTTATTACTATTGAAACATAGATTGAGTTACATCTGATTTTTACATAGTGATTAAAAGGAAAACATTCAATTTTGATATGTCAGAATATACATTTTCACTATAGGTCTTAGCTAAAATGTTGTGAGGAAGTTAGGAAGTTTGGTGTGAAAACATGGTGTTGGAAAAATTTGCTCATACTCATGACTCACTACATCAAGCATTGTAAACATTACAGCACAAATTTTTGCAAATTTTTGTGAGATTGCAACCCCCGCCTATCCCCTCCATGTTTTAGTAATGTTTAGTATGTTTCTAAAACTTGCCTTGTATTCCTATTCTTGGAGTCACAATACTACAATCCTTAACTTTAAAAAACCTGAAAGGCAATTGTTTCAAGTTCATTTATTGTACAGTCCTGTTTTCAATATGTACCTTCCATCATTTGTGACTCCCTACCACTGTGATCAGGTAACTGTTTTATAAAATCTCTTAGCAATGTGCTATGAATTTGATTAAAGGAGAATAATTTTAGTCTTCACACTTCCAATAATGTTTGACTAAAATAATTTGCTCTATTTTAAAGTTCAATGTACTGGACATTTTGAACCTTTTGCCTCATTAACTGCATTCATATTAAAATACCTCTCAATTCAAAAGGATGATAATTATAATACCTTGAAGCAAATGGCTTGTTATTGCAATAATTAAAACTAAAATGAGGTGCAGATAGTTTAAGCCTGCTGCTGTTTCAGCTACTTAATAGCAAATAATATTTCCATTGGTCACACTGATTTTCCTTCCCAGGTGAATTACCGTGTTGCATACTAATAGTGTTCTAATACATTTCACAATGGATAAAAATGCTTATGAGGGATTATTATTTAAAAATTGATTTTTTCTTTGGAAAAAACATATTGACAACAAAGCATGTCCTATACTGTCCCTTTTAAAAGCTATATAACTTATGAAAATGAGAAGCAGTGTGGCCAGTGGATAGTGTATAGGCCTGGGTTCTAATCCTGGCTCCATTTGTCTGCTGGGGACCTTGGGAAAGTCACTTAACTTGTGTGTGTGAGAGTTACCTCATCTGCAAAATGGGGATTAAGACATTGACCCCCATGTGGGATAAGGACTGTGTCCAATCTTCGTTCATTTATTCAGTCATATTTACTGAGTGCTTACTGTATGCAGAAAGCTGTACTAATCACTTGGAAAGTACAATACAGCAATAAAGAGAGACCATTCCTGCCCACAACAGGCTCACACTCAAGAGGAGGGGGTGAGAGACATGAGTTCAAGTAAATGGATATCAATATAAATAATTAAAATTATATATACATACATATATATATATATATACACATAAGTGCTCTGGGGTGGGCAGAGAGGGGGAAGAGCAAAGGGAGTGAGTCGAGATGATGTGGGGGGGAGGGGGAGCTGAGGAAAAGGGGGTATAGTCTGGGAAGGTCTCATGGAGAAGGTGTGCCTTACGTAGTGTTTTGAAGGGGGAAGAGAGATTATTTGGCATATTTGAGGAGGGAGGCCTTTCAGGCGAGAGGTAGGACATGATCCAGGGGTCGGTGGTGAGGCAGGGGAGATTGAGGCACAGTAAGAAGGTTAGCAAGAGAGGAGAGTGTGAGGACTGGGATGTAGAACAAGAGAAGGGAGGTGAGATAGGAAGGGGCCAGGGGCTGGAAAGCTT
Organism: Ornithorhynchus anatinus; assembly: GCF_004115215.2. Lineage (NCBI taxonomy): Eukaryota > Metazoa > Chordata > Mammalia > Monotremata > Ornithorhynchidae > Ornithorhynchus > Ornithorhynchus anatinus. The sequence goes on from NC_041728.1 coordinate 80,920,039, forward strand.
TAAAGCCAATAGTGGCGAGTTTTTGTTTGATACGGAGATTGATAGACAACCACTGGAGATTTTTGAGGAGGGGGTGACATGCTCTGAATGTTTATGTAGAACAATAATCCGGCCAGCGGAGTGAAGTATGAACTGGGTTGGGAAGAGGCAGGAGGTTGGGAGGTCAGAAAGGAGGCTGATTCTGTAAACCTGTCCGGATAGGATGAGTGATTGTACTAACGTGGTAGCGGTTGGGATGGAGAGGAAAGGGAGGATCTTGGTGATGTTGTGAAATGAGACCAACATGTTTTGGTGATGGATTGGTTATGTGGGTTGAATGAGAGACCGGAGTCAAGGATGACACCGAGGTTACAGGCTTGTGAGATGGGAGGGATAATTGTGCTGTCTACAGTGATGGGAAAGTTTTTGAGGGAGAGGACAGAGTTTGGGAGGGAAGATAAGGAGCTCTGACTTGGACATGTTGAGTTTGAGGTAGTGGGAGGACATCCAAGTAGAGATGTACTGAAGGCAGGAGGAGATGCAAGTCTGGAGGGAGGGAAAGAGAACAGGGGAGCAGGTGTAAATTTGGGTGTCACCCACGTAAAGATGAAAGTTGAAGCCATAGGAGTGAATGAGTTCTCCAAGGAAATGAATGTAGATGGAAAATAGAAGACGACTGGGAACTGAGCCTAGAGGGCCCCCTACAGTTAGGGGATGGGAGGTGGGGGAAAAGCCTGTGAAGGAGACTAAGAAAACCAGTCAGAGAGAAAAGAGGAGAATCAGGAGAGGATGTTGACAGTGAAGCCAAGGTTGGATAACATATTGAGGAGAAGGGGATGGTCTAAAGTGTCAAAGGCAGCTGAGAGAACGAGAAGGATTAGGATGTAGTAGGAGCCATTAGATTTGGCAATCCACTCCGTCACCAAAACCTGCTGGTCTCACCTTCTTAACATTGTCAAGATCTACCCTTTCCTCTCCATCAAAACCACTACTTTGTTAGTACAATCATTCATTGTATCCCAACTGGATTACTGCATCAGCATCCTTTCTGATCTCCCAACCTCCTGTCTCTCCCCACTTCAGTCTATACTTCACTCTGCTGACCGGTTTATCTTTCTACAGAAACGCTCTGGGCACATCACCTCCCTCCTCTAAAATCTTTAGTGGTTCCCTATCAACCATCATATCAAGCAAAAACTCCTCACTATTGACTTCAGAGTTCTCCATCACCTTGCCTCCTCTTTCCTCACCTCCCTTCTATCCTTCTACAGCCCAGCCTGCACACTCTGCTCCTCTGCCACTAACCTCCTCACTGTGCCTCATTCTCTCCTGTCAGACTCCCAAACCCTAGCCCACATACCACCTCTGGCCTGGAATGTCCTCCCTCCTCATATCCACCAAACCAGCACACTTCCCCCCTTCAAAGCCCTACTGAAAGCTCACCTCCTCCAGGAGGCCTTCCCAGACAGACCTCCCCTTTTCCTCTTCTCCTCTTCCCCTCCCCATCACCCTGACTCCCTCCCTCTGCTCTACCCTCCTCCCCAACCCACAGCACTTGTGTATAAATGTACATATTATTCTATTTCTTTTATTACGTATACATATATATCTATATAATTCTATTTATATTGATGCTATTGATTCCTCTTTACTTATTTTGTTTTATTTTGTTGTCTATCTCTCCCTTTCAAGACTGTGAGCCCATTGTTGGGTAAGGATTGTCTCTCTTTGTTGCCAAATTTCACTTTCCAAGTACTTAGTACAGTGCTCTGCAAACAATAAGCGCTCAAAAAATATAATTGAATGAATGAATGGTGACTCTTTAGAGGGTGGTTTCAGTGGAATGAGGCGGGAAGAAGCCAGATTGGAGTTTGTAATTACCAAAGTGTTAAATTCAGTGCCTGGCACATAGTATGTACTTAACAAATGCCATAAAAAAAGAAAGTAATGTACCAGGATGATAAGCTCTCCTATAAATATAGGGTAATTTTATATTTCTCACTCTGATGGTGAATTAATCATCAACCACACAAAACATTCTAAAAAACCTAAGGGGTTTACACTGGTCCTGGGCTCACATCTTGTAATGATCTTGTGAGATTTATTTTGTTAAACTGTAAGAATGGCTATGCTGGTAAAATGGCAAAACTGCCAGCTTCTCCTCTGGAGGTTTAAGATCTAACATCTATTTCTGTAGTGGTGATGTTCTCCAGTAACAAGGACAGAGTTCCTTTATTTGGGAATATAACCAGAGGAGGAGAATACAATCCTTTCCTTCCCCACAGTCTGAAGATCACATTGGAGTAAATTCTTCTCTTAAATTCCAAGAGTAACTGGTTGCATTGAAAGGACTTGGTATGGACTGTATATACTGTAATACCTAAGTGTAATATTTAATGAACCATACCATATTTTCCAACTTCAGTTTATAGTCATTTCAACTATCACCTGTTGGCTAAATCTATCATTTGGAAGTGAGTGACAAGAATACATTTCAGAGGTTTATTACTGCTGGATGCAGATGCTTATATGTATGTACATCTTTGCTGGAGTCTTAATAGAGTCACATGATTTGTAAGGCTTGGTATTCCTTGATGACGTATCAGGGGCAGTGAATAACAGACCTCCTGCATCCAAGACACTCAAAAGTAATAAGGGAAGTTGAGAATCCAATAGGAAGCTCTACAAAAGTGCAAGTAGGCATGTCTAAAATAGTTCTCAGCCAGAATGATGGCTATCAATTAATGTTTAATCAATGTTACAAATGGAAAAAATATAAGAGAAGAGTCAAAAGTTGATTTAAAGCTTCATATGGCAATGCAGACTTTAGGAAATCCCCACCGAGCATGTAAGCACTGTACTTTAGGGCTTTTTTCTCGGAAAAGGGGTAGCTTCACAAATTCTCCAAAGTCAGTCTTTGTATCCCTGGCCTATTCTACCACATGTTGGCTAAGCGTAGAGAGAAGATAAACACAACCTATTGTCTCAGAGCAAAGCAGAGGTAAATCTTCTGGTAAGGTGAAAAAGCAGGTAGGATCAGATCAAAAAGCAGTAAACAGAAAAATACTTTTCAATTTTATCCACACTGACAAAAGCTTAACTATGTCCCAGAGGTAAGACATATTTCTATTTAGTAGTGAAAATGAACTTGTCCTTGACAATCCCAGTGACTTCTGGGAAATTTAGGGAGTTCATTTACTTCCTCTTCCATGAAGTTTATTTGTTTGTTTGGTTTTTCCTTTCTTTCCCTGTATCTTCCTACCCAAACCTGATTGTAGACTTTGAGAGCACACTGTTCTTACCCCCAAAGACTGCCATCTAACAGTTCTTGCCATATAGAAATGTATGTTAGGTAGAGAGTTCAAGGAATGCAGATTTACGAATTTGGTGATTCTTCCTCAGACCTGTTCTTTACCCCAAAGCAGACAGTTTATCTTCAGTGCCGACCTACTGTTAAGCTCACATATTTTCTGGATAAGGAACTCAAATATATAATTCTACCACATGTCTATATTGAATAGCCCACCTCAGGATCAAGAGAAGCTGTGTGGCCTATTGTCAAGAGCCCGGGCTTGGGAGTCAGAGGTCATGAGTTTGAATCCCGGATCGGCCTCTTGTCAGCTGTATGACTTGGGGCAAGTCACTTAACTTCTCGGTGCCTCAGTTACCTCATCTGTAAAATGGGGATTAAGACTGTGAGCCCCAAGTGGGACAACCTGATTCCCCTCTGTCTACCCCAGCGCTTAGAACAGTGCTTGGCACATAGTAAGCGCTTAACTAATACCAACATTATTATTATAAAACAAAATAACTCCCACAGAAAATATTCCTAAACTCCTTTAGTAAAAGTTTCTTAAATGTTCACAGAAATCCAAAATTAAAATTTCTTGGACATGTATTCTATAGGAACATTTTGGGAGATAATTTAGCAGAGGTTTAATTAGAACATGAACAATTCACATCCAACACAGATATCTGGGATCAGCAAAGATAAAATTCTACTTCATAAATTGACCTTCAGGAATAGGAATGAGGAGATTTAGAGTACATCTAAATCACAACTCTGTTGCCTGCTCCATTATTAAAGGTACATTTTTGTGCTTATTATATAGGGGCAACAATACAATGACAAATTGACGTCTTGTTCAATATCACATTATTGAAATAAAATTATCCAATACTATTGCATTGTGCTTCATATAAAGTTAAGCACATCCTGGATTTTGTAGAGACTTGCATTTGAAAATCCAATGATCTATAAAAACATAATGAAATGAGGCAAAAAGGTGATCTCTGAGGAAACACTAGTCACTGTTGCAATCTAGTGAACTGGGGTGGCATTCTTTGAGGATGACCATGAATCTAAAACTTTGAGTAGCAACTAGCCTCAAGCTTTAAAAGAAGTTATGGAAGCCCTGAACCAAGCAGTCTTTAAATGTTCATAGAGATTGCAATAACTAGGAAATCATTATTTAAAATGGTATCATGATTGAGATTGCCTTCTACCTCTTTTTTCTCTCTCATACTCTGCCTCACACACACACACACACACACACACACACACACACACACACACACACACACAGAGAGATACACCAAAGAACTTTCTCTCCCTTTCTCTCGCTCCCTTTCTCTTGTATGTGTGTGTATGTGTGCGTGTGTGTGTGTGCATGCGCGCGCACATGCGCCTATGTAGACTTTTTTTTATAAGGTAACACATGGATATGGATTTTGCTATTGTTTTCTCAACTACATCAAGAAGCAGTGTGGCTTTGTGGAAAGATCATGGGCTTGGGAGTCAGAGGTCATGGGTTCTAATCCTGGCTCCACCACTTCTCAGCTGTGTGACTTTGGGCAAGTCACTTAACTTCTCTGTGACTCAATTACCTCATATGTAAAATGGGGATTAAGACTGTGAGCCCCACGTGGGACAATCTGATCACCTTATATCACCGCAGGTGCTTAGAACAGCGCTTGGCACATGGCGCTTAACAAATGCCATCATTATTATTATCATTATTATTATTATTATTAACTAAGGATTTCTATTTTACCCTAGAAATTTTGAAAAACTAATTTGATTAGAACTAGTGTCATCTACTTTATTAATGAGGACATTCAAAAAATATGTTTAACTGGCTGCCAATCTTGTTACCCTTGCTTTGTGACTGGCAAGCTGAAAGAAATCAAACATTAAAAATAAGTAGAGCACGCCTCACCTGCATGAGTTATTTCTATGACTTTGTGTGGCCTAGTTGGAAGAACACAGGCCTGGGAGTCGGAAAACCTGGGTGCTAAACTGGCTTCACCACTTAACTGCTGTGGACCTAGGCAAGTCACTGAATTGTTCAGTGCTTCAGCTTCCTCATCTGAAAAATGGGGATTCAATACCTGTTTTCCTTTCAAGTCATACTTTGGCCTCCATGTAGTATAGAGACTTGTATCTTGTATCTACTTCAGGGCTTAGTATAGTACCTGGCACATAGTAAGTGGTTAACAACTACCACCATTATATTTAATGATAGTCTCAATATGAAAATAATCAGAATAGATTGGGTCAGTACCAAACCAATATGGATTCTAGTTAAGGAAGAGTTCTTTAAGAATTAGTTTTTTTCTAAAATTCAGTTTGCTTACTCTTGATGAAAACATTCAGAAGGTAAACAACAAATACCAGAAATAGTCTATGTCTGTGTCATTTGAAGTTGATGTTAAACCAGGATGAATTTCAGTATTGATATCTTGATGCCTGTTTACTTGTTACCGATTTGTACATTCCAAGCACTTAGTACAGTGCTCTGCACATAGTAAATGCTCAATAAATACTATTGAATGAATGAATGAAATTGTTGTCTGACTCTGCCCCTTTAGGTTTTGAGGTCTTTGTGGGCAGGGATTGTCTCTCTTTATTGCTGTATGGCACTTTCCCAAGCACTTAGTACAGTTCTTTGCACACAGGAAGTGCTCAATAAATACGATTAAATGAATGAATTTCCTAATTGCATGTTTCAATCAGAATATTTTGGAGCTTCTTACCATCTGCTACTAGTGATTTTCTAGGGGAATGACATGTTGAGATTTTAGGATGTATACTAATTGCACAGTACTAAGCACTTAGTACAGTGCTCTACAAACAGTAATCACTCAATAAATGCATTGATTGATTATTGTTTTTAACTACATTTATATTGTCAGTCACTTAAAATTGAATTCTGAAAGGTCTTTTAAGAAGATCTATCAAGATCCTTTAAGATCACTCTAAGAAGTTATAAAGAAAGCAGATATAACAATATGCTCATAATGGTAATAATGATAATTGTGGTATTCATTAAGTGTTTACTATGTGTCATGCACTGTACTAAGCACTAGGGTGGCTACAAGCAAGTCAGGTTGGACACTGTCCCTGTCCCACATGTGGCTCACAGTTTGAATCCCATTTTACAGATGAGGCAACTGAGGCAACAAAAAGTTAAGTGACTTCCCCAAGGTGACATAGCAGACAAGTGTCACAGCCTGGAATAGAACCCAGATCCTTTTGATTTTTTGGTGCTTTTAATGTGAGACTTGAAAAATAATAATCACTGCTTTTCATCCCTGCGCATCAAGTTTCATTTGGTTCAAGGTCCTGTACACTGCAGAACCATATTCACAGTATTATTTACATGGGATATGAAATATCATATATGTTAAAGTAGTGTGCAAATGTATATGAGCCTTAAACATTTGAGGTATCACTGCACAGGAACATCTTTAAAATATTCATGTGTGGGCAGTAGAAATTGGGATGAGGAAGGCAAAAAATTATGATGTCTATCCTGAGGCAAAGGATGCAAACAGCAGCAGTAATCATGGATTCAGGTACTTCAAATCTAGTTGTGTGAAATCAAGAGTAGAAAATCATCCAGGAGAGAAATATCATTACATAAGGAGGGTAGGACTGAAGTCCAGGGCATTTTACCTGATAAAAATACCAGTCCTTGCATAGGTTAGGGAACAGAACAAAACAACATCAATAATTTGATTTTCCAGAAAAAAGATCCAGAACACTTTTGAGGGGTAAGACAGTCTTCAGGGACAGAAAAGGGATCAGTGGGAAGTATATAGAGTAGAAGATAAGAAGCCAGTAAGGACACAAAGAGAGTGTGGGTTGAATGGAGTACTAAGAATAACTGTGAAGTGGAGATGAGGTAGAAAAAGAAAGGAAAGAGCTTGGAACTGGGAGTCAGCAGATTGCTATTCTAATCCCATATCTGCCATTTGCCCGGAGAATGATCTTGGGCAAATTACTTGATTTATGTGCTCGATTGAAGCCCCATGTGGGACAGGGGTTATGTCTGGTATAATCCTATTATATTTACCCCAGCATTTGAAACATAGTAGATGCTTAATAATAATAATAATGTTGGCATTTGTTAAGTGCTTACTATGTGCAGAGGACTGTTTTAAGTGCTGGGGTAGATACAGGATAATCAGGTTGTCCCACGTAAGGCTCACAGTCTTAATCCCCATTTTACAGATGAGGTAATTTGAGGCACAGAAAAGTTAAGTGACTTTTCATTCATTCATTCCATCAGTAGTATTTATTGAGTGCTTACTATGTGCAGAGCACTGTACTAAGCACTTGGAATATACAAATCGGCAACAGATACAATCCCTTCCCTTTGACGGGCTTACTGTCTAATCGGGGGAGACAGGCAGACAAGAACAAGACAAGAATTGCCCACAGTCACACAGCTGACAAGTGGCAGAGCCGGGATTCAAACCCATGACCTCTGACTCCCAAGCCCATGCTCTTTCCACTATGCTGACAAAAATTATCATATTAAAATTCCCATGAATGTTCAAGGACTAGTAGCACAATATTTGGTAAATTCAGCTTTATCACATAAGAGCGGGGTTACCCACCATCTGTAAATTCAGGCCCAGTCTGAAAAAAATTAGCTAAAATTTGTTGCATCTGTAGAGCTAGTAAAAATATTTCCATATGCATAAATGATAATGGCTGCCATATTGGAATAACAGCTGGATCAGATCCAGCAGCAGCATTGCTGAATTTACTACTGCCTTTTTATTGAAAACTGCATTTGCTTGGATGTAGAGCTTGTTGTGAGACTGGCTGACTGTTCCATAGCTTTTGATCTGTCAGTAATGAAGTTTTCAAGTCAGTTGTTTTTCATTTGTAATATTCGTACAAAGTATTTTCAGCAATTGGCAGTTCTGGATAAAAGTGTTTAAAGTCGATACCATACAATTTTAGACAGGCTTTATTAATGAAGGCAATTACTTTTCACTCAGAATTTAGGGGTTGATTATAAGTAAGGAAAATGTTCTGTTCTTTTCTTATTCAAGTCACCAGCTCTATTGTGCTGTACTCTCCCAAGCACGGTGCACACAGTAAGCATTCACTAAATACCATTGATTGATTGATATTAAGTAGTTTCCCCAAGTTATCCTGCTATTCAGCAAAGAAAAACTAAGTTAACTAACAGCCACAATTATTATAAATTCCTCTAATGTGCTGTATGAAAAAGGACAATTTCAGGGCAATTTATATACTGCTCCTAGGATGACTATTTTTTTGACATTTTATTCAATTAGTGAAGAGCATGAAAGGGACAGAGAAATGAAAATGAAATGAACTAAATAATGACGACAGCCATGAGGAGCATTAAGCTTTGAAAAGGATGGATGATTACCATTTCCAATTCAACTATACATAGAAAATCTTGCCAGTGAATTTTAGTAAATTTAAAGCCCCTAATAGGAAAACTATCTGAAGTTCAATTTAGTTATTTATTTTTAGCATAATATGAGAAAACTCCTGATTAGCAAGGTTACAATTGAAATGTATGCATTAAAGTGCTCTTATGTTTAAATCAATTTTAAAGTTTTTTCATGGATATGCTTGGGTACCTTTTTATTAAATTACACAAAAAATTGGTATTTTCAAGAATTGACTAATTTTTCATAGAAACCTGTTTTCATATAAGCTAAGAAAACAATGATCAATATTAATAATCAATTATAATTATTAAGTATTTACAGTGTGTAAAACATTGTACTGAGTACTGGGAAGGATATTTTTTCAGACACATTCCTTGGGCCACAAATATAAAATTACATTCACGTTATGAAAAAAATTTTTAGTCAAAGAAAGAAGTTGTTATCCACAATCTATGTTTTTATTTAATACCACAGAGTATGATAGTTATGCTCTTCTGTTTGTTTTCATGGCTTTGAAAATTGCTCAGGTTTCGCCTAAAGGTCCTGCTGCTACTTAATAATGTTGGTATTTGTTGGTATTTGTTAAGCGCTTACTATGTGCCGAGCACTGTTCTAAGCGCTGGGGTAGACATAGGGGAATCAGGTTGTCCCACGTGGGGCTCACAGTCTTAATCCCCATTTTACAGATGAGGTAACTGAGGCACAGAGAAGTTAAGTGACTTGCCCAAAGTCACACAGCTGACAAGTGGCAGAGGTGGGATTCGAACTCATGACCTCTGACTCCAAAACCCGTGCTCTTTCCACTGAGCCTCGCTGCTTCTCATTGAACAAATGAGCACAATTACTTTAGCTGCCTTTTAGCATAGAACTTTTGTTTAGACTTCTACCTATCGTCTTGGTGTTCTTTTGAATTGTTTTCAATTATCAAAGAGTTTCATTGAGAGATTCACTTTCTTTTCACCCAATATCCCCCCCTCCCCCAGGAGATTCAGTCAATCAGTGGTATATCTTGAGCACTTACTATGCGCACGGCATTCGCTATGAAGTAATCGATCACAGTTAAACAAGCAGGTTGTGATCATGGACTGGAATATTTCTATATGCATACTGGACATTTTCATTTACAAACCAATAGAAATACTCACCCCATCCTGATAAATTGCTTGGTCTTCATTGTCAGCATTAAAGTTTCCTTGCAATCTAAATTAACTTTTGCTCAGAATATGAATGTAGAACTTTTAATATTCTCAGAGTGAAATAACCTTTATCACATATCATATAAAATTAATAATAATGTTGGTATTTGTTAAGCGCTTACTACGTGCCGAGCACTGTTCTAAGCGCTGGGGTAGACATAGGGGAATCAGGTTGTCCCACGTGGGGCTCACAGTCTTCATCCCCCTTTTACAGATGAGGGAACTGAGGCACAGAGAAGTTAAGTGACTTGCCCACAGTCACACAGCCAAGTGGCAGAGGTGGGATTCGAACTCATGAGCCCGGACTCCAAAGCCCGTGCTCTTTCCACTGAGCCACGCTGCTTCTCACTGAGCCACGCTGCTTCTCGTGGCTCAGTAAAATTGTTCTGTTTGTCCCTCAAAATATCAATTAAAATCATTAATTTATTTTATAGTGCTAACATTCTTGTTCTTTTTAATTTTAATTTCTCTGAATTATGTGGTGATTGATAAACTAATGAAATTCATAGGTTATGGTCTCCATTCCTTTCTAGAATTTAAGAACCTATATTGATGGAAAATGCTGAAGTAGATTTTGTATTTATACTTGGTCTTATTGAATATTTAGAGATTTTTGGTTGCTGCCCAAGTTATAAGTCATCTCCTATGGAATTCCACAAAAAATGAGCTTTTACATATTTAATTTCTCTTCTTTGATTCCAAAGCTGCTCTTCAGAGGTCTCACAAAGAATCAGTGAAGTGGCTAAAATGCTCACTAGAGTTCATTTCCCTCCACTATTGCATCAGCTTCCACACTAACCTCCCTAATTCCTGTCTCATGAATCCAGTTCATACTTACCTCTGTTGACTGGATCATTTTTCTAAAATGCCAATCATTCCACATTTCCCCACTGTAGAATATTAATGTTTGCCTCCCACTTCTAGACTGTAAGCTCGTTGTGGGCAGGGAATGTGTCTGTTTATTGTTGTATTGTCCCAAGTGCTTAGTACAGTACTCTGCACACACAGTAATCATTCAGTAAATGTGATTGATTGAATGAATTAATTAATCTCCAGTGGTTGCCTATCTACCTGCATAGCAAACAGAAACACCTTATCATAGGCTTTAAAGCATTTAGTTTGCTTTCCCCTTCCTAACTAACTTGCCTCATTGATCTCCTACTATAACCCTGTTCAATATGCATCAATATTCATCTATCGTGCTTCTCACCGCGTTCTCGTATCCTTCCTCTCATCTGAACTCCTCCCACTATGTATGTGCCAGACCAACATTTTACCCACCTTCAAAGACTTTTTAAGGTCTCATCTCCTCCAAAATACTTTCTCCAAAAGTCCCCTTTCTCCTGACTCCCTCTTGCTTTGTGTCACCTATGCACTTGGATCTGTACCCTTTAAGCATTTGATATTCACCCCACCCTCAGCCCCACAGCACTTATGTTCATATCCATAATATATTTATATTAATATCTGTCTCCCTCTTTAGTCTATAAGCCCCTTGTGAGCAGAGAACTTACCTACCAACTCTTTGTACTGTACTCCCAAGTGCTTAGTATAATGCTCTGCACAGAGCAACCCCCAGTAAATAACACTGATTGATTTGATTCTTCCCCAAATGTGGTTGGTTATCTATCTATAATGTGTTTCAGTGGAAGAGATCACTAGCAACTCTAGAAGTATTTGCTAAGCACTAACCAGATGCATATGATACCTTGATTATTGCATTTGCCTCCGGTGACCTCCCAGCCACCTGTCTCTTCCGACTCCAATCCTCTCTTCCCACACCAATCCATATTTCACTCTACTGCACAGATGATTTATCAACATATAAATTCAGTTTTCCCACTCCTCAAACCCTCCAATGGTTACCCATCCAACTCTACCTCAAACAGAAACTCCTTACCATCAGCTTTAAAGTACTCAATCAGCTAGCCCTATCCTACCTCACTTCACTAATCTCTTTCTACAGCCTAGCCTGCACATTGTACTCCTCTGGGCCATCTTATTCACTACGTATGCCCCAGTATCATCTATCTTGCCACCAACCCCTTTCCCAGTAGCCTGGAACTCCCCTGCACTTCATTTATACCTGACCACCACTCTCTTCACCTTAAATCTCAATTAAGGTCGCATATTCTCCCTCCATGAGGCATTCCCTGATTAAGCCCTCTTTTCCCTAGTTCTCTCTCCCTTCTGTGTCATCTATGTCCTTGTAAATGTTACCTTTGAACATTTGATATTCACCCAACCCCACAGCATTTAGGTACATATCTATAAATTATTTACTATAAATTGTCTATTCATATTAATGGCTATCTCCCTCTTTAAACTGTGAGCTCATTATGTGTAAAGAATGTGTCTGCTAATTCTGTAGTATTGTATTCTCCTAAGCATCTAGAAGAGTGCTCTGCACATGATCAGAGCTTAATAAAAACCATTGATTTATTGATCTATGCAGCACACTCTTGAAGTGGCATGCATTAATCAAAGGCTTTTTGTCTATGAAAGGCACTAGTAATGAATTGAGCAGGATCAAGAAACATTATTTGCTTATATCCCAAAGTCCCTAGGTTTCCAGTACCCTCATCACAATCTTTCTGGTGATGTCACTGACTATTTTTTCAAAAAAAAAAAAAAAAGTGATTAGGTTGGAGTAAATAGAGATGTGGAAATGACAGACCATTTGCACTGGGACCTTCTTCACCCAATATCTAATTCCCAAAGATGTCCTCCTAGACCATCTCTGAATAAGGCAAAGAGAACTGACCCTCCCAATTTACCAGGGTACAATTATCCTTACCAGAATTCTAAGTTGTAGCTTGAGATCAAGAAATCAGAGTCACCTGAATTGGGAGTATTTCCAGAAAACATTTTATTTATACTTTCTTCTGTAGTGTTGTTACTGATGCTGTTTTTATAACATGTTTAATACTAGTGTATTGTTGAAGTGATCCAAGGTATTTAGAATATTTCATTAAACAGATAAATTTTTGAATATAGAGAATTTGGCAGTAAAAAAGTCCTCGTGTTATAGTAGAAGCTATTGTAGGATATTAACAATTTAGAATTTGGACTTGAGCAAATCTGCTTATAAATTATTTGTTGAGGAATCCATTTTTCTAGTTTGAGGTTCACGTCAAACTATACTGTACTTTAAATGTGTTCTGTGCTTTTTAAGTTGCATTCATAAAAAAAAAAGCAGAAATAGGACAAAGCTGATAGGGTAAAAATCAAACAATTATCCCTAAATTTTCCAAGTAAAATGTAGTAATGTACATAATGAACTAGCCACTGCCATATTAATAACATGATTAGAAATGATGAACTTTCAAAAAATGGTGGAAGAGATATCAAAGTGATTACAACATAGAGATGATTTATTTCAAAAGGGAAGATCTGGGCAAGTTTACAAAATGCACACCTAACCTCAGAAAATAGAGGAAGAAAGTATAAACTATCCTTCACAGAAGAGAAGATTCTTAGAGCTTTTGCAATTTAATATCTGAATGTTCACAATATGTTCAATGCTGTACAGAATACAGGCACTGCACAATCATCACATCTTTTTAGGAAATTACATTCTTAGTGGAAAATCACAAATGAATTACCTATATTTGTTCAAATCATGGAAAACAAAAAAAGCATTGAGCATACCTACTAAAATTCTTGAAAATCAGGTCAATATGATTGATATTGAAATAAACCAACAGCAGTAAATCTATAATTTTTTTTTAAATTTCCAATTATTCTGGTACTGATCATGCAATCTATTTCCCCTTTCCCATTTTCTGCATATGTGAAGCCATAAATGTCTATAACCATTTTACTTCTCCTTAGCAACTCATGAGTTGACCTGAATAAAGGTAAGGAAGTAAAACACATAAATTATTGATATTTTTATTGGCAGTACTGAAAGAAGATTTGGTCATAGAAAAGATTAAATCAAACAACTAAATTGAAAGTGTTTTAATTATATGTGGATTTAATTTATTTAAGCTCTTCTTGTCAGACATTAACTGTAACTGAAGAAACTGTTTCTGGATTCACAAAGCTTTCATCTGAGACATTAATCTATAGATTGCAAAAGTGCATTGCTCTCTAGCACACATCTGTAAGCTTCAGTACATCAATCAGAGGCTTTTAGAATTATGTTCTGAAGGAAAAAAGTTAATTATTCAGAAAGGCAAGAAAAAGCTTTTAAGTTGAAAACATGAAGAACTTAATGATTCCTCTGGACTCTGGCCAAGTAGCTAGTGAACTAAATATTATATTTAAGTAGTCTTCAGAGTAAAAAAAAAATCTGATCTTTTCTACTAAAATAAAGATAGAAAAAACCTAATCAACAGAATGATAAAACCAACTGGATAGGTATATATTTACAAATAAGTCTCGTTAATTTATTAGAATATTCAATCATTCTGAATGGCTTTCTGAATGAATAGTCTTGTTGTCCTATTGTTTTGGAACACATATATACTGCCAACACCTTTTCTAATAGTGCATGCATTTTGCATTCAAAAACATTATAAGAAAATTAGCCCTTAATGCACTGTTACATAGAGTAGTTGAAAAAAACAGTTTGCTCTACGGACATATCGATCTCCTAAAGAGCATGCTTTAAAAGAAATTGTATTTAATTTATTTTTTTTTTTCTTTTTGAGACTGTTTAGCAATGTTTACTTGGTAGTTACTATTCACAAAATGATCTATTGAAGTCAAAAGGGTCTACATATAAGGTGGATTAAGATGCTAGAAATAAAATGGGAAGTAAATTTCTTCATCGGGTTCTCTAGATTTGGTTATTTAAAAGCATCCTTTATCTCTATTATCACATACCTCAAGGAAGCAATACTGTATAATCAATTATGCTCAATTAAACAATTAATCATATTCATTGAGCACCTACTGGCTGTAGAGCATGTACTGAGCTCTTGGGAGAGTATATTACTGAGTTGGTAGATACGTTTCCTGCCTATAATGAATTTACAGTCTAGTGAGGGAGAGACGTTAATATGAATTAATAAATTACAGATATGTACTTAAGTGCGGAAGGGATGAGGGAGTGGTGAATAGAGTGCAAATCCAAGTGCAAGGGTGACTCAGAAGGGAGTGGGAGAAGAGGAAATGAGGCTTAGTTGGGGAAGACCTCTTGGAGGAGATGTGCTTTTAATAAGGCTTTTAGCCTTAAAAATTAATACATTTATTTCAGGATTTCTTTTCCTATCAGAAAATGAATTTGACACTGAGGAGAATACATATGAAAATATTCCTAATAGGATATTAATATAGCCTGCATCTTGCTCTTAAATTCGCTATTCAATAATGTCAATTTATATGGAATCTCCAGAACAGGGAGGATATTATCAAAATTTAAAAAAAAACCCTTCCAGATGAAAAGATAGGGTTAAATCCAAGTTTTACATATTATTTTATTATTAATATTCTTGAAGCCTATTAGTTATTCTAGTTGAGAAAAAAACATTTTACTAATTAACACTCTTGACACAGGTCTGAATCCAACTTATTTGTACAAGAGAAAAAGTGAATTGTATCATTTTATTCACAATTACAATGTAACAGTTTAGTTATACCAAATATAGTTCAGAAAATTAGAACAAAGAGATTTAATTAGGAATGGTAATTCCTAATTTGATCTATGATCATAGTTTACCATGGACTAAGATGGATTTCAATTAATTAAATAAAAAAAGAAATTTTGATCACAAAGCATATACCAAGTTGAAGGAAATTTATTCAGGATATTGTATTATTGGGTTGGATCTTTTTTCTAAACTTCGTTTCAATTCCTGAAAGCTTTAGATCAAGTGGATTACGAGAGTTCTTAGTTATTTTTGTCTTTCTGCTCAAATGATGTAGACTACAATTTGCAGCATATTTTTCTTTATAAGATTTATTAAGTGCTTACTGTGTGCCAGGAATTGTTCTAAGCACTGGGATAGATACAAGATAATAAGATTGGATATAGTCCATGTCCCATATGAGGCTCACAGTCTTAATCCACATTTTTACAGTTGAGGTAACTGAAGCACAGAGAAGTTAAGTGACTTGCCCAAGGTCACACAGCAGACAAATGTCAGAGTTGGGATTAGAATCCATGACCTTCTGTCTCCCACGCCTGTTCTCTATCCACTAGAAGAACATGCTTCTTCATTGCTTCAGATGTGCAGATGTGCCCTAGACTCATCCCTCTTAGAGTTACTGACAGGAAAATCAAACAGAAAGAAATTATTTCATAGAATGATATAGAATGGTGTAAAAATACAAGCAAAATCACTGGTTCGCCATAGGTACTGGATTTGGAAAGAGCAGAGAGATTCAGGGATTCTCATTATCTCACTATCCAGGACAGTCATATTGAGCCAGTTTTTCAGGAAATTACATTTGCCCTAGAGCAGGTGTGTTCAACATTACAGGTGTTTTATTTAAATAAAAACCTAAAACTGATCCACCACTCAAAAAAGTCCACTTGAAAAATATCAATTCCAAATTAATTTTGGTTGCCAAAAGAGGTGAGGCCCACCCTGATGAGGTAGCTTTAATTTAGCTTCTAATAATCTTTAAAGACTATAAAGTCTGTCATGGACATAACTTTTATGAGAAGATATCTTTCCATCAACTGAATTTTTTTTTAAGTTCCATGGAGTTCACTAGCAAGTCAATAACATAGTTCAATAAAAATTTTAAGTTTTTGGTGGTAAATTTTACATTATTTAATTCTGATTTAATTTTCTGAGATATCGTTTAACTCTAGGAGCTACTAGATGCAAAAGGTGGTACTTATTAGGGATTCATTTTGTAGCATTTTTAGATAAATGTCAAGACTGGTGACCAAGGCCTGCAACATCTAATGCATTATATTGAGTTTTATACTCTAATCAGTCAGTCAATTATATTTATTGAGCACCTACTCTGTGCAAAACAATGTACTAAGCATTTGGAAGACTACAATGCAACAATAAACACATTGCCTGTCCACAACAAGCTTACAGTCTAGATGGGGAGGCAGACATTAAAATTAATTAAGATATTTGTGCATATGTACATAAGTGAAGGGGGCTGGAAGAGGGATGAATAAAGGGAGAAAATCAGGGTGATGCAGAAGGGAGTGGGAGAAGAGGAAAGGAGGGCCTAGTCAGGGAAGGTCTCTTACAGGAGATGTGTTTTTAGTAAGGCTGTGTAGGAGGGGAGAGCCAATGTCTGTCAGATATGAGGAGGGAGGGCATTTCAAACCAAAGGCAGGACATGGGCAAGAGGTCATTAGCAAAATAAACGAGATCAAGGACAATGAGATGGTTAGCATTAAAGGAGCAAAGTATGAGGGCTGGGTTGTAGTAGGGGAGTAGCTACGTGAGGTAGGAGGGGGCAAGGTGATTCAAAGCTTTAAAGCCGGTGGTGAGGAGTTTCTGTTTGATGCATAGGACAACCACTGGAGTCTCTTGAGGAGTGGGGAAACATGGCCTGAACATTTTTGTAGAAAAAAGATTCAGGCAACAGAGTGAAATATGGACTGGAGTGGGCACATCTCCCCCGCCCATGTCCTGCCTTTGGTTTGGAATGCCCTCCCTCCTTGTATCTGACAGACATTGACTCTCCCCTCTTTCACAGCCTTACTAAAAACACATCTCCTTCAAGAGACAGGGAGGTCAGTATGGTGGCTGATACATTAATCAAGGTGGGATAGGATGGGTGATTAGAATAATGTAGTACCAGTTTTCATGGAGAGGAAAGGACTTGCAAATAATACCACCAATCCCTTCCAGTTACTCCTCTTTTGCTCAACATCAGTAGCTCTAAGAGTGCCAACATGAACACAATTGCCATATGTACTCTGGTTATATATGGAAAACATTGAGCTATAGAACTAGAAAAAACAACAAACATATTTAGTGAAAATCCATGCTAATCGTGAAATAATTCCTACTCAGCTGGCAAGATCTTAAGATGCTATGTGACTAGCATGAGGAGAGTGCAATTAAAGTTATTCCTGCCTCCATTCTTGGCATTAGAGTGCTTTAATGTAAATTGCTGAGCTAAATATGAACATTTTCATATTTGTTGTGACAAAGAAATGAAAGTGTTGTATGGTGAGGGACTTTCATAAGCTTTCTTTAAAATATTAGACTCAACTTAGTCTATGAGATGGTATGAATATGCATAGATTTTGATCATGATAAATTTAACCTTGGGAAGAGATGGACTAATTACATAATTCCATTTTTTTCAGGAAAAATGATCATGAATATATTCAGGTTACTGGCTCTCATTATACAGTTACATTTTGAAGAAATACAATAGAAATGGAAAATACAACAGCCCATAAAGTAAATAATAAATTAATAACAAATATGTACAAATATGTAAGTGCTGTAGGCCCAAAAGGAGGGAAGAACAAAAGCAGCAAGTTAGGGTGACACAAAAGAGAGTGGGAGAAGAGGAAAGGGGACTTAGTCAGGGAAGGCCTCTTGGAGGAGATGTGCCTTCATTGAGGCTTTAAAGGCACGGAGAGTCGGATAATTGTCCGATTTGAGGAGAGGTCATGTCCCAGGCCAGAGGCATGATATGGGTAAGGGGTTGGTGGTGAGGTAGATTAGATTGAGGCACAGTGAAAAGGTTAGCACTAGAGAAGCAAAGTTTGCGGGCTGGGTTGTAGTAGGAAAGTAGCAGGTGAAGTAGGAAGGGGCAAGGTGATTAAGTGCTTTAAAGCCAATGGTGAAGAGGTGTATTGTGGGGTTTTTTTGATATGAAGAGCTTTGTTTTTGATGTGGAGGAGGATGGGCAACCACTGGAGTTTTAGGGGGAGTAGGGTGACATATCCTAAACGTTTTTGTAGAAAAACGATCCGGGTAGTGGAGTGAAGTAAGTACTGGAGTGCAGAGAGACAGAAGGTTGTGAGGTCAGCAAGGAGGCTGATGCAGTAATCCAGGTATGAAGGGATAGGATGTGAGTGTATTAACATGGTAGCTGTTTGGATGGAGAGGAAAGAGTGGATTTTAGTGATGTTGTGAAGGTGTGACTGACAAAATTTAGCGATGGATTGAATATGTGGGTTGAATGACAAAGACGAGTCAAGGATAATGCCAAGGTTACAGGCTTGTGAAACAGGAAGGAGTGGTGGTGCCATCTACAGTGATGGGAAAACAGGGGGAGGACAGGGTTTGGGAGGGAAGAGAAGAAGTTCTGTTTTTGACATATTAATCTTGGGTGATGAAAGGACATCCGTGTAGAAATGTTGTGAAGTCTATTTTGTCCTGAAGACTAGACTGCCAAGAGGGAGAAAGATCAGGGCTGAAGATGTAGATTTCGGTATCAACCACATAAGCAGTGGTAGTTGAAGCAATGGGAGCAAATGAGGGAATAAGTAGATACTCTATGTGGGTAGATACTATGCTAGATTAGATATAAAATATCCCTCTCCAAGGGAGTGGGTGTAAATGGAGAATAGAAGGAGTGGGAAGCAGAAGAGGAGACTGAGTATGAATGGCCAGAGAGATAAGAGGGGATCCAGGAGATGAAAGAGTCAGTGAAACAAAGGTTGGATAAAATTTCCAGGAAGAGGTAGTGGTTGACAGTGTCGAGGCAGTTCAAGGGTGGGGGAAGATTAGGATGGAGTAGAGGCCATGGATTTGGCAAGATCATTGGTCACTTTTGAAAGGGTGATTTCTGTGAGTGAAGGGTAATGAAGCCAGATTGGAGGGATTCGAGGAGAAAATTGGAGGAGATGAATTTGAGACAGCAGTAATAGGCAACTCGCTCAAGAAGTTTAGAGAATAATGGTAGGAGGGACATGGGGCAATAACTGGAGGGAACCATGGGGTCAAGAGAGGTTTGTTTTTTTTTTAGGATAGGGAAGACATGGGTAGGTTTGAAAGCAATGGGGAAGAATCTATTGAAGAGCAAACAGTTGCAGATGGCTATTAGGGAGGGAAGAAAGCAGGGTTGCAAGAATTTTGATAAGGTGTGAAGGAATGGGATCCGATGCGCATGTGGAGAGGGTGGATTTTGAGAGGAGGCAGGAGATCTCCACTAGAGATACTGTTGGGAAGGATGGGAAGAGTTAAAGAGGGAGCAGGAAGGGGGAGGGACTGAGGAGAAGCAAGGGAGATTTTATCTTGACTGTAACCTCTCACTCACATACTACCTTTGGCCTGGAACATCCTCCCTCTTTGTATATGACAATCATTCTTCTCACTTTCAAAATTGTATTAAAAGCACATCTCCTCCAAGAGGCCTTCCCCAACTAAGCCCTCATTCCTCTTCTTCATTTGTGCCTCACCCTTGTCCTTGGATTTGTGCCCTTTATTTACAGGAAGCAGCGTGGCTCAGTGGAAAGAGCCCGGGCTTGGGAGTCAGAGGTCATGGGTTTGAATCCTGGCTCTGCCACTTAGCTGTATGACTGTGGGCAAGTCACTTAACTTCTCTGTGCCTCAGTTACATCATCTGTAAAATGGGGACTAAGACTGTGAGCCTCATGTGGGACAATCTGATTACCCTGTATCTACCCCAGTGCTTAGAACAGTGCTCTGCACATAGTAAGTGCTTAACAAATACCAACATTATTATTATTATTATTCATATTATTATTATTTATGTATCCTTCAGCCTATATCACTTACATACATAACCATAATTCATTTATTTATATTACTGTCCACCTCTCTCTCTAGGCTGTAAGCTTGTTGTGGGCAGGGAATGTGTCTTTCAATTCTGTTATATTGTACTCTCCAAAGAGCTTAATACAGGGGTCTGCACATAGTAAGCACTCATTAAATAGGATTGATTGATATTAATTCAATTAATGTGACATTGATGGGAACTTTGTAAACTCCAGGATTTACAAATAGTACATCATTTTCCTTGATATTTCTGTGGATTACTCCGTGGAAGAAGTTTATTTCACTCCAAAAGGAAAACAGAGGACTCAGCTTGCTTCCAGGATGAAATGATTAGGCAGAAAAATCCCCTCTGTGATCAAAGGTCTTATAGAATCCTTTGAGGCTTATTTTTCCTGAGCTAAAAGTTTCCACTGGGGAAAACGTTCTTTAGTATTTTTGATCCACAAACATAAGTTCTTAAATTACTGAACACCTCCATGCTAAGTCACCTTAAAACTTTTGCAGGTCCAAGGTAGAGAGAGAAAGGATAAGGAAAGGGACTAACTTACTGACCCTGACTAAAAAAGAAATCATACATGTTGAGGTGTTCCTTAATTACCACTAGTGAAGAAGCAGCCTTGGATGTTCAGCTAGCCTCAAGTATTGCATTAAGAATGAAGTTACTTTTTAATTGAATAGTATAATATGTTTTGCATATACTTGGTTTGAGGCTAATAAAAGTAATAATGGCCTAATGATGCAACTAAGCACACTTATCTCCCTTTATACATGTAGAAAATTGAATCCTGAGAAAATATATTTGACTTTAGTTTAATTGCTTTAACAACCCAATTTGCTTGTGTCTACCCCAGTGCTTAGTATTGTGCCTGGCACAGAGTAAGCACTTAACAAATACCACAATTATTATGGAAGAGAATCACCACATAAATCCAAGTATAAAGTATCATGTGCAAAAAATAATGCAATTATAGTCATACTGGTAAAAGTAATTGATAGAGGATCATATTTCTTTAGGCTAAGTGATCTCCCTAAAATCTCCCCTGCTCCTTTCCAGTCCCTCCACCCTCCTGCACCTTCTTCAACTCACCCATCATTCCTTGTAGTATCTCAAGAGGACATCTCCTACCAACTCTCAAAATCTAATCCCTCCAATTGTGCCTCTGACCCCTTCTCTTCTTATCCTTTCTTCCTCCTTTCCTGATCTTCATCTTCAACTGTTTACTTTCCAGTGTTTTTTTACCTACTCCTTTGAAGCATGCTCATGTATCCCCTACACTAAAAAAAAAACAACCTCCCTTGACTCCACATTCCAACTAATTATTGAAACATTTCCCTCCAAACTCTTTAAGTGAGTTGTCTATACTCACTGTCTTCACTTCCTCTCCTCCAATTATCTCCAATCTGGGTTCTAGGCACTTCATTCCACAAAAGCTGCCCTCCTAAAAGTCACCAGTTTCTTGCCAAATCCAACAATTTCTACTCCATCCCAATCGTCCTGGACCTCTCAACTGCCTTTAGTACTTTGGACCATCCCCTTTTCCTGAAACTATTATCTGATTTTGACTTCACTAACACTGCCTTCTCTTCCTATCCTATCTCCTATTTGGTTCTCCTCCTATCTCTTTGGCTGCTCATTCTCAGTCTCTTTCACTGGTTTCTCTTCTGTTTCACACCCCCTAACTGTGGGAACCGCCCTCAAGGCTCAGTTCTTGGTCCCCTTCTCTTCTCCATTTCCATGGCTTCGACTACCATCTCTATGTGATGATTTCCAAATCTATATCTCCAGCCCTGATATCTCCCCATGCAGTTTTGCATTTCATCCTGTTTTCAGGACATCTCTGCTTGAATGTCCTGCTGACACTACAAACTTAACATGTTCAAACAGAACTCCTTATCTTCTCACCCAAACCCTCTCCTCCCACTAACTTTTTCATCAATGTACACAGTACCCGTTCCCTCCTTGTCTCACACGACTTCAATCTTGCCATTATCCTCCACTCATCGCTCTTATTCAATCCGCATACTCCACTCTCACCAAATTCTGTCAATTCAACCTTAACATTGCCAAAATCTGCCCTTTCCTCTCTATCCAAACTACTACCACATCAATCCAAATGCTTATCCTACTTTCTGTCTCTCCCTACTCCAGTCTGTACTTCACTCTGCTGCCCACATCATTTTTCTACAATGTTTAGCTCATGTTTTTCCACTCTCCAAGAACCTCCAGTGATTAGCCATCCACCTCTGAATCAGGCAGAAACTTATTACCATGGGCTTTAAAGTCTTCAATCACCTTTCCTCCTCCTACCTTATCTCCCTGATTTCCTGCTTGGGAGTCAGAGGATGTGGGTTAAACGGCTCTGCCACTTGTCTGCTGTGTGACCAGAGGCAAGTCACTTAAGTTCTCTGTGTCTCAGTTCCTTCATCTGTAAAATGGGGATTAAAAGTGTGAGCCCCATGTGGGACAACCTGATTGATTACCTTGTATTCATTCCAGTGCTTAGAACAGTGTTTGGCACATAGTAAGCGTTTAACAAATACAATCATTATTATTATTGTTATAACCCAAACTTCACACTTAACTCCTCTAATGCAAACCCGCTCCTTGTACCTTGATATCGTTTATCTCTCCACCGTTCTCTTGCCCATGTCCTGCCTCTGGCATGAAACATCCTCCCTATTCATATCCGACAATCACTCTCCCCACTTTCAAAGCCTTATTAAAAGCACATCCCTTCCAAGAGGCCTTCCCTGACTAATTTATTTTTCTCCCACTCCCTTCTGTATTGCCCTTACACTTGGATTTTCATCCTTATTCATTCCTCCCTCAGCCCTGAAGCATTTATGTACATATCTCTAATTTATTTATTTACATTAATATCTATATCACCCTCTAGACTGCAGGTTGGCTCTGGACAGGGAACATGAATATGAACTCCATTATATTTTA
Source organism: Ornithorhynchus anatinus (assembly GCF_004115215.2). Lineage (NCBI taxonomy): Eukaryota > Metazoa > Chordata > Mammalia > Monotremata > Ornithorhynchidae > Ornithorhynchus > Ornithorhynchus anatinus. The sequence goes on from NC_041728.1 coordinate 80,943,519, forward strand.
CTCTCCCAAGCACTTAGTGCAATACTCTGCACACAGTAAGGGATGCTCAATAAATATAATTGATTAAGTGCCCTCCTGTCTTGATATTAAAATATATATTCAAAATATATACGTCCCAATGGTCCCCTCAGAATGCAGGTGGAGGTCACAGTATATTTGCAGTTTATATAGCCTATATTGATTGAGAGCAGTGATCCAGAGGAGAAAGAATATTTCATTCCAAATCTCTCTGAATTTTAACATTTAAAATGTACAGGAGCCACAGATAAAATATTATTTCACAGATCTGCACACAGTGGCTATTTGAATAATGTTGAATGAATGGATTAATTCATTCAATCATATTTATTGAATGTTTAACTATGTACAAAGCACTGTACTAAATGCTTGGGGTAATACAGTATAACAATAAACAGACACTTTGAATGATGTTATACATTTCTGTAAGAAAAGCATTGAACGGAAGTTTTATTCATCATTTTGTATTAAAAATTACATCCCATGGCAATACTTTACCAACATTTGTAGAGAATAATGGAGCAGAGTCAGAATTGACTAGAACACGTGACTCCCAAGCCCGTGCTTTTTTCACTAAGCCACACTGCTTGTATACAGCACTATACTAAGCACTTGTAAAAATCCAGTATAACACAGCTGGTAGCTATGTTCCCTCCCCACCAAAAGCTTGCAGTTGAATTGGAAGACATTGAAATAAATTATGGATTTGTACATAAGTGCTGCGGGGCTAGGAGTAGGATAAATAAAGGGTACAAATCCAAGTATGAGGTGATGCAAGAAGGAGTGGAATGGAAGTAGAAGAAATGAGGGCTTAATCAGAGAAGGCTTCTTGAAGAAGATGTGGTGTTAATACAAAGAGCACTGTGGCCCAGTGGAATGAGCATGGGCCCGCAAATAAGAGGAACTAGGTTCTCTTTCTATGTCTGCTACCTGTCAGCTGGGTGACTTTGGGCAAGTCACTTCACTTCTCTGTGCCTCAGTTACCTCATCTGTAAAATGGGGATTAAAACTGTGAGTCCCGCTTGGGATAATCTGATCACCTTGTATCCCCCGCAGCGCTTAGAACAGTGCTTTGCACATAGTAAGCACTTAACAAATACCACCATTATTATTATTATAAGTGCGTGGATAAGCTTGGTAGCTCTTTAGATGCAGAGAAAAGTGGATATTAGGGATGTTGGGAAGGTGGCATTGAGAAGATCTGGGAATATTGAATATGTGGGTTGAATAAGATGAGTTGAGAATAGTGCTGAGGTAATAATAATAATTGTGACATTTGTTAAGCTCTTAGTACTTGCTAGACACTGTACTAAGCACTGTGATAGATAGAAGATAATTGGGTCAGACACAGTCCAAATCCCACATAGGGCTCACATTCTAAATCCCCATTTTATAGATGCAGTCAGTAGCTGAGGCACAGAGATCACCCAAGATCACCTACCAGACAACTGGAAGAGCTTGGATTAAAATCCAGATCCTCTGACTCCCAAGCCCGTGTCCATTTTTCCAGTAGGCTATGCTGCTTCTCTAAGGTTATGGCTTGTGAGGCAGGGAGGAAGGTGGGGTTATCTAAAGTAATGGGAAAATCGTGGGGAGAATATGGTTTGGGAAGAAAGAAGAGGAGTCTGGTTTTGGACATGTTAAGTTTGATGTGTTGGCAGGACATTCAAGGAGAGGTGTCTTGAAGGCAGGAGGAATTATTTGACTTGCAGAGAAGGAGAAAGATCACAAATGGAGATGTGGACGTGGGAATCATCTCCATAGAAATGGTAGTAAAAGCCTTGGGAGTCAATGAGTCCTCCAAAGGAGTGGGTGGAGACGAAGAATAGAAGGGGTGTCCTGAATTGAGCCTTGTGAAACTCCCACAGTTACAGGGTAAAGACAGATGAGGAGCCTGAAAAAGAGACTGAGAGGCTTAGACAGGAGGAAAACTAGGAAAGGACAGAGTAAGTGAAGCTAAGATGAGACAGTATTTCCAGGAGAAGGGGTTGGTCCACAGTGTCAAACACAACTGAGAAGTCAAGGTGTGGTCAAGGTTCAAGTAGAGTTCATTGTATTTGGCAAGAAGGAGATCACTGGTGACCTTTGAGAGGGCAGTTGCAGTGGAGGTGAAGGTGGTGGAAGCCAGATTGGAATGGGTCAAGGAGAGAAGTGGAGAAGAGGAATTTGAGGAAGCAGGTGTAGACATCTTGCTCAGGGAGTTTTGAAAGGAATGGTAAGAGGAGGATGGGTGATAACTGGAGAGTGAACAGTTGAAGATGGCAGTCAGAGAGGGAAGAAGGAAGGGAGCAAGTCTTTTGATAAGATGCAAAGGGATGGGTGGGGTAAGGGAGCCCAGGTGGAGGGTAGATTTTGAAAGAAGGCAAAAGATCTCCTAAAGATCCTGCTGGGAAAGATCGAAGAGTGTAAGAAGGGGCAGGAAAAGGAGGGAGTAGAGAGGAGCAGGAGACCTTTTAGTAAAATAATAAAGTACCTTGGCAGGTAATTGGGGCAAGAGATGCAAGGAGGGCAAGGGGACAAGGAACTTGAGAGCACTGGGCAAAAATATTTAAATGTCTGAAACAACTGGAAAGGGCAGTGGATAGGGAAGTCAGTAAAGATCGAGAAATTATGTTGCACACACATTTGATCACAGCCCAATTTAATTTTGTTAAACTTTTGACTCATTTATACTCCCTAGAACTTTGTGTTGGTTTTCCAAAAATCATTCTCTTCATGCATCAATGCCCAGCATAGGTTTTTTGCTGTTTATGTAATCATATTTTCCCTGGCTTTAACATCATAGGCAATTATATTACTGTGATCTCTGTACAATATATTCTGCATAAAATTGCACTTAAGTTTGAATCTCAGTTATGAATATTGCTTTTCCTTCTTGTATTTATCTTTTATTATTAAAGCATTCCCTTAGTATTTTCATCTATACCATTTTTTTTTCCTTCGGTGTTCTTGAAGTATGGGTACCAGATACCAGATAGGGTTACTTTTTTCCTTTAAGAGATATTCCTTTAAAAATGATTTTTTTTTCTTAAGGAAAACATCCAAGAAATATCTATTTATTCAGAAAATCATAATATAATTAGGCCATTAAAATTAAGAAAAGAAAGGAGGAGCTAAAAGGAGATGAAAACAGACAAGATGATAATAGTCCCTTCATTAATTATTTCTGCCAATTTTTTGCTTTGATCAAAAAGACTAATATGAAGCCATTCATTCATTCACTTACAAAGGTATCACAATTTGGTGAAAATTATTAATTTTAAAGTCTATTTTGGGATTTGATTATGTATGCCTATTTCTATTGCTGATCTCTTAATATCAAAGAGCAGCGTGAGAAGCAGCGTGGCTCAGTGGCTCAGTGGAAAGAGCCCAGGCTTGGGAGTCAGAGGTCGAGGGTTCTAATCCCGGCTCCGCTGCTTGCCATCTGTGTGACTTTGGGCAAGTCACTTAACTTCTCCGTGCTCAGTTACCTCATCTGTAAAATGGGGATTAAAACTATGAGTGCCATGTGGGACATCCTGATCAGCTTGTATCCCCCCAGCGCTTAGAACAGTGCTTTGCACATAGTAAGCGCTTAACAAATACCACCATTATTAATATTAAAGAGGTTACCTCATTACATCTTCCTTTCTTTCAGATTACGAACAGTTCTTCTCTTTTTTCCTATTATTTCCCTGAAGAAGTAAGTGAAATGCCATATTTATACTAGTTGATTAGGTTCTGCTGTTGGTCCATTACAAAGAACCCTGCCATGGTATGAAATTAAGAAAATTGGACCCTAATGCTGGTTCTGTCTGTGCTGCTTAATATGGACTAAGACCAAATATTGCACTTTGTGATGTGATACATTCCTGCAACCAACTCACGTGTTGCAATTCTGTGCCCGCATCAGAATTGACTAGCAGGCGAGAGTGCCAGTGGTATAAGTCAGGTGTGAGCAGGGATTGTCTCTTCCTTCTTACTGCATTGTACTTTCCGAATGCTTAGTACAGTGCTTTGCACATGGTAAGCGCTCAATAAATACGATTGAATGAATGAATTAAAGCTGGGCAAACAACTAGGCCTGTAGTCAAATCTTTCATGAATGTTTTCACTTGTGAAGTCCAGCATCTTCCCTATTTGGATACTTCTTTTCAATATATTTTAACATTTGGGTTTGATATAGATAATATGATATTTTAATGGTACATATGATATTGAGCTCATTATAGCATCCAGATTGAAAGAGTAGATGAAGTGAGAGTTAGTTTTTTCGTCTTTAGATGACTGGCAGTTTAATGGGGAAAAAAAATTTTCAAAGACATTCTTCCCCAGGAGTGGTTGTCATATGCTTCAGTAATAGAGATTAAATTTCTAGTATTTAGCTACATAGCCCTTTTCCTAACAGGGAAACTTAAATTCATTAAAAACTAATTAGGAGTGTATGGGAGGTTAATGTACCATGATAAGCCTTATTAATTTTGGATAAGTAATTAATAAAGTATCAGAGGACTGCTTTGGACAGAGTTAAGGAAAATTATAACACCAAAAGCTACACTGAAGTAATGTTAAAGGTTTCTGAATATGAAGATATGACAAGGAATAAGGCTCAAAACCTTGTTCCTAACTCATTCTATATTCTCAAGATTTTAGAAGAGTAAGCAGCTGAATTAGACTATCAACACAGGCAAGAAATCTGTTGTCCCTGCTGTCTTCACAAGTGGATTGAGCTGCCATTAGTAATGTATGGAGATAATAATAGTACAAATAATAATAATAATATTCAGTGTTTACGATGTGCCAAGCACTATACTAAGAAATGGGGCAGTTTCAAGATAATCAGGTCAGACACAATCCCTGACCCATATGGAGATCAGAGTCTGAGGAACAGCATGAATCTGTGTGGCCTGGTGGATAGAGCATGGATCTGAAAGTCAAAAAGATCCACCTCCACCACTTGTCTGCTTATTTCTCTGGGGCTCATTTACCTCTTCTGTAAAATGGGAATTAAGCCTGTGAGGGACTGTATCCATCCTGATTAAACTTGTATCTACCCTGGTGCTTAATATAGTGCCTAGTTGAAATCAAAATCAACCTAAAAGCCAGTGAAGGCAAAAAATTATGGAGTATATGGCAAAACTATTATTTTACTTATTTTTAATTCAGAAATATTGGACAATTAGCTTAGATTAGATGACTGCCATTTTTTTCAGTGTACATGCTTTTACATAGCTATAGAGACAACCCCAAGCCCCACACTAGCCAAAGTGTCCCGAAATTCTCTGATGAAACCAGAAACTAAGTTCACTCACTGACCACTTTCTGCTCATGGTTAGGCACACCATTTTTCTATTTTTCTTATGACTGTAAATTCTTTCATAGCAAGGAATGAGATTTAAGTAACTATTGGAGAATCTGAATGAAAGCAGTGAGACAGTTTTCTCTCTATAACTATGTGTGAATTTATAGCATTTCTTGATACATCTTGAGTAAAGTGATGTATAATCATATACAGATCTTTCTGACTGTATTCATTCATTCATTCATTCAGTGATGTTTATTGAATGCTTTTTGTGTGCAGAGCACTGAACTAAGCACTTAGGAGAGTGCAGTAAAACAATAAACAGGCACAATCCCTGCCCACAGCGACCCTGGGTATCAGGGCATAGGCAGGCAGAAACTTTCAGAACAAGAACCAGCTCCACCTGTGTTACTTTTTTAATGCTGCTTCCAGGAGATCTCGGGTCCACTCCCAGCAGCTTGGAGCTTTACCCCATTTTAGCCAAGAAGCCAGTCTCCTCCAATAATATTTCAAATGATTCTGTCATGGGGTGAGTCTAGCCCAGACATCCCCGAAAAAGGCAGTGACCTTGTTCTCTAAAGTGTGAGCTCCTTGTGGAAGTGTATCTTCCAACTCTGTTTTATTGTTCTCTGCCAAGCACATAGTACAGTGCTTCGTACCCAGTAAATTATTGTTAGGTATCATTGATTGACTGTCAAACAGTATCCTCTCAAGTAGAAGACAATTGATTGATTATTATTTTATTTTTCAAGTAGTTATAGTAGGTTTACTTCTTTTTCCAGATTATTATTGATCTTCAGAAGCAGACATCTGCTAAATTTTAGAGGGTATTTTTTTCCTTTTGATGGCATTTAAGCGCTTACTATGTGCTTACTTTGTGCACCATAATAAAGACTGGGATAGATACAAGATGATCAGGTTGGAAACGGTTCATCTCCCACATGGGGTTCGTTGTCTTAATCCCCATTTTACAGATGAGGAAATTGAAAGACTGAGAAGTGAAATGACTTGCCCAGTGTCACAGAGCAGACAGTGGCCAGAACAGTGATTAAAAATTCATTCATTCAATCAATAGTATTTATTGAGCGCTTACTATGTCCAGAGCACTGTACTAAGCGCTTGGAATGTACAAATCGGCAACAGATAGAGACAGTCCCTGCCCACTGATGGGCTTACAGTCTAATCAGGGGAGACAGACAAAAACAATACCAATAAATAATAATAATAATAATGATAATAATAATGTTGGTATTTGTTAAGCACTTACTATGTGCAGAGCACTGTTCTAAGTGCTGGGGTAGATACAGGGTAATCAGGCTGTCCCAAAATAGAATCAAGGGGATGTACATCTCATTAAAACAATAGCAATAAATAGAATCAAGGTCATGTACATCTCATTAACAAAATAAATAGGGTAATAAAAATATATACAAATGAGCAGATGAGCACAATGCTGAGGGGAGGGGAAGGGAGAAGGGGAGGAGCAGAGGGAAAGGGGGGAAAAGGGAGCTTAGCTGAGGGGAGGTGAAGGGGTGGGGCAGAGAGGCAGCAGAGGGAGCAGAGGGAAAAGGGGAGGCTCAGTCTGGGTAGGCCTCTTGGAGGCAGTGAGCTCTCAGTAGGGCTTTGAAGAGGGGAAGAGAATCAGTTTGGCAGAGGTGAGGAGGGAGGGTATTTCAGGACAGCGGGAGGACGTGGCCCAGGGGTCGACGGCGGGAGAGGCGAGACCGGGGGATGGTGAGGAGGTGGGCGGCAGAGGAGTGGAGCGTGTGGGGTGGGCAGTGGAAAGAGAGAAGGGAGGAGAGGTAGGAAGGGCAAGGTGATAGAGAGCCTTCAAGCCAAGAGTGAGAAGTTTTTGTTTCATGTGAAGGTTGATAGGCAGCCACTGGAGGTTTTTAAGAAGGGGAGTGACATGCCCAGAGTGTTTCTGCAGGAAGATGATCCGGGCAGCGGAATGAAGAATAGACTGGAGCGGGGAGATACAAGAGGAAGGGAAATCAGAGAGAAGGCTGACAATAATCCAGCCAGGATATTATGAGAGCCCGTACCCGTAAGATAGCTGTTTGGGTGGAGAGGAAAGGGCGGATCTTGGCGATATTATAAAGGTGAGACGGCAGGTCTTGATAACAGATTGGATGTGTGGAGTGAATGAGAGAGCCGAGTCAAAGAGGACACCGAGATCGCTGGCCTGAGAGACGGGAAGGATGGTCGTACCATCCATGGTGATAGGGAAGTCAGGAAGAGGACAGGGCTTGGGAGGGAAGATGAGGAGCTCGGTTTTGGACATGTTGAGTTTTAGGTGACGGGCAGACATCCAGGTAGCGACGTTCTGGAGGCAGGAGGAAATACGAACCTGAAGGGAGGGGGAAAGGACAGGGCCAGAGATGTATATTTAAAATTAGGTCCTATGACTCCGAGGCCCATGATCATCCCACTAAGCCAAGCCTGCTTCTCAGCTCCTAACTGGACTGTATGTTGGATATCTATATACCCTGCCACTCCAGTTTTCTAGTTATGTTAATCATTTTTTCTTGTTCCACAGGCTTTGTAAAGCCACCCCAATTGAATATGAAAGGAAATGGTCCATAGAGTAGCCACACTTGGGAGATCAGGATCTATGTCTTCTACGAACACATTAGAACTGGCTTTGTATCATTTGCAAGAGTAATTTTCCTCTGCTAGGTCAGCACAGACCTTCCTATGCACATGTAGTGCAGCATAGGACTATATCACAGAGTGGTCCAGCTGTCATAATGCTTTACATTGGCCTCTCCTTGCTCATCACTGTCCACTGACAAAGTCACTTAGGCGAGTGTTAGAAAGGCATGGATAGTTTTCTCAGTCAAGTAGCCTTTCCACGTTTGCCCCAGTCACCTGCAATTATGTGATGATGGATGACCATGCATATCTGCAAATCGGTAAATTATCTGATTTACTCACTTGACCTCAGCGAATTATCAGATTATCTCAATTCTTTGCTTCACTTTAGCTGGGAGAGCATAATATGGTTTAAATGTCAAGCATATTTTATGGCTTGTGAATTAACTGATTATGATAATAAATCATTATATAACGTTGCATTTCTATGCAATTGAGGAGGAAACCTATAAAATTAATTCAGAAGGCTTCAGTGAGATTACTTTGGCCAAACATACATGATACTCAATAAATATATTAATATAAAATATTCTGACATATCAATTTATGACAATGTTAATTATAACCAATTTTATTAATATCAAATTTGACATTGATTTTGGAAATTTTCAGGAATGCATTGTATTTTAAGTTTTCAGATTTCAAAAATAAAGTGAAAAATGGAAATGCAATACCCTTAGAAGTAATATTACCGAGAATTTCCATACTTTAGTGTTGAGCAAGCCAGAGATTTAAATAATAGAAGTCATCAATACTCAAAGTAAATATTTATAATGTTATTTTTTTTCAGTTTTGCACCTATTTGCAAGATATTTCAAAATTATATTTTGAGTATTTTTTCATAATTATGCTTGTGGATAAAATAGAAAAGATACATTTTTATTACCTAACATAACTCAACTAATGAATGTGTCAACAATAACTTTGAAAGAAAGCCATACCTATTATTTCTTCATGCTCTTCCCAAAAGAGGTTTGAAAAAGGCATGAAAGTAATTTTAAAATACCTGATAAAATACATGAATGGAAAATGGAAAATTCACCTCACTTAATCGTATTTGTTTGTCTTAGTCATTTCCTGGCATAATTATAGTGGTACCCCATTCATTCAAAGAAATTAATTGATAAAAGACTACCTCAATTTTGTCAAAATGATGTAAGAAATTCAATTTCTCTCCGTAGATGTTTGTGAATATCATTTCTTCCTGTGTCTAATAATTCTTCCATGTTACACTAAAATACTACTTAAGGGAAAGCTGTCAGAATTCAAAATAATAATAGGTTTCAATAAAGGACATGTTTCCCTAACCTTAACTGGCCAATATACAATAGCTTGGTCTTCTAAGAAAAAAAATTTATCTTAATCTGGTAACATACCTACTGTTTAGAATGACTTTATGTTGTTAAAATCTTTAGCTGATATTCAAATTGTTTGAATATCATCACAGTTCTATAATGTATCTCCCATTTTTTTTGCTACCTTACCTTGATGGCATTATTTTCCCAGATTTCAACTGCTAAGCTCTATCTTTATTTTTTAAAAAGAAAAAGATATGCACATCAATTTTTTTCAGTGTAAATATGCATACCTCACTAGATTGAGACTTTCCCACTCATTTTTCTGTAGAGCTATTATTGACTGTCTACACTACCAGAATGATTGCAGTTGGAGAGTGGGGCGTTCTAGGAGAGATGCTTTCATGAGATCGCTATGAGTTGGAGATGACTCAGCAGCATAAAAGAAGACAATTCAAGACCCATAAAGATAACCATTCTAACATTAATATAATGGAACAGTCTTTTGCTACACTGATCAATCACTCCATAGTATTTACTGAGTGCTTATTCTGTGCAGAGCTTTATACTAAGTGATTGAGGATAAAAGAGATAGTAAACATGATCCCTGCCCATAAACATATTAAAATCCTGGGGAAAAGAACATTGAAATGAATTATAGATAGGACATATCTGTACTTCAGTGCTATTGGAGGGGAAAGGATGGGGTGAGTACCCCAGTACTCAGAAGGTGAGGACTCAAGTAAATCGGTGATAAGAAACAGTGTTCCCTAGTGGGTTAGAGCATGGTCATTGGAATCAGAAGAACCTGGGTTCTAAACCCTGCTCCACCACTCGTCTCCTGAGTGACCCTGCCTCAGTGCCTCATTTACCTCATCTGTAAAATGGGGATTGAGATTGTGATCCCTGTAAGGGCTGTGGACTATGTATGAACTGATTAGCTTCTACTTTCCCCAGTGCTGATTAATGTGCCTGGCTTAACAAATACCATAAAAATGGTAAATGAAGATTCAGTAGAAGGGATAATATGCTGGAGAGTTGACAGATTAATTTTGGAAGGCCTCATGGAGGAGATGTGATTTCAGAAGGCCTCTGAAGATCTGTAGAGGGGTGGTCAACTGGATGTGAAGGGAGATAGAAGTTCTAGTCCAGGGAGGATGTATGAACAAAAGATCAACAACAAGAGAGATGAGCTCAAAGGTCAAAGCTTTTACCCAACCACTGATTTAAATAATTTTGATAAATGACTAATTGCCAAGATTCTTCAGTGAATTCATCCTGTCCTTGGAGAATAAACACCTCTCATTTTTTCCAAAACTGTGTAGTTTGCAATACTGTCCATATGATTTCTTGAAATTTTGTTACTGATTACCTATTTCTGACCAGTTTGACTACCCAAAAGCATTACCAGAGAGCTGATTAAATGGGAATATAAAATGATTTCCACTGTTTGCACTTCTTTCAAAAGGGTTTTCAGGGATGGAGAATAGTGTTGAAATTGTCATTTTAGATGAAGCTCTCATTTAATCCCACCACATTTATTTACATGCAATTGTACTCTACAATTTATCCTAGCTGTAATTTATTTTAGTATCTTTCTCTCCCTGTCAACAAGCTCCTTGTGGGCAGAGATTGTGTCTACCAATTCTTTTTATTGTTCCTTCCCAAGTGTTTAGTGTAGTGCTCTGCTCACAGTAAGTGTTTGATAAATACCATTCATTGAGTGATTGATTTTTAACCTTGTTCCCTTTTTGAAGACAAATGTAAATACAAATATTGTGCCAACTTTCCAACAGTTCTATCATCTTGTTGATCACTGTTATGTGTTAAATCAATAACATATCATAGTTATCAGAATACTTATAACTTGGGGCTGTGTGAAAGGATGTTCTCAAATATTATTCCTGTCTAGTATCCCTCATCTGCCCTTTATATATAACCTCTGGGAAAATTTAAACATTGTAGATTTAACGATTGCCAGAAAGCAAATCAAGGTCCCCTGAATTTTGTGCAGTGAATGTAATAAATTCCCTATAATCTCAGATTCATTACTTTTTGCTCCCCTCATTTTGAGAATAAATGTATTTCTTGTTGGCTTGGAATGGGTTATACATCTTTCCTTATATAACACAAGGATGTTAAGGGAAAGGTGCATGGTATCTTCATTATGGTAGTGTACTATTGTTCTCTAGGATCTGTGTGATATACAAAAGAGTGCTGCACAGGGTGTTAGACTTGAATGCATTCTTTTTTTGATTAATTACCTCCACAAGAAGGGCCACAAGGAACTTCTTTTTGTAGAGAAGAAAAGAGTGTGATTAAATTTCTTACATTTACCAGCCTGATAGTCTTAGAATCCATAGAACTGGAAGTGACCTGGAGAGATTGTCTGGTACATCCCATTGCCCTTCAGAAAATGGATGGCTAAATACCCAGAAGAGATAAATTTCTATTCCATTTTTATATCCTATCCACCAAAGCAGACTCCATAGCCTCTTTTTAAACTTTTTTTTTTTCATTTTGCCCTCTTTACGGTCAAGAAATGCTTCCTTTGGTCCCACAGAACACTCTCCTGCAGCACTTCCTCTTCTTCAGTCATTTGTAGTCTGTCTCCACTCAACAGTCCTGGCACATTTTGATGAGGGCAGGCTAATGTGTAAGACCTCTATTTTTGAAATTTCTAGGTATCAGAGTTGTTCTGAATAACATCAAAATAAGACAATGCTATGGGCAGTACAGATGATTTTCTGCCCTTTCTAATCCACCTCCACTCAGAAAGTAAAGGAAGTTCATTCATTCATTCATTCATTCAATCATATTTATTGAGTGCTTACTGTGTGAAGAGCATTGTATTTAGCGCTTGTAAAGTACAATTCAGCAACAAACAGAGACAATCCCTGACCACAATGGGCTCACAGTCTAGAAGACTTGTGTGGTAGGCCCCAGGTGATTGTCTGAGTATCCCAGCATTTAATACAGTGCTCTGCACACAGTAAACACTTAATAAATACTATTACTATGACTTGGAGTAATTCAGCCAAGTTTGTGCTCTGAGAAAACTATTTTTCATCATCTTCTGTAATATCATGTCCAGGTGTAGCCTAAGATATAACCATTTTATATGCCTGCAAAATATGGCTGTGTTGTGAATAGTTCTACCATGGGTATGATTTGCCTCTAACACATAAATGTTATGAATTATAAAATTCCATATATGTATTATGTCCTAGAGTGATAGATGTCATGAACTACTGTTTAATCTTCATTAGAGCATATCATAGTATTAATTAGATATGTGTTGTAATATGATTATAAGTCTTTTCAGGAGCATACTAGATTAGTAGACAGTTGTTCTATCAATGAGATAGTACTTTTTCAACTGTGGAGATAAATTTGTCAAACTGATGAATTTGGCCAATTTATTTACTTCATAATTGCTTTTGAATGTCCTTGTACTCCCATTAAATCTTTTCTAATTTAGGGACTTTTTTATTAAATCATATATATATATATATATATGTCACATGCTTTCTTGAAAATGGATGCAACATTTTTTAATCCCATTAATTCTAACTGGAAGTGGGAATACCATAATTACCACCTCATTTACTATGGCATCTTGTAATAATGCACTGAATTGTCAAAATTGAGTAAAGTCCTCATTAATAATGATTCCTTTGAATTAAATGCAATTGGCTCACTGATATCTGCATCACCCACTTCTAAATTAAGACATCTCCCCAGATAATGATAATGGCAGGTAGGGAACAGTTCAATAGCTTATTTGATTAACTTCTCAGTAACCTTTTCAATATCATGAAAAGCTTTCACCAAGATCCATTCTTTGTAGAATGTTTAATATCAGCCTATGGGAAAATAGGTAGGGAAAGATTTACTTAATCTCAAACTCTACTGGTATGTCATTAGGTTATAAACTCATCATTAAATATTAAATTCCTTGAAATTGAGATCATGTCTAAATCTCATCTGTGTATTTTTCCTGGCACTTAAAACTGAGTACTGTGTTTTGCATAATTTAAGTGCTTAAAAATACTACAACTACTACTATTACTATTGATTGATTGATGTCAGGGCTTATCAGGTAAATGTGTGAGATAAAGCATCAAACAATACGATGCTTGTAACATTAATCTTTGTGATTAATTCACAGTGGAATTCATAGGAAAAAAATACTGAAGTACTTTAAACAGCTTTGGAAACAAAGTTGAGCGTGGAGGGGCTACTGGATACTTTTCTCTAAAAATATTCATTTCCAGTCCAGTAACATTGGGTCGTAACATAGGATATGTCTGCATTTACCAAAATACAGTTATCAAATTATACTTTGGTTTTCCCCAGATTATGCTACCCAAAGTCAAGATTAATTGATATCAATTTCTTTAACATGTACTCTTAGGACTTATTTTCATCCCTTAATGCACTTTTGTCCTTTTCTCTGGACTCTTTCCAGAACTCTCTCTTTTTTTTTTCAAGTTTAGAAAACAAAATAAAAAGAGTACAATACATTGCCCCTAGCAACATTACTATTTAATGTTTAGAAAACATTCTAGATGATGGAGAGGAAAATAAACAAGAGTAGGATGAGTAGGAGAAGTAGTGTGACCTGGAAGTCAGAAGGACTTGGGTTCTAATCCCCCTCCACCACATGTCTGTTTTGTGACCTTGGGCAAGTCACTTGACTCATCTGTGCCTCAGTTATCTCATCTGTAGAATGGGGATTAAGGCTGAGCTCCATTTGGAACATGGATTGTTTCCATCCTGATTAGCTTATATCTACCCTCCTCTTCGTACAGTTTCTGGCACATAGTAAGCACTTAACAGATACCTTTAAAAAAAGTGTGCATAGGAATTCTTTTTGCTTTTTGCAAGTCAAAATACCCAACTTCATGTTTACTCTTTGAATAACAGCTTTTCTCCCTTATTTTTCAATGACCACATCTCTAATTTATCAGTGTCATTTTGAATTTTATTCCAAAGAATTGGCAATTCCTCCCACTTCAGCTTCAGCTATAAAATCATAAACATACTCTCAATTTTTTGACCTAGGTCATTAATAATGTTAAGGATCACTTGCACAGAGCTTTTGTAATTTCAAACAAAGAAATCAAGTGCCAAATTGTGATGAATAAATCTGTTACACTAAAAATGTGCAACATAGCATAGAAACAGACTACCTGACCTTCTAGAAGCAGATCTTGGCTGTTCCTTGTCTCCTGTTCTTCTTGTGGCCAGGGATCAAGTCTTCTATTGTACTTTCCCAGGTGCTTAGTGCTGTGGTCTGCACAGGGAAGAGTATTAATCAATTGATTGTTCTGTTAACACTTCAGCCCTACTGGGTTAATATTGCAAGGATATTTAAATTTCAGGTGGCTGGTCAAATTGCCTAAAAAACAGAAATCCCTAAAGATTCCAGAAATCAAAATCAGTCCTTGACTAAAAAGTCAGTTTTCAAAGTGCACAGAAGAAATAGCGCTCTTTTTTTTTGTTTCAAGAATCTTGCCCAGTTAGGTAATTTAATTTTCAGGGATTTGATTTTAGTTTCTTTATTTATAATCACTTACAGTGGAGCCATAAAAAAAGACTTAATGAATGTATGAATAGACACATATGTCATTGCAACTGTAATGTGAGCCCAAATAAATTAATCTGCCAAAAAAAAAGGTGAAATGAAGTATGGTCTAATGAGGAAATGTGTCAGAATCTATTATGTACTTATTTTGGTTCAGAGTCTAAATCTGGAAGCATTTCACTCAATCCTCAAACACTTTTATTTCAGAGTTATGGGTGAAAGATATAAGAATCAAAGGTGGTTGGAAAGAGATGCAAGATAACTGATAATTATTGTTATGATTGTAAAATGCACTAAGCCCTTTATGCCAAGCAATATATTAAGGACTGGGGTAGATACAAATTTTGAGTTTCTGGATGTGAAAATAAGATAGAATTTACCCTTTCTATGGTGATTTAGTTTCTTAGAAGTAGAGAAGGGTAAAATGACCTTTCATTGTCCTTTTCCAGTTCTAATACCCTATTATTTAGAATCACAATTCCACAACCATTTATATAGAAATATATGCATTCCTACTCACTTTCCTTTAAAATTGAAGCTTGTTTCACAAAGGGACTATACTAAAGACAGAACTGCCAATCATTTATGCCCACACCAATTCTAAGGGCAGTATAAACTAACCTAGCTTGTTCCAAATAAAAGAAGTAATTACAAGGATTGGAAGGTAAACAAGCCTATAAATGTGTTACTGGAATGGAAATGAATATTTTTAGAGAAAAGTATACAGTAGCCCCTCAAAGCTCAGCTTTGTTTCCAAAGCTGTTTAAAGTACATCAGTACTTTTTCCTATGAATTCCAATGTGAATTAATCACAAAGAAATTATTCTACTTTATTCCATGAGTAGCAAAAAATGTGTAGTAATGGGAAGATTAAAGAGCTATATACAGAGCTTCAATTTATATCAAATCCCTTAAGTGGTCATTGGGCTATTAATGAATAGAAAATGCTGTACAGTGACCCATTTAGGGCTGCATTAGAGAAAATCTTGCATAAAGGTTAGTAGGCCTCCATTTTAGCTAAATTGTATTTAGTATATGCTAAAGACTTCTTCTGAATTCTAATACAATATTTTAAAATAGAAGACATACCTAAACTGATGGTTTTACCTTACTATAGGAGAGTATTTGTTGAACTAAACAAACTCTAGAAAGGAAATATTTCTTTCTGTGGGTATATGTTTTCATGACCTAAATTATATACAGCAAAAATCATAGCATCAAGAAAGTCTTGGTTCTGTTTTTTTTTTTTTTTACTTTTTACTTTTTTTTTTACTTTTTACTTTTTTTTTTTTTTTTAATTTTTTACTGTGTTTTGGAGAGGAAGGCAGAGTTTTAATATCAAATAGCTATTGAAGCAGGAAGAAAACTCCATTTGAGTAGCCTTCCTATCAGCAAAAGGCCTTAATCCCAGCTTTAACAGGAATAGTAGTGATGACACTCACATATATCTGTAATTTATGTGTTTGTTTCTTATGTTGCGCTCTCAGGTAATTAGTAAAGTACTTTGCACATGGTTAAGTGCTCAGTAAATATGACTGAATGAATAGGAGAATGGGAAATACATCATTATTCTTTAGAGACAGATGTATGGCCTAATGGAAAGTGGCCTAATGGGGCTTGAGAGTCAGAAAAATGTGTGACCTTGGGGCAATCACTAAATTTATCCGTGCTCAGTTTCCTTATATGTAAAATGGGCTTAAATACCTGTTCTCTCTCCTACTTAGTCTGTGAGCCTGATGAGGGCCAAGGACTAATTATCTTAGTATCGATCTATCATCTATCTATCTATCAATCTATCTATCTATGTGTGGTTTAGTGTTTGACACATAGTATGCAGTTAAACTGTACTTTACTCTCTCTAGTGCTCAGTACAGTGCTCTCTGCACCCAGTAAGCACTCAGTAAATACCACCAATCGGTTGATTAACAAATACCACCATTATTACTGCTATTATTATAACATCATACTTCTCATACTACAATCACTCATCTTATCTCACGGGATTACGCATCAGCCTCCTTTCTGACCACCGAACCTCCTGCCTCTTCCCACTTCAGTCCATACTTCATTCCACTGCTCGGATTATCCTTCTATAAAAATGTTCAGGGCATGACTATTTACTTGCTTTTATGTGTATATATCTATAACTCTATTTATTTATATTGATGCCTGTTTACTCGTTTTGTTATTGTCTTCCCCCTTCTAGACTGTAACTCTGATGTAGGCAGGGATTGTCTCTCTTTATTGCTGAATTTTATTCCCAAGCGCTTAGTACACTGCTCTGCACACAGTAAGCGTTCAGTAAATATGTTTGAGAGAGTGAATGAGAGAATGAGGGAGGCGTCCATCTGGCAAATGCTTCTCTGCCCAGTAGGGGTTGGTAGAAACAATTCCTTAAAACAGCATGAGCAGGAGGAAGTACCTTTGTTTGTTGTAGGTATTTGTATACTAGACAACTATCTCCGGAGAAATATTTCCTTTCAAAATTAGTACTTTAGTTTTAAGTCAGACATTATACAGACTACTAAAAACTGAAAAATCAATTTTCCATGACTCATTAGTTTCCCATTGAAAAATGCAGCTCTAACTCACTGCCTTACAAATTTTTGTATTATCTTTCCATTCCTTTTATGCTTCCTTTCCCCCATCCTCATACTTTCGACTGTTACATCTCAATTGTTGAAATTACTTTATTCTGAGATGGTGTTATGAAAGATGAATTGCAAATGTGAAATGCACTGCACAATGACATCAACTTCACAAATCTAGGAGACAAGCATCTAAATACCTTTTAATTATAAACCAATTAAAATGGATATTTAATGAAAAAATAAACTGACACAGAGTAGAGTTTTATGGACATGGTTTTTTAATTAAAATCTTCTCTAGGAAATAGAATGTGGCTTTCTCTTCAGATGATGATGGTAAAATATTTGGGAGGGTTTCAGTGTAAGGAGGAAGCCTTTGGTAAATTGTAAATGACAATGTCCCTGAGTCTTGAGGGCATTCTGTACTCATTAAATTGAGCATGTGGATCATTTTGGCTGTATTCCTGGAATTGCAGAGTACTTTTGGATAAGGGATGTGCAATTGAAATAGAAGGGTGAGTCATCGTCCAGGGTAGGATGAAGAAGGGTATAAAATACGGCCAATTTCACTTGCTCATGGTCCTAGCAGTCACATTCATTTTCATCTATGGAAATCATATAGGGTACATTTTTAAATTTAAAAAATCAGAAATGTTAAAATGATAAAATTTTATTCCTGAGGCATATCAAATAAGGGGAAAGTACAGTGAACAGTTAAATGAAGAAGAAGTATTAGACACTCAATCTAAGTGATAGAGTCCTTTAGGTTTAGAGACTCGGATGATAACAGTAGGATAGTCAGGGTCAAAGTAATTATATTTGAGTGATATTTAACACAGATTACAAACTGCATAGCAAAACAGGGTTAAGTGGCTTAATTTTCCTCTAGTAGTATTTTTGAGACCTCGCTACAAAAGATGATTTGACTTATGAGTCCTATTTTCAACCTTTTTCATCCCTTTGTTGCTCTTTTCTAGTTGCCTTTAATTTCTCAACACTCCTTTATTTGTGTGATAATTCTCCCAGTAGCTAAAGTAACTTCCTGGAGATAAACTAGGCTCTTCGGAAGGAGAAATAATTCTTCAAGATACATTTAAGCTGTTAAGCGCTTACTATGTTTCAGGCACTGTACTAAGCACTGGGGTATCTACAGGGTAATCAGGTTGTTAGAAGCAGTTTGGCATAATGGAAAGAGCCCGGGCTTGGGAGTCAGAGGACTTTGTTTCTAACCCCACCTCCACCACTTGGCTGCTGTGTGGCCTTGGGCAAGCTACTTAACTTTTCTGTGCCTCATTTACCTCATCTGTAAAATGTGGATTAAGACTGTGAGCCCCAAGTGGGACAACCTGATTACCTTGTATCTACTTCAGAGCTTAGAACAGTGCTTGGCACATAGTAAGTGCTTTGCAAATACTATAATTATTATTATTATTGTTATTACAAACTATTCAGGTTGAACACAGTTCACTGTCACATGGAGTTCACAGTCTTGAATTCTCATTTTACAGATGTGGTAACTAAGGCACAGATAAGTGAAGTGACCTGTCCAAGGTCACACAGCAGACCGAGAGCTGAAATTAGAACCCAGGTCCTTCTGACTCGCAAAGTCCACGGTTTATCCACTAGGCAACATTGTTTCTCTATAGAATGTATGTTATAAACCTTTGAGTTGAAGAGAATCTATTGACACAAAGAGCTTGTGTGACTACTAACTCATTTTATCATGTGAGGGAAGGAGAATTATTTGCCTGACTTCATAGAGCAGGCCAGTGGCGGAGCTGGAACTTGAATCAACATCTCTTGATTCCCCAGTGGTCTTTCCCATATAATTATGCTACATCTCATAACTGCAATACAGCCTGCTGTACCTATATTGACACTGTTAAAGAGCCAAGAAAGGTGACTTCAAATCTGTTAATCCTGACCATGCCATCATTTTAATGAATTTCACAGGGTAACTAAATTTATTTAATAGTTTCCTGAGGTCAGCTGTACTAATGGTGTCAATTGCTTTTGTTAGGGCTGTGAAAACATGTATCCATCTTGAAAGTGCTCTCTGCAACCTATATGTGACCTCCTACAAAGAGTTCATCCTCTGAACTATGCTGTGCTGTGAAACCAGAGTGTGATTCTGGGAAACTGTAGTTAATTGGTTTCTTCAATACCATTCAAAGATCAGGTTAGAAAGACTTATAGGATGGTGCCAAGAATGAGGACCATTAGGGGTCATGATAGTCACATACTTCATCAGCTGGTGCTGTCACTTATAAGGTGAAATTAGAATGAGAGTGAGTTTAGAAGGGAAGGAGAGCAGTTCACTTTTGCCATATTGAACATGAAGTTCTCCACACGGAGATATCCTGAGGGGGGAAAAAGAAATACAAGACTGCAAAACAGATGAGATGTTGGGGTTGGCGAGGTTGATTTTGGAGTCAGATGAGCATCACAATTACTTTTTATAACTTTATTTTTTTTCTGAATCATGATGCCACATGTTTTCTTTGAACATCCGAAGGACACAGTAGTAGTAGTAATAGTGGTAATGTTATTTATTGTGTGTGTAGTAATTGCATTCTATGTACTGCATTTGGGAATAGAAAAAAAGGCAAATGTCCCGACCACAAATGCTCTTAGCCTTATTCTTATAGGTTTATTCCTTTTTCCCTCTCTCTTTATATCACTGGACATCATTATGTGCTCCCCAGGTAACTTGATTCATTTTCCACAGGCAGCTTTCTTTCCTTCATTCTTGAAAATGGTAATCATGGTAGCATCTTGAAAGTCTAGCAGCATTTTCTCACTGTTACACATGTTGAGGAGAGGTCTGTGAAGGTAGCTAAATGACACAACTTCACTATATCAACTGGTCTTTTGACTTCAGAAATGACCTCATTAACGTATGGGGCAAAAGTCACGTCTTCACACTTTAAGTAGGGGTACTATTGTTTTATGGAAATATCCGTGGATGTTTAAGGAACTCATTGGAGTATTGTTGCCGTTCTTCAACATTTCTTCTTTGTCTGATTTGATGGTGTAGCTATCTCAATAGGAGTGGTCATTCCTATTCTTCTGGAATGTGTGATGCACTGTGTGGGTCATATTTGCTTTTAGGATTCTCAGAAATACTTGGTTTTGTTTTGCTCTGCACAGGCTTGCATCAGTTCAGCATTGGTATCCCATCCCTTGTCATGCATGTGTGACATGATGTAGCTCAATATCAATCAACAGTACTGAGTGCTTACTGTGTGCAGAACACTGTACTAAGTTTGTGAGAGAGTACAATAGAGTTGGTAGACATGATCCCTGCCCTCAAATATCTTAAAATTTAGGTGGGAGCACAGATATTAAAATGAATTAGAGGAGCAGCTGAGCAAAGGATATATACATAAATTCTTTGCTTCCGGAGTGGGGTGAATATCACAGATAAGTTAAGTGACTTGTCGAAAGTCACATAGCTGTTAGTGGCAGGACCACGATTAGAACCCATGGTCTCTGACTACCAAGCCCATGCTCTTTCCACTAAGCCAAATTTAGCTCTGTGCTCTTTTCTGCTTGGCACAATAGTTTTTCATCCTTACTGACTCCCATACCAATTGCCGGCACTAGTTATTTTACACATTTAACTCCCTTCTCAAATTCCCTGTGCCTCTACCTCTACATATTTTGCCCCTAATGACATATGTCATTCATCAAAACCATCAGACATGTTCTCCCTAAATTGTCCCCATCCATTTCCAGTTCCTCCCTCTTCTCACTCTCTCTTCAACACTTCCATCCCTCCCAGGATTATATAGAGGGGAGCGGGGATCTCCCACCTCCTCTCAAAATCTAACCCTCCACCTGCACAAGTGACTCCATTCCTTATCACATTCTCTAAACATTTGCCCCTTCCAGTCTTCCCTCCCTGACCACAATTTACTCATCCCCCCTCCCTGCCTCACAGCCCTTATGTATATAAGCAAATGAATAAATAATTTATTTATTGTAAATAAAGCAAATTTATTATTGATTGATTCATGTTAATATTTGTCTCCCTCTCTAGACTCTGAGATTGATGCAGGCAAGGAATATGTCTGTTTATTTTCATATTGTACTCTACCAAGCACTTAATACGGTGCTTTGCATATGGTAAGTGCCCAATAAATACAATGAATGAATGAATGAATAAACAAACCACTATCTTCAACCACTAACTTTCCAATTCACACATGACCAGGTATGCATGTATCCTAGCAAAAAATCTTCCCTTGGGTTCATGACACCATTCAATTATCACGCCATATCTCTACTACCTTTCCTCTCCAAAACCTTGAGCAAGTTGTTTGTCTATACCTGAAGTTTGCACTTCATTTCCTCCAACTCTGTCCTAGATCCCTTCCAATCTGGCTTCTTGTAACTTTTGTTCCACAGAAATACTCTCTAAGGTCACCAGTGACCTTCTTCTTGTCAAATCCAATGGCCTCTACTCGATCCTAAAACTACTCAACTTTTCACCAGCTACCTTCAATAGACCATCCATTTCTCATCAACACATTATCTAATCTTGGTTTCATGAACACTGCCCTCTCCTAGTCCTCTTCCTGTCTCTCTGGTTAGTCCTCAATCTCTTTCATAGAACTCTCCTCTCCCTCCCACCCTTTACCCAATAGAGTCTCTCAGTATTCTGTTCTGGGTCTCTGCTATGCTCCACCTGCACCCACTCCCAAGATAATAACATCATGGCTTAGTGGAAAGAGCCCGGCCCTGGGAGTCAGAGGTCATGGATTCGAATCCCAGATATGCCACTTGTCAGCTGTGTGACTGTGGGCAAGTCACTTCACTTCTCTGTGCCTCAGTTACCTCATCTGTAAAATGGGGATTAAGACTGTGAGCCTCATGTGTGACAATGTAGTTACCCTGTGTCTACCCCAGCGCTTAGAACAGTGCTCTGCACATAGTAAGCACTTAACAAATACCAACTTCATTATTATTATTATTAACTCACTTGCTTCTATGGCTTCAACTATCATCTCTATGTGGATGATTCCCAGTGTACATCTCCACTCCTGATCTCTTGTTGATCAGTCAGTCATATTTATTGAACACTTACTGTGTGCAGAACACTGTAGTAAGTGCTTGGGAGAATATAATATAACAATATAGCATTCCCTGCCCAAAAGAAGCTTACAGTTTAGAGTGGGAGAAGACATTAATATAAATAAATAAATTGCATTCATTCAGTAATATTTATTGAGCACTTGCTGTGTACAGACCACTGTACTAAAGTGCTTTGGAAAGTACAGTAAAACAGTGGACACATTCCCTGCCCACAACAAACTTACAGTTGAGGGGGAGACAGACATTAATATAAATAAATAAATTTCACATATGTACATAAGAGCTGTGGGGCTGGGAAGGGGGATGAGTAGGGGGAGAGCAAGTCAGGGTGATGCAGAAGGGAGCTGAACAAAAGGAAAAGAGGGCTTTATCAGGGAAGACCTCCTGGAGGAGATGTGCTGTCAATAAAGTTTTAAAGTGGGGGAGAATAATATTCTGTCGGCTATGTAGAAGGAGGGTGATCGAGGCCATATCCAGGATCTGGGCAAGAGGTGAGTGGTGAGATAGATGAGATCTATGTGCTATATGAATGTTAATATTAGAGCAGCAGAGTGTGCAAGATGGGTTGTAGTAGAACGGTAATGAGGTGAGGTAGGAGAGGGCAAAGTGATTGAGTGCTTTAAAGCCAATTGTGTGGACTATCTGATGCGGAGGTGGATGGGCCAGTCCACTCTTGAGGAGTGAGGAAACATGCACTAAACGTTTTTATAGAAAAATCCTCTGGGTAGCCGAGTGAAGTTTGGACTGGAGTGGGGAGAGACGGGAGTTGGGAGGTCAGCAAGGAGAATGATATAGCACTCTTCCTCTCTGTAGTCTCAAATTGTCTCCTGCCTTAAAGTCATCTCTATTTAATATTTCCAAAACAGAACTCCTCATCCTCCCCACCAAATCCTGTCCTCCCATGTCTTTCTCATCACTGTAAATAACACCCCACTCTTCCTATCTCACAAGCCCGTTACCTTGGCATTATCCTTTTTTCATCTGTCTCATTCAACCCACATATCAATCTGTCATCAAATCCGTCATCTCTACCTTCACAACATCTCTAGAATCCACCCTTTCTTATCCATTTAAACTCTTACTAAACTGATCCAAACACTTATCATATCCTGCTTTGATGACTCCATAAACCTGCTACAATGCTGATCCAAGCATTTATATAATCCTACTTGATGACTGCATAAACCTCCTTGCTAATCTCCCTCCTTAAGTCTCTTCTCTCTTCAGTCCACACTTCACTCTGCTGCCCAACTCATTTTCCTCAAAAACGCTCAGCTCATACCTCCCTACCCCTCAAACATATCCAATGCCCACCCACTCATGCATCAAACAGAAACTCCATTAAAAAACATCATTTATAAGCTACTCAATCAGCATTTCCCTATCTATCTTACCTCACTGACTTCCTACTATAACATAATCCATATAGTCCACTCCTTTAACTCCTATTTAACTATTGTACCTCAATCTCATTTTTCTTAATGCCGACCATTTTCCTTATCTTCTGTCTGGCCTGAAACTCCTGCCCCCTTCATATCCAAAAGGACACAACCATCTTCAAAGCCAACCTAGAATTAACATTCCCAAGAAGCTATCCCCAACTAAGACCAAATTATTCTTACTCACTCTCCCTTCTACATCATTTATTTACTTGGTTCTATATCTTTTTAGTCCTTGATATGAAATAATGCATTCATTCATTCAATCATATTTATTGAGTGCTTACTGTGTGTAGACAATTGTACTAAGTGCTTGGGAATTACAATATAGCAATTAAGAGAGGCAATCTCTGCCCACAATGGGCTTACAGTCTAGTGGAGGGGAGACAGACAACAAAACAAGTAAACAGGCATCAGTATAAATAAATAGAATTATAGATATATACGTAAGCGGGGAGGGAGAGCAAAGGGAGTGAGTTAAGGTGACATGGAAGGGAGGGGGAGCTGAGGAAAACAAGGCTTAGTCTGGGAAGGCCTCTTGGAGGAGGTGCATCCTCAGTAGGGCTCTGAAGAGGCGAAGAGTGATTGGAGGATTTGAAGAGGGAGGGCATTTCAGGCCAGAGGTAGGGCATGGTCCAGGGTTTGGCAGTAAAACAGGCGAGATAGAAGCACAGTGAAAAAGTTAGCACCAGAAGAGTACAGTGTGTGGGCTGGGATATAGAAGGAGAGAAGGGAGGTAAGAAGGAGCAAGGTGATACAGAGCTTTGAAGCCAATAGGAGGAAGTTTTGTTTGATATGGAATTTTTGTTTGAGATTTTGTTTGAGATTTTGTTTGTTTAATCCAATCCTCAGTTCCACAGCACCTATGTACGTCACAATCCTCTGCCATTTGTCCTAGCTGTAGTTTATTTCAATGTATTTCTTCCCCTCTAGGTTGTAAGCTTGTTGGGGACAGAGATGGAGTCTACTGTATTTTATTTTCTCAAGTGCTTAGTACAGTGTACTGCAGACAGAAGCACTTGATAAATACCATTGATTGATTGATATATTCTACCACAGGATCAGGAATAATTTAAAATTAGTTTCATTACTTCTTAACCCTAAAATATTTTTTTCTAGGGAAAGGGAAAAGCAAGCAGAGACCCAGCTACATTTATTGAAGTCTCCCTTACCTGGAGATGATAATGGAATAGACCCTTTTAATTCACTTATTTATCCTTCTACCAAGCATATCTCTGTTCTGAGGATGCTAATTTGAAATCAATATAGAAATAAATGTATGTAAGAGGGGAAAAGACAATATTTTTCCTTCAAACAAAACATAAAAAGGCTATATGTAATTTATAATGGCCTAATCTATTCAACAAATCCTATTTTTTGATCTTATGTAAATGTGACTGCTTTAAAGATTTATCTAGAAATTCTATCTGGAAGCTTCCATTTAAAATATATGAATACCTAATTTAGATGTTAATTTTGAGCCAAAACATTTAAAAATAATCCTGTCAAAATTGAATTCACGGTAAAACACCTATTTGTTCAGAGTAATATTGCATTAGGCAATAGAACGCCTAAACCAGTGCAGTGCAGTGAAATCACTGAATGTGAGACAACATTTTCCTTTTTATGTTATTTCAACATTTTTTTATTGACTTGGAAAGCAATTATAAATGGTAAAAAAAAAAAATTGACAGATCCTGTCCAGGTCACAGAGGTCTGTAGTTAATTTTGTATTTTTTACATTTTCAGTTTTTTGATATTTTTGTCCATACATTTATTAATGGGATATAAGGTATTTTAGATGGAATTTATTTTGACATGAACATTTACAATTTGTATTAAAAACACATTAGTATCTCTCTTTTTTTCTCCAATGTTTGAAGTCAAATCTCAGCGTGGCTCAGTGGAAAGAGCACGGGCTTTGGAGTCAGGGCTCATGAGTTCGAATCCCAGCTCTGCCACTTGTCGGCTGTGTGACTGTGGGCAAGTCACTTAACTTCTCTGTGCCTCAGTTCCCTCATCTGTAAAATGGGGATTAAGACTGTGAGCCCCACGTGGGACAACCTGATTCCCCTGTGTCTACCCCAGCGCTTAGAACAGTGCTCGGCACATAGTAAGCGCTTAACAAATACCAACATTATTATTATTAAATCTCAGCACAAGCATTTTGGGCAAAGGATGTAGATTCTTTCCAAGCACTGAAAATCTAATATCAAAAAATACATATTTTAGCATATATTATTCAATGAAAAGTTCACTTTCATCTTCCAGCTGTGCAGCTCTAGGCTTTGAAATTAGGGATTTGTGTCTAGATTGTCTAACTTTGGCTATAGCATCGTAATGAGCAAGATTTGCTCCATCGTAGTTAGTGTTTTGGGTCTCTGTAGTTCTTAGTAGTGATAATATTAATTTTGGTAATTTTTAAATGCCTACGATACACCAAGCACTCAGCGCTGGGATAGATATAAGATAATCATGTCCCACATGGGGTTCACAATCTAAGTAGGAGGGAGAACAGGTATTGACCCCCCCACCCCATTTTGTAGACTAGGGAACTGATGCACAGAGAAGTGAAGTGACTTTGCCTAGGTCACACAGCTGCCAAGTGGTGGATCTGGGATTAGAATCCACATCTTCTGACTCCCAGGCCTGTGCCCTTTCCACTAGAACATGTTCTTCCTTGGCTAAAAAATTTTACTTCAAATTTTTCTTCTCTACTATTCACAAGGACCTGGATTCTAATCCCTACTCCACCATTTATCTGCTGTGTGACGTTGGGAAAATCACCTCACTTCTCTGTGACTCAGTTATCTCATCTGTAAAGTGGGAATTAAGACTGTGAGCCCCAAGTGAGTCGGGGACTGTGTTCAACCCAATTTGCTTGTATCAGTGCTTAGTACAGTGACTGACACATAGTAAGCAATTAACAAATGCTATGATTATCCTTATATTCACTGGGGTAAAGGACTTGTTCCGTTCTCACTTGTCTATTCTCTCCCAGTGCTTAGTTCAGTGCTCTGCAAATGTTAACTTCTTAAAAAAGCTATTACAACAAGACACTGTACTAAGTGCTAGGAAAGAAGTGTACATATGAGAACGAGACACTTTCCCTTAAACCTCAAGGGATCCACAATCTAAGAATAAGTAGGGAGGGGCATAGTGACACATAAAGAAATATAAAGCAAAATGTAAATCAATCAATCATATTGATTGAGCACTTACCGTGTGCAGAACACTGTATTAATCACTTGGGAGAGTACAATACAAGAGGTGGTGGACATTCCCTGTCCACAATAAGCTTACTGTCTAGATGGGATGAAAGACATTGATATACATACATAAATTGTGTGGATATGTACATAAGGGCTGTTGGACTGAGCAAGAACAATAATAATTGAATGAATAAATAAATATATGAATAAATAGTGGTAAGAACAGAAATAAATACGATCTAAGCAGTAGGATTTCAGCGTTCTCACAGCTCAGACCAATAGTCACTGAAGTCACAGATATGGCCTTTCCAACATTCCAAAGTTTTGAAGGCATATCTTGTGGGTTGGGAATGTGTCTTCCAACTCTGATATATTGTACTCTCCCAAGCGCTTCATATCGTCTTCTGCACAGAGTAAGTGCTCAATAAATATGATTGATTAATTGATATGCTGTCACCTAGTCTTTCCTGAATTTATGTGGGGGCTGATGGGGGGTAGGGCAGCCTCTCTCCTATATGTTGGGGGCCTGGAAATTGGGTGAAAGGGGCATGGTGGAGGGATCTCCTCTTCTTTCTTCTCCCAAATACTTAAAAAGTGATCTGCATACAATAGGCAAATCAATTGATTAATCAATCACCTTTACTTACTGTGTGCAAAGCACTGAACTAAGCATTTGGGAGAGTATAGTACAACAGACATAGTAGACACATTCCCTTTCCTAAACGAGCTCATAGTCTAGATGGGCAAACAGATGTTAATGCTACTGGTTTAATTAAAAAACCTTAAGGTTAACCTAGTCTTTTCCTTCTCGTCTTTGTTTTTCAAGTACCTTTTTCCCTGCTCCATACGTAGACACTAAGGAAATGTTGTTGATATCAATGATGATAATAATTACCTCAATTATGTATGGTGCCAATTAATTCCCACTATCAGCTTTCTTTGGTAACGAATTCCTAAAATTTCAGTGGAAAATTATCATAACCAAGCACCATTTCCTCTTCATTTTGACACTTTTCCCTAACTGGTCTTCCCAACCCAACTGCACAAATTTAGTTAAATCACCTAAACATTACTGAAGGGGGCAGATATTCTCAAATGAAACTAGTTCCAAATAAAAAAGAAATCAAGAAATGAAAGAGCACTTTCACATGAGCTAAAAGCTTTACACTGCATAAAATGGCAGACCATGATGAGAGTTACCATGTCAACACTGAAACAATGGTTAATACAACCTAGGTCCACTGGGAGGTTCATTTGAGAAGAATGAATTGTAGCAGGATTCCTTGGATTTAATGTCAGTCAATCAATCAATGGTATTTACTAAGTGCTGTGTACAGAGCACTGTCCTAAGCACTTGGGAGAGTACATAGAATTGGAAGACCTGTTCCCTGAAAACAATGAGCTTCCTTTCTAAAGTTACCCATGGGAAGCAGCAAGGTCTAGTGGATAAAGCATGGGCCTGGAGCTAGAGAACTTGGGTTCTAATCCAACTCTGCCACTTGCCTGCTGGGAAACCTTGGGGGAGTCATTTAACTTCTATGTGCCTTAGTTTCCTCAACTGCAAAATGGAAATCCAATATCTGTTCACCTTTCTACTTGGACTGTGAGCCCAGTGTGTTACAGGAACTTTCATCTACCCGAGTGGGTAGAATAGTGCTAAATACATTGTAAGTGCTTAACACATACCACTGGAAGAAAAAACTTGATTGATCAAAAATTTAGGTGGACTTAGGATTTAAGGCAAGAATCTCTTTAAGGGAAGATTTTACATTGGACATAAGGACCATACTGCATACGTTCAAATTGGATAGAATCTTTTTTCACTGAATAAAATGAGGATAAGAAATTTAACACATATACTAGTCAATAATATGAGAGGAGATAAGATAAAGGTATTTCAGTTGAGAATAGGAAGAGGCATTACCAAATATTTTATTATATTACAAATTCATATCCAGACATCTAGTACAGTGTTATTCATTCGATTCCCAATTCCTTTGTTTTTATGGAACACCTACCATATTCCCGAGCATTCTACTCAGTGCTTGGAATAATAATAATAATAATGATGGCATTTGTTAAGTGCTTACTATGTGCAATGCACTGTTCTAAGTGTTTTAACATAATAGTGAAAGTAAACGATATAAAACAAGAGCATTCAAATGGTTGGCAATCTAATGAGGAAACAGGTAAACATAAATCATAACAAATTTAGTGCAAATAGGATAAGAAAGATATAAATAGAACAGCAAAAGTAATCAGAAAATGATTAAAGATAGGGTATTCATTAAATACTAATGAAGGTGGAAGATTTCTCTTGAGTATAAATAGCTTAATTTTTTTTAAATAATGAATAATATGACCATTCATTTAAAAGTTACCACCAAATCTTAAATGCCATTGAATCTTGAATAACCTACTTGAAATCTCTGATTGGTACCAAAAAATCAATATATTTATTGTAATATAAAATATGTGATATTTTGGAATCATGAAAGTGATTAAAAGTCTGATCTGTGCTGGACTCTTTTAAATGAAAAGTTATTATAATACATAGCAGGGTATTAATATCTAATTATATCAAATTGATTTGTAATTAACTTTATAGGAGTGCAAGCATAATTTCTGCAAAATTAATGAAGACCAAATTAAATAGGAAGGCTTTTGTCCTTGCTCTAATTTGTTTCACTTACCAACTCTGAGTTTTGAAATAAATAAATCATTTATCTCCCTTAAATGTTTATAATGCCTTAACTTATTTTATGCTCCTTTGAAATAAACTTATTTTCACACTTTTTATGCCTAATTGGAGTCAAGCAAATGTTATGATTAAAGGACAGTAATAATCCCTTCCTTTAATTAAAGATTCTTCTAAATCCTACTGATTGTCTCAATATATCTGTGTAAGATATCCATGAAACTTAGATGAAATATTCTTCACATTTCTTATTTGCATATTACTTTCCACCCCAAATATCAAATTATTTTCACTAAAGTCTTTACTCTGTTCTAGCAGCTTTGTTTTTCACAACCGTGGTGCTTCTTTTTTTCCCCCAAAGATTGTGGTGCTGTTCCTTAACAAAAGTATATTACTGAAGGTTGAATGCTAAATGCTGTAGACATTATCCTACAGTACTTTAAGACAACCATTTAGGGGCCATTTCTAGCCCTCTTTACTTCTAAACATTTACTAGGTGGTAATTTTTTACAAGACTCTTCAATTCCATTAGTAAAATTTATAACAGTGCATTTCCATTCTTATGCTAAAGGTACATACTAGTAGCAGAAGGCTCATTAGAAATGGAAATAATGATATAGTCATAGATGATTGGAAACAGGGACAAGTTAGAAGTAAGGATAATAGAATCAAATTCCAACACTACCAATGTGACCTTTTCCTCTCCATCCAAACTGCTTTCTCGTTAACACAATCACTCATCCTGTGCCGCCTGGATTACTGCATCAATCTCCTTGCTAATCTCCCAGCCTCCTGCCTCTCCCCACTCCAGTCCACACTTTTCTCTGCTGCCCGGATCAGTTTTCTACAAAAACGTTCAGTTTTTGTTCATGTTTCCCCACTCCTCAAAAAACTCCAGTGGTTGCCCGACCACCTCCACATTAAACAAAAACTCTTCACCATTGGCTTCAAAGCACTTAGTCACCTTGCCCCCTCCTACTTCACCCTGCTACTCTCCTACTGCAACCCAGCCCACACAATTTGCTCCTCTAATGCTAACCTTCTCACTGTGCCAAGATCTCTTCTATCTCTCTGGCGACCCCTCACCCATGCCCTGCCTCTGGCCTGGAATTCCCTCTCTTCTCAAATCTGACAGCTTCAAAGCCTTATTGAAGGCACATCTCCTCCAAGAGCCCTTCCCTAAACTCCCTTTTCCTCTTCTCCCACTCCCTTCTGCATCACTTTGACTTGCTCTCTTTTTTCATACCCCTTCCTGCCCCACAGCATTTGCGTATATCTCTGTAGTTGATTTACATTAATGTCTGTCTCTCCCTTTCCAGACTGTAAGCTTGTTAAGGGCAAGGAATGTGTCAGTTTATTGTTATATTGTACTCTCTCAAGTGCATAGTACAGTGTATGCACTCAGTAAATTAAACCAAATGAATGTTTGAATATCCTTCTTTAAGGCTGAGGAAAGTGACTGTGCTTTCAAAAACTGTCCACTGACATGCTATTGTGCCAGGTTCCAATTTTGTTTCTCTTACTTTATGTCAAAGATTCCATTTTGAGAGACTCACATTCAATTGCCAAAGGGTAGGATTGCTTGTGTCCTACATCTGTCTTGTCACTGTCCTTGTCTCCAGAAATTGAGGATTGCTTCATGTTGTCTAAAGTGTTTTTCTATGCTTCCTGGAGTCAGTGTCCTTTAGCAGTTGACTATAGACTCCTATAGACTCCTATACTGTCTATAGGAGTACATGTATATATGGATGGTGTCTCACTTTTTGCTGGTTGTCAGAGCATCCAAACAAACTCTGTTATCACTGCAGCTTTTCTTTACATCACTGCAATAGTGCTGTTTGAAAATGTTTTTCTTGCCTTTATAAAATCAGCAACTGAACAAATGACTCATAACTGTTTGCCTCTTAATTGTCAGCATAACCCTTTCTGTCAACCTAAGCTACCTCTTCTTGCCTCACATCAGTATAGTATGCTAATAATGAATCCTTGCTTGAAATTAGCTACTTACTAGATCTCCTTAAACACTTTTATATCAGACAATCAATCAAATTTATTGAGTGCTTACTGTGTGCAGAGCACTGTCCTAAACCCTTGGGAGAATACAATATGTCAATTTATGGTGCAATAACTGATTTAACAGAGGAACAATAACTTTTACATGTTATGAAATTACTTTTTAAAATGTACTTGTAAACACAAGTATCCTGTTCATTTAAAATATGTTAAAATCACTGCATTCATGCCATTAATTTTGTTGATATCCAATCTAAGTTAAGTAATATTTCATCATGAATTTTTTCATTTCTAATATTTTCTAATATTCCTAACTACAGTTTTAACTAGGATCATGACCTACTTAACAACAAGACTATTGTTCTTAACTCTGTTTTTTCAGCACATCTGTGAGATAAGTAGAGCAAATACTATTATCTCAAATGAATGGAAGAGGAAACAAGCATTAGGGTGATAGGTGCCTTCCCAAGGTCATTCAGAATGCCAGTAACAAGTCCTAATAGTGTCTTGTTTTCTCACTTTTACCAGCCAGTTCTCCAGAGCTAAATGGTCATCATTATGGGAGCAGCAGTAATTGAATAATGGCTACTAGTAAATTTCCAAACAATTAAGACCTTGAGTTTCACAACCTCATTAGCTTCTCTTTGGTCTAGTGGTAGTATATGCACCTATTCTCCCTAATGTCTTTTCAAACACTTGGTTATTCAAAGATTTGGAGATTGAAATTCTGTTTGATGCTTTATCAACATGTCCCAATATTTTTTTCCACACCAAAATTTCTTTAAGGCACTAAATCAGCCTCTCCCCCTCCTACCATACCTGACATCTCATTGATTAACCAATTTATTACATTGTAATGCATTACAACGTTTATTTATGTTTACATGTATAATATAGTGATAATTTATTTATTTATACTGATGTCTATCTCCCCCTCTGGACTGTAGGATCCTTATACCCATTGTATTCTAGTTTTCCAGATACTTAATTCAGTGCCCTGCACATAGTAAATGCTCAGTAAATACCTATGATTGATTGATTGATGTCATACTATCCCAAGCACTTAGTACGTACAGTGCCCTGCACAGAGTAAGCTCTTATTAAGTAACCATGACTGATTGATGAGTATCACTTTCTTAGTATCAATATGTGGTTCTTGTATTCAAAAAACATAAAACTGAAAGTGAAGTTTACTTAATGTATATACATATATGAGAAGCAGCGTGGCTCAGTGGAAAGAGCGTGGGCTTTAGAGTCAGAGGTCATGAGTTCGAATCCCAGCTCTGCCACTTGTCAGCTATGTGACTGTGGGCAAGTCTCTTAACTTCTCTGTGCCTCAGTTCCCTCATCTGTAAAATGGGGATTAAGACTGTGAGCCCCATGTGGGACAACCTGATTCCCCTGTGTCTACCCCAGCGCTTAGAACAGTGCTCGGCACATAGTAAGCGCTTAACAAATACCAACATCCATATTTATATATAAAACTGAAAAGGCCATCATGGGACCTACAATCATGTTTCATGATGCATACCCATTAGGGATTAAAGCTCAATAATACAAATTGAAACTTGATTCTCATCTGAGAAAAATCTCCAATTCTTATGTTCCTTATCAGCAGAACCTGGTCAACTCACTCAGCCACTCTAGAATGTAAGCTCATTGTGGGTGCTTAGTACAAATAGTGCGATGCAAATAGTAAGAGCTCAGTAATTATCTTTGATGAGTTCTTTTCTCCTTTAAACAAAAATTTGTCTGGCAAACAATACATATTTTCATAATATTTCATAATTTGCAGAAAACTATTTTAGTCAAGGTAGACTGGGATTTTGTCCATTTGAATGGGTTTTCCAGTGCCCCCGAAATGATGCCTCCCAACTGATTGATACAAGATCAATTATGAGTATCATTATAATACAGGATCAATTATGAACAAGATCATCTTGGCTTAGTGGAAAGAGCACGGGCTTGGGAGTCAGAGGATGTGGGTTCTAATCCTGGTTCCACGACTTGTCTGCTGGGTGACTTTGGGCAATCCACTTAATTTCTCTGTGCCTCAGTTACCTCATCTGTAAAATGGGGATTAAGACTGCTAGTCCCATGTGGGACAACCTGATTACCTTGTATCCACCCCAGTGCTTAGAACAGTGCTTGGCACATAGTAAGTGCTTAACAAATGCCATTATTGAGAAGCAGCGTGGTTTAAGTGGAAAGAGCATTGGTTTGGGATCAGAGGTCATGGGTTCTAACCTCAGCTCTGCCACTTGTCAGCTGTGTCACTTTGGGCAAGACATTTAACTTCTCTGTGCCTTTTATCTCATCTGTAAAATGGGGATTAACATTGTGAGCCCCACGTGGGACAACCTGATAACCTTGTATTTACCCCAGCACTTAGAATGGTGCTTGGCACATAGTAAGTGCTTAACAAATACCATTATTTTTATTATCATTATTATTATTAATACAATTCCTCATCCTATCCTGCCTAGATTACTGCATCAGCTTCCTTGCTGACCTCCCAACTTCCTGCTTCTCCCCACTCCAGTCCATATTTCACTCCACTGTTCAGATTATCTTTTTCCAGAATCATTCAGGACATGTCATTTCCCCTCCTCATAAATCTCCAGTGGTTGCCCATCCACCTCTGAATCAAACAAAAAGTCCTCACCATTGGCTTTAAAGCATTCATTCCATCACCTTGACCCCTATTACCTCGCCTCCCTGCCTTCAAAGCCCTATTGAGGGCACGTATCTACCAAAAGGCATTTCCTAAGCCCCCCTTTCCTTTTCTCCCACTCCCTTTTGTATTGATTGTTCATATTCAACATTGTTCACAGCCCTTCTGAAACCCACAGCACTTTTGTACATTCATTTATTTATATTAAATGAATATAATTCATTTATTTATATTAATGTCTGTCTCCCCCCCCTTAGACTGTATAAACTCATTGTGGGCAGGGATGTGTCTGTTTATTGTGGTATTGTACTCTCCCAAGTGCTTACTTGGTATAGTGCTTTGCACACAATAAGTACTCAACAATTATAATTGAATGAAGGAATGTAGAACCCCCTGCTCCATCATGAAGAAGCTTCCCTTCATCCTTGACCTATCCTGACCCAATCACTCGTGCTCCTCACCATTACAGAAATCTAGCTTGCTTCAGTTGACACTGTTTCCTCTGCCACTCTTACCAAATGGAGGGGAGGATGTCATCTTCTTTCATTCCCAAAGACTCGCTGGAGTAGGGGGAGAAGTAAGCTTCTTCCTTGTTTCCAGTGCCACTTTCAGAGTATCCCAACTCCCCCATCCATATTTTTTGCTTTCTTTGATGTGTATCTGTGTCTATGTCACCAGCCTTTACCAAACACTCCAATTGCTTTCTCAATCATCCCACACATCCAATCTGTCAACAAAACCTGCCAGTCTCACCTTTACAGTATCGCCAAAATCCACCCTTTCCTCTCTATCCAAACTGCTACCGTACTGGTACAAGCTCTCATAATATCCCGACTGGATTATTGTGTCAGCCTCCTCTCTGATCTCCCTTCCTCCTGTCTCTCTCCGCTCCAGTATATTCTTCATTTCTCTGCCCGGATCATCTTTCTACAGAAACGCTTTGGGCATGTCACTCTCCTCTCAAAAACCTTCAGTGGTTGCCTATCAACCTTCGCATGAAACAAAAACTCCTCACTTTTGGCTTCAAAGCTCTCCATCACTGGCCCCCTCCTACCTCTCCTCCCATCTCTCCTTCTACAGCCCACCTAGTACACTCCGCTCCTCTGCCACTCACCTCCTCACTGTGCCTTGTTCACACCTGCCCTGCTGTGGACCCCTGGCCCCTAGAAGAGGAATGGGTGTGGCCTAGTAGATAAATGATGACACACATATCTGTTCAATTTTAAATTAAAATTAATTTATTCATTCAATAATATTTATTGACCACTAACTGTGTGAAAAGCACTGTACTTAAGCACTTGCAAGACTGGGGCTGTTTTCCCCACACCCTATATTTGCCCTGTTCTGTTTCTGTTTCCTGTATTTATTGCATGTTACATCTTTTAAAACTTAGAGCTCACCTCCTCCAGGACGCCTTCCCAGACTGAGCCCTCCCTTTCACTCTGCTCCTTCTCTCCTCCCTATTCCCTATTCTCCTTCCCTCTGTTCTTTCCTCTTCCCCTCCCCACAGCACTTGTGCATATTTGTATATATTATTTATTACTGTATTTTATTAATGATATGTATATATTTATAAGCCCGTCAATGGGCAGGGATTGTCTCTATCTGTTGCTGTACATTCCAAGCGCTTAGTACAGTGCTCTGCACATAGTAAGCGCTCAATACATACTATTGAATGAATGAATTCTATTTATCTTGATGATATTGACGCCAGACTATGGTTTGGTTTTGTTTTCTTTCTCCCCCATTTAGACTGTGAGCCCGTTGTTAGGCAGAGATTGTCTCTATGTGTTGCCGAATTGTACAATCTAAGTGCACAGTACAGTGCTCTACACATAATAAACGCTCAATAAAAATTATTGAATAAATGAATGAATGAATGAATGAATGAACATACTACTACTAATAATAATGATAGTGGTATTTGTGTTCACTATACTAAGCGCTGGACTGAATATAAGCAAATCGGGTTAGACACAGTCCCTGTCCCCCATGGTGCTCACTATTTCGATCTCCATTTTACAGATGAGGTAACTGAGGCACAGAAAAGTTAAGTGACTTGCTCAAGATCACATAGCAGAAAAGTGGCAGCAGCAGGATTAAAACCCATGTCCTTCTGACTCCCATAAATGACTCCCATTAAAATTTATTTTACTAAGAATTTAAGTAAGTGTGTTATTTGCTACCATGAAGTGAATCCAGCCGTATGGTCAGAGATCTTCCTTTTGGGGAATCCCTACTCTGAATAGTTTTCAAAGTGGCATAACAAACTGATTATTGTTATTTATCAACTCTACTGATGCCCTATTTCATCAGTGCTAATGAAGAGGGGTTTATGCAATGGTCGGGACAGGGGCCACCCACTCTCTTCACTGCAAACTAATCTCCTCAAAAACCTTACATTTACCCCCAGTTTTCAAGGAAATAGCCTTTGTCAATTACCCACAACTTTTATGGAGTTGGAAATCCTGGATCTCAACTGCTTGCCTCCTCCATCCTGCTCCCAGTAAGGAAAAAAGCCATGCCTTTTAATTGGGAATCTTAGGGCAACAGAAGAAAAGCTGTAGACATTGTCATAATCCTCTTCATCACCAGTAGTATTTATTGAACACCTACTATGAGCAGAGTACTACTGTACTCAGTGCTTGGGGCAGTAGGTAGATACTTTCTTTGTCCCCCAACAAGGAGAAACAGACATTAATATAAATAAATAATTTATAATAGATAATTTACTTGGGCAGAGGTGGGACAATATTTTCGGCTTTCTCTCTCATTTGTTTGAAATTTATTATTGAATTTCAAAAGGTACTGAAACTTCGCCAATGTTTTAAGGGAGGAAAACACCTCTCCTTCCATCCCAAACTCTAGCGAGCATCCAAACTCAAAAAGGTCTATGATGCTTGTTTTCAACTCTAGAAACACACATTACTTTCCTGGATTCTTTTTCAAGAGTGTGAGTGACTCCACAATAGCTCTTCCATTTCAGAAATATCACAGTCTCCAGAATAGCTCTTCCAATCCAGAAAAATCACAATCCCCCTAAAGCTGTCCCTCAGGCTAGAGGCTAATGATCCAATCAAAACTGTTGGTTGCATTGACAACTGGCATCACAATATTAATGTCACTGCTGAATTTTAAATAATACATAAAAATCCTTAGTCTTTCAAATATGAAAATGTGTCTAGCGCATGTTTTTCCTTTCACTTTAATTCCAGAGCTTGTAATCACTTAAATAACCGGTCATTCCTACATAAAGAAGATTCATGATTTCTATTTTTTGCCTTACTCTAATTTAAGGATTTGAAAGAATATTGCCAAACCTGAATAGTAATTTACTCTTTTTCTCCAAGTCAATGCTTAAGAAAAAACATTTTGACTTTTTATTGGATCCAGAACATTAAAAAATGGAAAAAAAGTTTCTCTAATTATAGTTTATTGGAATTGATATGCTAATCACCTAAATGTAATTAGGTTCACCTAAATAGTTTTTTGAAGCTTGTGGAATTGTACTGAGTATAAAATCAATCTAATTATTGCCTCAACACCCACTTTCCTAAAAAAAAAAAAATGGAAGCCTAACTAAACAATTGATTCTAATTACACTGGGAAAAATTGTCACAACCCCTCCACCAAAAGTTTAAATGTTTACATTCATATGAACTAAGCCACAATATCCTCTAGTTAGTACCTCATTTCCCAAGTCCCATTTCCTTTCAAATTCCTAGAACAAATTTGTATACATCATGCCTTCATGATCCCCATCAACCTGTTTTTTCCCCACTGATTCCACTGAGAGTGTACTCTCCAAAGTCACCAATAACCTTCTCCTTACCAAATGTAATTGCTTTCACTTAATCACCATCCTTCTGGACCACTCAATCACTTTTGACACTGTGGCCTGCTCCTTCTTTCTGGAAATGCTAAATAATTTCGAGTTCACTGATATTTCTCTATATTTCTCTATTTCTTTATATATTTCTTTCCTTTTCTTCCTATCTCTCCAGCTTCTTTCTCAATCTCTTTTACCAACTCCTCCTCTGCCTGCCACCTTCTAACTGTAGAGAAGCAGCATGGCTTACTGGAAAGATAACAGGCCTGGAAGTCAGATGACCTGACTCATTAGAAATTGCCAGTAGTTTTCCATACATATTAGCATTGAACTGAAATTCACAACCACTTACTGGCTTTAAAGCCCTTTTAGCCTTGCGCCTCTCTTATCTGGGTACATTTTCTACTTCACCCCAACCAGCACTTTCCATTATCCCCAAACTCACCTTTTGGCAGTGCCTCATTTTCCATTCTGCCATTCGGCTCACTTCCTATCTCTTGTCTGGTACTCCTTCATTTAATAATTTTCAGCTCCTTGTAGGCATGAATCTCATTTACCAACTCTATAGTACTTTTCCAAGTACTTAGAATAATGTTCTGAATGCAGTATGCTCAACAAATTATACTAATTAATTGTTGATCTTAAAATATTTCATTCCTTTAATCATATTTATTGAGCACTTACAGTGGGCACTGTACACTGTACAAAGCACTAAGAGAGTACAATATAACAGTAAACAGATCCATTGCCTCTCCACACTGAGCTTACTGTCTAGATAAATCCTACCTACTCGATGTAATAGTTTCCCTACAATCATCTTAGCAGCGTGGCTTAGTGGAAGATGCACGGGCTTGGGAATCAGAGGTCGTGGGTTCTAATCCTGATTCTGCCACTTGTGAACTGTGTGACTTGGGGCAAGTCACTTTACTTCCCAGTGCCTCAGTTACCTCATTTGTAAAATGGGGATTAAGACTGTGAGCCCCCCAAGGGACAACCTAATTACCTTATATACCCAGTGCTTAGAACAGTGCTTGGCACATAGTAAGCGCTTAACAAATACCATTGCAATTACCATTAATATTATTTGCTCCTTCATATCACTTTTGCTCTCAGTATTTCCCATTGCACTTTTAGTTTGCATACTCTATTT
Organism: Ornithorhynchus anatinus; assembly: GCF_004115215.2. NCBI lineage: Eukaryota > Metazoa > Chordata > Mammalia > Monotremata > Ornithorhynchidae > Ornithorhynchus > Ornithorhynchus anatinus. Next base: position 80,983,058 of record NC_041728.1, read on the forward strand.
GAACAAATAATCTTCCTATTTGTAAACAGCTCATATCTATCTCTTCTGCTAGTTTGTAAACTCCTGGTGACTGTGTCTTCTTCTACTGCACTCTTCCAAATGCATAGTACTCTACACAGCAAGAGTTCAGTCAGTATTATAGAATAAAGCAAGTTAGAAAACTAAGTGGATATTTGTTCCTTTGTGTTTAATCATTTGGAAACTTTCCTTGAAAAAATACAGGGAAATATGACTCAGGAGCAAATTACTAAAATGAGATGGAAAAAAATAACAGTAATCATCAGCACAATACACAATTGAACCCATCTGTTGCCTTTCTGTTCATCATTTGTCATTACCAAAGTGTATATAGGGCAGGAATAAAGGAAGAGAACAGAGGAAAGGAAATGTACTCAGTATATTCCTAGGTTTTTCATTCCTAGTGTAAAAAACAGAAAGAAACCAGCTGAAATCTAAAGTAACATTACTAACAAATTAACACCTGCAATAATTATTCCATCTTTACAAACACTGTTACATAAATTAATATATTGATATTACCAGTAACATTTGATTAACATCAAATGTTTTTAGCTCCTCCTAATTTGAAAAGCTCAAGAAAAAGGATCATTTTCAAAATAGGTTGTGAGAGAGTTATGCTTTCAAAAGATGTCCAAGAATTGAGTGGTGTGTGACAAGTATGTGTCTTAATTCAAACACTAATTATAGAGAAATGTGGGAGAAGACAGCTTAGGTCAGAAATTTATTTATTCAATCATGTTTATTGAGTGCTTACTATGTACAAAACACTAGCACTTGGGAGAGTACAGTATAACAATAAACAGACACATTCCCTGCCCATAATGAGCTTACAGTCTAGAGGGTGCATTGTGGAAAAAGCCTTAGCTTCTGATTGAGAGGAGTAGAACATAAATTAAGGTTTGCCTAAATAATCAGCAAAAACTTGAGTGGAAGAACAAATAAGGACTTCCTTTATTTCTATAATGGAAAAATACAATGTTGAAGATATATTATCATCATTAATGGCATTTATTGAGTGCTTACAGTGTGAAGAGCACTGTAATAACTGCTTTGGAGAATACAAAAGAGTTTTTAGAAATGTTCCTGCTCACAACGAGTTTACAGTCTTCCAGAGATACTTATTCAATCAATCATATTTATTTGGCACTTACTGTATACAGAGCACTGTACTGAGTGCTTGGGACAGTACAATACAACTATAAACAGGCACAATCCCTGTCCATAATGAGCTTTCAGTCTAGAGGCAGGGAGACAGACAGCAACATAAATAAATAAATTACACAAATGTACAAGGGGGAAGAACAAAGGCAGCAAGTCAGGAGGACAGAGAAGGGAGTGGGAGAAGAAGAAAGGGGCTTCAATCAGGGAAGCCTTCTTGGAGGAGAAGCCTTTTGAAGGAAAAGGCCACCTGGTGATGAGAAGGATGAAACTTAATAATCAAGGAGAGGAAGACACTAAGTTTATGCTAACATCAGACAATGGGTAATCATATTTGGATTTTCCCCTCTAGAATATAAGCTCCTTGAGACAGAGACTGTGTTTATTATCACTCTCCCAAGGCCCAATATAGGGTTTTGGACATGTAAACACTCAAAAAATGTTATTGCCTGATTGATCATTAAAAAGCAGCCAGAGTTCAGAGATGACAGATTTCTTCTGGGCCCCATCATGGCTTTTCTCTTTCCCAAGGCAATCCTGCCCATTGAGCTGTGGCTAAAACCACTTTGCTGAAGGAATCAAGTGAGAATGGGTGAACTCCCTTTCTGGGCTTTATCACTACCCATCATTTTGAGGTGTATTTGTAGAAACTCTCCATTAACCTGAGTTGATACCCACTCCTGCTTCTGGGCCCCAGCTGAAAGAGTTAAACTTGATCAGAGATCAAAGTAAGCCCATCATTGGGCAGGGATTGTCTCTATTGTCGAATTGTATATTCCAAGCGCTTAGTACAGTACTCTGCACATAGTAAGTGCCTAATAAATACTATTGAATGAATGAATGAATGAATCAAAGATGAACTTTCCGTCCCTCAAACAAGGAAAATGAGTCATGGAGACAGGACTTAACCTAGTTCATGCAGGGTAACTGGGGAAGCCAGCATGAGCAAAGCAACAAAGACCCTGCTGAAAATCTCTGTAGGGGGGGAATGAGCCTGTGTCCTTCCTCAATCTCCTGTGGTCCCTCCTTTTGGAAATCTGACAGGAAGACAAAATTGTAGGTCTTTCTTTCTTAAGGGGGCCTTGTGGGAGTAAAATGGGAGAGGGCAGGAAAGCAGCATAGGCTAGTGAAAAGACCATAGGGCCTGGGAACAACAGAACCTGAATTCAAATCCTGGCTCAACCACTTCCCTGCTGTGTATTCTTGGCCAAGTCATTTAAATTCTCTGTGCCTCAGTTACTTAATCTGTAAAATTAAGACTGTGAATTCTATATGGGACATGGACTATGTCTAACTTTGTATCCACCCCAATGCTTAATATAGTACCTGACTCAAAGTAGTGCTTTACAAATACCATTAGAAGGAAGTGTGACAGGAGAATCTAGGGGGGTCATGGAAAGGTTCAGGACCACATGATTGACATTTGTAGCTCATATTAAAGCCTCAAACTTCAGTTAGAATCATCCAAGTTTACAGTAGATGATGTTGCATTGGAGAAGCCGTATGGCATAGTGGAAAGAGCATGGGCTTGGGAGTCAGAGGTCATGGGTTCTATTCCAGGCTCTGCCCCTGATCAGCTGTGTGATTTTGCACAAGTCACTTGACTTCTCTGTGTCTCAGTTACCTCATTTGTAAAATGGGGATTAAGACTGTGAGCCCCACGTGGGGCAACCCGACTACCTCGTATCTACCCAAGAACATAGAACAGTGCTCGACACATAGTAAATGCTTAACAAATGCAATCATTATTATTACTATTATTAGACTTCAAAGCATACAAAAACAAGCTCAGCTACAAAACACAAATTTTACCGTGGTTATTGAAGCAATGCAGCCTAGTAGAAAGTGGAAAGAGCATAGGCCTAATTGTCAGGAGACATGGACTCCAACCCTAGCTCCTCCAATTGCCTACTCAGTGCCCTTTGGCAAGTCACTTAACTTCTCTGTGCCTCAATATGTCATCTGCAAAATGGGGCTCCAATACATGTTCTCCCTCCTACTTAGACTGTGAGTCAGCTCCTTATGAAACAGGGACTGGGCCCAATCTGACCATATTGTATCTGCCCAAGTACTTGGCACATAGTAAGTGCTTGCCAAGTATCACAATTACCAACTATTGTTATTCTGTATTGGTTTCTGAGTTTGGATCTAGTATCTCAGTCTTTCTGAAGCATAGCCTTCTCTTCCCTATGGCTTTCCTCAGGTAATAATAATAGAATTTGTGAAGGGCTTACTGTGTTCCAAGAACTGTACTAAGTGTTGGGTGTAGGATCAAGTCAATCAAGTGGATCATTACCCTGCTCTCCAGGACTCAGAAGACAGAGCCAGGATTAGGACCCTGGTCCTCTGACTCCCAAATCCACATTCTTTCCATTAGGCTATAATCTAAAAGAGCCCCATTTACTTTACCCTTTTCCCACTTGTTTTCTGCCTTCCCCTGGTCCCAACTCGCAAATTCCCTTGACACGGTCAGTGTCCCAGGTATCTCACAATTTTAATCTTCATTTTAAAGATGAAGTAACTGAGGCACAGAGAAGTTGTTAATTGTCCAGGTTCAGCAGACAAGTGGCAGAGCCGGACCTCTAACCCAGGTCCTCTGATGCCCAGGCCCATTCTCTTTCCATTATGCAACACTGCTTCTCTTGTGTTGGGTGTAAAAATAAGTCAACTTAAAGAGTAACATTCTTCAGATTTGTTTTGGGAGAAAAATAACTAGAAGAAAAGTGCAGTCCAGAAAAGAAATATATATGGAGAAAAGCAAATGCAAGCAATTTGAAAATTAAAGGAATGTTTTGAACAGGAACAGTAGAATAGCCTACTTAAAAACAGTACTGTTTGTAGTCATTCATTTTTTAATAAATATCTATCAAGAAAAATGTTTGACTCATAAGCTCAGTTTTGTTTTAAACTTTATATTTGAGAAAAATTACTGAGGGAGTGGAATAATTTCAAAATGTTCATTGCATGTTGAATAAAAATTATTTAACAGGCTGTCCTCTTTAGTGCTATAAAAGGTGCCAAACACATCCCTAGACTGAGAGCACATCTACCAAGTAGCCTCCTAAATCATATCTTTCAGAACTTGCAAGAGTTTTCATTATGATTATCATTATTGTTATTTATCATTATTATTCAGGCATTGGACAGTCTGGTAATCTATCATACAAAGCATACTTGTTTTTTTAGATGTAGTAATAGTCCAAAATGTAAAACACATGTTGGATTCATCAAAACAAGGAATAGAAATTTAGTTATATTTTGGAGTTTTTTTTAATTCTTGCCTTGTAGAAATCATCACCCAAGTCACAAATCCTGTCATGGCTTATTTGAATTAAAATCTCAGCTCACATTTACTCTCATATGTATCATCCTGCTCGAGTTACATAACCTATGGGAACTTCAAGACTGAAGTAGAAATCCTTCAAGCAATTAATCACATTTGTTGAACGTTTAATGTATGCAAAATAACTATACCAAGTGCTTGGAGGGTACAATATAACAAAGTTGGTAGGAACATTTCCTGCCCACAATGAGCTTACAGTCTAGAGGCAACTCAGAACATGGTCAGCTTATATAATGACACCTGTGACTAGATTGTTGATTGTTGATTTGCCTCCCTCATAAATAGTAGATCATTATTATGATCTCTATAGGGAAGATTTCTCAATTCCAGTAAACAGATAAAAGTTACAACCTCACCAGTCTTAAAAGGTGACAGAAACATTTGTGAGAATTCTGATTATTGGGAAGAAAGTTGAAATGGAATCTAATCTCTCAAAATACATTTTAGGAAACAAGAAAGGAGAATGCATGAATTCTTTCAGCAGAATTGCATTTCATTTTTATTTTGCCTTTGAAAAATCCTCTTTCCAGCTGTAAGGTTTTAAAAGGGGGAAGGGGGCTGAGCATAGGAAAGACAAGAGTAGCTTTTTCAAGCTCAATGGTAAAACATTATCAAGAAAGACTAGAAAACCCTACATTATACATTTGAATCATTTAATAGAATTTATACCCTTGTTTTAGAATATTATTTGAGACTATCTCAAATTATTTTTATTCTTACATGCTTTATAAACTTCAGATACTTTAAAGGATCCCTTTATAATTTAGAATACCTGTGCTTTTCTCATAGAAATTCAGAATTTGTCAAGTTTAAGAATTAAGTTTGAAAATTATATTGCTAAGGTAGATAAGTGGCACAAATACACCCAATTCATACACCATTAAGTAAAACTCAAAATGTTCTACTTACTCATTATACTGACACAAGCATTTGCACAAACTGCTTCAGAACTGCATCTCACTGCTCTCAGCCCCAATAGCCTTCTTACCTAAATGTGAAGTGAAAACATATGTTACAGCAGAAGTGACAGTATGTTTTTGATTGTTTCATTTGAATAATGGTTTTTGAAAAAAAATACCTAGTAAATCTCATTTCAGAATAAGTATGATTTTCATAGGATATACAACTTCATTCATTCTGGTTTCCTTATTAGTCTTCTGGTTCATCTGAGAGTGAAAACGTACCAAATAAACTTTTAGACCCCTAGTCTTAACTATAACAAGGAATAAACATACAGCCTCAACTCAATTATATTTATTCATACTTTGTTAATCCTTTATCTAAATACATTTTCTAAATTTTACTTGCATTTTACACTTTCTAAATTGAACTTGCAAAAATACTATTGAAAAATGTGAATCTATAGTGGATATAGGTAATAGGAGAGGTTTTTTGTAAAAACAGTAAAATAATGCTTCTTTAACAAATAATCAAAGGCTAATTTACCTTCATCTACTAGAATATTTTCATTAAGTAGCTAGTTTTATGCTACGTATTTTAGAAATTGAAGCAAAAAGTTTACCACAATTACTGTAATACTAAAAATTTTAGTTTTTATTTTCCATTTAATACATTTAATATATGTATTTCAGCTCCCATCCATATTGAGTAAAATGCACTTTATTGAAATTTGAAAAAGAGATCTAATCTACTTTTAGGATTGATGTTGAGTCATCACTGACATCTCTAAAATATTCACTTTGCCAATGGTAGTGTCTAGGCACTCATGTTTTATCTTTTCAAAAATTCTCTCTCTCTAGCTTGCAGCACTGCTCACTGGAACAATGCAAGCTGTCAAAGACTAGATAGCCAGTTTACTTGGAAAATGAATTAATGCCTTCCTCATTTGATATTAATTTTGTTGGAATTTTGTCTGAAGTGGTAAATGTTGGCTTTGACTGCAAAAGAATGAGTTATTTATTTGGGCTCAGGCTGAAATGCCAGGAACTGAAACCATGTAACTAATTTGACTGGATTACGAAATGATTTTCATGTGCCTCATTCAACACCAACAGTTGTTTTTTGTATAACTATGAATGAGATTTATGTTGATATGTAAGTCTATCTCTGGAATAATTTGCATACATTATACATTTATGACAAATCAAATAGATGCATTAGCTCTATTGTTTAGGGCAATTTTATCATCATCAAGCTCTGTCAACTATATAAATAGTTGTAATTTATTTTTTGATATTACCAATAGTGAAATTCTATCCATCTGTTATTTTGTGGTTAAATAGGCCTCTGCACAACCAACAGCACATATACTATGATGTTACGGGGTCTGTTGCTGTTCTAAGACTGACTGATTCATTTTTGATTTCCTGATCTTCTTAAAACCTGTTCAAGAAGACGAATCCCTTCTTGAGTGCTGCGTTCTTGGCTGTTTTTGTCTAACCTTAGTCCACTATTTTACCTGTCTTGGAGAAGCAGCGTGGCTCAGTGGAAAGAGCACGGGCTTTGGAGTCAGGGCTCATGAGTTCGAATCCCAGCTCTGCCACTTGGCTGTGTGACTGTGGGCAAGTCACTTAACTTCTCTGTGCCTCAGTTCCCTCATCTGTAAAATGGGGATTAAGACTGTGAGCCCTACGTGGGACAACCTGATTCCCCAATGTCTACCCCAGCGCTTAGAACAGTGCTCGGCACATAGTAAGCGCTTAACAAATACCAACATTATTATTATTATTATTATTATTATTGCCTTCAAAAATGATTTGTCTGCCCTTTCTCTGATTATGAAAGTCCCTTTTCAGGTATCCAAGCAGCTGGTATGTTAGGTAATCCTGATATCATCTATTTTTCTCACGTCTTCCACCCAGGAATCCTAAATTGCTATGAGCATCAGTAGCAGGTAAAGAGAAGCAGCGTGGCTCAGTGGCAAAAGCCCGGGACTGTGAGTCAGAGGTCATGGGTTCGAATGCCGGCTCAGCCACTTGTCAGCTGTGTGACTGTGGGCAAGTCACTTAACTTCTCTGTGCCTCAGTTACCTCATCTGTAAAATGGGGATTAACTGTGAACCTCATGTGGGACAACCTGATTACCCTGTATCTACCCCAGCGCTTAGAACAGTGCTCTGCACATAGTAAGCACTTAACAAATACCAACATTATTATAATTATTATAATAGGATTCCCATATCATTCATGCTCTTTACTTGTTTGATATTGAGAATGCTTTGGAACTGCTCAAGTAGCTGTATGTGTCTTCTGTCATAGGACCAGAAGAAACAGTCATATAGAAGGAAGAAAAGTATAATTCTTCAGTTTTATATGAAGTACTCTGTCAATTTATCCAGAGGACATTTTTGCTTTGGCTTTTGGATCTTGTCCCTAACCATGTCCCTTGACTGGTTCCTGGATTTCAGTATTTGGTGAAAGAATTTAATTTATTTTGCTAATGATAACCTTTGGTTGTGTGAAGAGCTCTCAGCATTAAGACTGTGGATACCAGTTAGAAAGTGCTTTTGCCTTTTTTTGAGAGCCGTGTGTTGAAAACATCCAAAAAGGTCTATTGAAGGGTGCAAAGGAATTTCAGAGAAGCAAAGGTAAAACTTCATTTCCTAAGGAGTGAAAGGGATGACTCTGGACATTTTGGCATCACAGTAAGAGAGTCCTGAGCCAAGGCCCCCCCAGTTCTCTTGATAGGGGTAGAGTAGAGATTATCACCAGTGTTTAGTACAGTGCTTGGCACACAGTAAGTATTTAACAAATATAATCATTATTATTATTACCTACCTTTGCAGAGCTATCTCCTTATGGGTAAGCCCATATTTCCCAATTAAGCTGGTGGGAAAATAGGCCAGGATAGTGCTAGTTGAAGAACTATTTGGAGTTTTCTGGTGTAAATATTTGTTTGTGGTTTAAAAATTTTATTTCAATTGACTTGTATTTTGTCAATCCTATCTTAAATTAAAATATTATTTGTTAGCAAAAACAGTAGAATTTTATAGTTCTTCAGAAAAAATTTCCCTTTTAGATTCTGACCAGATTCCACCTAGATGTCTTTTATTCTTTCGAATGACTTGTTTGGGAAAGAGCCGCTAACAAAGGATTCTCATTCTAAGTATTTTAGCAAGGTCACTCCTACCTAACAATGTCTTTCAATTTGTGACTTGGAATTGAATTGAAAGTGTCAGTACATGTAACCAAACTTTTAAGATTGAAATAATTCAATTCTTTGCTTCTGAAGCAATTACTATTGTGTTTATTTTCTCAATCTTGGACAAATACCTGTCTGTAGATAGTCCATAATTTTTTTTAATGGTATTTGTCAAGTGCTTATAGAAACAGATATAGTATATATGGACACAGATTTGTAGATATAAGATACATACATCCATACACAAGATGCAATGTTGCCTAGTGGAAAAGCATGGGACTGGTCCTGAAATTGTGCCTCAAGTGGAAAATGTTGGCTTTGAATGTAAAAGAATGAGTTACTTCTTTAGTCTCAACAGGCTGAAATGCCAGGAATCAAAGCCATGTAACAACGTGACTGGAATGTGAAATGGTTTTCATGGTAGATCATTCAACACCAACTGTTGTTTTTTGAATAGCTGTGAATGAGAGTTGTGTGGGTACCTAAATTTATCTCTGGAATAATTTGCATACATTTTACATTTTTAATAAAAATTCTAATTTTCCATGATATATGATCTTTGGCAAGTTACTTAACTTCTCTGAGTCTCTGTTTCAATAGCTGTAAAAAGGAACTAAAATTGATGGTGAGTTATATGTAGGACAGGGACTTGATCAGTCTGATAATGTTATAATCACTATTATTATCACATAGCATTTATATGTGTACACGTAGATGTGTGTGTTTATGTATATATATGCATTCCTTTTTTATTATAAGAATAGGGGATAATTCAAGTAAATAAACATTATTTGGGATAGGTATGCCAGCACAGCATGCCTCAATATGGGATAAGTATGCCAGCAAAAATTTAAATGTCATAGAATAGAGTTATTGGGTGAAAACAATATTTCCTACCTCTGTTTCTGAAATTTTACTCTTTAAATTGATTGATTGCCCCTGAGTTTACAAAGTCTCAGTTAGATTAAAATAAAATGGGTAATGATTTGATTCCAAACTTTTTTTTCCTCACTGTAATTACTTTGAACATTTTTGGCACTCTAGGATATTATTTCATGAACATGCACTGTATTTTGCTTAGTTGTCCTTGTGTTCATATTTATAATTTAGCAGACTCAGGAATATTATCAATTCATCAGAAAGCTGCATTCAACCCACTAAAACCAATCAATGCCAAGCCCCTGGAGAGTGAAAAAACATCTGCAGTATACTGTGAGACAATATCATAACATCACTAAAATCAAGAAACCCTACTACAGGTATTGAAGTGAACAGTGAGACACTGACTATCGTAAAACATGGATTCTAGAGGTGTTGTGAAGGTTGAACTAACTGGATTTGGTGATAGATGGAATATGTGTGTTGAATGAGAGAAACTAGTTGAGGAAAATGTCACAGTTGTGGACTTGTGAGACAGGAAAAGGAATGGTTTTGTCTTCAGTAATGGGAAGCACAAGGCAGGACAGGATTTGGGTGGAAAGATGAGGATTCTGTTTTGGACTTGTTAAGTTTGAGATGTTGGCAGGACATCCAAGTAAAAAGTCCTGAAGGCAAGAGGGAATATGAGGCTGCAGAGAATGAGAGAGGTCAGGACTGTTGATGTAGATTTGGGTATGATCTGTGTAGAGTTGATAGTTAAAGGCATGGGAGTGAATGAATTCTCCAGTAGAATGGGTGTAGATGGAAAATAGAATGAATCTAGTACTGAGACTTAAGGGACTACTGAGTGTGGCAAAATGTCACAAGGATTGTCTCAATAAAAATAACATTAAAATACTATATTTGGCATAGCAAGAGTATATTTTTAATCCCTTGCAGTGTCTCATGATCATAACCAGAAGGAAGCCAACAGAAAGTAACTCTATTTTTCTTTCACTCAGTGTTCTCTCTATTAAGATTGTAAATAAGTGCTAAATAAATGATGATATCATGCAGCTCAAGCTGGGAAACAGGCTTCAGTCATATTTACTGAGGGCCTACTGCATGCAATGCACTGTATTAAGTTCTTGGGAAAATATAATAGTAGGACTATATAGGATCTCTGTCCTTTGTGAGCTAACAATATAATGGTCAAGGCATGCACTAAACTTAGTTATAGGTAGAAGGAAGAAATAGATTATAAAGGCATGCCTAAGAGTTCAAGAATAGGGAGGGAGTGTGAGTACCCAAGTGTTTCAATCAGTCAATAAATCAATGGTACTTATTGAGTGCTTACAAAACCCAGTTGGAAGACATGTTACCTGCCTATAATAGCAATAATAATTATAATGATGGCATTTGTTAAGCACTTACTATGTGCAAAGCACTGTTTTAAGCACTGGGGAGGATACAAGGTGATCAGGATGTACCAAGTGGGGTTCACAGTCTTAATGCCCATTTTACAGATGAGATAACTGAGGCACAGAGAAGTTAAGTGATTTACCCAAAGTCACACAGCTGACAAGTGGTGGAGCCAGGATTTGAACCCATGACCTCTCTGACTCCCCAGCCTGTGCTCTTTCCACTGAGCCACGCTGCTTCACTTATGCTTCTCTATAAGAAGCATACAATCTAGAGAGGGAGACAGGCTTTAAAATAAATTACAGATATATACATAAGTGTCATGGCACTGAGGGTGGGGTGAATGTCAATGCTTATGGGGTACATTTCCAAGTACCTGAGAGTGCAGAAGGGAAAGCAAATAAGGGAAAAGGTACTAGGAGATCACTGAGGTAAGTAGTTGGGGGAGCTGGTCAAGTACTTCAAGTATGATAGAAAGTAGTTTCTTTTTGATGCAGAGGTATTAGAGAACCCCTGGAGATTCTTCTGGAGCAGGGAGATGTGGATTGAACTTTTTTTTAGGAAAATTATTTAGGCAACAATGTGAAGTATTGCCTAGAGTAGGAAGAGACAGGAGACAGAAAGGTCAGCAGAGAGGCTTCATTCCTTCCCATGGCTTCAACTACAATCTTTGTGCAGGGGATTCCCAAATCTACAATTCTAGCCCCAATTTTTCTCATCTCTGAGTCTCTTATTTCCTATTGCCTCTAGGACATCTCTACTTGGATGTCCCACTGACAGTTCAAACTTAATATGGCCAAAACAGATTTACTTAATTATTTACTTATCTTCACACACAAATCCTGTTTTCCTCTGACTTTCTCATCAATGTAAATAGTAGTAACATCCTCCTTTACTCACAAACTTGTAACATTGGCATTATCCTGATTCATCTCTCTCATTCAACCCACATATTAAATGTCACCAAATTCTGACAGTTCAACTTTCACAATATGGCTAAAATCTGCCCTTTCCTTGCTATCCAATTGCTACTGTATTAATCCTAGTCCTTATCCTAGCCTGTCTTGATTACTGAATCAGCCTCCTAGCTGACATCCCAACCTTCTGTCTCTCCCCACTTCAGTCACACCTTACTCTGCTTCCTGAATCATTTTTCTACAAATCAGTTCAGTCTATGTTTCCCCACTCCTCAGAAACTTCCAGATGTTGCCCATCCACCTCTGTATCAAACAGAATTGCCTTATCAATGACTTTAAAGCACTCTTGCACCCTCCTACCTTAGGTCTCTGATTTTCTTCTAGAACCAAGTCAGTCTACTCCTCTATGCCCAGCCTACTCACTATACCTTGATATAATTTTATTTCATCTCTAATCCCTAGCCCTTAGCCTTTGGCCTGGAACTCCTTCCCCCTTCATAACTGACAGACCATCATTCTCATGCTCCAAGCCCTAATTAGTGCACATATCCTCCAGGAGATGTTCCCAATTTAGCACTCAATTCCACTAATTCAATTAATTCATTCAATAATATTTCTTGAGCTCTTACTTTGTGCAGAGTATTCATTCATTCATTCGTTCAATAGTATTTATTGAGCGCTTACTATGTGCAGAGCACTGTACTAAGTGCTTGGAATGTACAATTCGGCAACAGATAGAGACAATCCCTGCACATTGATGGGCTTACAGTCTAATCAGTCTAATCGAATCCTTTAGATTCCAAAGCTCCAATGATGAACTTATTTCATATAGATCAAAAGTTCAAAAGGAAATTTAGTGGGATTATCTTGGGTACAAATTCCCATTTATCTAAGACCTTATCAATTTTTTTGGTCCACAATGAATTTGCATGAAACAAGCTGGAGTTCCCTTCGGTGGGAGAGGAAGCTCTTTGAATTGTCTTCTTCCCATTTTCCTGAGGACTACTGCCTTCTGGCATCCTGTGCCACTCTGATGACCTGCGCCTGGATCTCTGCCGCCCTGCATCTTGAGTTTGGAGCCCTGCACCTGGAGAAAAATCCCAATCTGTCTATATTGTTAAATGGACCAAATTACTCACTTGTGTCTAACATAATATTAATGGTATTTTTAAGTGCTTACTATGTGCCAAGCACTGTTCTAAGAGCTGGGGTAGACACAGGGTAATCAGGTTGTTCCACGTGGGGCTCACAGTCTTAATCCCCAGTTTACAAATGAGAGAACTGCGGCACAGAGAAGTTAAGTGGCTTGCCCGAGGTCATACAGCAGACAAGTGTGGGAGCCAGTATTTGAATCCAGGTCCTCTAACTCCCAAGTCTACAGTTAGTAATAGTTGGAGTGTAGTGGGGAGCGTATGTGCTTCTCCAAGCGCTCAGGCTGGTGCTCTGTACCACTAAATATCATTCACTGATCGACTGCTTGATTGATGACTTGCTGGCATGGGGCAGGAAATGGAGGAAGCTACCCCTTAACCACCCTCTATGGGTTGCTTTTGCTTTCCAAGTCGCTTTCTGTTCTGGGGGAAGTGACTGCATTTTTCTCTATTTAGCGAAACCAAGCCAGGCTCGCAGCCAGGAAGTACGACAGAGTAGTGCAAAAGCTGGCTTCCCAGCCAAGTTCTTGGACCTTTTGCCAGGCAGTCTAATGACGTAAGGTCATTTCAGTCTAACAGCAACAGTCCTTCTATCTCTGAGCCCCAAACAGATATTTCAAAAGGTCTCTTACCTCTGTAGTTGAGGTCATGAGGGTCACTGAGAGACTGACTGCTCCGGACCATTGTCGAGCATTGTCATCCAAGTCACGGCACCAAATTACTGTGGAAGAACAACTTTACAGACTCTGCGTTGTGTTCAGAAAAAGATATGTCATAGATATGTTACTACCCCTTCATCCGGCATGTACTAAGCACTTGGAGAGTACAATACAAAAATGAACAGACACATTCCCTGCCCTTAGCAAGCTTACAGTCTCGAAGTGGGGAGACAGACATTAATAGAAATAAATGACTTACAGCTATATACTTAAATGCTGTGGGGCTGGGAGGTGGGAAGAACACAGGGAGCAAGCCAGGGCATGGCAGAAGGGAGTGGGAGAAGAGAAAAGGTGGGGGGGGCCTTAGGGAAGGCCTCTTGGAGGAGATGTGCCTGCAATAAGTAAGGCGGGAAAAGTAATTGTCTGTGAGATTTGAGGAGGGAGGGCATTCCAGGCCAGAGGCAGGAAGTGGACTAGGAGTCAGCCATGTGATAAATGAGATTGAGGCACAGTGAGGAGGTTAGCATTAGGGGAGCCAAGTGTACAGGCTAAATTGTAGTAGGAGGGTAGCAGGATGAGTGAGATAGGAGGGGGCAAGGTGACTGAATACTTTGAAACCAATGGTGAGGAGTTTTTGTTTGATGTAGAGGTGAATGGACAACCACTGGAGTTTTTTGAGAAGTGGCGTGATGTGTTCTGAACGCTTTCACAAAAAAATGATCTGGGCAGCAGAGTGAAATATGGATTGGAGTGGGGAGAGGCAGGGAAGCAGCAAAGAGGTTAATGCAGTAATAATAATGATGGTATTTGTTATCTAGGCAAGATAGGGTGAATGCCTGTATTAATGTGATAACAGATGGAAAGGAAAAGGAGATTGTTGCGATGTTGTGATGGTGGGACAGATAGAATTTAGTGATGGATTGAATATGTGGGTTGAATGAGAAAGAGGAGTCAAAGATAATGCCAAAGTTATACGCTTGTGAGACAGGAAGAATGGTGGTATCTTCTAGAAGAGGACCCTGTGTTTTGCATTGCTTTTGGACTTCAATTTGTACCCTTTATTCACCAACAGTATTTACGTACATATATGTAATTCATTTATATAAATGTCTGTCTTCTCATCTAGACCACAAGCTTCTTATGGCAGGGAATGTGTCTACCAACTCTATTAAATTTTACTCTTTCAATTGGTTGGTACAGTGCTCTGCACACAGTAATCACTCAAGAAATATATGATTAATTCAGTCATTCTTCACTGGAGAAAAATTAATCAGCATGAGATCTAGTAAAGATTGAACAGTTTGGCAAAATTGCTCACAGATGAGTTTTATAAAACTGATTGCAACTCCTGTTTCTGGAACCAGCATTCAAACATATGCCAGGGTTGTTACTTAACATGTTAAGTGAACACTTTGTCCTAGGTTTTGCACAACAAGGAGAATGAATGTCAGCACTAGCCTCAGGCAGCTGCTGCATAAGTATGTTAGCTGAAGTGAATGGGACTGCAAAAAAGCAGGAAGAAGAAACATTTTAGAGAACTAAATGAGGCAAAACTTCACATGACATGGAATAGCTGAGAACAACTGTAAGACAGGAATAACAGAAAGGCAAACCTGGTTTATGGCAATTAGAAATGGGGTGGCTTCAATGAAGGCTGCAGAAAGATCTAGACATTAAAGACAGGAAATATTACAAATAGTGAAATGACTTTAGATATTACAAATCACAAATGTATCTTTATATATGCACAATGTAAACAGGATTATTGGTCACACATTTATTTAATCACTAAATTAATAAACGTGGATTAAATAGCACTATCAACAGTGTCCTCTTTGAACCCAAGCAACAGACAGATCGAGCTATCTGCATCTTCTGTCTTCTAGGAGTTTCAGTGGTGTAAGCATGAAACATATAGGAAAAACACAACAACACTGAATTTTATTATGACCTGCAAAAAGTTAGGAACTTCTGAAATGTGATTGCAGTTACCATTGTTGTAAAAAAGAATTAAGTAAATGATGCAAGTAGCATTTAGACCTCCTTCTTTCCTACTTATTGTACTCTTGGATATGAACTTGTAACCAGAAATCATGCAGACCTTTCCCCTGTACAAGGGCCACAAAGGCCAAATTCATTGAAAGAGAGAGATGAAAAGGGCTTGGAGGCTACGATTATCCATGTGGTTGTAGAGAACACTGCCCTTTAGGCATTCATGGAGAAGGCTTGTTTTATGGGTATTAGTAGTAAGGCTTTCCAAGTCTAAAGACTCTAAACTGGACAAAGAGAGAAAAGCTACTCAACAAATCTCAGAGTACAACAAGAAAGCATCCATCAGCCTTTCCACTTGGATCTGTACCTTTTAAGCACTTGATATTCACTCCACCCTCAGCATCACAGCATTTATGTATATTACCATAAGTTATTTAAATGCCTCCCCCCCCCCAAAAAAAAATGTAAGCTCCTTTCAACAAAACATGTCTATACCAGCTCTCCCAAGTGGTTAGTACAGTAAGTGTTAAATAGGTATCAATGACTGACTGGGGAAAGAGAAAGGGAAAGAAGGATGAGAATCCTCAAGATATTCCTCTAGATTGTAAGCTTATTAGAAGCAGGGATCATGTCTGCTAATTCTGTTTTATTGTACTCTCCCCAAGTGCTTAATTATGCACTGCAAATAGTAAGAGCCAATAGATAACACTGATTGATTGATGTGTGAGAGATAAGGGAAAGACAGAAAAGAAATGCATTTAAAGACAGCTCCACTCCTCATATTTAAAGTTGATACAACTGACAGCCAGATTTCATGCAAGGGTCTTAATATTGTCAAAAATAACTCTCCACACTCTCATGTTTAAAGATAGAATCCATTTTTAAGTTGCTTACCAAATTGGGGTAAACAATGCCTTCTTAAATGCGGTTGTTTAGAAACTAAGCCTAGTGTCCAATGCTGTTCTTGCCTCTTTAACAAGCAAGTCTATTGATTTAGGATTTCTGTAAGTGATCTCACTAACAATAGGGCATATATTTGAATATTTTTCTCCTAAAGAGCAACTATCCTGATGCACTGAGCCATTTACAGCCTCTAATCCCGTACTCCTGTGGAAAACAGCATGCATTATGAGGTTGTTGGCAATGGTAATAGATTGTGAAACATAATTTCACAGCAGATAGTACAATCTTTCACCCATTTCATAGACCACTGCTGAAAAATGTCTTATGGTATTTTATTTTTGTTTAAAAAGAGGAAACGAATATTTAATCAACTCACTATATGCTTTAGATATGATTGAATCAAACACTACATTAAAACCTTGAGAATAAAGTAAAAAACACTCAAAGGCCAAAATAGGGTCTGAACATTCAGTTGGGGTTCAAATCACATTTATTTATAATGGATAAGACATCAAATTTCAGAACAGAATGTTCTGGGTTCTAGCTCTTTTGTGGTTAAAATTCTTCTTTCTATTGAATTGTAAACTCTCAAAGGATAAGAAATGATGGTTTCATCTTGTATCTGCTTCAAAGAATAGTACAATGTTCAGTACAAAGTAGTCACTCAAATACTATTGGTTTTTATTTTAAGTTATGCAATTGTTTACATTAGTGTCTGTCTCCCACTTAGACTGTAAGCTAGTTGATGGAAGGTAATGTCACTCTGCTATACTGTACTCTTCTAACTGTTCAGTACTGTGCTCTGAAAGAGTCCAATAATAAATTGAATCACAGCAATATAGCACAAAGTGTTTTCTTAATTTCAATATTTGATACAGATCTGCATTGGTGAGGACTGACAGAGTCTACTGCCCCAAAAGCAGGCTCAACCTCATCACTGAAAGATGGGAGAGGTGGGTATTCATAGTCCAGGGTGGGTGTGGTGTTCCTTCACACCAACAACAGAATCCAATTAAGTATGACTTCAGTTTTCTTAACCGAGGACAGGGTGTGACTTAAATTGACTGGGGTGGGGTGGAGGGGGGATGCCGCTGAAGAATGATTTAAGAAAACAAGGTAGATTAATTAAAAATGGAGACTGAAAACAAAATGCCAATTTGTACATTCCAAGCACTTAGTACAGTGCTCTGCACATAATAAGCGCTCAACTAACTCTCTTCCCCTCTTCAAAGCCCTACTGAGAGCTCACCTGTTCCAAGAGGCCTTCCCAGACTGAACTTCCCCTTTTCCCTCCACTCCCTCTCTGCCCCCCCTTCACCTCCCCTCAACTAAGCCCCCTTTTCCCCCACTTTCACTCTGCTCCTCCCCCATCACTTCCCCTCCCCTCAGCACTGTACTCATCCACTCATTTGTATATATCTTTATTACCCTATTTATTTTGTTAATGAAATGTACATCCCCTTGATTTTATTTATTGCTATTGTTTTTGTCTGTCTGTCTCCCCCGATTAGACTGTAAGCCCATCAATGGGCAGGGATTGTCTCTGTTGCCGAATTTTACATTCCAAGTGCTTAGTACAGTCCTCTGCACATAGTAAGCACTCAATAAATACTATTGAATAAATACTATTAAATGAGTGAAAGAATGAATGAATTAATGAAAGGAGTAAGGCTGGTTAAGAGTTGGTTTCCACATTCCCTCCTTTGATGCCTTACTGGTTCTCTACTTGTTTCCTTTCCAGCTGTACCTTGGCGGTGCCCAAGGTTAGGCAGTTTATCTTCTCATGAGCTCAGCCCAACCCTATCCCTATTGTCACAGAGTGGTTGAGTGGACAGTTCCCTTTGGTTTGATCATAAGGCAGGCCTTAGGGTTGTATCTGTCGGAGCCTTTGGCTCTCTTTATCTCTGGAAGTTTATTTGTCCTTATCTTTTTTGAAGGTCTATGGAAACTAACCCTTCCAGCCTACATGTATTAGCAGACTCTTGCATAAATTTACAGCAATACTTTAAAGGGCAAAAAAAGAAAAACAGGCCATCAGGACTATCAGGATTCCTAGAACTAGGGGCTGGAATTTGCTTTTAGCCCAGCCATTCACATTGGGGAAACAAGAAGTGATAATAGACCATAGGTCTCCCCCATCATGAGCTTCCTATAGTCCCTTGGCTAAATGGGATTACCCCACTAAGAGACCCTGTAAGATTGCTAAAGTTATCAGGGATGTTCGCACAACCTTGTGCACCCATGACAACACAAGTATCCACCTTGAGCCGCGAGCAGTATATCTAAAACCATAAGCTTCTGTAGGGCAACCAGGCAGTTGACCTGCACTTCCTTCCTTAATAAACCGAATGCTTCACTTGTTCAGTTAAGAACTGCCTTTATTAATCTGGCAAAGCCACTTATGCCATCTATAGCTCTACCCCTAAGAGTTGAAAAAATTTGGTCGTCACAGACCCAATACCACTCTGAATGGAAGTGAGTGATTTGGGGCAGGGTGAATGCATACTCTTCCTGACAGATACAGATAGCAGACCCACTATTAAGTGTTCATGAGGAGTTTTACAGAATCCCATTTAGTGCTAGCCCCAAGGTCTAGAGTTCCTGCTAGGAATCAATGTCCCAGTAGTTCATTCATTCATTCATTCAATAGTATTTATTGAGCGCTTACTATGTGCAGAGCACTGTACTAAGCGCTTGGGATGAACAAGTCGGCAACAGATAGAGACAGTCCCTGCCATTTGACGGGCTTACAGTCTAATCAGGGGAGACGGACAGACAAGAACAATGGCAGTAAACAGCGTCAAGGGGAAGAACATCTCGTAAAAACAATGGCAACTAAATAGAATCAAGGCGATGTACAATTCATTAACAAAATAAATAGGGTAACGAAAATATATACAGTTGAGCGGACGAGTACAGTGCTGTGGGGATGGGAAGGGAGAGGTGGAGGAGCAGAGGGAAAAGGGGAAAATGAGGCTTTAGCTGCGGAGAGGTAAAGGGGGGATGGCAGAGGGAGTAGAGGGGGATGAGGAGCTCAGTCTGGGAACGCCTCTTGGAGGAGGTGATTTTTAAGTAAGGTTTTGAAGAGGGAAAGAGAATCAGTTTGGCGGAGGTGAGGAGGGAGGGCGTTCCAGGACCGCAGGAGGACGTGACCCAGGGGTCGACGGCGGGATAGGCGAGACCGAGGGACGGTGAGGAGGTGGGCGGCAGAGGAGCGGAGCATGCGGGGTGGGCGGTAGAAAGAGAGAAGGGAGGAGAGGTAGGAAGGGGCAAGGTGATGGAGAGACTTGAAGCCTAGAGTGAGGAGTTCTTGTTTGGAGCGGAGGTCGATGGGCAACCACTGGAGTTGTTTAAGAAGGGGAGTGACATGCCCAGATCGTTTCTGCAGGAAGATGAGCCAGGCAGCGGAGTGAAGAATAGACCGGAGCGGGGCGAGAGAGGAGGAAGGGAGGTCAGAGAGAAGGCTGACACAGTAGTCTAGCCAGGATATAACGAGAGCCCG
This sequence comes from Ornithorhynchus anatinus, assembly GCF_004115215.2. NCBI lineage: Eukaryota > Metazoa > Chordata > Mammalia > Monotremata > Ornithorhynchidae > Ornithorhynchus > Ornithorhynchus anatinus. Next base: position 81,003,085 of record NC_041728.1, read on the forward strand.
TAATAGTAAGGTAGCCGTTTGGGTGGAGAGGAAAGGGCGGATCTTGGCGATATTGTAGAGGTGAAACCGGCAGGTCTTGGTAATGGATAGGATGTGTGGGGTGAACGAGAGGGACGAGTCAAGGACGACACCGAGATTGCGGGCCTGAGAGACGGGAAGGATGGTCGTGCCATCCGCGGTGATAGAGAAGTCTGGGAGAGGACCGGGTTTGGGAGGGAAGATGAGGAGCTCAGTCTTGCTCATGTTGAGTTTTAGGTGGCGGGCCGACATCCAGGTGGAGACGTCCCGGAGGCAGGAGGAGATGCGAGCCTGAAGGGAGGGGGAGAGGACAGGGGCGGAGATGTAGATCTGCGTGTCATCTGCGTAGAGATGGTAGTCAAAGCCGTGAGAGCGAATGAGTTCACCAAGGGAGTGAGTGTAAATGGAGAACAGAACAGGGCCAAGAACTGACCCTTGAGGAACTCCAACAGTTAAAGGATGGGAGGGGGAGGAGGCTCCAGCGTAGGAGACCGAGAATGATCGGCCAGAGAGGTAAGAGGAGAACCAGGAGAGGACAGAGTCCGTGAAGCCAAGGTGAGATAAAGTATGGAGGAGGAGGGGATGGTCGACAGTGTCAAAGGCAGCAGAGAGGTCAAGGAGGATCAGAATGGAGTAGGAGCCATTGGATTTGGCAAGAAGGAGGTCATGGGTGACCTTACAGAGAGCAGTCTCGGTAGAGTGGAGGGGACGGAAGCCAGATCGGAGGGGGTCTAGGAGAGAATGGGAGTTAAGGAATTCTAGGCATCGATTGTAGACGACTCGTTCTAGGATTTTGGAAAGGAAGGGTAGTAGGGAGATAGGACGATAACTGGAGGGGGAAGTGGGGTCAAGAGCGGGCTTTTTTAGGATGGGGGAGACGGGGGCATGTTTGAAGGCAGAGGGGAAGGAGCCCTTGGAGATTGAATGGTTAAAAATAGAAGTTAAGGAAGGTAGGAGGGCAGGGGCGATGGTTTTAAGAAGGTGAGAGGGAATGGGGTCCGAGGCGCAGGTGGAGGGGGTGGCACTTGCGAGGAGGGAGGAGATCTCCTCTGAGGATACTGCAGGGAAGGATGGGAAAGTAGGGGCGGGGATTGGTGGGGTCGAGGGGAGAGGCGGAGGGGTGACTTTGGGGAGTTCAGACCTGATCGTGTTGATTTTCGTGAGGAAATAGGTGGCCAGATCATTGGGGGTGAGAGATGGGGGAGGGGGAGGAACAGGGGGCCTAAGGAGAGAGTTAAAGGTCTGGAACAATCGGCGGGGGTGACGGGCATGGGTGTCGATGAGGGAGGAGAAGAAGCTTTGCCTGGCGGAGGAGAGGGCAGAGTTAAGGCAGGAAAGGATAAATTTGAAGTGTGTGAGGTCGGCTTGGTGCTTGGACTTTCGCCAGCAGCGCTCAGCAGCTCGAGCATAGGAGCGTAGGAGATGGACGGAGGAGGTGATCCAGGGCTGTGGGTTAGTGGAGCGAGAGCGGCGAAGGGAAAGGGGGGCGAGAGAGTCGAGATGAGTAGAGAGGGTGGAGTTGAGAGCGGAGACCTGATCGTCGAGAGTGGGAAGAGAGGACAGGGTGGCAAGATGAGGAGAGATGCTATTGGAAAGACGTGTGGGATTGAGAGAGCAGAGGTCTCTGTGGGGCAGTAGCGAAGATTTGCAGGGGGAGGGAGTGTGAGAGATGAGGCAGGCGAGAAGGTTATGGTCAGAGAGAGGGATTTCAGAGTTGGTGAGGGAGGAGATAGTGCAGCGGTAGGAGATGACGAGATCGAGGGTGTGACCGAGTCGGTGAGTGGGCGCGGTATGGTGGAGGAGGAGGTCGGCAGAGTCGAGGAGGGATAGCAGGCGGGCGGCAGAGGAGTCGTCGGGTACATCCGTATGGATGTTGAAGTCTCCAGGGATCAGAGTGGGCAGAGAGAAGGAGAGAAGGAAGGTGAGAAAGGGGTCAAGGTGGTTGAAGAAGTCGGAGGTGGGACCGGGAGGGCGGTAGATGACGGCGACAAGTAACTGGAGTGGGTGGTAGAGGCGAATGATATGGGCTTCGAAGGAGGGGAAGGAGAGGGAGGGGGGAGGAGGGATAGTGCGGAAGCGGCAACGGGGCGAGAGGAGGAAGCCGACACCTCCTCCCTTACCGGTGAGTCTGGGGGAGTGGGAGAAGGAGAGGCCTCCGCTGGAGAGAGCGGCGGCGGAGACCGTGTCTTCGGGAGAGAGCCACGTTTCCGAAAGGGCGAGGAGGAGGAGAGAGCGGGAGAGGAAAAGGTCATGGATGAAAGGTAGCTTACCTGTAATAGAGCGGGGGTTCCAGAGGCCACACTTAAAAGTAGCTGTGGGTGCAAGGGGAGGAGGGGGGGAAGGGCGGGGGGAGGGGAGGGTTTGGATGGGAAGGAGGTGGCGGGGCCCTAGACGGGGAGAGGGGGATGAGGGGTGGCGGTGGGACAAGAGGACTGGGATGGGGCATGGGTGGGGAAGAGAGAAGGGGGGAGGGTGTGAAGAGGGGGTTTGGTGGGGGGAAGAGTAGGGGGAGGGGGAAGAGGGGTAGCGCTGGTAAAGTGGGGTTCTAGGGCGGGAGAGGGGAGGTGGGGAGGAGACAGAGGAGAGAGCGGGAAAGAGCTGAGCGAGAGAGGGGAAGGGGAAGGGGAGGATAGGAAGGGGCGGGAGGGGGGAGGGGGGGAGGAGGGACATGGTGAGGCCAGAGAGGTGGGTGGCAGCACTGACAGCAATAAACAGTAATAAACGAAATCGGTAATATAGTTCTGAGGTTCCACCCAGGGGTCACTATTATAAATTCATATGACCTCAGGGTCCTCTTCTGATGGCTCCAGAACCTGCTTAGTGTGAGATGTGTGGGTCCAAGTTGGCTGTCCTCAACTCTTTCCTGCAGTTTCTTTCTTTCTTTCTTTCTTTCTTTCTTTCTTTCTTTCTTTCTTTCTTTCTTTCTTTCTTTCTTTCTTTCTTTCTTTCTTTCTTTCTTTCTTTCTTTCTTTCTTTCTTTCTTTCATTTTATTGTGTACTTACTGTGCTGAGGACTGTACTAAGCACTTGGGAAAGTACAATACAATAATATAAGCAGTGACTGTCCCTGCCCACAATGAACTTAGAGTCTAGCTACACCTGATATGGTCCCTTCCACCATGGCTCAAGGGAATTCTTTTGTGTGAAGGACTTAAGTATCCAGTCACCTGGTTTGAGTCTTTGACTCTGGTTTGATCAGGGTTTGTTGCACTGCAAATGTAAGTCATTAAAAGTTCTCTTAAAAGCAAGTTTGCTACTGTCTTGCTGTTCTCCTGTCTGCAGGGGAATGTACCCACCAATCTTGAGAAAGTATCCATTACCATTAGACTAAAACCCAAAACCCATCTCCCTAGGTATTTGAACAAATCAACCTGAATGTTAACTCAGGAGCCCCAAGGAGTTGGTGTGTTATGCTGGGAACCCAAGTGGGTTTTCTCTACAGTATGTCATTGACATACTGGGCATCTTGAAACATACTGGCTGGCTAGCTGTCCTATCTTGGGTGCAAACCTGAGTCTTATAATGGAATCCAACTTCTCCTGCCCCCATTTATGTCCATATGGGCTTGACCATGTGCTTGCCAGTCAAGAAAAAGCACTACAGCATGGGGGGGGGGGGGGGGGGGGGGGGGCTGGTAACAGGAAGGAGGTTGAGGGCCGCCCAAAGTTCTGAAGGAGTCTGATAACAGTTAAATGTTAAGCAGGATTTTACCTTCTCCTGAGAATCAGCTTTCTGAAGTGAAACCCAAAACATGGAGGGAGATCCAGGGAGTAGAGAAGAGAGACAAAGGTGGCAGCCATCAGGACATTGTGAGGAATATAGAGCTGCCACTCATGCGGTGGCATGCATGCAGGAACTATCCCTGGACATAGGGTCTGTTGAGGAATGTGCCACACATTTCACAACAGCAAGAGATTCAGGTAGCTAGACTGTCCAGTTATCGCCCTATCTCCCTATTACCCTTCCTTTCCAAAATCCTAGAACGAGTCGTCTACAATCGATGCTTAGAATTCCTTAACTCGCATTCTCTCCTAGACCCCCTCCAATCTGGCTTCCGTGCCCTGCACTCTACCGAGACTGCTCTCTCTAAGGTCACCCATGACCTCCTTCTTGACAAATCCAATGGCTCCTACTCCATTCTAATCCTCTTTGACCTCTCTGCTGCCTTTGACACTGTCGACCATCCCCTCCTCCTCCATACCTTATCTTACCTTGGCTTCACGGACTCCGTCCTCTCCTGGTTCTCCTCTTACCTCTCTGGCCGGTCATTCTCAGTCTCCTTCGCTGGCACCTCCTCCCCCTCCCATCCTTTAACTGTTGGAGTTCCTCAAGGGTCAGTTCTTGGCCCTGTTCTGTTCTCCATTTACACTCACTCCCTTGGTGAACTCATTCGCTCTCACGGCTTTGACTACCATCTCTACGCAGATGACACGCAGATCTACATCTCCGCCCCTGTCCTCTCCCCCTCCCTTCAGGCTCGCATCTCCTCCTGCCTCCAGGACATCTCCACCTGGATGTCGGCCCGCCACCTAAAACTCAACATGAGCAAGACTGAGCTCCTCATCTTCCCTCCCAAGCCCGGTCCTCTCCCAGACTTGCCTATCACCGTGGATGGTACGACCATCCATCCCGTCTCTCAGGCCCGCAATCTCGGTGTCATCCTTGACTCGTCTCTCTCGTTCACCCCACACATCCTATCCGTTACCAAGACCTTTACAATATCGCCAAGATCCGCCCTTTCCTCTCCACCCAAGGCTCTGCTACCTTACTGCTACGGGCTCTCGTTATATCCCGGCTAGACTACTGTGTCAGCCTTCTCTCTGACCTCCCTTCCTCCTCTCTCGCCCCGCTCCAGTCTATTCTTCACTCCGCTGCCCGGCTCATCTTCCTGCAGAAACGATCTGGGCATGTCACTCCCCTTCTTAAACAACTCCAGTGGTTGCCTATAAACCTCCGCTCCAAACAAGAACTCCTCACTCTAGGCTTCAAGGCTCTCCATCACCTTGCCCCTTCCTACTTCTCCTCCCTTCTCTCTTTCTACCGCCCACCCCGCACGCTCCGCTCCTCCGCCGCCCACCTCCTCACCGTCCCTCGGTCTCGCCTATCCCGCCGTCGACCCCTGGGCCACGTCCTCCCGCGGTCCTGGAACGCCCTCCCTCCTCACCTCCAACAAACTGATTCTCTTCCCCTCTTCAAAACCCTACTTAAAACTCACCTCCTCCAAGAGGCCTTCCCAGACTGAGCTCCTCTTCTCCTTCTACTCCCTCTACCACCCCCCCTTCACCTCTCCGCAGCTTAACCCTCTTTTCCCCCCATTTCCCTCTGCTCCTCCCCCATCCCTTCCCATCCCCTCAGCACTGTACTCATCTGCTCAACTGTATATATTTTCATTACCCTATTTATTTTGTTAATGAAATGTACATCGCCTTGATTCTATTTAGTTGCCATTGTTTTTACGAGATGTTCTTCCCCTCGACTCTATTTATTGCCATTGTTCTTGTCTCTCCGTCTCCCCCGATTAGACTGTAAGCCCGTCAAATGGCAGGGACTGTCTCTATCTGTTGCCGACTTGTTCATCCCAAGCGCTTAGAACAGTGCTCTGCACATAGTAAGCGCTCAATAAATACTATTGAATAAATGAATGAATGAAAGTCTTTAAAAGGGATGCAACAAGCAACTTATTTTGGATATATCCCACAGCCATGAGGAACCTTGTTGCCAGAGGGAACCAAAATCGTGCACAGCCCTAAGGGCATACTGGGAGTCAGTATAGATTCTTATGCTCTGTCTGAAAGCCAGAATGCTAGCATGTATTAGAGCAACTAATTCAGCCTATTGTGAGGAATAATGGAAAAGTGGGGCCTGGGATTCCAGAATAGCAGACTCAGTGTAGCCTACACAGGCTAATTTGAGCTGCCCTCGATCACCCCGAAGGTAAGAGCCATGAAAGAACAAGAGGTTGGCATTTTGCAAGGGTTGGTTCTGTAAATCTGGATGCAGTCTTACTAAGTGACTTCACGCACTTAACAGCGGCCTCATAGACATGGGGCTTTCCCTCATTCTCAGTTGGCAACAGGATAGCAGGCTTTAGAGTTGTGCAGCGTGTATGGAGCAGCCAGATCAGGTCCAAGTCATTCCTCAAAGCCTGGGAGAAAATCAAGGGGATTCTCTATACCACCAAAGGTGGCAAGTCCAGATATACTGGTGGCCTCAATACTTAAATTACTTTGCGACATTAAGTTCACATTGGGCTACCCACAGTAGAGATCAGTTGTTACGTTAAGCCCATCTGTGTGCATATCTGGAGGTATGAAGGGAAAAGGTACGGGTGTTGTCTTGCCTTGTGCCTTGGGGAAATAATAATAATGATAATGTGGGCATTTGTTAAGTGCTTACTATGTGCAAAGCACTGTTCTAAGTGCTGGGGGGAAACAAGGAGATCAGGTTGTCCCACGTGGCGTTCACAGTCTTAATCCCTATTTTACAGATGAGGGAACTGAGGCACAGAGAAGTTAAGTGACTTGCCCAAAGTCACACAGCTGACAAGTGGCGGAGCCGGGATTCGAACCCCTGACCTCTGACTCCCAAGCCCATGCTCTTTCCACTAAGCCATGCTGCTTCTCCAATGTTGGTATTTGTTAAGCGCTTATTATGTGCAGAGCACTGTTCTAAGCGCTGGGCGAGATACAGGGTAATCAGGTTGTCCCATGTGAGGCTCCAAATTAATCCCCATTTTACAGATGAGGTAACTGAGGCACAGAGAAGTTAAGTGACTTGCCCACAGTCACACAGCTGACAAGTGGCAGAGCCGGCATTCGAACCCGTGACCTGTGACTCCCAAGCCCGGGCTATTTCCACTGAGCCAGGCTGCTTCTCTGAAATGTGTGCACACACAGCATGGGGTATTATTTGTCAGATTAGCAGCCTGGAAAGCCTTCCAGAAACAGAGTACCCAAGGTAAGAGAATACTTATGCTTATATATGGCTGATAAAGTTCCTCAGCTTTATTCTATTTTATTTAAATCTTATTAGCCATTTTGAGAGCTGAGGTTTAGGTGTTTAACAAAGTTCCTTTGCTAAATAAGGAGATGTCCCACTCCTGGGTTCTTTCCCCAAGAAATTTGTGCAACCCTGTTGGCCCCCCCAGTGTCTAACATAAATTTCTTAGATTCTCCATTAATTCCCATCCATGAAAAATACAAATTCATTTATTCTAAATTTTTCCCTTTCGATCTTAGTATTAGCATTTTTTAACCCAGAACAACATTTCTGAACACCAAATTTCCATATTTCCAATTATCCAAAATTATATGAGAAAGAATATATCTATTTTCTTTACATTCTTTTTTTCCTCTTTTTTTGTTCCTACACATTGTTAGTTCCATAGTGAAAATATCAAGGCAAGTTTCTTTGCTCAAGCCATCATGTTTATACCAGCCGCATAAAAACATCGAAGTTTGTATTCAACTTGTTCATATAGCCCTTTAGCAAATTAGTAAAATTAACACAGCAGAATTTCTGACACAGTATTTTAATCACCACCCAACAGGCAAAGTTATCACCTCCTTTGCATTTTCACACTTAAGTAATTGAGAATTAATTTTTCTCATAATGAAATCCACACCTTACAATAAAACAAGCTAATCACTGCTGAAGGGAGGCACCTTCCCTTGAACAAATTTTCTCTTTTGGTATTCTAAAGTGGTAGCTCCAACCACACTCCTATGGACCTCCTCAAATTCCTTTAGGAATTCCTCTGCAGTACACAATACCTTGGTGTTGTTCTTGACTCCTTTCTGTTATTCAACCCAAGTATTCAATCCATCACTAAAGCCTGTCAGTACCACCTTCACAATCTCACTAAAATCCATCATTTCCTCTCCATCCAAATTGCTACCTCGTTAATGCAATCACACATACTATTTTGCCTGGATTACTGCATCAACCTCCTTGCTGACCTCCCAGTTTCCTGCCTCTCCTTACTCCAGTCCATTCTTTACTCTGCTGCCCAGCTTATTTTTCTACAAAACGTTCAGGGCATGTCACCCTGGTCCTCAAAAACTCCGGTGGTTGGCCATCCAACATTGCATCAAACAAAAACTCCTTACCATTTAAAGCACTCTACCATCTTGCCCCCTCTTACCTCACTCACTATGATACTCTCTTGGTGTACTATAACCCAGTTTACAAACTTTGCTTCTCTAGTGCTAACCTTCTCACTGAGCCTTGTTCTCGCCTATCTCACCCCCGACCCCTAGCCCACATCCTGTATCTGGCCTGGGACACCCTCCATCCTCATATCTGACAGAATATTACTCTCCTCCCTTTCAAAGCCTTATTGAAGGCACATCTTCTCCAAGAGGCCTTCCCAGACTAAGCCCCATCTTTCCTCATTTCCTACTCCCTTCTGCATCACCCTGACTTGTTCCCTTTGTTCTTTCTCACTCTCAGCCCCAAAGCACTTATGTACATAACTATAATTTTATTTATTTATATTGATATCTGTCTCTCTCCCTCTAGACTGTAAGCTTGTTCTGGGCAGGGAATGTGTCCACTGTTATATGGTACTCTTTCAAAAGCTTAGTATAATATGCTGCACAGAGTATAATATGCTGCTCAATAAATATGATAGAATGAATGTTTTAATTAATTTCCCCACAAATTCAGTCAATCCTTCCTGTAAAGTGAAAAGGTGTCTGTCTCTATCTTCCCAAATGCCTAAATTCTTATTCAAAACTCTCATTCCTTTCTGCTAGGTACATATTCCCTCTCTATTCAGATTTATTCCACCATTATCTCTTTAGAAGTATTCCCTTGAGTCTTTACTCTTTTCCTTCTTCACCCACATCCACATACATAATCATCCTATAGTCACCACATCAAATCTCAACTCCTTGGTATTCTCAAATCATTCTACATTGTATATCCGCTAACACTGGGGAAACTTAATCTGAACATATCCACGTAATCTTTTCAATATTTAAAGCAAGATAGTTTACACACTCCCTCTCTCATACAAACATGAAGTTGCAGCCAAATTAAACACATTCACACTGTCATTTTGTTCTCAGGCCATCATCAGGAAAGTAAGTATCAGGTTACAGTACTAAAAGTCTGCCTCAGATACTAGTCTCATGTGAGGTTGGTTTGGTGCCTGCAGTTTAATTTTGATAATTTGGATAGTGCTGGTTTAACAATATACTTCAATCCCAGGAGAGTCCCAGATTGGTTCCCATTTTACAACTTTTATTACTTGGACTCTGAGAGGACAGGATTCCAAGCAGGGTAAATACAAAGAAAGATTCCCCAGCGATTTTGGTTATTATTTGCTCAGAGGTTTCAAGCCCTTTTCTTTCTGAAACCTAACAAGGATCTAGGTCATTTGGTAGGCTTAATACTGAGCAGTGGGCTTTTTTCAGATGAATATCTAGCATAAACAAAAAGTTTAGGGCAATGTCAGATCGCAGAGTCAAATGTGAGAATAGAATGCACCACCCACGTTTTTTGCAGCTCGGACACGGAGGGTCTGGCACATGGCTATCTGAAACAGATGTTTGGGTGCCTGAGGTGGCTTGCCAATTGGAAAGACAAAGATAGGAAAGTTGAAAAGGCACAGAGAATTGACCAAAATGCTTTCCTTTTGGGAGGAATACACCTAACCTCATGGTGATCTCTCCATTGTTCCGAGAGCCTCTGTCTCTTGCCTTTATCAGTACCCTGCAATGCAGTTGTGAGTTGTGCTTTGTGCACATAGTAAGTGCAAAGCATTGTTCTAAGCGTTGGGGAGGATACAAGGTGATCAAGTTGTCCCACGTAGGGCTCACAGTCTTAATGTCCATTTTACAGTTGAGGTAATTGAGACACAGAGAAGTTAAGTGATTTACCCAAATTCACACCGCTGAAAAGCGGTAGAATCAGGATTTGAACACAAGACCTTGGACTCCACAGCCCGGGCTCTTTTCACTGAGCCACGCTGCTTCTCTAGTTAATAATAATAATAATAATGTTGGTATTTGTTAAGTGCTTACTATGTGCAGAACACTGTTCTAAGCACTGGGGAAGATACGGGGTAATCAGGTTGTCCCCCTTCTATTACCCAGTGCTTCCCCTGGGTCTCAAAGAACAAGAAGAAGACACGGGTTTAGAATAAGGAAGCAGCAGAGTCAGGAGGATGGTGTCCTACTGAACGTCTTCCTGGCCTTTGGCCTCACTGTACTCTGGGCTTGAGAGTTGAGGTTAAAGAGGAGTAGTTAGGGAAGGCTAACAGTCAGGAAGTAAAAAGACTGTCCAAATCCCTTTCTTTACCTTTAATATCTCTTTTAATTTTTGAATTAAAGTCTTTAAGGCCTCTTAAAATTCAGTTTTCAATTCAACTAAACTGAATTTTAATTTCATGTAGACTCTTCCCCCTACCAACTGGAGAAGACATTCCACTGAGAATGTGCCACTCAATTCCTTGCAATTGTAATACTCCTCCTAAGTGCACCATTTTTACTCTGTCAAAGAATCCTTCCTCTGGAAACTGCTTTATCCTGATCATCCCTAGTAGAGCAGTGCCAAGAACCTACATAGTTACACCATTTAGTCCATAATAGATATATGTAAACTGAGCTGGTGAGCCCTTAAGACATCTCTTCAGAGCTTCCCACCCCCATCTTGTAAAAACACTCAAAATACACACACAAGATAAGATATGGTTCAGAAGGGAAAAGGGGGTTTTGTCTGGGGGTATCAAGGGATTTTAGCATCTTATAGTAGGGCCGGCAGGGAGTCTTTCTCCAGGCAAGCCAGATGATAGGTCCCCACTTGGTTTTCCTATATCCCCACATAATCACCATGGTCAAGAGGTTCACAGTAGCCCATTAGCATTAGAGGTCCCGCTGATCAAAGACATAGCCAGCTGATGGGTTCTGGGCATCTTGACCACTGGTATAGTCCCAGAACGAGTGAGGTGATTTGTATCCAGACACTCGGGGAAACTTTCACACTTGTTTACTGAAGTGGGGTTGGGGCAAGCAGTCCAGGATATTGCCCCACGTCCACTCACAAGCTTGGCCAGCAATCTTTCACACTCACGTATACGCCGAAGAGAGGGCATATTCCCCCACTTTCCTAGGAATCCTATTTGGTTCTTAAAGTGTCTTTCCCCCTAATCGATTCTTGAGGGGTCTGTCCCCTTATCAGTTCTTGAGTGGTTTGCCCCTTTATTGGTTCTTAAGGTCTCCTTTCCCTTTTTTGGTTCTTATGGGGTCTGCCCCCAAGAAAAAAATTGGTTCTTATAGGATCTGCCCCCTAGAAAAAATTCATTTCCCCCTTTTCTCATAGCACTAGACTGAATGGGATCCACAGTGGCCAGGGAGATGCCCAGCCAGGGGTCTGGTGGACCCAGGAGGTTCTCTGCCAAGGGATTTCTAAAAGATAGGGATCCTTGGTGTGTGCTGTAGAGTCCTCAGGTCCAGAAAGTCCCAAGCAGGACTTTCCCATGAACTCACGTGGATCCTGGATGAACCCCCAAATGTCGAGTCCAACAAAAAATCAAGTCACAGCAAAACATCACAGAGGGGCTTTTCATTGCAATATTTAATACGGATCTGTATGGGTGAGGACTGACAACGTCCATTTGCCTAGAGTCAACCTCATCCCCGACAGGTGTGAGAGAATGGTATTTATAGTCCTGAGTGGGCATAGTATTCCTTCACACCAATAACAGATTCCAATTAGGTATGGCTCCAGTTTTCTTAAATGAGGACAGGGTGTGGCTGAAATTGATGTGGGGAGGAGGAGGAAGACAGGTGGGGTGCTGAAGCATGATTTAGGAAAACAAGGTAGATTAATTAAAAATGGAGGCCGAATACAAAATGCAGTAAAGCCGACTAAGAGTTGTTTTCCAAATTAATAAGCTCACAGTAATTTCTATTGATGATGATGATTGTACATAATAGGAATTGTTCTCTGCTGCAAATTCCCGGGGATGTGGAGACTACCCAAAATGATCCAATCTCATTTCTCCCATCCAGTTTTCTGTACTTTTATTGGGAGGCCAACTCCTCTTCCTAAAGGGCTAGGTCTCCTCTAGAATACAGATCATTCACCTCACATACTTTCCTGTCCAGGGATAACAATTGGTGGCTCCATGCACCCCTGGACAGATTTATAAAGGAGGTTCAGGTGCTTGGGGAGTTACTTTTGACTACTTGTCCCACCACCAGTCAATCCACTACCCAAAGGCCACTGTACCCATTAGGATTAATTCAGGGAAGTTGTGATGTTCGGAAATCCGTGGCTCAGTGGAAAGAGCACGGGCTTTGGAGTCAGGGCTCATGAGTTCGAATCCCAGCTCTGCCACTTGTCAGCTGTGTGACTGTGGGCAAGTCACTTAACTTCTCTGTGCCTCAGTTCCCTCATCTGTAAAATGGGGATTAAGACTGTGAGCCCCACGTGGGACAACCTGATTCCCCCGTGTCTACCCCAGCGCTTGGAACAGTGCTCTGCACATAGTAAGCGCTTAACAAATACCAACATTATTAAATCCCCAACTGTTTCTGTATTCATTTTTCAATTGTTTCTGTTATGAATCTTAACCTCGAAAGATTTTCAAGGAATACAGATTTAAATGAACATAAACTACAGAGCCCAAGTGAAATTTAGCAGTATAACTTGAGAACTTATTCTTAAGAAGCAATAATGACATCCATAAAGTCTATCCTATAACAAGTATCAGGAATGCTATAAATTAACAGTCAAATACTGATGGTTTTGTGGTGTCCATGCATCCCAGTATTCCACCTCCAATAGTGACAGGGATGGTTGGAGCAGTTCCATGACAGGGCAACACATTTTTTACTTTGGCACAATGTTCATGTGAAATCCTTCAAGATAATAAATTTGATGAAATTCTTAAATGTAGCCAGGGTCTGCTGAGTTGGATGCAGAAGTAGATAGCCAAACTCGGTAGATCCTTAAGGAGGGGAAACATGAAGTGAATGTTATTTTTAGAAAAATGATTTGGTCAACAGAGTGAAGTATGGACTGGAGTGGGGAGAGACAGAAGGAGGCAGGGAGGTAAGCAAGGAGGCTGATATATCAGTAAAGGTGAGATTGGATAAATGCTTGGATTAATGTGGTAGCAGTTTGGATGAAGATTAAAGGGCAAATTTTAGTGATGTTGTGAAGGATGAATTGCCAAGATTTAGTATCAGATTGAATATATGAGTTGAATGAGAGAGATGAGTCAAAGAAATTGCCAAGTTTATGGGCTTGTGAGACAGGAAGGATGGTGGTGTTATCTACAGTGATGGGAAAGTCATAGGGATGTCAGAGTTTGTTTGGGAAGATGAGTTCTGTTTTGGACATCTTAAGTTTGATGTGGCAGGACATCCAAATAGAGATGTCCTGAAGGCAGGGGGAGAAAATGTGAGACTGCAGAGAAGGAGAGAGAACAGGACTAGAGATGTAGATTTGGGAATCATCCACATAGAGATGGGTAGGTGTAGCTGTGGGAGCTTATAAGTGCTCCAATAGAGTGGGTGTAAGTGGAGAATAGATGGGGAAGCAGAACAGAACCCTGGGGAACTCCCACACTTAGTTGGTGGGAGTCAGAGGAGAAGCTCACGATAGAGACCGAGAATGAGCGGTCAGAGAGATAGGAGAAAGAACCAGGAGAGGACAGTTTCAATGAAGTCAAGGTTGGATAATGTTTCCAGGAGAAGGAAACAGCATTTAAGGCAGCTGAAAGAGGAATAGGATGGATTAGAGACCACTGCATTTGGCAACAAGCATATCATTGATGACCTTTCAGAGGACAGTTTCCATGGAGTGAAAGAGGTGGAAGTTTGATTGACAGGCATGAAGGAGAGAAATGGAGGACAGGAATTGGAGCCAATGGATGAAAACAACTTGTTCCAGATATTTGGAGAGGAATGGTTGAAGGGAGATGGGGACTTAGTGGCTAAGAATTTATTGTCTCTGTAATTCACCCATACTCTATTAGGAGAGCAGACTCACCTACACACATACAGGATTTCTGTTTTTACAGCAGGTCCACCAAATGAGTGGTGATATGATAACAATGATAACAATGATAATAATGACGTTTGTTAGGCCCTTGTACTATGTGTCAAACACTGTTCTAAGCACTGGGGTCAATACAAGCTAATCAGGTTGGACACAGTCTATGTACCACATGGGGCTCACAGTCTTAATCCCCATTTTACAGATGTGGTAACTGAGATACAGAGAAGTTAAATAACTTGCCCAAGGTCATATAGCAGACAGGTGGGAGATCCAGGATTGGAACTGAGGTCCTTCTAACTCCCAGACCTGTGCTCTACCCACTAGATAACATTTCTTACTACCCACCCCCAAGGTCCTCCGACAGTGATTCCAAGGCCATTCTCCCCATCCTAGAGTACTGGTTGCAATAATTGGGTAGCAACTTGGCCTACTGGGAAGCAGCATGGATTTTTGGATAGAGCATGACCTGAAAGTCAGGAGGATTTAAGTTTTAATTGTGGCTCCTTCATTTCCCTTCTGTGTGACTTAGGACAAGTCACTTTGCTTCTGTGTGCTTCAGTTTTCTCATCTGTAAAATGGGGATTAATACTGTGAGCTCCATTTGGGACAGGGATTATATCCAACCTGATGAGCTGATATCTACCCCAGTGCTTAGTTCAGTGCCTGTCATATAGTTAGTCCTTAACAAATACCATTGAAAAAACTAAATGAATCATAACAAAGAAATTTATTTCAAGATGTCTGAAATTTGATTACTCTTTGTGTTTTGCTTGAAATCAGGGATTACACATTTTTCACTTAAAGGAAAGTGAAAAAAAAAACAAACATAGCCCTGTGAGAATAAGACTTCATCAGTTGAAATTGTGATACAGCATTTTCACAGATGTTATTAATGAATGTATTAAATATCACGGATTTACCAAGTAAATTTTTAATACATATTTTGTCAGAATACACGATTTTTCTAATTGGAAAATTCTCAAATGATTTTGGTGAATGATGTTGTAAATGAAGACTGATGGAGATTGAGTAAACACAATTTGTATAGCCACCTTGGTTTTGATAACTCAATACATACTGCAGAAAAGAAATATGTTTTTCTTAGTAAATAGAATAGCTTCTGAATTTTAATTCTGCTTAAGATTCTGGAAGCATATTGATAAGTATGATATTGGAGAAGCAGCGTGGCTCAGTGGAAAGAGCCCCGGCTTTGGAGTCAGAGGTCAGGGGTTCAAATCCCGGCTCTGCCACTTGTCAGCTGTGTGACTGTGGGCAAGTCACTTAACTTCTCTGTGCCTCAGTTACCTCATCTGGAAAATGGGGATTAAGACTGTGAGCCCCAAGTGGGACAACCTGATTCCCCTCTGTCTACCCCAGGGCTTAGATCAGTGCTCTGCACATAGTAAGCGCTTAACAAATACCAACATTATTATAAGTGAAATCTCAAAGTTCATTTAATGTTACTAGGGAAATGGGGAAGACCTCATGAAGGAGATGTGATTTTAGTAAGCCTTTGAAGGTGGGGAGAGTAGCTATCTTTGGATGTGAAGATGGGGAGTTCCACATCAAAGGAAGGACATAGCAAGAGATTGGCAGAGAGATAGACAAGACTGAATAGGTAGGGATTGAAAGAACTATGTGAGCATTCTGGGTTGTAGTAAGAAATCTTTGTGGTAAGGTAGGAGGGAAAGAGCTAATTGAGTGCCTTGTAAACGGTGATAAGGAGTTTCTATTTTACAAAAAGATGGATGAGCAACCATTGGAGGTTTTTGAGGAGGTGAAGATATAGACTGAACTTTTTTTTAAAAAAATGATCTGGGCAGCAGAGTAAAGTAAGGACTGTAAAAGGGAGTAATGGAAGACAAGGAAGTTAGCTAGGAGATTGGTAAGTGTTTGAATCACTATGGTAGAAGTTTGGATGAAGAGGAAAAGGCAGATTCTAGAGATGTTGAGGTTATAGAACTGATTGGATTTGGTAACAGATTGAATATGTCAGTTGAATGAGAAATATGAGTCCAAGGTTACAAGCTTGTCAGAAAGGGAAGCTGAAGTTGCTGTCTACAATGATGGGAAAGTTAGGGAGAGGACAGGATTTGGATCAGAAGATAAATTCTGTATTTGACAGGTCAAGTCTGAAGTGTCAATAGGACATCCATTTAGGTCCATGTGTACATCTCTGGGAAGTACTACTGCCATATTGATGCAAACTCTTCTTTAACTGCACAATCAATAAATACTGTTTAATGAACTTGTGTACAGAACACTGTACTAAGCACTTGGGGTGGTACCATACAATGGAGTTGATGGATGCAATCCCTGCCCTCAAAAAGCTCACGCTTTTCATGGGGAGTTATACATTAAAATAGATTAGGGATAGTGGAAATAATAAGGTATAAAAAATTTACATAAGAATTGTGGGAGTGGGTTAGTATCAAAGTGCTTAAGAAGTACACATTCAAGTTCACAGTTGGTGCAGAGGGGAGACTTTTCACAATTTTCTCTAGTTTAGTTTTGTAAGCCTTGAATGGTTTGATTTTAAACTTCATATAGGGCTACTTAATATGCCATGATACCAGAATGAAAATGATCTTCACATGGGTAAAAAAGATGTTATCTCATTTGTAAAAATTAGCTCAATTTGTGATAGAAAATTCTGTTAGGATAGCCACTCTTACCCAGTGAACTATTTTTAGATGTAATTTAGACAAAATGAAAAGTAGTGTACATATTACAATTTAACATTCAAATTTTAAATGACTGATTGAATAATGAAATTCTAAACTATCCACCATCTCATTTTCTTCAAATATTGTTTATCATTACAATATTCTCACTGTGCAGTTAAAAATTTCCATATTACTTCAAATCAAGAGATCAAATTTAGGGAAGCATTGTGGCTTAATAGAAAGAGCCTGTTCCTGTGAGTCAGTCTGTCACTTGCCTCTGGTAGGACCTTGGGCAAGTCATTAACTTCTCTGTGCCTCAGTTTCCTCAACTGTAAGACAGGATTCAATTCCTTTTCTTCCTCCTATTTAGGCTCTTAGCCCTATGTGGAATAGGGATTGTTCTGACCTGATGAACTTGTATGTACCCCAGCACTTAGGACAGTGCTTGACACATAGAAGCACTTAACAAATACCATAATTATTGTTATTAATAATAATAATAATGTTGGTATTTATTAAGTGCTTACTATGTGCAGAACACTGTTCTAAGCTCTGGGGTAGATACAGGGTAATCAGGTTGTCCCACATGAGGTTTACAGTCTTAATCCCCATTTTACAGATGAGGTAACTGAGGCACAGAGAAGTTAAGTGACTTGCCCACAGTCACCCAGCTGACAAGTGGCAGAGCTGAGATTCGAATCCATGACCTCTGGCTCCCAAGCCTGGACTGTTTCCACTGAGCCACGTGGAATTATTAGTTATTATTATTATTGTTATTAATGTATCCATATAAGTAGGACTATTATTAAAATCAGACTGACATTTTGAACACCTATTTCTATACTTAGCACTTTAGCAAAAACCACTTTATAAGGTACTTGGAATTTTATAACATCATGGGGTGAAGGAAAAAAACTAGCAATCACTATATTAAAAAAACCCTCACAAACTAATTCTCCATAAAAGTCCAAATGCATATAGCCTCATTTTTCATGAAATAAAACTTATTTTTTCATTGACTTTTATGAATTCTCTATAGCCCATGCATTTAAAGTGCCAAGGGTAGTTTTCTTTCCATGCAATGATATCAATCCTTGGTATTAATTAAGCACTTCCTGTGTACAGAGCACTGTACAAAGTAGTAGTGTACTACAACATCATCAAAAGCATTTATAAGTTGTCAACTATGTGCAGAGCTGTTCATTAGACCCTTGACAGCACTCAGTAGAAGCCATAGATGCCTTAACTTCTCTCAAAAAGCTTACTCATACACACCCCGTGAACTTTATGTGGGAAGCAGCATGGTCTAGTCAAAAAGGTACAGCCTTTGGAGTCAGAGGACCTGGGTTCTAATCCTGACTCTACACTTCTTTGTTGTATGAGCTGGGGCAAGTCTTTTAACTTCTCTGTGCCTCAGTTTCTTCGACTGTAAAATGAAGATTCACTATATGTTCTCCCTTCTATTTAGAGAGAGAGAGCTCGATGTGGGACAGAGACTGATTAACTTGTTCCTACTCCAGTCTTCAAGACATTGCTTAACACAAAGTAAGAACTTAACAGAAACTGTAATTATTAAGCCTTATCCCCACAGCCTTTCCCAACACCATACCTCACCAATATTATTGGACCTTGCATTCTCACTCCTCCCAACCTTAGTTGGGATCATCTATACCTACTCTTCCTAATTATATTGATTGATCAGTGCTCCAACATCAGACTTTTCCTCTCTTCCTCTTCCTTTCTTCTCTACCCCTCCTTCCCAGAGAAGCTGAAAACAGTATTTACTAGCTATAATACAAATATAATACAAATTCATTTCAATCTCCCCCAGAACTTTAGTTCCTCCACACTCTGGGAGTCTGACAGTTTTCAATTCCACTTCCCTACGTTGATGGACTTCAAGTATAAGTAGCTCTTGTTATATCCCTCTAGTTATCGCCCATCTTCTTGCTACCATTCCCCTCCAAACTCCTAGAGCAAGTTGTCAACACCCACTGCTTCAAACTCCTCTCCTCAAATTTTCTCCTTGACCCATCCAATATGGCTTCCTTCTCCTTCACTCCACAGAAACCACCTTTTCAAAGGTCAACAATGATCTCCTTCTTGTCAAATCCAATGGCCTCTACTCCATCCTAATTCTCCTAGATTTCTCAGATGGCTGCAGCGTGTCGACCACTCCCTTCTCCTGGAAACATTATCCAACCTCAGCTTCACTGATACTGTCTTCTCATTGTTCTCCTCTGATAACTCTGACCACTCATTCTCAATCTGTTGATCAGGCTTCTCCTTTGTCTCCCACCTCCTTATTGTGGGGGACCCTCAAGGTTCAGTTCTGGATCCCCTTCTATTCTCCATCTAGACCCACTCCTTTGGAGAACTCATTTGCTCCAATGGCTTCAACTACCACCTCGATGTGGATGATACCCAAATCCATATCTCCAGCCCCGATCTCTCTCCCTCTCTGTAGTCAAGACATGACATGTCAAAAAATGATTATCTTCCTACTCAAATTCTGTCATCCCCCTGACTTTCCCATCACTATAGTCAGGACCACCATCTTTCCTGTCTCACAAGTCCATAACCTTGGTATTATCTTTGACTCCTCTCTCTCATTCAACCCACATAGTCAATCTATCACTAAATCATGTCAGTTTGACCTTCTTAACATCACTAAAATCCACCCTATCCTCTCCATCCAAACTGCTACCATGTTAATATAATCACTCATCCTATCCCACCTGGATTACTGCATCAGCCTCCTAGCTGATCTCCCTGCCTCCTGTCTCTCCCCTTTCCAGTCCATACTTCACTCTGCTGCCTGGTTCATTTTTTTATAAAAACGTTCAGAACACGTTTCCCCACTTCTCAAGAAATGCCAGTAGTTGCCCATCCACCTCCGCAGCAAACAGAAACTCCTCCCACTGGCTTTAAAGCACTCAGTCACCTTGACCCCTCCTATCTCAAATCAATACTGTCCTAAATAAAAATAATAATAATATGATGATGGCATTTAAACGCCTACTATGTGCAAAGCACTGTTCTAAGTGCTGGAGAGACTATATGGTGAACAGAGTGTCCCAAGTGGGGCTCACAGTTTTAATGCCCATTTTACAGATGAGGGAACTGAGGTCCAGAGAAGTGAAGTGACTTCAAGTCACACAGCTGACAAGCGGCGGAGCGGGGATTTGAACCCATGACCTCTGAGTGTGCAGCCCAGGCTCTTTCCACTGAGCCATGCTGTACTTCTGCAACCTAGCCCACATACTTTGCTTCTCTAAGACTAAACGACTTCACCTCCATCTCATCTATCTCATTGCCATCTCTTGCCCACATCCTGCCCCTAGCCTGGAACACCTCCCCCTGCCTCATATCCGGCTTGCAATTTCTCTCCCCTGCTTCAAAGCCTTATTGAAGGTACATCTCCTAGGAGTCTTCCTTAACTAAGCCTTGCTTTCCTCTTCTCCCATTCCATTCTTCGTTGCCCATATTTGTTCCCTTTATTCATCACCCCCCATCCACTCCGCATCTCCAGATCATTTCTTTTATGTATCTGTAATTTTTTTTTTATAGTAATGTCTGCCTCCCACTGCAGACTGTAAGCTCATTGTGGTCAGGGAGTGTGTCTGTTCATTATTATATTGCACTCTCCCAAGCTGTTAATACAGTGCTCTGCATACCATAAGCGCTCAATAAATACATTTGTCTTACTGACTGACTGACTGAAGTAACTGGCCTCTGCCTCCCATCCAGCCACAATTTCAAGAGGCTGAGGATGCCATTGCTGTTGATAAGGCACTTTCTCGGTTCCAAGCTGGTGTCTCTGGCCCACAGCCGTTATTCTACACTCTTGTGTTCTCTACTGCCTGAAAGTTCTACGATGTCACCATTGGTCCTTCTTTCACATCATTCACTGTACTTGCCTTGTAGTCCATCTGCTTGGTGGTGTGTATCTGTGTCTCTGGTCTGCTTCTTGACATTCACAAGTGGGTAAACCCACACTCTGTGAAATAATTTCTTGATTACTCTTTTGTAAAATAAATAGGTATACAAACACGCATGCAGTGCTTTCTCGGATATCATTCATTGTTCTCTTTGTGATATCAGTTCTTACCTGTTATGAGGAGAACCCTTTAAATACCCACAGGAATGG
The DNA here is from genome assembly GCF_004115215.2 of Ornithorhynchus anatinus. NCBI lineage: Eukaryota > Metazoa > Chordata > Mammalia > Monotremata > Ornithorhynchidae > Ornithorhynchus > Ornithorhynchus anatinus. The sequence continues at coordinate 81,023,932 of NC_041728.1, forward strand.
GAAAAATAAAGTTTTGTTAGAATTAATAGTACATCATCTAATCATGAACTATAGATTTGAAGGGAAATAGAGAAAGATTATTCAGTTGTGTTAGTCCAAATGGGAGGTGCTCTGAATAGATGCTGGTTGTAGTAAATTGGCTTTTTCTTAAAAACAAAAAGTTCCTCCTAGTTATTTTTGTCTAGCTTTGGTGTTTTGATCCCCTGCTGTTGGATTAACTATTATTTATTGATACCTACTGTGTCACTTTCACTAGTTGTCCTAGTTCTCTCTCATTATATATGCCTTCAAGAAGAAAAAAAGAAAGAAATGAACACTGAGTTCTCTTCTTTGGGTTTCCTTGATTCATCTTAAATCTGTCCAAGATAACTAATTTCCTGAGTGGTTTTATCACAGTGAGAGCTGCTTATTTTAGTGGTACTACTGTGTTAAGAGGACATTTTCCTCAAAGAATACACTTGAAATGCTTACATTCTATCAATGCAATACTAGACATAGTTAGGGCACACAATCCTTGGTTATCCCACAATCACTTATAGTAGTAATTTAAGGGAATATATGCCAGAGCAAGCTCTGTTCAAAAGAATTAACCTATGTAGATAAGACAGTCCAAGTTCTGTATAATTAAATGGCAGATTGTGAGCTCCATGTGAGACAGGGACTTCATCTGACCTGATTAACTTATATCTACCCTAGCATAAGAACAGTGCTTGACACACAGTAAGCATTTAACAAATGTAGTGATAATGATAACAATAATAATAATAATAATCACTATTGTAAAACTTGACCCATAAAATAGGTGCCCTGTTACAGAAGAAAGTTGAAATATAAAATCTGGAAGAAAATATGGCCTGGAAAAGCCAGGTGGCTTTGTGGAAAGAGCAGGAGTCTGAGTCAGAGGACATGACTTCTGAATCTGGCATTTGCCTGCCATGTCACCTTGGCCAAATCACTTAGTTTTTCTGCATCTCAGTTCCCTCATCTGTGAAAAGGAGATTCAAAACCTATTTTCCCTCTTACTTAGACTTGAGCCCTGAGTGAGGGCAAGGACTGTGTCTGAACTGGTTATCTTATATCTATCCCAGTTCTTGGCACACATTAACACAATGCTTTATATTATTGGTCATGAGGCAATAAAATGGAAGGAAATTTGAAATGAACAGGATGTAATCGAAATACATTTCATTGAGGGTAGGTGAGGAGCACTCCTTGATGGCCAGCAGTATCACTAGAGGAAATCTTCTGCCTTCTCTCAACATTCACCCCTTCCACCTACACATCTGACCCCACTCCTTCACACATCATTAAAACACTTGCCCCATACCTTCATCTCTACTTAACTTCCATCTTCAGCTGCTCACTCTTCAGTGGCTTCTTTCCTACTTCTTTTAAACATGCCTCTATCACCCCTAACATAAAAACCTTCCCCTGACCATCACCCCATCTCCCTCCTACCATTCCTCTCCAAATTCCTTGAGTGAGCTGCCCATACTCGCTCCTTTTTTTCCTCTCCTACAATTCTCTCCTTGACGCCCTCGAATCTGGCTTCTGTCTCCTCCATTACACAGAAGCCACCCTCTCAAAGGCCACCAATGACCTCCTTCTTGCCAAATCCAACAGTGTCTACCCCATCCTAATTCTCCTTGAACTCTCAGCTGCTTTTAACACAGTTGACCACTCCCTTCTGCTGGAAACATGAACCATTGACACTGTCCTCTCCTGGTTCTCCTCATATCTCTCTGGCTGCTCATTATCAGTGTCTTTTGTGGGTCCTTCCTATGCCTCCCCCATCTGTGGGTGTCCCTGAAAGTTCAGTTCCAGGTCCCCTTGTTTTTTCCAATTACACCCACTCCCTTAGAAAACTCATTCACTCACATTGCTTCAACTACTACCTCTATGCTGATGACACCCAAATCTATATCTCCGGCCCTGATCTCTCTCTGCCTCTCTGCAGTCTCACATTTCCTCCTGCCTTCAAGACATCTCTACTTGGATGTCCTCCCGTCATCTCAAACTTAATATGGAAAAACTGAACTTCTTATCTTCCCACCCAAACCCTCACCTCCCACTCACTTTCCCACCCTTCCTGTCTCACAGGCCCATAAACTTGGCATTATCCTTGACTCCTCTCTTTCTCTCATTCAAGCCATCACTAAATCTTGACAATTCTATTTCACAATATCACTAAAATCCACCCCTTCCTCTCCATCCAAACTGCTACCACATTAATTCAAGCACTTATCCTATCCTGCCTTAATTATTTTATCAACCTCCTTGCTGACCTCCCTGCCTCTCTCCCCACTCCAGTCCACACTCCATTCTGCTATCTGGATCATTTTCCTATAAAAAATGTTCAGACCATGTTTGCCCACTCCTCCAGAAAGTCCTGTAGTTGCCCACCCACCTCTGCATCATATATAACCTCCCCATTATTGGCTTTAAAGTACTTAATCACCTTTCCCCCTCCTATATCACCTCAGTATTCTCCTACTACAACCTAGACCACACAATTCAGTTCTCTAACACTAACATTCTCACTGTACTTCAAATGCCGCCAACCTCTCTTCCATATTCTACCGCTGGCCTGGAAAGCCCTACCTCCACATATCAGGCAGATAATTTCTCTCCCCCACCTCAAAGCCTTATTGAAGGCACACCTCTTCCAAGAAGCCTTCCATGACTAAGCCCTCCTCTCCTCTTCTCCCACTCCTTTTACATCTCCCTGACTTGCTCCCTTATTCATCCTCCCTCCCATCTCCACAGCACATATGTATATATCTGTAATTTATTTATGTATATTAATGTCTGTCTCCCCCTTTAGACTGTGAGCTCATTGTGGGGAGGGAACGTTTCTGTTGTCATACTGTACTCTCTCATGCAATTAGTATAGTGCTTTGCCCACAGTAGGCACTCATTAAATAAGATTGAATGAATGAATGAATGGCCAAAAGCAGAGAAGAATCAATAAATGGTATTTATTGAGCACTTACTATGTGCAGTACTAACCCTAACTATGTGCAGTAACTAACCCTTAGGAAAGTACAATTTAACGGAATTAGCAGACATTCTCTGCCCATAGTGAGCTTACAGTCTGGAGGAGGAGAAAGAAATTTAAGAAAATGATGAGAAAGGAAATTTGAGAATCAGGGTGGTCTAGTGGATAAATCATGATTATAAAATATAAATACACATACATAGATGGAAAGATATATAGACTCTGTATGTGCATATGTTTACCTATGTGTGTGTATACATTAGAAAATGCACTCATAATTCCCTTCAAAGTTTGGAAGCTTTCCCTTACCTTGCTTTAAAAGTATCATGAATACAGAAAAAAAATTATTGATTCCAAAACATTTAAGATCAAATATTTATAAATTCATTTATTTATATGGGACATTATTTTATTAATAATAATAATGTTGGTATTTGTTAAGCGCTTACTATGTGACGAGCACTGTTCTAAGCGCTGGGGTAGACAGAGGGGAATCAGGTTGTCCCACGTGGGGCTCACAGTCTTAATCCCCATTTTACAGATGAGGTAACTGAGGCACAGTGAAGTTAAGTGACTTGCCCAAAGTCACACAGCTGACAAGTGGACGAGCTGTGATTCAAACCCATGAACTCTGACTCCAAAGCCCATGCTCTTTCCACTGACAATGTTATATAGGTATGATATTTAGATTATCCATAAGATATTAGATTTATCTAAGGTTTACACTTTTTTTAGTGTTGTGGAAAATGATGCAGCAGAGAAGCAGTGTTGCCTATTGGAAAAATCAAGGGGCTAGGAATCAATGACCTGGCTTCTAATCCCAGTTTAACCACTTCCATGCTGTGTGACCTCGAGAAAATCACTTAACCTCTCTGTGCCTCAAGTTCCTCATCCACAGAATGGAGATTCAAAACCTGTTCTCTCCCCTACTTAGACCGTGAGCTCCATCTGGTACCTGATGATATTAGATTTATCCCAGTTCTTATTAAAGCATAACTACATATATACAAGTAATAAACCACCAGACTTAAAAAAATCTACTTTAAACAATGAAAGGTTTATAACTTCAATTATTTGCATTACTAGAAAAAATTTGAGTTTTTTCCCCATTCATACCCATTTAATAATAATAATTCTGGTATTTGTTAAGTGTTCATTATGCGCCGGGCATGGGGTGGATACAAGCAAATCAGGTGGCACATGGTCCCTGTCCCACGAGGGGCTCGCAGTCTTAATTTTATTGATGAGGTAACCAAGACCCTGAGAAGTTAAGTGACTTCTCCAGAGTCACACAGCAAACAAGTGCAGGGCCGGAATTAGAACCCAGGTCCTTCTGACCCACAGGCCTGTGCTCTATCCAGTAGGTGATACTGATCTTTATTTGTTCTAAATTCCTTTAAGTTTTTGAAATAGGCCTCTATTCATTCAATCGTATTTATTGAGCGCTTATTAAGTGCAAAGCACTGGACTAAGTGCTCTCTCACATTAAAAGTGGCAGTTACATCCAACTGTTTGATGCATTTCTAAACATGTTTAAGAATTGATTATAGGCAAAAAAAAAAAGAAGGATGGTTGAGGTGAGACAGTAAAGGGTAGGGCTGAATTAGAACCCTGGAGCAGAGGAAAACTGCCAAGAACAGAGCAAAGCAAAAATAGAATGAAGTGGAAGGAGGACAGAGAAGGAAGAGAGTTGATTTTCCAGTAGCAATTGTACACAGGTGCCTGGTGGGACTTATTGATCCTGGGTTATGGAAACAATCAGTGTATGATGTAGTTCTACGTTTGATGTATTATATCCTTCAGAACTGACAGTGGGACCAAATTTGATAAGAATAAATAAATGAATCAATCAATCAACAGTACTGTGTTTAGAGAACTGTACTAATCACTTAAGGAGAGCGCAGTACAATACAGTTGCCCTCATGGAGATTACAATTTAATTGAGGGAGAGAGATATTTAAATAAATTATAAGTGCAAGAATCAACAATCTGCAAGACTATTAATGTAAGTGCTGTAGTAATGGGGTAAGTACCAAAATGCTTGGGTGTATACACATATAAGCAATTCCAGTTTCAGGTGAAACTAACAGAATGACTGATTGAAGGAAAAAAAATTAACCAAGATTATGAGGAATGTATTTCTAAATAAAAGAACCATATTTCATCTCTAGGTCCATTGCTTATTGTTCAGAAGGGTTCGGGAGCACATTTTTTTCAATAGCAGAGAACACAGATGATGACATTAGAAATTTTGAAAATAAGAGATGTATAGGCTAATCATACCTTCACAATTACTAGTAAATGAAATGGATTTCATATGATAAATTCAGATCTGGAAAATAACAGGGAAAAAAGTATTAAATGTATACATATACATGATTAGTTTATGTATCTTTATACTGGATAGTAGGCAACATAGCTGACCTTCATTTTCAAAAATGATGGTAAGAAAGTTCAAATAGATATTTATTCTCATATTATAAATCCTTAAAATATGTAAGAAGCTTTTTATACCAAATGAGGCCTTAAAAAGATTCTTAAATCTAATCCTTTAGTGACATCGTATATGGTGGTGTGAGTGCCAAAGTAGGAGCAAAAAGTGAAGATCAGCAAAGCAAAAACCCCTGTTTTCTCCCTCCTTTCAAACTACAAATTAATCTGGAATACTGACAAATTCTCAAATATCTACTAGGCTATGCCAACCCTCTTGACCTTTATGGACGCTTTGGGAAAATTGCTTTAATGACAGCCTTTTTAACAGTAAAGATCAATGTTTTAAGAAATATGAAAAACACTTAATCCTAGATAATATGAACAAGTGAATGAAAATCCACAGGATAAAATATCTTTTTAATTTAATCAATTTTCATACACTATTATAACAACCTATTAGAGAAGCAGCGTGGCTCAGTGGAAAGAGCAAGGGCTTGGGAGTCACAGGTCATGGGTTCAAATTCTGGCTCTGCCCTTGTCAGCTGTGTGACTGTGGGCAAGTCACTTAACTTCTCTGTGTCTCAGTTACCTCATCTGTAAAATGGGGATTAATACTGTGAGCCTCATGTGGGACAACCTGATTACCCTGTATCTACCCCAGCGCTTAGAACAGTGCTCTGCACATAGAAAGCGCTTAACAAATACCAACATTATTATTATTATTTGAAGAACCAAGGACATTACTCAAAATGAAGGATAATTGAAATAAGGTCAAGTTCAGTACTATTGGAAGTATAACATAGATAATTTTGAAGATTCAAGTGTTTCAGCTTTGACCAATAATTAGATTTTATTTTGCTAGTTTTGTGAGAGTGGGTTGCTGACAGTTATATATTTGTGGCAGTTTCAACATAAAGAGTCAGGTGTTAGTATTTAAAAGGAGAATCACACCAAAGTAGCTTTGTAAAGAAATATTACCACTGGCTAAAGTCCCTCACCCTTTTATGAGATTTGGCTCAAATGGTAGGATTTTAGAATTTATTGAGCCCTCCCAGGGGTGCAGACTCTCAGAAGAGTTATAGAAGAAAAGTTATGTTTCTATTCCCATTGTTGATGTCTCCAGCAAATTCTCCAGAGTTCAGGTTGTCCAAACAATAAATCCCTTGGGGAAAAAAAAAATTTGCATGAAAGCCTGATTGACTAAACCTGCATAAGTCAAAAAAGCAGAGACCCAGGTCAGACTAATGGGGGTAGGTCTCATTTCTAAGAAATGGATGGGAGAGGAAAAAATGGTAAAATTACCTAATAGGGGAGGGAATTTCACGCATTGGGAAAGTTTGTGTTCAACCTCAGAAGTTTGTGTTCAACCTTTTTCTTGTCAAGGTACATAATGTTAGGCCAGCTCTCACCTAATCAGTCAATCAGTAAATCAATGGTAATTAATGGCACTTATTGTGGGCCAAAAACTGTATGTACTAAGTTCTTGAAAGAGTACTATACAGACTAGAGGGTTAGACAGACATTAAATTAACCTTGAAAATAAAGATAAGTGCTGTGCGACTGGGTGAGAGGTGAATATAAATGTGCCAATAATAATTGTGATATTTATTAAAGTGACTCATTTTATGCCAAGCTCAGTGGTAGATTCAAGATAATCAAGTCACAGTCTCTGTCCCACTGGGACTCACAGCCTGAGTAGGAGGGAGAACAGGGTTTGAATTTTCATTATACAGATGAGGAGAGTGGGACAAAGAGGAGTTAAGCAACTTGTTCAAGGTCACACAGAAGGCAAATGGTAGAACCAGGATTAGAACCCAGGTCCTCTGACTCCCAGGCTCATGTTCTTTTCATTACGTCACACTGCTTGCCTAATTTTAAATCGCAAGTATGTTACCCTAGCCTGCCCCTAACTCTCCATTCCATTGCTTTCAAACTTTTCCAGTCCAGTCCAGTCTCTGCCTGTTATTGGGCAGAGATTGTCTCTATTTGTTGCTGATTTCTACTTTCCAAGTGCTTAGTACAGTGGTCTGCACACAGTAAACATTCAATAAATGCAATTGAAGGAATGAATGAATGAATGAATGAATGAATGAATGAATGACTACCTTGAACTAATTCCCTGTGACCCAAGTTCTCCTTAATCCCCCTTTGGTATATCTATTCCTGTGAAATGTGTTTAGCATATAGCTCCAACACAAAGGGATGCTGTTTCTACTGTCCTGGACTCTCCTGCACTGTGGCACCTAGCCATCTTGTGGGACTACAAATTTAGAGTGCCATGACAAGACTGGGATAGAATAAGGGAACAGCAGTCAGTGGTGGAAGAGGAGCTGGTGGGGAGAGAATGAAGAAGATCTGAATCTCTATATCTGCCTCCTTCTCAACTTCTTCCTGCTCCTCTTTCTTCCCTTTATCTTCCTCCTCCTTCTCCTTCTTCCCTTTCTCCTCCTCCTTCTCTTTCCCTCCCTCTCTTCCTCCTCTTCTTCATTCTCTTCATCTTCACTTTCTCTTCCCTCTCCTCCTTGTCCTCTCATCCTTCACCTTGTCCTCTTCCTCCTTCTTGTCCTCCTCTTCATCCTATTTCTCCTCCTCTTTTCCTCCTCTTTCTCATTTTCCTCCTCCTCCTCTTCCTCCCACTCCTGCTTGTCCCCCTTCTTCTCGTCTCTTCCTGTCCCGGCCAAATTCCAGTAGGGGTTGTTGGGTTTGGAAAGAGTGGCTTGGGTGATGGGAGTGGAAATAGCAGCAAGATCCATCTTCTTAGATTAGTCAAAAAAATGTATAAATTGCAAGAATGGACATAAGAAAAAGAGGCGTAGGAGATAGAGGAAATCGAGTACAAATCTGAAATGTGGATAGTGCTATGATAGGGTAGGGGGCTGGACTATGGAGTATGGGGAAATCAATCAATCGATCAATGGTATTCATCAAGTGCTTATGTGTTCAGAGCACTGTTCCAGCTGTTTGGGCGAGTCTAATACAGATAAGTTGGAATAATAATAATAATGATGGTATTTGCTAAGCACTTCCTATCTGCCAAGCACTGTTCTAAGCCCCGGGGTAAATACAAGGTAATCATGTTGTCCCACGTGGGGCTCACAGTCTTACTCCCCATTTTACAGATGAGGTAAATGAGGCACAGATAAGCTAAATGATTTGGCCAAGGTCACATAGCAGACAAGTGGCGGAACCGGGATTAGAACCTATGCCCTCTGACTCCCAAACCCGGCTCTTTCTTTAATCCTTACAGTCTAGTGGGAATGACTATTCCCTGGAAAATTAGCTAAATCAGAGACTTAATCTGCAATCATTTTAAGAAAACATGACTTTCATTGCTCTGATGAGGAGCTAAAGACCAGGAGTACCACTGTGGTCCCAGCAGGGACAATTGCGCATGCTCAAACACACTGTGAAAGTGCATCAGGGTTTACAAATCTGTACCATGCCCATTTTCTTCTCAGTCCTCAAAGACCCCAACTTTTTTTTTTTTTCATTGATGAAGCCCAACCCAGCTAATATTATTCTCAGGCTCAGGACCTACAGGATAGCACATACTCCTACAAAGCTCAATCCAACTGTGTCCCCAGTTCCTGAAAAAGGTGGGAATTTCATCACAAGTTCTCTAAGGATGCAAATGTACCAAGTAATTTAAAATGACTGAATGTCAGAGGAAAATATATGCATAATTTACAAAGTGAGCCTGCAATTGCTTGAAATATGACAACATTTCTCATGGTGTCACAAAAACAGATGGCTCTGAAGCGTAATATAATTGATGGTATAACTTTATGTATTTATGAAGTATATGTGACTAGAGAAACCATATAAAAATATTTATGAACAGTGGGTGAACGTACCACTAAACAGGTGGTATTGTGAACTACTCTTTTATCGTTTATGGTGCAGTAAGGGGAGAAATAGCTGAAGCATTTAATTTTAGAAATTAAAGAAGTGACTGTTTCACTGGTAAAGTTGAATTCAGTGGATTAGCAATAAAGATAAACACTGAAAACTGAGAAATTGCCACCTTAAATGATGGAGCTGGTAGCATAATAGGGTACCAATAGATTTGTGGCATTATACCGTACGACTCCCTGGACAAATGAGGGACTACAGGAAAACTTTTGTTCTGACAATTCCAATTAAAACATTAGATTACAATTTGCCCTTTCATCATCCTTTTCTGATAGGTTTCCTCGGGCAGTATCTGCTTGGTGGGGAAATCTTATTTTACAAATGAGGAAACTGAGGCATGAAGAAGTGGTGATTTGCCCACAGTCACACAGCAGACAAGTGGTGGAGTCAGTATTATTACTCAGGTCCTTCTGACTTCCAGGCCCATGCTCTATCCACTAGGCCACATTGCTTCTCTAATTGAAGTATTTGTTAAAACCTTACTATGTTTCAAGCATTGTAGTAAATTCTGGGGCAGATATAAGATATTCTGGTTGGACACAGTCCCTGTGTCATATGAAACTCATGGTTTAAGAGGAAGAACAAGTATTGAATCTCCATTTAAAAGATGAGGAAACTGAGGCACAAAGCAGTTAAATAACTTGGCCACATGACTTCAGGTGGAGCTGTGATAAGAACCAAGGTCTTCTATCTCTCGGGTCCATGGTCTTTCCATTAGGCTTAGCTGTGTCTCAAATCATCGGCAAGTGTCATGAAGGAAAAATGCATGCAATTATGTCTTGTAATTGATGATTATGAATGAAAAAATAAAAGGTTGAGAAGGGCATTAAACAGTTTAGGTTAACTTTCAAAAAAACAACATTCATAAAATATTGGCTATAGAAAGAAGAGAATGTAAAATTATTAAAGTTAATATAGTAGAGATTAATTATAAATATTCAGAATACCTATAATATCTTTTTTCCAAAGTAAATTGTCCATGTAAGCTCATTATGGGTACACCCACTCCCTTGGAGAACTCTTTCACTCCTATAGCTTTATGCAGAGGGTACCCAAATCTACATTTCCAGCCCTGACTTCTCTTCCTCTTCGCATTCTCGCATTTCCTCCACCTTCAAGACATCTATCTCTACTTGGATGTCTTCCCGTCATCTCAAGCTTAACACATCCAAAATAGAACTCCGCATTTTCCCATCCAAATCCTGTCCTCTCCCTTGACTTTCCTATGATTGTAGATGGCACCACCATCCTTCCTGTCTCATAAATCCGTAACCTTGGTGTTATCCTTGACTCCTCTTTCCCATTCAACCCACATATTCAATCCATCACTAAATCCCATCAGTCCCATCTTCACAACATCGCTAAAATTCTCGCTTTCCTGTCCATCAAAACTGCTACCAGGTTTATACAAAAACTCATCCTATGGTACCTGGATTATTGCATCAGTCTCCTGGCTAATCTCCCAGCCTCCTGTCTCTCACCACTGCAGTCCATACTCTGCTGCCCGGATCATTTTTCTATAGAGACATTCAGAACATGTTTCACCACTCCTCAAAACACTCCAGTGATTGCCCACCCATCCCTGCTTCAAACAAAGTGTCCCATTGGCTTTAAAGCACTCAGTCACCTTGCCCCCTCCTACTTCACCTTGCTATTCTCCCACAACAACCCAGCCCACACACTTCACTCCTCTAACGTTAACCTTCTCACTGTGCGTCCATCTTGTGTATCTCAACCAGACACCCCGCCCACGTCCTGCTTCTGTCCTGGAATGCCCTTCCTCCTCATGCGACAGACAATTACTCTCCCTCCCTTCAAAGCCTTATTGAAGTCACATCTCCTCCAAGAGGCCTTCCCTGACTAAACCCCCCTTTCCTATTTCCCACTCCCTTCTGGGTCACCATGACTTGCTCCTGTTGTCCATCCCCTCCCGCTGCCCAAGACCCACAGCACTTACGAGTACATCTATAATTCATTTATTTATATTACTGTCTGTCTCCCCTGCCTCTAGAATGCAAGCTCACTGTGGGCAGGGAATTTTCCTGTTTCATGTTAAAATGTACTTTTCCAAGTGCTTAATACAATGCTCTCTGCATAGTAAGCATTCAGTAAACATGAATGAATGAATGAATGGAACTTATCTGCTCTTTCTGTTGTATTTTATTCTCTCAAATACTAAGTACAGTGCTTTAGCATATTAAGTGCTCAATAAATTCCATTGTTTGATGGACTGATTAATTGATTATAAAAATGAACTATGTGCACATAGTTCCAAGAAATTGATAAATTTTACTCAAAGAAAATTTAAATTTTAAATGAAAATTATGAAACTACTTAAATAATGAATGATACATAAAACATGGATACAGTGCTGGGAATATCCTGATCTAAGCTCTAACATGTTGAACTGTATTAATATTTTTGTAGTTTATTGCCCTAAACTTTTACTTTTAAGAAATGTTTAACAATGTGACTTCACCATAATAAAATATTAACATCTCAGTAATAAAATGATTAATAAAAGAGTGCAGATTATTATAAAAAGCTTAGATTGAAATGGAATATTTTATATCAACCACTTTTTCTTGTGATTTTTTTAAAAGTTGATATGGTGAAAATGTTATCTACTTAAAAATTTTTATTTTTATTTTCTTACCTTTATCATAGCAGAGTGAAACCTTTATCATAACTTTCCTTGAACCACATTTTTAGGCTTGATTCAAGCTACTATAACTCCTTTAACTACTATAAATGCTTAGTGATAAGAGCATGGGACTGGGAGTCAGGAGACCCAGTTTCTAAATACAGGTCTGTCACTGACTTGCTCTGTGTACATAGGCAAGTCACTTAACTTCTTCGGGTCTCAAATTCCAAAGCTCAGGTGCCTGAACTGTAAAATAGAGGTTAGATATCTTGCATCCCTACCTCTTAGACTGTTAGCCCCATGTGACAAGGAGTATATCTGAGCTAATTATTATTATTATCATCATATTTGTTAACTGTTCACTCTGTGTCAAGCACTAATTTAAGGATGGAACTCATTGGTTAATTAGGTCAGATATAGTTCCTGTCTCACATGGGCCCATAAAGTGGGAAGGAGAATAGGAATTAAATCCCCATTTTACAAATGAGGAAACAAATGAGGCACAGAGAAGTTAAGTGGCTTGCCCCAGGTCACACAGCAGGCAACTGACCAGGCAGGATTAGACCTCTCATCCTATGACTCCCAGGTTTGGGGTCTTTGCACTAGGCCACATTGCTCAATGTTTATAATAATTACATAGTATAAAATAAGCACATAATAGATACCATTTTTTAAAAAATTGCAGCCCTTTTAAACCCAAATAAAGCCTCCATGGCTTTGATTTTTCTAGTTAATATCCAATTTTCATGGACAAACACATAGTTAAGAAAAGTAGAACTTTTCAGAGCTACTTTTAAATGTCAGTATATTAGATTTCTAGCAGTAATTGTCTAAGTGATTTAGTATATCTTTGAAAATCAGCATTATTACATTCCCTGCATATTTTAACTACATTTATAAACTAGTAAAGAATGTTCGATCATCTGATTACCAAAGGGACAAATACATGACGGATTCTTTTTTGCACATGACTTTCATGTATGAATCATAAGTAGCTAAAGACACTGCTGAGAGTCAGAGTTGAGTTTTAATCCTAACTCTCCTGTTTGCCTGCTGTTGGACCTTTGGTGTCACAGCTTTTCTATGCCTAGGTTTTCTCATCTGTAAAATGGGGATTCAATACCTGTTAACCTGCCTACTTACACTGTGAGCCTGATGTGGATCAGCCACTGTGTTCTATTTGATCATCTCATTTGATCACCCAGTGCTTAGTACAGTGCTCTGCACATACTAACCTCTTAAGAAATATTACTATTATTATTAATTAGAATAGTTTGTGATCCTCAGTTTTGCATTAACTGGTATTTTTTATTAATGTCTTTTGGTTATTCCATCCTTTTGCCAATCTCCTGAATATCCAGGGGCTTCCTGCCTTGATTCAGTCAGGTCATCCTGCTTAATTGATCTACTTCATGCATTTCCCTGATGAGTCTTTTGAGGGATATTATTGATTACAAAATATAGTCTTTATTCCATCAGTGTGTTTTGGTCCATAATGGCCATGGCAACAGAGGAAATAAAAGCATGAACTAGGGTGTCACAGAAGAGGAGACAAGTGACAGAGCTGTAGAAAAGCTGAAAATGAAATTTATTTAGAATAGAAGAATCTTAATTTTGAAAGAAGTGAATAATTAGTATTTATTCAATGTATAGTGCAAAGGACTTTGCCTTGTAGAAGGCAATAAATAAATCCCTTCACTGAGGAGCTTGTAATAAAACAGAGCCTAAAAATGCAAAGTTCATTAGAAGTTATCAACATAGGAGCTCTATAAAGATACATGTAATTTTACAGAAATTCAATAATTAAGAATGAAAGCATTAAGCACATGCTCAAATGAATGTATATAATGTCCCCATAGATGACAAAAAGTCGAAAATTATACATTTATTTAAATAAAAACGTGATTGTTTTTAAATGCTGCTTTTATTTTCCTCCCACAAATATGTCTGGTAACAGTCTATTTATAGAAAGTATTTTTTTCATCCTACTGGGTTAACAACTAATAAACGAATACGTCTTCACTTAAAGTCAACTCAAACAGTAAACAGGCGGTGTTAAGGGTATCTTAAAATTATTGCTTCAGAAAGTGTGTTAGCTCATGTAAGTGTAAGTAAATGTACCTTGCTTGATTTTCTTCTAGCTGTGTGTGATGTCACTCTTGATATTGCACTAGTCAATATTTACTAGTTGATATAATATTTATCTTGAGATCACTACATTAGGAAACCAGATTCCTCGGAAACTAAGATGCTTAGATTGTCAGGTGGGTGTGAGCCTAAATGGTACCAAGACAGTTTTGCGTTAAATGCCCCTAAACCACTTCACTTGCTCTTTTTCCCTGTTCCCTATTTGAGCCTCTAGGTGGCAGCATTAGCGAGGAATTTGCAGCGTTGAGGTCGCCACCGCCTGGAAAACCTTTCCTGGGCAAAAAAAGGACAAATGAGTACAGAAGAAGAAGATTTCTGTTCTTCTGATGATTTCGTTTGCCAATTACCATCTTTTCTCAAAATTATGATTCTAAAATTTTCCTCTTCAAACCCATAAAATATGGATTTTGGGTGGGACATTATTTCTAAGTCTAAATAAGGACAGCCATTAGCAAATTGTAAAAATTCCTAGGAAATTTGTCTTTCTTTGGTTTTCAGCAGAAAAAACATTAATAGAAGAAGGATCATCTAAGCGAATATTCCTCAGAAGGTCATGCCACAAACTCCCTACCAATAATAATAATAATAATAATAATGTTGGTATTTGTTAAGCGCTTACTATGTGCAGAGCACTGTTCTAAGCACTGGGGTAGATACAGGGTAATCAGCTTGTCCCATATGAGGCTCACAGTCTTAATCCCATTTTACAGATGAGGTAACTGAGGCACAGAGGGTTTAAGTGACTTGCCCACAGTAACACAGCTGAGAAGTGTCAGAGCTGGAATTCGAACCCGTGACTGCTGACTCCCAAGCCCGGGCTCTTTCCACTAAGCCATGCTGCTTAACTGTCTGCCCTTATCTGTCTTTTTTGTCTGCTTTCAGAAGAAAGTATACCATGAGAATTTCCATAAGTGGCTTTACCACTTGCCTTCTGTGTGACCTTGGGTGGGTCACTTACCTTCTCTGTGACTCAGTTTCCTCATGTGTAAAGTGGGGTTTCCAGATCTGTTCTCCCTTTTATTAATGGTATTTACTAAGCACTTACTATCATTCAATCAATCAGTAGTATTCATTGAGCACTAATTGTGTGTAGAGCATTATACTCAACATTTGGTAGAGCACAATGTAACAGAGTTGGTAGACATCTTTCCTGTCCACAGTCTACAGGGGGAGACAGACATTAATATAAACAAATAATTATGGATATGTACATAAGTGCAGTGGAATTGAAGGAGGGGTGAATGTAGGGTACAAATCTAAAGGTGATGCAGAAAGGAGTGGGAAAAGAAGTGTGGTCTGAACTAGGAAAGGCTTCTTGGTAGAGAAATTCTTTTAAAATGACTTTGAAGGTGGGGAGAATGATTGTCAGATATGAAGAGGGAGGGTATTCCAGGCCAGAGACAAGATGTGAACAAATGATCGGTGGCAAGATCGATGAGATCAAGGTTACAGTGAGTAGTTCAGCATTAGAGAAAAGCAGTGTGTGGGCTGGGTTGTTGTAGGAAATCAAGGTTACTGAGTGCTTTAAAGTCTATAATAAGGAGTCCCTGTTTGATGCTGAGGTAAATAGACAACCATTGGGATTTCTTGAGGAATGGGGAAACAGAATAAATGGTTTTGTACAAAAGTGATCTGGGCAGCAGAATGAAGTATGGACTTGAATGAGGAGGGACAGCAGGCAGGGAGGTCAGTAAGGAAGCTGTTATATTGATCAAGGCAATAATAATCATAATAATAATGGCATTTGTTATGCGCTTACTATTCGCAAAACACTGTTCTAAGCACTGGAGAGGATATAAGGTGATCAGGTTGTCTGTTCCACATGGGGCTCACAGTTTTAATCCCCATTTTACAGCTGAGGTCACTGAGGCACAGAGAAGTTAAGTGACTTGCCCAAATTTACATGGCTGACAAGCGGCTGAGCCAGGACTTGAATCCATGACTTCTGACAAGTGCTTGTATTAACATGGTAGCAGTTTGGATGGAGAGGACACGGGGAGTTTTAGGAATGTTGTGAACACTGACATAAGATTTAGTGACAAATTGATTATGTGGGTTGAAGCTTGTTATGGGCTGGGAATGTCTGGTGGTTCTGTTGTGGTGTAATAATAATAATAATAATAATAATAATAATAATAATGGTATGTGTTAAGTGCTTACTATGTGCCAAGCACTGTTCTAAGCACTGGGGTAGATACGATGTTATCAGGTTGTCCCACGTGGGACTCACATTCTTAATTGCCCATTTTACAGATGAGGTGAATGAGGCACAGAGAAGTGAAGTGACTTGCCCAAAGTCACACAGCTGCCAAGTGGCAGAGCCAGAATTAGAACCCATGCCCTCTGACTCCCAAGCCCATGCTTTTTCCACTAAGCCACTGTACTCTCCCAAGCACCTAATTAAATGCTCTGCACATAGTAAATACTAAATAAATACAATTGATTGCTTGAATGAGAGAGAGAGATGAATCAAGGATAATGCCAAGTTATGGGCTTGTGAAACAGGAAGGATGGTTGCTAGCTACAGTGACAGGAAAATCAGGGGGAGGATGGGGTTTGGGTGGGAAGATGAGGAGTTCTGTTTAGGACATGTTAAGTTTGAGGAAATGTTCTCAGTAAATACTATTAATTGATTATATCTCACCAACGCTTAATGCAGTGTTTGGCATGTAGTAAGTGCTTAGTAATACTAGTAATAATTGTGGTATTTGTGAAGCACTTACTATGTTCCAGGCTCTGTACTAAGCACTAGATTGGAGAGAAACACATCAGCTTGGACTTAGTCCCTATCCCACATTAAGGTTCACAGTCTAATTCCCAGCGTAGCTCAGAGAAGCAGTGTGGCTCAGTGGAAAGGGCCCAGGCTTAGGAGTCAGAGGTCATGGGTTCGAATCCCTGCTCTACCACTTGGCTGTGTGACTGTGGGCAAGTCACTTAACTTCTCTGTGCCTCAATTACCTCATCTGTAAAATGGGGATTAAGACTATGAGCCTCACATGGGACAACCTAATTACCCTGTACCTACCCCAGCGCTTAGAACAGTGCTCTGCACATAGTAAGCGCATAACAAATACCAACATTATTATTTTACAGATGAGGTAAATGAGGCACAGAAAAATGAAATGACTTACCAAAGGTCCCACCGCAGACAATGGCAGAGCTGGGATTAAAACCCAGGTTCTTCTGACTCCAACTTCCATGCTCTTTCCCCTAGGTCACGCCACCTCTCAAATCCTACAAATTTTATTATTAGTTTTTCAAATAAGTCCATATCTCAAGGAAATGTTGCTGCTTACCTGCCTTGTGCTGCCCAAGTCAGCCCTTACAGGTTCTCCAGAAAGAACTTTAGTGGAAAGGCAAATGACTCTTTACAGCTTGCGTTTACTAGCCCCAATTGTCCCTACTTGCTCCGCAGTTCTAAAATATGGCCATAGATCTAAAGTGAAACTATGTAGCAATAAAAATGGAATTATAATTGAAAATAAAATCAAGAGCAGAATCAATGAATCAATGGCATTTATTGAGAACTTACTGTGAAGAGCACTGTACAAAGTGCTTGGGAGAGTACAGTACAACAGAGTTGGTAGAGAGGTTCTCTGCCTTCAAGTAGTTTACAGTCTAGAGGAGGAGACAGGTATTATTGTGAATAAATAATTTACAGATATGTACATAAGTGCTGTGGAGCCAAGGGTGGAGTAAATACCAAGTGTGCAATATACAAAAAATCTATATTTTGCTTTATTTAAAGTGATCTTAATCAAATCAATCCTATCTGATAGGATGGGGTTGATTCTACCCTAAAAATAAATTGTATTTATTGAGTTCTTACTGAGCACTGTACTAAAGGGGCTGGGAGAGTACAATACAACAGAAGTAGCAGACACATTCCCTGTCCATAGTGGGATCACAGTCTAGCCTACCAGTGATAGTAGTGAGTCCAGGAAAGACTCATCAGTTGTTAGTAAATTGAAAGATTTCTCAGTCTCTTGTACTGTTACAGGATAGTCTGTGTTAACCCAGTAAGTGGTGAAAGTATATTTTTAGTTTTACTCAGAAATTCTTTTATAGTCCAGCCTCAAGTTCAGTCCACCTTAGGTGTTGGGTTCAGTCAATTTAAGTTCTACTGCTAAAAGTTTAGAAATGGAAGGAAGGAACTTTTACAATTTTACTTCATGGTGGAGAAATATTTTGGTATAATGAAAAGAATGGAAAAGGATGGAAATGTTGAACCCCAACTCTACTTTGCAGAGTGAATTTGGCAAGTCATTTAATTTTTCAGGAGTTCAGCTTTCTGACTAACAGTCCTCAGAGAGAGAATGTAAAAAGCAGTGTAGCCAGGAGAGGCAGCGTGGCCTAGTGGGTAGAATATGGGTCTGAACGTCAATAGGATCTGAGTTCTAATCCCTGCTCTGCCACTTGTCTCATATAACCCATATGTAAAATAAGGATTAAGACTGTGAACACTCTGTGGGACATGGGCTCTGCCCAACCTTAATCAGTTTGTGTCTCCCTGAGCACTTAGTACAGTGTTTGGCTTTATAAATGCCATAAAGAAGCAATTAAAACTACTTTTTGATAACTTTGTACACATCCATGTGACAGATTCTATAAATGGATGGATACAATTCTTAGAAAATACTTTACTAACATATGCAGGTGGCCTATGTGGTTAGTTTTCTTAAGAATATCTTTTAGGTAGGCTGTTGTTGGGTTATTTGAGGAAAGATTGTATTATTTGACTAAGTCATGGACTACAACTCTCCTTTCTTTATGTTGAGGTGTTAGTGAAATGGCAATATTATATTTATCTGCCCCGTACTAGACAATATAGAATTGGGGGAATATTTAACTATCATAATCGTAGACTGTTTAATTGAAGCAGGAAGGATCCAGAGCTCCAAGAAGCAGTTCTGTGATTGTAATAATCTATCTTTAATTGCTTGTATAAATGGTTTACATCTAATTTCCCATAATTGTGTCACCAGATTTTCATAAAATAGATCTATTAGCCTCTATTATGTTCTTAAATGTGGTTCAAACTCATTTTAGAACAAGTTTTTACATTTTAAAAATTGATATAAATGTTTTCATTGCATCAGCTTCAGGTATAATGCAAATGTTATTTTTGAAATTTATTATTATTATCATTATTATTACTACTATATTTGTTAAGTGCTACTATTTGTAAATCGATATTACAAATGTTGGGGTAGGTACAAATTAATCAGGTTGGACACAGTCCCTATCCCCATGAGGCTCACGGTCTAAGTTTATTCATTTCTGTGTATTGCAAGCATTATAAATAATTGCTCTTATCTCATAAAAATAATTGCTTTTTACAGCTTGCCAAAGTGTTTTTAAGAGGATTGCCAAGTAGTGATTCTCTTCAATTAATATGTGAACTTGGCATGCAGATACAATAACTTTCTTCTCCACCTATAGGATATTAAAACATTTAGCTCACAACAGTAAAGTTGTCACTTGCTGTTTGAGTTCATATGTTCAGTTCTGGGTCCTTTCTATTCTCCATCATTCATTCATTCAATGGTATTTATTGAGCACTCACTCCCTTTGAGGACTCATTTGCTCCCATGGCTTCAATTACCAACTCTATGCGAAGATACCCAAATTTACATCTCCAGCCCTGATCTGTCTCTCTCAAGACTTGCATTTCCTTTGACTTTCAAGACATCTATCCCTACTTTTTGGTCTTCCCATCACCTCAAGCTTAGCATGTCCAAAACAGAACGCTTCCCACCCAAATCCTCCCCTGACTTTCCTATTATTGTAGGTGGCACCACCATCCTTCCTTTCTCACAATCTGTAACTTTGGTGCTATCTTTAATTCCTCTTTCACATATGAATTTGCTGAATCGTAGAACAACTTACTTTTGTACAGAATAGGAATTCACTTGTATTTATTGAGCGCTTACTATGTGCAGAGCAATGTTCAGTCAATAAAGAAGTATGAATTTAATGAGATGATGAAGCTGCTGAAAGACACCTAGTCCAGTAGATGGTAGATACAGTGAGAGAGCATTCTTGTATTGTCCTTTTAAACATGGCACTAACGATGATGACTGGTAGTGTGGACCTATGAGCAGCTAAATTTCCTTCCAGTCTTGGAATGGGAAACTTCGATTCTGGTTTGACTAACCATAGGCTCATGGAATAGCCTTAGTAGGATTTCAAAAGATTTGTCTAGGCAACAAAACTTGTTTTATAGCTGTGGGAGCCCAGAGTTTTGTAAGATTCAGGAATATAATGTAGTGCACCTTACCTCGCTCCTTTCTGTCATGCTGCAGAAACCATTTATTTCCCCCATCTCCCTCCTACCATTTCTTTCCAAACTCCTAGCACACTGCACTCTGTACGCACTCAATTAATACTATTGATTGATTGATTGATTGATTGATAATAGTTGGGAAATGTTTTGGATTGATATAATTGTGATTTCGGGAAATCAAGGCCCAGGGTAGTTTCCAAGAGTAACAATTTCACCTTATTTTTTGACATCGGTGATAATGACAATTTTGAAGCTGTATGTTATTTTGACAGAGTTCCAGGTATGAAGTTGATGCCTAAGTAATGTCTCCTCTTTGCTTGTAGATTTCTGCAACAGTACCATCTAATTCAAGTAGGCTCCACTTAGTAAAAAGCAATGTGACCTGTTAGAAAAAGCACAGGAGTCAGATGACCTGAGTTCAAATCCACCACTTGCCTTGATAAATCACTTAAATGATCTGTGCCTCAGTTTCCTTATCTGTAAAATTTGGATTAAATACCTGTTCTCCCTCCTCATCTTTAGTCTGTGATCTCCAAGTGGGACAGGGACTATGTCTAATCTGACTGGCACATAATAAGCACTAAACAAATACTACAATTGTTATTGGTTGAAAAAAATCAGTTTAAATATAAATTTAATCAATTCATCAGACAATAGCAGCTCTTATTCTTCTAATCCAGGTCTTGCCATTTCAGCTGGTTTCCTAGACCTTCCTGCATGCACCTTGTCTTCACCCTTTATCTAATTTATCCCTACTGCACCTAAATGAAGAAAAAAAAAAATTAAATGAACACAACTCTACTGAGGTAAAAACATTCTACATTCCAGCTTCCTTTTCAATTTGCCTATCTCCATTATGCTTACATTTGTATTGAAGATTATCCTCCAATGTAGTGTACCTTGGTCCATCACGATTCCAATAGTCTGTACCCTACCTACCATGTTGGGGCCCATATTTGGCTGGATAGGCCAAGGGAGAATAGTTGGCAATGCTGATTGGGATGGAGTTTGAAAGACAAAGGGACTCTGCAAAGGGAGAATGTGGGGGACAAGATCTATGACTCTGCCAGGGGCCCCCACCCTCCTCTTCAACCCACCACCTGCTCTCCCCATTGTCTTTGGGTCCCTGGTTTGCAGCTTTAGGTGGATGGGTCGTCTCTTTGGAACTGTAAAGAATGAAATGGAATAGATTAGATTTGAAGTGGGGTGTATGTAGACAAAGGGACAGTATATAGAAAACCTCAGAACACCAAAGGAAGGGGTGGGGAGAGAGGGGAATAGAGGAGGTGAGAGAAAGGAAAAAGGGATCTTGGCATTGATGTGTCTGTCTTCAGCTCTCCCTATGCCTGGACACACGAGACCAAGGCCCAGGCTCCAGTGAGTGGTTGTAGGAGTGGCAGGCAGAGCAGTGGTATCTATTGAGTGCTCACTGCACAGAAAGCTTGGAAAGTATAATGGAAGCACAATTACCCTCTCTGCCCACAAGGTGCTTCCATTTCATCCGACACACAAATAACCATGAGTAGTATAATCAGAAAAAATAAAATGGAATGTCCAATCAAATGTCTGCATAAACATGACTGTTGAGTGTGGGATTAAAGAAATAAAGTGCAAGACAAAACTGAACAGGTGTACTTAGAGAAGCAGCTGAAGCCGATTGGATAGAGCAAAGTCTTCTAATCCCAGCTCTGCCAGTTTTCTGCTATATGATCTTGGGCAAGTCACTTCACTTCTCTGTTAACCTCATTTTTAAAATGGAGATGAAGACTGTGAGCCCCATGAGGGACAGGAATTGTGTCCAACCTGATTAGCTCTTATCTACCCCAGTGCTTAGTACAGTGCCTTGCATATAGTATTAACAAATACTGAACAAACACTCAACAAATACAGTAAGAAAAGGGGCTAAGTGTATAGCCTTTTACAGGCTGGGCCTGGGCCTAGGTTTGGATTGGATAAGGACTGAAGATATAAATTTGTTTTCCCTAAGGTAGCAATGATTGGTCCTTGGAGAAGACATATTCCTCAAAATCATTGAAATCTTGATACCATCTCCATACGATTCTCTGATCTGTGATGAATATGAAGCAATATGCTCCCTTTAGCAATGTTGTGGTGGTTTGTTCTGGGACATATGACTTCCTAGTGATGAATGAGTCCCTGGATTGGGAAAAATGAACATATTCTCCAAATCCTCAGTTTCAGCATATTGTTACTATCAGAATATTCACTTATTTTTATTACAAATAAATAAACAGGACTTGGTTTGATAGTGAGGTGTTGATTATGCATTTCTTTGTTTGTGGTAAGTGATCTTTGAATCTGAGCCATTTTATTGAATCTCAGTGATGTAGGTTTTCTGTATCCATTGTGCTAGTGACCCTGAAAAAAATCCAATATCCATTCATGTGAGCTGTGACTTCTTGCTTCAGTAAGGCTGTTGTGATATTGTCACAGTGCTCCTTACAAGTGTCTCAGGAGCTTTATATAAGAGTACTTGGGTGCTTGTTTTGACAGTTTGTTGAATTGTTAGTTTGTCTTTGGAGTATAGGAGACAGTGGTCTCTCTGCACCACCAGGTCCCTTACAGCTATCCACGTGGCCTTCATGTATCACTGTGAATTATCATAAAATTAGTAGAAGTGCAAGTTTAGAAAATGGACACTCACTAATGCTTCATCTAGCATGTATATATGTAGCTAATCATTATTAATAAATGGCTGGCATAAGAGAAAATATTAATAGTAATCATTTTAATAATTCATTTAATGTTATTTAATGATAACGTTGATCATGATAATCAATTTGCTAGGCAGAGTGGCTTAGTGGAAAGAGCTCTGGGAGTCAGGGGACCTGGAATCAAATAATGGCTTCACCACTTGACTGCTACGTGTAACCTTGGGGAAGTTAGGTGGTTTCTCCCCACAACCATTAGACTGTGAACTCCATGTGGGACAGGGGACTGATTGCAACCTAATTATCTTGTATTTGTCCCAGTGCTTAGTACTATCCTTGTCCCAAAGTCAGCACTTAACCGACACCATACACATACATAAAAATACAAGAGGTGTATTGTAAAAGACGTGGTCTCTGGCTCAATTGTCTTGACTTATGTTGGTGAGTCGTATCTGACCGATAGCGACACCATGGACATATCTTTCCCAGAACTGCCCACCTCCATACCCATAAAGTTTTCTTGGTAAAAATACGGAGTGGTTTACCATTGCCTTCTCCGTGCAATAAACTTGAGTTTCTTCCCTCGACTCTCTCCATTGCTGTTGCTGTCCAGCACAGCGGAGTTTTGACTTGTAGCAGATTGCCTACCAGTCGTAAGTCACTGCCCAAGCAGTGGATATATCTCTTCTTGACTCTCCTCTCAGAGTCAAGATTGGTAGAGTACTGGAAATTCTCCAAGTGCGACCCTGAGAGGGGTCTCTGGCTCATTCCAAAGTGGAATCAATCCACTTGATTGATTCCAAACTGATTCAATCCAAAATGGATTATCATACTGGAAAAAACTAGCAGAGAAAGTCCTCATATATTAATCTCTTTAAGTCCACATAGTTGCAACTTTGGCCATATTATAAATATAATCAATGTAGTATTTTGTTTACTCTCCGCCATATGAGCTCAGAAGAGTACAGAAGAAGTATAGGGTGGCTCCAGACATCAAGTCTCTGCCTGTGGATCTGACGGCTTTAACATTGAGGTAGTTTGGGAGGGAAGTGTGTGCCAGTCTGTGCTTCTACCTACCCTCAATTCCTGGGCTTCCTCTAGTGAAATATGAACTATTTATTCATGGCTTGGCAGCACTGCTGTAGCTTATCCTAACATTTTATGACTTCTGATCACTCTTTGATATAACTACTTCCCTAGTCACTCGTTCCATCTTATGAATGTTAATGGTAGACTTCCTCTAGTGAAATTTGGTTGAAATGATGAAATAATGAAATATTTATATATACTACTGTCTGCCTCCTCCTCTATGGGCAGGGAAAACGTCTCCAAATTCTATTATGCTGTGCTTTCCCAAACACTTAGAACACTGTTCTATAAACATACTGTGCTTTATTAATATCACTGATTGACTGATGATAGGGGACAGAGTTTCCGAATAGTCCTAGTAATATAGACTTTTTGAAAATACTTATTAGCATACAATTCATGTCATTGTTTTGGACTTCTTAGATATCCATCCTATTATAGTAAGATACTGAAAGAAAACACACAAAAAAAGATTTTCCTGAATTTGAACTATTTATTCATGACTTGAAGGCACTGCTATAGCCTATCCTAATGTCCTATGACTTCTGATCCCTCTTTGATATTCCTACTTCCCTAGTCACTTATTCCATCCTTGGAATGTTAGTAAGTATACCTTGTATTTTAATTTTAACAAAATAATCAATGAAAACTGAATCATATATTGAAAGTTTAAAATGGACATCCAAAACTGTATCTATTAAAATTAAAACTTCATTGTCTTTGAGGATATGTTTGCTGGACCAGATATATATTGTTAATTTTACTCAGTCTATACTTTCTGCCATGAATGGCGTTGTTTCTTCAAGACCTTGAAAAAAAGTGTATAAAAGGAATTTTACTTCAGATTAAATTTATTTAGCTTGAATAAAAATGTGTGTTTATTTGCTTACTCAATATGTAATTAGATGGATGCTCTAGATAATTACACTAAATTGCTCTTCTAGTATGATAGTGAAATCGGGAATCTCGTTTTGTGTATCAGTAGTCAGTGACTCCTAGAAATCAGAAAAAGACAAGTCATTATCTGCCTTTTACATTCTTTCTCTAATTCATATCACAGTATCTTGATATCAGGGCAGTAATATAGGTTGTGCAGGAGACTGTATGGTAAATTATTTCCTGTGCCTTATATAATCCCTAATAAGTAGTTCACACTTTATCATAGATACTTGGGCAATTACATAAACACAGTATGGAAATATTTTGATTGAATATTTTTATTATGATGAGTTTTAGCTAAAACAAGTATACTATTTTTACTAACACTCAAAAACAAAACCTAAATGAATCATTATTGCTTATTTTAGCTAGATGTTGAAATTCCTTTGTCTTAGAATATTGCATTCCAGGATTGATAAAGAATAATTATTCATGACCAATTTGGTAGGTTGGCACATTTTGTTTATATTTTAGCCACAGTTGCTCAAGTTGAATGTATGAGTTTTGTCAAAATAGTTACTAATGCCAATTTCAGGACAATTAAGTACCCATCTTTATTTCATGAGTCCAGATGGGCAGAAAAAATGATCTTGCCCGCAAAACACACCTTCCAGCAAATGAATCGCAAACTGATCCCAGAGAGCTGCAGGGTGAGTATCCTATACTTTGTAAGAGCTATATTATTATCTGTGAAAGAATTGTGATAGGTATATACTTTACAGAAGTCTAATTAAGATTATGTGGGAAATTCCACAGATAACCTTCCCAGAATGAATTGACAATGACACGATCTGTCCATTTTGAGCACCACAGATGGCTTCTTCCATCAGTTACTTTATAGAAACCAAAATGGCTTCCAGTCCATCAACATGTAAGCTTGTCTATGTTACTCGTTCTATGTGCTCCTCATCAAGAATGTTGTGGCAAAGTACCCAAGAGCAAATCATGACTTTTGCATTCTCAGGCATTCCTCTTTGGCTAAAGAATTTGAAAATTGGGAAAATTGACCAAGGTTGTACTTGGTAAGTACATTCATTCTTAAATTTCACTTGTAGTGTTCATTTTTTCTTAACCAGTCCTTTGCGTTACCAACCCAGAATATTTTATGCCTCTTTTCACAGGTGACAGGAGTATTTATCTGAGTGCCTCCAATATGATGAGTGACTCCAGGCTCACACCCCTAAGCTCTCCCAAAGGAAAATTTTAATTCTTCACCCTGAAAATCAACAAAAGGACTTTTGAAATTGTTGCACTTCTGTGAATGTGATGGATATTGTTTTATGACTTCAGCAGAATTTATAAGGGATTGGGAGTGTTTTCTAGATATATATAACATTTTCACTTCTAGAGTAAGTGGTCAGTAGCATATCAAGACCAAAATGAATGGGAAATCCCACATGACTCAAATTGGTAAACAACATCAGCAATACCAAAAAGGCACTCAACACATCATAGGGCAGCATGTCTTATTGGATGGAACATGGGCCTGGGAGTCAAAAGAACCTGGGTTCTTATCCCGGCAAGTCATTTAATTTATTTGCACCTCAGTTACCTCATCAATAAAATGGGGATTAAGACTGGGACAGGGACTGTGTCCAACCTGATTTCTCAGTGCTATTCTAACTCTTATAACAGTGCTTGGCACATAGTAAGCAGTGCTTTACATATAGTAAGCACTTAACACATACCATCATTATTATTAACAAGTACTATAATTACTGATTATCAATTATTATGACCAGCTTGACATGTATCTTGAAAGTATTGTGCACTGTTCGATTAGTTTGCCAAGATTTTTTAGGACAAAAAGAGCAGATCGTAATCTGGTACATAGAAACAATGGACTATGCAATACAGCATGAATAAACATGGAAACACGGCTTTAGAATGCCAATATTTTCTTAATGTCAGACCAAAAGGAAGCCTTTTATAACCTTTCCACTAAATCTTTCATAGGAGTGATCCTTTTCCAATATGCTCTTTAACATTTGGCATAGAGATTCATCACTTGGATTTTTAAGAGTCCTAGAGATAGTGACATCTCCTATTGGACTTTTCGCATTTACAGTTCTATGGAATTTTTGATAAAAATTAGAAATTAGTGTTAGCATTTTGAAAAAGAAATTGAACAATGGCTGCTGATGTGCTTTCAAAGTTGATCACCACATTAGTTATAGAGTGATATTATATTTGTGAAATAATAAAAGTGAAAAAAAATTTAGTTCCTATTTGTGAAATAATGATATAAAAGTATTTTGAACTCTTTAGATACAAAGTGCCAATGTATTAGCAATTTTAATATTATTTCTCTGTCAATCTGCAAAAGAAGCAGTCTTTGGCTTCAGCTTTTGGCCTATGTGAAATTCATGCAGTTTAATAAACTTTTCTTCTAGCATACTGGAAATATGAAATAAAGTACTCATGGTTGACTCAGTATGAGTTTTCTGGCCAAGAAGAACCAAAGTTTGACTTTGCAATGTCATTTATCCTACCATCTAAATTATCTTAATGACATGAGCAATATTGCTTTCATGTTGTGCTTACAAGGATGAACTGTACTACCAGTTGTATAAAACAATGAAAGCCAGTCTTTTTTTCAATAGGCAGGGGTGGTTTATTTAAGGTGGATATACTTAAGAAATATGATTAATCACTAATCTTAATTGCTTACTTTTGTGTGTACTGTCTGACAAATCAATGCAGAAAAGAACAGTTTTATAAATTAAACAAATAAAATAACTGAGAAAACTATAGCAGGGTTTTAAAAAAACCCACTGCATTAACATATTCAATCCTCGTCTTTGAATATCTATTGGCACTGAAAGAAACTACTGACAAAATTAAAATCAGTGGAACAGATGTATAATGCAGTGTTCTTTAGCTAAAATGCCTATCACTTGGTTGTCTAATTGGTGTTTGCAAAGTCTACTATTCCAACTATGAATCGGTATGAATCACCATTTTTCTTCCTTGAACATTTAAGTTATCTTTTCTCTCCCATATTCTGCAGAGTTTCAGAGTTACTGCAAATAGAAGTTACATAACCACCATATGCAGTTACAGGAAAAGCATAGTAGTGACCTTTTCTAAAATTCCTGAATGTTCAAATATGACTATCTGTCAGGTTGTGTGGTGTATGGGAAAAATTAAGATCCTTCTAGGTTGCATCACTGCTTCTCATTAAAGTCCTTCTGGCCACCTGTGGCACTGAATTCCTAATTGGTCATGGGATATGGGTAGGGAGGTAAGACATCCTACTTTCCAGGAACATGTTCCTTCCTAGTTATCTGAAGCACAGACATTGTTTGCAGGAGTTTTTGATAGAGAACAGTTTCAGTTACATCTTTGTTTATTCTTTGGCACAAGACAATATGAGAATCTTCACTAGACTGAAAGTTTAATGTATCATTGCTAGTCATTTTCAACTGCTTCTGGTTTCATTTTTGTCTGTGTTGTTTTATCTCAAATTATTCAAACACAATAATGTCTGAGTGTATACAATGAAAAACAACAAAAAAGCAAAATATAAGCTAGTTCTAAAGTCAAGAAATTGATTGAATCAAGAGAAACCTAATCAACAGTTACTTCTGGGAAAAAAAAAATTTGGGCCCAAATGCCTTTTAGCAGCACAACTGACTAGCTTAATTTTAAATCTTCTCAGAGAGAGAATAACAGTATATATATATACTTTTTTTAAAATTTGAGTTTGTCTAAAAGCTTTTTTGCTTCCAACCCTGGATTTGGGGATTTTTGTCTTTGAGATTGAGTGCTTGTGGGTCTCCTGATTGGCCTTATCATCCACTTGACAGCTGATTGGTGGTGTAGGTGCTTTTAATTGTCTTTCTTAAAATACAACTGGCAAGCCTGCACTCTGCAGTCTATCCTTTGATTTTTCAAGGACAGTAATGGGGCTTGCAGAAAGAAGGGCTTTGAGCTGGAGAAGCCTGAAATGTGTTCTGTCTTTTTGATGAACATGCTGACTCTGAAGAATCAGGGTCAATCTGTTCATCTGGAGCAGTGGTAAGTTGGACCAGTAACATTAATTATTTCTGCTGAGGTCAAGCCTTGATAATGGTAGCTTGGATGCTTAGAGTTAGGCTTTTCATAGGTCATTTTCAGTGGTTACCTATTGTCTGTCTATTAGCTAGAATATGCAGAGTGGATTTTGAATATGGAACCCAAGGTGCCTATTATCTTCCAGACGAGAAGCATGATATTTCAGAATGGAGACCCTGATTTTTTCTCTCCCATTCTGCAAACTTGGAGAGTGGAAAACTTGCAGTTCCTGGCCTGGAGGAGGATGAAGGTTGTTTGAAGAGCAAAATTACTTGCTGTTGCTACTGAATGATGTTTTACTCCTTAAACACTTCCTCTATACCTTCAACCTCCCACTCCTCCCTAATTAGCATGGGACTGTATCAAGCCAACATGTACAGGCCACTCTATTGCTTTCTTTTCTCTACCATAATCTCCAGTTTCAAACTCAATGCAAATAGATGTTGAGTTACCACGACATGCATGGTAAATATTTATTTCAGTATTTCCTCATGTACAGGAAACATATAGTGACTTTCCACAACACTTCTGAATTTTCTAACATGACTGTACTAATGTCAGGTTGTGTGGTGGCCTGATAAAGTTGCATACTTCAATCATTTCATTACATATTTATTTAAAAATCCATTCAGTACATACAATTGCTTCTCCTTTTGTACTCTGCATCCTCTGACATTCACTTCTCATCATATTTACTGAGCACTTACTTGGATCTCAGGGTTCCACCTGATTTTTTACCTACCTCCTGTCCTAAGAACTGAGGGATTAAGAAAGAGTGAGGGAGAAGTAGTTGCAGGGAGGCTATCAAGTGGTGCCTGAGTGGCAACTTCATTAGGGTGCAACATCCAAGGCAAGGGTAGCTTGGCATGGTGGGAAGAGTGGTACAAGCAATACATGCAAGAGGAAATGGCCTGTTATGCAGGGCAGCAGCAAGGGAACAGTGTCAGGTGGTGTGAGCATGGTGGTGGTTAAAAATTTGGAAATTTCTATTTGTCTGATGTCTGTTTGAATAGGGATCTAGGAGGGTAATACATCAGATCTGGAACAGTGAGAGGGAGCTCACTGCCTCAGAGTAAATCTTAGGATTCAAATGGCTGCTGTATTACTTCATTCATTAAATTCCTCTTCAGGTGCACATAGCATCTCACAATGATGTCCTTAGTTTATGTTGTGTATTCACTTACTGCAATGATTACATGTCTACTGAGAGAGAGCAACAATCAATTCCCTCTTTCATGGAAGTCAAATATCTGGAGCTGGCCCTAGTAATGGTTAAGCAAAGCATATAAAGGAAACTCACTATGGAACTGATTCTCTTCTCTTTTCTCTTCCATCACATTCTTCATGACTCACTTTGCAGTTGCAGCAGAAAGGGGAATTGATCAAAATAGCCAACTGCTGTTACATAGTGGATGCAGCACAGGCATGGAAGTCAGAAGGACAGGGGTTCTAAAGTTGGCTCCAACATTTGTCTTCTGTGTGATCTCGGTCAAATCACTTATCTTCCTGTGCTTCAGTAACCTCGTCTATAAAATGAGGATTAAGACTGTGAGTCCCACCTGGAGACGTGGACTGTGTCCAACCTGATTATCCTGTATATATCTCAACACTTAGTACAGTGCCTGGCACATTGCAAGTGTTTAACAAATACCATTTAAAAAATATGGTCTGGGAGAAAAAACACAAAAGACACAAAAAATGAGAGACTTTATGATAAATTCTTGTATATCTTCAAATGAATATTTTATGTAAAACTGTGAGAGTCAGGGTCCACTGGATTCACTGGAAGGATTTTTAAAATCTTTTGGGTATCTGTTTTTCCAATGTATAGCTTCTATAGAAGGTACACAGTACAATTAATGCAAATCGATCACTTTGAGGGTGACTGCAATAACAGCCTTATCTGTTAGTAATGTAGAAAAAAGCCCACCCTGCTGGTCTTATATTCCTATTTACTTCACCATAGATCAGTTACTTTGGTGGCCTATAAATATTAAGAGCATAGCTCAGTGGCTTTCCAAAGACTATACTTAAAGGAGA
Source organism: Ornithorhynchus anatinus (assembly GCF_004115215.2). Taxonomy (NCBI): domain Eukaryota; kingdom Metazoa; phylum Chordata; class Mammalia; order Monotremata; family Ornithorhynchidae; genus Ornithorhynchus; species Ornithorhynchus anatinus. The sequence continues at coordinate 81,055,149 of NC_041728.1, forward strand.
ATTTCTCTGTAATCTGGGATTTAACTCCACTGCTTTGCTTTCATTGAAGTGTACAACTAAATTTCTAACAGGGTATACCTTTTAACAGGATATATTCTGTCAGCTGTGAAAAATGTGTATTTGTTTTTTGAAAAATGTCCTCTTTGCCAGTTCTAAATTGGCTAAAGAGACTATTTTTCCAGATTTTATGAAGATCAATAGTACGGTTTAACAGTAAGGAAAAGAATTGATTAGGTCACAAACTATACAACCATCTTTAAGCTTTAGTTTCCAGGCATATTTCAGAAAGACACTATTCCAATAATCAGGATTTGTATGATTGTTGTTTTAGCAATCAGTATCTGCCCTCGTCGCTTATACCCAACTCACATACTTTGTGCCTCCCAAGAGTTACAACTTCTTTGATCTTCCCCCATCCAGCAGATTATAATGGACCAATCCACTACTAGTATAAGAAGGGGCGTGGCCTAGTAGAAAGAACATGCTAAAACTGAACTTCTTATCTTCCCCCCCCCCAACCCTGTCCTCCCTCTCACTTTCCCATCACTGTTGATGACCCCATCCTTCCTGTCTCGCAAGGCCATCACCTTGGCATTATCCTTGACTCTTCTTTCTCATTCCACCACATATACAAGCCATCAGTAAATCCTGTTAGTTCTACCTTCACAACATCGCCAAAATGCACCCCTTCCTCTCCGTCCAAACTGCTACCACATTCATGCAAGCACTTATTTTATCCCATGTTAATTATTTTATCAGCCTCCTTGCTGACCTCCCTGGCTCATGTTTCTCCATACTCCAGTCCTTACTCCATTCTGCTGCCCGAATCATTTTCCTTAAAAAACATTCAGACCAGGTTTCTTCACTCATCAAGAAACTCCAGTGATTGCCCACCCATCTGCTCATCAAATAAAAACTCATCAACATTCGCTTTAAAACTCCTTGCCCTCTCCTAAGTCACCTCACTACTCTCCTACTACAACCCAGCCTGCACACTCATTCCTCTAATGCTAACCTACTCAGTGTACCTCAATCTTGTCTATCTCACCGCTGACCTCTTGCCCACATCCTAGCTCTTGCCTGGAACACCTTCCCTTCTCATAAAAGACAGATGATTGCTCTCTGCAACTTCAAATCCTTATTGAAGGCACATCTCCTCCGAGAAGCCTTCCCTGACTAAGCCTTACTCTCCTCTTCTTCCATTCCCTTCTATACTACTCTTACTTGCTCCTTTATTCATCCTCCCACCCACCTTATCAGCATGTATGTATATACATATATTTATATATCTGTAATTTATTTATTCATTTATCTATTCATTTCCCTCTAGATTGTGAGCTTACTATGGGCAGGAATGTGCATGCCTGTTTGTTGTTACTTTGTACTATCCCAAGCACTTAGTACAGTGCTTTGCACACAGTAATTAATAAATATGATTGATTGAATGAATAAATGAAGCACAGGCCTGGGAATCATAAGAACTGCATGCTAATACCAGCTCAGCTACTTGTTTGCTGTGTGACCTTGGAAAGTCACTTGACTTCTCTGTACCTCAGTTCCCTCATCTGAAAAATGTTTTCCTTCCTACTGCAACTGTGAGCCCCATGTGGGACCTGATTATCTTTTAACTACCCCAGCACTTAAACTTAATACAGTGCTTGACAAATTTTAAACTCTTAATAAAGATCACTATTATCATCATTGTTAGCATTTATTAAGCATTTATTCTGTGCAGAGTACTATACTACATGTTTGGAAGAGTACATTAGTGGATTAATTGTGGGAGGATGCTCTATCTGGCCAGATGAAATTGCTTCTTCTCTAAGAACCTGTAGCTCAGATCTCCTGTTGATCTCCTCTGCACATAGTAAGTGCTCAATAAATATGATTGAATAAATGAGTGAATTCTACTGAGAAGCCAGACCATCTAACTCATTCCCTTCTCCGAGTTCCAAGACTTTCCCAGCCCTGTCCCCTGTGCCTTCTAGACTGTGAGCCCATTGCTGGGCAGGGAATGTCTCTATTTGTTGCTCAACTGTTCTTTCCAAACACTTAGCACAGTACTCTGTATACAGTAAGTACTCAGTAAATACGATTGAGTGAATGAACTTCTCTATCTGGTCTCCAACTGCTCTTCCCTGACCCCAATCTAGACTGGCCCAATCCTCTAACTTTGAATCTCTAAAAACTCTGACTCTGCCAGCTGCAGAATGAGATGGGATGGCAAGACTGGGAAGAGGCAGGCGGTGCAGCATTGAAGACTCTGATGGAATTCTACAGCCTTGGATCAATTAAAAAAATGTATATAATTGATAGAATGGCTATATTTAGTCGAGGGAACTGGGAAGACAGGAAAGTGAGTTTGGGGTAATAATGATAACTGTTCTATTTGTTAAGTGTTCATTACAAGCCAAACACTGAACTAAGCACTGGGCTAGACACAGAAATAGTCCCTGCCTAGACTAAGACTAAGATGATTGGGGAAAATGTATTTTATTCTCATTTTACAGGTGAGAAAACTGAGACACAGAGAAGTTAAGTGATATGCCTGCCCACAGCTACACTGCTAATGGTGGCTGAACCAAATTAAAAAATAGATCTCCTGATTACTGAGCTCTTGCTATTTTCACCTGGACATACTATGGAACCCTGAGGAGAGGTTAGAGAAGCATCATGGACTAATGGAAAGAGTACGGCCTTGGGAGTCAAAGGATCTGGGTTCTAATCCTAGCTCCTTCACTTGTCTGCTGTGTGACTTGGGTAAGTCACTTATCTGTGCCTCAGTTTCCTAATCTGAAAAATGGGGATTCAATACCTGTTCTCCCTCCTACTTAAAAGTGTATGACCCATGTGGGACAGGGGCTGTGTCCAACATGATTACCTTATATCTACCCCAGTGCTTAGAACAGTATTTGACACACAGTAAGCTTAAATGCCACAGTTATTAATATTATTAGACATGAGTTTGGGTGACGCACACTCAGTAGGCAGGGATACATTTTCATAACTTGGCAGGAAGAGGTTATAACACTGAAATTCACTCATCTGATATGCAACACTTGCAGAAGCCAAGATCACAAAGCTGGTAATAAGAGCATATCTGTAAGACTAAGAAAGCTGTGGGAGAACCTAGAAATGAATGGTAAGCAGTTTCTGTTTAGCTAATAGCGAAATGGGTAGCTCTTGGAGGAATTTTGGAAAGATTTATAGGAATGGTGAGAGATGTGTAGCAAAGATGCTCTGAACAAAATTGTGTAGAATAGACTGAAGGCAAAAGGACTGTAGGGCTGGGAGATCAATGAATTTATTGACACTAACAGTCTAGGTAGAGAAATGGCAACAGTTTGAATTCATTCCTTCAATCGCATTTATTGAATGCTTACGGTGTACAGAGCACTATTCTAAGCTCTTGGAAAGTACAATTCAGCAACAGAGACAATCCCTGCTCACAATAGATTTACAGTCTAGAACGGGGAGACAGACATCAGAACAAGTAAACAGGCATAGCATCATACCATTTATGTGGGGAGAAAGGATCAAATCTGGGATATGCTAAAGAAGAACGGTCAGAATTTAGTTATTGACTGAATTGAAAGAGAGTGAGGAAACAAAGATGACATCTGAAGTTAAGGGCTTCTGTCAGGAGAAATGGGTCTAGAAAGAAAGATGAAGAGTTCTCTTTTAAAGTTGTTCCTTTGGAGACAATGGAGGCAGCTTGGCCAAGTAGACGGTGCACAGGACTGGTAGTATGAAAATCTGTGTTTTAGGGCCAACTCTGGTACTGACCTATTGTGTAACCTTGATTAGGCTGCTTAAATTTGCTGGTTCTCCATTTCTTCATCTGTAAATGAAGATTAAATAGATTGTACTTTCTATGTGGAGCAGTAATCAGGTCCGATCTCATAACCTAATATATATCACAGAGCTTATACAGTTTATACAGTTTATGCTTTAAACTGACATTATCATTACCTTTAAATGCATATTATTATTATGCATATAATAATAATATAATTATATGCATTTAAAGATGTCCTAAAGTGATGGAGCAATATTAGAGTGTATAAAAAGAGAGAATGGCAGTGTATAGTTGGATGACTGACTGTTAGATTTTAAGCTTCTTGAGGGCAGAGACTGTTTAATTGCTCTCATATTTCCCTAAGTACTTAGTTCAGTCCTCTACATGCAGTAGATGCTCAATAAATATCATTCACTGATTGATAATTGGTAAATGTCAAGATTTGGGTGTCATTTATGTAGAAATGGTGGCTGAAGCCAGGCAAGTGAGTATGCTCAAAGACATTTTTGGACTACTGTAGGCATGAATTATTTAAAGAAAAATGTAAGAAGAATGTTATAATATTGACCAGGTAGTTTAAGGTACTATAAAATATTGGGGAATCAGAAATCTGGGATTCTACAGAGGATGCCAAAGTAAAATCTATATAGAAAAAAAGTTATTAATTAATACAAATCTCTAATAATATTAAGCATGTTTCTTTTAGGGGAAGTGGAATAATTTTTATGATGCTGTTTTGTGTTCATTTGTATTCAGTACATGTGCATCTGTTCAACTGTTACTGTGAAACATTGTATTGAATTGTATATGTTTCAATGAAACCACTCTTTTTAATTCATAAGACAGAAAAATGTGGGATGTTGTTAATTTGAATCCTATTTTAGATTTTGAAAGCAGAATGTCAATACTGGATTGCAAATTCCTTCTGGGCAGGGATCATCTCTACCAACTCTATTTTACTGTACTCTCCTGAGCACTTACTTAGTACAGTGCTCTATGCATAGTAAGTGTTCAATAAATACCTTTGATTGATTGACAGCCAATGATAATAGGTGATGGTTAAGGAAAATGAAAAGTTTACATACTGCACACTTATTCTTCTGTGTAAATCATCAAGCACCTTACACATCCTTTCATAAGAAAGATATCAAATTGACTACTCCAAAATAGTTAATCATACTTTTGGGCAAATGTGAAGGCAATGATTCCACTGAGTAAGATTTCTAAGAAGGTATATAAAAAAGAAAACACCTAAGACGTTATAGGGACTGTATCAGGAAAACTAAAAATGAAAACAGAGATTGAGAGGAAAGAGCAATTACAGTTCTTCCCTGCACTGTGCCTACAAATTTGATTTCTCTGTGAGGAGGAAAGAAAATTTTAAAAGGTTTTCATAAAATCTTGAACTTATTAAAATTAGTAGTGTCTGATGGAAGTTATTTTGGAGTGTTTGAAGATTTGAAGATATTATTGTAGAACTAAGTAGTATTTTTGAGAATTCATAGATGAGGATTCCCTGGAAGCTTGAAAAGGACAAATGGTATTCCATCTTCAAAAAGAGAAGAAAGGGTGACTATGGTAATTAGAAATTGGACAGTTTATCCTCCGTATCTGAGAAGATACTAGATCTAATTTTCAGACAATCCATTTCCAATTATCTAGAAGAGCACAAAGTAGTAGGTAGCAATTAAAATGACTTTGTGGAGAGCAAATAGTGTCAAACCAATTAAATGTTCTGTATTACAGTGACAGGCAATGTAGACCAGATGAAAGCAATAGCTATCATTCTGGATTTTAGTAAGCTTTTTGATTCCTCTCACATGACTTCCTCCTCATCAATTAATAGATGACTGTTATTTCATAAGTGCTTCCTGTGTGGAGAATACTGTACTAAGCACTTGGAGAGTAATATGCAATGTAGTTGTCAGACACTATCCCCACACTTAAGGACCGTAAGTCTAGTGTTGGGGTCAGGCATTCAAATAAGTTACAGATCGGGGAAATGGCAAAGTATGAGGATATGTACATATATCTGGCCATAGGGGGACTGGCAATAGAGGGAGTATCAAAATGCTTAAGGCATAAGAAATTCAAGTGCCTAGGCGAAACAGAAAATAAATGAAGAGCTATTCAGGGAAGGCCTCTTGGAGGAGGTTTGATTTTAGGAGGACTCTGAAGATGGGGAGAATGGGGTCTATCAGATATGAGCTGGTCGGCAGTTTCAGCTCAAAGGGATGGCCTAATGGAAAGAGCACAGGCCAGGAAGTCAGGGGACTGGGTCCTAATCCCAGTTTGTTCAGTTGCCTGTTGAGTGATGGTGGGCTAGTCACTTAACGTCTTCATGTCTCCTCAGTTTTCCTTTTAGTAAAATGTCAATTCAGTACCTATTCTCTCTCCTACTTTATATTGTGAGCCCCATGTAGGGTAGGGACTTTGTTCAACCTGATCATCTTCTATCCACTCCAGGCTTAGAACAGAGCTTGGTACATAGTAAATGTGTAACAAATAGCACAATTACTTTTATTATTGTTATTATGGGGGTAAGGGATCAACAACAAGACAGATAAGAATGAGGTACAGCGACTTGTTTGGTTTTGAATGGAAAGAAATATGCAGGCTGGGTTATAATAGATCAGCAAGGTAAGGTAGGAGGGAGAGAGCTGATTGAATGTCTTTTTCAAGCATAAGGGTATTGTCTAGAATAGAAGTGTCAGTAAAACCAAACCTTTGAGCCTGAAGTCTGTGAGAAAGTTCCAGGGAGAGGTGGATATAAATGAAAGGAGAGGAGGATGAATATTGCATTTCATATGTCTTTGGGAAGCAGCATGGCCTAGGAGAAAGTGCACTGGCCTGGGAGTGAAGAGACCCGTGTTTTTCTAGTTAGTCACATCTCCACCACTTGCTTGCTATTTCACCATGTGAAAGATAAAATATCTGTTTTTCCTCCATCTTAGTCTGTGAGTCCCATGTGGGAAAAGGTCAGAGTTCAATCTGATTCTCTTGCATCTACCCCAGAGCATAGCATAGTATTTTGCAAAGAGTAAGGTCTTAATAAGTATTATCATCATCACCATCATCATTATCAACATAATGGAACATGTGTTGCCAAAATGTATGCTTCAGAATTTGAAGGGGGAAAAATTATCTCAAAACACTCTCCTAATTCATAGCATCTGTATTTATTTTCAGGAAATTGTAACATAAACCCCACAAACTTGAAGAGAACACTTGGGGATTATCTTCAAAGACTCTTTGCTCATCTAACCACAAGCTAGAGTGAGATGGCCTAAAAGCCAAATATGAACCCATAGTGTCCAGCTCTAGCCAAGAAGCCAGAATGCCATATGTCATTTTTGAGTCACAAGTGGGTCACCTTTGAGCTTTACCAATTTTACTATCACTTTGGTACAAAACTTGAAAGTGATCATCACCTTCCCAGTCCCAGTTTCTGGACATTAATTGTCAAATGGAACCTGAATGGGAATATTAATACTTTCCTTAAGTTGATTGGCAGAGATAGAATTCAAAATGACCTATCAATCTAATCCTGATTTGATTAGGCTGAATATGGACACATGCATGGGAGGTTATTTAAAAACAAAATTAGTTTAACTGCATAAAGAAAAATATAGCAGAAAGGACATCAGAGTCACATATCTGATATTACATCACATATCACATATTAGAGAAGCAGCGTGGCTCAGTGGAAAGAGCACGGGCTTTGGAGTCAGAGGTCATGAGTTCAAATCCCACTCTGCCACTTGTCAGCTGTGTGACTGTGGGCAAGTCACTTAACTTCTCTGTGCCTCAGTTACCTCATCTGTAAAATGGGGATTAAGACTGTGAGCCCCACGTGGAACATCCTGATTCCCCTGTGTCTACCCCAGCGCTTAGAACAGTGCTCGGCACATAGTAAGCGCTTAACAAATACCAACATTATATCTCCACAGAGCACACTATTTCATAGTCTGTTTTCTTCTCAAGGACAGTAGCAATATCTGACTCACAACCTCACTAGGAGACAATGGGAGCCTTTGATATGGCTGAACAACAAAGAGTTAGTCACAGTTAGTCATGATTCAGTTGGACAAGCTGATAAAAAGTTTGAACTGCTACAGATAGGCTATTTTTGCTGAAAGAAAGCATCCATAAAAATAATCAATCAGTCCTATTTAGTGAGTGCTTACTATGTGCAGAGTTCTGTATAAAGTGCTTGGAAGAGTAATATATAACAGAGATGGCAGACACATTCATTCATTCAATCGTATTTATTATTAATAATTATGGTATTTTTAAGTGCTTACTGTGTGCTCAGCACTGTTCGAAGCACTGGAGTAGATACAGGGTAATCAGATTTTTTAATCCCCATTTTTACAGATGAGGTAACTGAGGCACAGAAAAGTTAAGTGACTTGCCAAGGTCACACAGAAGACAAGTGGCAGATAAGGGATTAGAACTCACAACCTCTGAGTCCCAAGTCCATGTTCTTTCCACTAAGCCACGCTGCTTCTCTTTATTGAGCTTTTATTGTGTGCAGGTACTGTACTAAGTGCTTGGGAATGTACAATACAACAGTAAAGTGAGACAATCCCTGGCCACAATGGGCTCACAATCCAGAAGCGGGGAGACGGGTATCAAAACAAGGAAAGCGGGTCGGAGGGGTCAGACCAGTCGAAGGGGTCGAAGCATTGGGGTCCCCAGAGCTGTTGTCGGATGGTCCGTGCAGCCTCTTTGGCCCGGCCTAGGTCCCGGCAGGCCAGGATGACATTGGCCCCGCACCACAACAGCTGGGCTGCCGTTGACACCATCTTTGCCCTCATGGAGGGGACAGCAGGGGCAGCCAAGTAGTGGCAAATGAGCAGGAGCAGGCTCCCGCCCAGCACTACTGACATTACCTGCCCACAGTGAGCTTACCGTCTAGATGGGGAGCTAGACATTAATGTAAATAAAATGATTAAAGGCATGTACATAAGTCCTGTGGGGCTAGAAGGGGTGGGATGAATAAAGGGACCTAGTTAGGGTGTCATGGAAGGGAGTGGAAGAAGAGGAAAGGAAGGCTTAGTTGGAGAATGCCTCTTGGAGGAGATGTGCCTTCAATAAGGCTTTGAAGGTGGGCAGAGTAATTGTCTTGGGTATGAGGACAGAGGACATTCCCAGCCAGGGGCAAGAAATGAGCAACAAGTCAGAGGCGAGTTAGATGAGACTGAGGAGCAATAGAAGGTTAGCGCTAGAGGAAAAAAGTGTGTGGGCTGGCTTTGAGGTAACAGTAATAATGATGGTGATAATAATGTTGGTATCTGTTAAGTGCTTACTATGTGCCAAGCACTGTTATAAGCTCTGGCATAGTTGCAAGGTAATCAGGTTGGACACAGTTCCTGTCCCACATGGGGCTCACAGTCTCAATCCCCTTTAAAAGATGAGGGAACTGAGGCACAGAGAAGTTAAATGACTCACCCAAGGTCACAGAGCAGACAAGTGGCAGGCTTAGGTTTAGAAATCAACTCCTTCTGACTCCCAGGCCCATGCTCTATCAAATTGTTTCTAAGGTGTCATCCAAGTACAGATGTACTGAAGATGAAAAAAAAAATGCGAGACTGCAGAGAAGAAGAGATCAAGGATGGAGATGGAGATTTGGAAATCATCTGCATAGAGATGGTAGTTGAAGTTGTGGCAGTAAATCAGTTCTCCAAGGCAGTGACTGTAGATAGAGAATAGAATGGGACCCAGAATTGAGACCTAAGGGACTCGCAGCATTAGGCACTGGAAGAACAGAAGAAACCCATGAAAGGGACTGAGAATTAGCAGCCAGAGAGGAAAGAGGAGAACCAGGAGATAACATTGTCAGTGAACCCAAGGTTGGATAATGATTCCAGGTTAAGTAGGTGTTAGAGTTTCAAGCAGCTGAGAAGTCTAGGACAATTAAAATGGTGTACAGACTATTTAATTTGGCAAGAAGGTGATCATTTGTGACCTTTGAGAGGCAGTTTATGTGGAGTGAAGGGGGCAGAAAACAGATTGGAGGGAGTCAAGGAGAGAATATAACTAATAATCTAGTAGAATGTAATAGCCCTCCTGAATGACCCTATTTGCCAACTGATGTCTAGGGAAACTGGCAGCTATGTGCTCCAGCATGTTATATCTCAGCTTTGCTGGACTAGGAATGTTCTAGGTCACAGAAGAATCTTAAGCAATTAGAAATGGGAAGGATCAGAGTGCTAATATGATGATAGGTGGGCATTTCAAGTCTGGATTGGGATTGGTGCTGATGATTCATGATTCCACAATATGTGTTTACTTTATTTGCCTAGATTAATCCTTACAATATTTTCTTGTAAATAGATGGGGACTTTTGTTTGTTTTTTAGATTAAAAAAAAGCCTGCTCTGAGTAAAAAAATGATTCAGCAAGATATCTTCGTAATAATAATAATGATAATGATAAAGCAGTGTGTACTAGTGGAAAGAGCTCAGGCTTGAAAGTCAGGATATCTGAGTTCTAATTCCACCACTGCCACTTGTCTGCTCAATGACCTTGGGCAAGCTCTGTGCCTCAGTTTCTTCATCTGTAAAATGTCAATTAAATATCTGTTCTCCCCTTCCTTCATATTGTGAGTCCCATATTAGGAAGAAACTATGTTCTATCTGATTATCTTGTACCTACCCCAATGCATAGCATAGTGCAACATAGCTATGTGTAAACATAGCACTTTATGAATACAACAATTATTGGTAAGTGTTTACTATGTGCCAAGTGCCAAGCACTGGGCTAATCACTTGGCTCTATGCAATGCAATCAATTCAGATACAGTCCCTGCCTCACAGTTAAAGGGGAAAAGAGAACAGGTATTTAATTCCCATTTTATAGATGAGAAAACTAAGGCACAAAGAAGCTCGTTGTGGCTAGGGAATGCATCTGTTTATTGTTAGTTTGTATCCTCTCAAGAACTTAAGAACTCAATAAATACCACTGAATGAAGTTAAATGACCTACCAAAGGTGTATCAGCCAGCAGGTGGCAAAGTTAGGAACAGAATCCAGGTCTCTAGACTTCCAGTCTTGTGTTCTTTCTCCACAGCTGTGCTGCTTTTTAATGCTATGAAAACAACACTGAATCAGGATGTACTGAGGACTATGTTATGCAAAAGTCATGAAGTAATTCTTGCTCAAATTGGCCTGACCTTTTCTAAAGCATCATGTTCAGTTTTGGTTTCTGTGTTTTATAAGTAATGTGTAAAAATTGCAGAAGTTAAGGGTCAGAGGGAAAAATATTATTAAAGGAATGCAAAGGGAGTTCTATGGAAGAATGTTAAAGAACATAGATTGTTTTGCAGACTAACAAGTGCCTTAATATCGATGCTCATGATTACTCTGTTATAATATGTACATATCTTTAAATTATACAATATAAACTACTTATTTATTCATATTAATGTCTGTCTCCTACTCTGTAAACTCACTATGGGCAGGGAACATATCTGCTAATTCTGTTGTATTGTACTCTCCCAAGCTTAGTACACAATGCTCTGCACATGGCACCCAAGAAATAGCATTAATTGATTGATTCAGAATTGCACAGGGCAACCTACTGTATTATTTCTCCCACTGAATTCTGTCTTAAGGGAAGGAAGGTTGAAGAAAAAACTATCAAGAGAGAATGTGGAATTTCCATCTCCTGGAAATTAATTGTCACAGGAAATCAGGTCAAAATATCAGTTTATTCCGTGGAGACTAGGGTAAGCACATGGACAAAACATCATTTAGGTTACTAGGAGAAATTTAAGATTGAAGAGGGGGAAGAATTATGGTTATTAATAGGCCGTTCATGGATAACCATGCGGTTGTCAAGAAGGCCATACATGTCACATTGCCTATTTCCACTGGCAGAGATAAAAGATTTGACCTGACCCAATAATGCCAATTGGTTTACATGGTTACATGGTTTGCTCACCTGCTTTCAACATTAATCTCCAAGGGGAACTGGATCAAACAGCAGTTCATATTTTTCCACGTTATGATTATGTTATGAAGGTGGAGTGAAGAAAGATTAAAATCCAAGGGAGTAGGAGAAATAGGGCTTAGTCAGGCTTAGTCAGGTTAGGCCTCTTGGGGGAGATATGATTTTCATAAGTCCTTGAATGTGGGGAAAGTGGTCATCTGTCATGCATGGAGGAAATGGAATTCTAAGTCAGAAGGAGGATGTGGGTGAGGAATTGGCAGTGAGATAGATGTGATCATGGCAAGTAATAGGTTAGTTTTGGAGAAGTGAAGCATGCAGGCTATATTGTAGTAGGAAATCCGCAAAGTACGGTAGGAGGGGGTAAGCTGATTGAATGCTTTAAAGCCAATGTTAAGGAATTTCTGTTTGAGATGGAGTGGATGGGCTAACACTGGAGGCTTTAGAGGAGTGGAAGATATGAACCAAATCCTAAATCGCAGATCTTGTTGATTCAACCTTGTTGTTGATTTAGTAACAACATTACTAAAATCTGCCCTTTCCTCTCCATCCAAACTGCTACCTCATTAATCCAATCACTTATCCTACCCTGCGTTTATTACTTTATCAGCCTCCTTGTTGACCCCCCTGCCTCCTGTTTCTCCCCACTCCAATCTGTACTTCATTCTGTTGCCTGGATCATTTTTCTATAAAAACATTCAGTTCATGTCTCCCCACTCCTCAAGAACTCCAATGGTTGCCCATTCACCTCCATTTCAAACAAAACTTTCTCATCCTTTCCTTTAAAGCACTGAATCACCTTGCCCCATCCAATCTCACCTTGCTACTCTTCTACTACATTGCAGCCTGCACACTTTGCTCCTCTAATGTTAACATTCTTACCGTACCTCCATCTTGTCTTTCTCACTGCTGTCTGGAACACTCTCCCTCCTCATATCTGACAGACAATTACTCTCTCCCCCTTCAAAGCCTTATTGAAGGCACATCTCCTCCAAGAGTCCTTCCCTGAACCCTCTTTGCTTCTTTTCTGTCTCCCTTCTGCATCACCCTGGATTGCTCCCTTTGTCCCCACCCCAGCCCCACAGCACTGAAGTATATATCTGTAATTTATTTATATTAATGTTTGTCTCCCTCTCTAGATTCTAAGCTCATTATGAGCAGGGAATGTGTCTGTTTATTATTATATTGTATTCTCCCAAGGTTTTATAGTACAGTACTCTGCACACAGTAACTGCTCAATAAATATGAGTGAAAGAATGAAGGAATGAACTATTTTTTTCATTCTGGGCAGCAGAGTGAAATAAGAGCTGGAGAAGGAAGAGATAGGAGGTAGCGAAGTGAGCTAGAAGACTGATGCAATAGTCAAAGTTGGATAGTATAAGTTCTTGGATCAGCAAAGTAGCAGTTTGGGTGGAAAGAAAGGGTGGATTTTTACCTATGTTGTGAAGTTAGAACTTATGGATATAGTGTCAGAATAAATACCTGAGAGGATTATGAGAGGTAAGTTGAGGACAATGCCCAGGATACAGCCTTGTGAGACAGGGAGGATAGTGGTGCCATATCCAATGATAGGAAAGAGTTGGGGAGGATAGGATTTAGGTGGGAAGATGAGTCCTGTTTTGGACATGTTAAGTTTGAGGTGTCAGTGGGATATAAAAATAGGTATGTCCTGAAGGTAGAAGAGGAGCAGCATGGCCTAGTGGCAAGAACACGGGCTTGGTAGTCAGAGGTCATGGGTTCTAATCCCGGTTTCACCACTTGTCTGTGTGATCTTGGCAAGTCACTTAACTTCTTTGTGCCTCAGTTACCTCATCTGTAAAATGGGGATTGAGACTGTGAGCCCCACATGGTTCAATCTTATTAGCTTGTATTTACCTTAGTGCTTAGACCAGTGCTTGTCACATAGTGAGCGCTTAACAAATACCATAATTATTATTACTAGAAGGAAATAAGAGACTACAGAAGAGAGTTGTTAAGCAGGAAAGGTACATTTGGAAATCATCCACATAGACAAGGTAGTTAAAGCGATGGGAGTGAATGAGTTCTCCAAAGAACAAATAGAAGGGGACTCAGAAATGAGCCTTGAGGAACTCTTACAGATGGTGGGGAGCAGAGGAGAGGAGACCAAGAAGAGGCAGAGAGATAGGAGAGCCAAAAATCTGAAGCACTCATTTCGTCTTTTCTCACTCCCTTGTGTCACCCTTGTATTTGGATTTGCACACTTTATTCACCCCTTCTTGAGACCCTCACCCCTTATGTACATAGCCGTTGATAGACAGGGAATGTGTCTATCAAGTCTGTTATATTGTACTCTCCCTAGAATTTTACCGAATGCTCGGCATCCTGTAATTACTCAATAAATATGATTGATTGATTGACTAATCCCATGGATTTGTCCCACACTCCACATAAGATCAAATTTTGAATGGTATCAATCAAACTTGTGATGTTGGGGTATCTTAGTTCTATGTGTAAGATGAGTCTGTCTTGAAAGGCAGACAAAATGCAGCATCTGCATTAGGCTTTGGTTAGGGTCTTAAAACTAATAACTAATCATTTCTATGGAACACCATATGTGCTAACCCATCATAAATTTTCCACAACATTTCACCACAAATGCAACATAATACAAAAAGAAGGCTTAAAGACTCTTAAACAAACCACAAACTCATTTAGACTCTTAACTACCTTCAGTCACTAACTGACTGAAATGATGCCCTCTCTGTTCTGGGTCTAACAAACAACTCATGATAAGCAGCGTAGCTTGGTGGAAGGAGCCAGGGCTTGAGAGTCAGAGATCATGGGTTTGAATCCAGGCTCCGCCACTTGTCAGCTGTGTGACACTGGGCAAGTCACTTAACTTCTCTGTGCCTCGGTTCTCTCACCTGTAAAATGGGGATTAAGACTGTAAGCCCCACATGGGACAACCTGATTACCTTGTATTTCCCCCCACCCAGCACTTAGAACAGTGCTTGCCACATAGTAAACACTTAACAAAAGCAGTATTATTATTATTATCATTATTATTATTATGTCTATTCCAGTCTGATTCAAGCACCCTTGAATCCATACATTCATTCCTTCATTCAATCGTATTTATTGAGCACTTACTGTGTACAAAAAAACATCCTACGTGCTTGGGAGAGTACAGGGAACAACCTGATTTCCTTTATCCCCTCAGTGCTTAGAACAGTGCTAGGCACGTAGTAAGCGCTTAACAAATACCATTATTATTGAGAAGCAGTATGGCTTGGTGGAAAGAGCCCGGGTTTGGGAGTCAGAGATCGTGGGTTCGAATTCTGGCTCTGCCACTTGTCAGCTATGTGAAATTGGGCAAGTCACTTCACTTCTCTGTTCCTCATTACCGCATCTTTAAAATGGGGATTAAGATAGTGATCCCCACGTGGGATAACCGGATGTCCTTGTATCTACCCCTGCGCTTAGAACAGTGCTTGGCACATAGTAAGCACTTAACAAATACCATTAAGAGAAGCAGTGTGGCTCAGTGGAAAGAGCCTGGGCTTGGGAGTCAGAGGTCATGGGTTCTAATCCTGACTCCACCACTTGTCAGCTGTGTGACTTTGGGCAAGTCACTTAACTTCTCTGTGCATCAGTTACCTCATCTGTAAAATGGGGATTAAGACTGTGAGCCTCACATGGGACAAGCTGATTCTCCTTTTATTTCTCCCTATCCAGCACTTAGAATGGTACTTGGCACATAGTAAGCACTTAACAAAAGGCATCATTATTATCATTATTATTATTGTCTATTCCGGTCTGATTCAAGCACCCTTCAATCCATTCATTCATTCATTCAGTCAGTCATATTTATTGAGCACTTATTGTGTGCAAAGAACTGTCCTAGGTGCTTGGGAGAGTACAATACAACAATGAACAGACACACTCCCTGCCCACAATGAGTTTACAGAGTAGAGGGGTGTAGGCAGACATTTATATAAATAAATTACAGATATGTATGTAAGGGCAGTGGGGCTGAGAGGGGGAAAGAAATAATGAAGCAAGTCAGGTTGACAGGAAGGAGTGGGAGAATTGGAAAGGGGGACTTAAAGAAGGCCTGGTGGAAGAGATGTACCTTCAATAAGACTTTGAAGGAGGGGAGAGTAATTGCTTGTCAGATTTGAGAAAGGACATTTCAAGCCAGAAGCATGATGTGGGCAAGGGGTCGGCAGTGAGAAAGACAAGATCAAGGCACAGTGAGAAGGTTAGCATTAGAGGAGTGAAACCTGCGGGCTGGGTTGTAACAGGAGAGTAGCGAGGTGAGGTAGGAGGGGGCAAGATGATTGAATGCTTCAAAGCCAATTGTGAGTTTTCGTTTGATGTGGAGGTAGATGGGCAACAACTGGAAGTTCTTGAGGAGTGGGGAGAGATTCGCTTTCCTGAACAGTTTTGTAGTAAAATGATCCAGGCAGCAGAGCAAAGAAAGAACTGGAGTGAGGACACACAGGAGGCTAGGTGGTCAACAAGGAGGCTGAATCATTAATCCAGGTGGGCTAAGATGAGTAATTGCATAAAAATGGAAACAGTTTGGATGGAGAGGAAAGGGTAAATTTTAGCTATGTTGTGAATATGGGACTAACAGGATTTAGTGAAGGACTGAATATGTGGGTTGAATGAGAGGAGTCAAGGATTACACCAAGATTATGGGCTTGTGAGACAGGAAGGATGAGCCATCTACAGTGGTGCCATCTACTGATGGAAAAATCAGGGAGAAGACAGAGTTTAGATGGGAAGGTAAGCAGTTCTGTTTTGGACATATTAACCTTGAGGTTTTGGGAGAACATCAAAGTAGAGATGTTTTGAAGGCAAGATGAAATGCAAGAAGGCAGAGAGGGGGAGAGTGCCGGGCTGGAGTTGTAGATTTGGTTATCATCCACATAGAGGTGGTTGTTGAAGTCATGGGAGTAAATGAGTTCTTCAAGAGAGTAGGTATAAATGGAGAATAGAAAGGAATCCAGAACTGAACCTTGAGGAACCCCCACAGTTATAGGGTGAGAGGCAGAGGTCGAGTCCATGAGGGTCGAGAATTAATGGCCAGAGAGATAAAAAGCAAATCAGAGAGAACAGAGTCAGTGAAGCCAAGGGTGGATAATGTTCCCAGAAGAGGTGACCTTTGAGAAGGCAATTTCTGTGGAGTGAAGGGGACAGAATCCAGTTTGGAGTGGGGTCAAGGAGACAACTGGAAGAGAGGAATTTGAGACAGCTGGTATGGTAACTTGCTCACAGAGTTTGGAGAGTAATGGTAGGAGGGACATGGGGGCAATAACTCAAGGAAGCCATGGGGTCATCAGGGGTTTTTTTTTAGGATAGGGGAGATATGCACATGATTGAAATCAGTAGGGAAGAAGCCACTTTAGAACCATTGTAGAGCATTGTAGATGGCTGTTTGGAGAGAAGAAGAGGGGGTCAATAATTTTGATAAGGTGCAAAGATCCATCTCAGTCTGAGTCAGTCTGAAGTACATCGCTGGCTGGTTTAATGTGGTGTTAGCCACAGTATTCCAATGAATCAAGCTCTGGTATGTACAGAACTCTAGAATCTCCACACCCAAATACCTCTTTCAGTGAGCCCGCCTGGCCACATCTAATCATCCAAGAACTGTTGAAGGTTGGGGAAAACATGCTCTGGCACCAGTTGAGCCCAGAACCTTGAAGACATAAAGAATAGCTTCTACATAGGAGGTGACTTGTTCTGTTTTACTGGTTTTATGAGAGCATAATTGTTTCCATCAGGGTTGTTTTACTCTAAAATAATCTGAAATCTGTGGGGAAAATGCCAGTTTCCTCTTGCTCTACAAACAGCGTGGAAAGAGTAATCAGGGGACCTGTGGTCTAATCCCAGTTTTGCCACTTGTCTGCTGTATGACCTTATGCCAGTCATTTAACTTCTCTGTGCCTCCATTTCTTCATCTTTAAATTGGGGATTTAATACCTCTTCTCCCTGATTTGTGCTATGAGCTTCATGTGGGATAGGAATTATGTCCAACCTGATTAACTTAAGTTTACCCTAGTGCTTAAAACAATGCTTGTCACACTAAGTGCTTAACAAATGTGAATAATAATAATAATAATAATAATCTTCAAGTCTTGGAAAACATCTATCCAGGTTGTTTGAAAATTTCTGCTTCCATCCTTCTGTGTGTGCAAAAATCCTTTTCCTCTTCCAGACTTTATTTCTAAGGAATCCTTCAAGAAAGTTCTTACATGTTCTCTTTGATAGAGCCTCAGACTAAACGGGATGCTTATATTTATTTATTTGACAGAATATATCCTCTAAAAGCCAGAGTAGCTCTTAGTGTTGAGAAGGGCCTTACTTGGAGGTGAAATAGTAGGCAAAGTGTGCTTCCATTCCCCAATATTCATTCATTTATTCATTCAATCATATTTATTGAGTACTCATTGTGTGCAAAGCACTGTCCTAAGTGCCTAATATCAATACCAAGTGCCAATACAACAGGAGTAGCCCATAACACTGAATTAGTTGTCTTCACTATTCCACTGAGGAAAACACAGTCCTAGTTGTCCTTTGTACACAACATTTTTTACATAGCCTTTGCAGACATTTAAGTTTCTAGTTTTCACTCCTTTATAACTTATGACAGAGGGAACATCAGTCTTCCAACTATGCTGCCTACCATCCGTTCATGGTGCAATTAACTACAGACTTCATCAATATCAGTGTCAGTGAAATGCTTTAACTGAACAGGCTATGAGAACTATAAAAAAAGTCCTTGAGATACTCATCTAGGAACTGCTATATGGTTATTACTATGTTCCAGCCACACACACACACAGCACAGAGGCAGATAAATATAAATCACTAAGAGCCTGCACAGCACCATAAGGTGATTGAAGTTATGTACCAGCCAGCACCATCAATTTTCAACAGCTGAGATTTGTCAGTGAATTCACTAACTAGGCAGAGTTGAATAGAGAAATAGAAGAAAAAAGTTAAGGAGCCACCATGGATTTTAGAAGACTCAAAGAAGATGATGACCACACCAAACTGAGGACATAAGGAGAAATTGTAATGCTCAACCAGTACTGCCACTGTGAGATCCTGACCTACCATAAATGTAAAATTTCTTGAGGAGTTCTGTTAACATGTATTTAACATCAAATTTCAGACAAGATGATAGTAGGTCCTGAAACATAATAGGAATACTTGAAGAGCACAACTTCTGAGGGCAAGCCATGAAAGAGAATGGATGACTGGAAGATACTCAACTAATAGTTGTATGAGGGATTGAATGAGGGTGTGACTACATGAGAGAGGCAAGTTAAATGTTTTGAAGACACAGTGAAGCACATTTTCAAATAAGATAGAAAGCAGAAAATAAAAAATAGCACTAGTCACTGCAAACAGAAAAAGAGCAGCAGAGCACAAAACTACTTTTATTTGTGCACAGTATGGAAGAGCTATTGGTCACATGTTAACTTGCCACCTATACCTGTATTTATGGCTATGTATCAATATTTTTATCTTGGGAAAGTGAGTACAGCCAAGTATGTTTATCTGTATTTCAGTGTATTTAGGTGTAGATAAATGTAGATAGACCTTAATAGCTTACAGCTCTCTCTGACAGTGCCAGTCTTACGGCCTAAAGGGGAAATTTTTGGATATTCCCTTGTCAATCTACTAATCAACACATGGACGGGAGTCTAGATATCCTAGCTGTCACAGCCTAAACTACCTTCCACGCAGCTCCTGAGTAACTTCTCAGGGACACAGAATTTCCCCAGTGCTCCAGCCTGTACATCTGCACTCCATATCTCCTCTGCACTTCATACTTTCTTCTTCTTCATTCCACTCATCTCACAAGTCTTAAAAGATGCTGATGGGATGGAGTGCACTCCTGCACCTTTGATAGACACGGTGTCACTTGTTTCTTCAGTTGCATGAATCTGTGGCTCAGTGGAAAGAGCACGGGATTGGAAGTCAGAGCTCATGGGTTCGAATCCCAGCTCTGCCACTTGTTGGCTGTGTGTCTTTGGGCAAATCACTTAACTGCTCTGTGCCTCAGTTACCTCATCTGTAAAAAGGGGATAAAGACTATGAGCCTCACGTGGGACAATCTGATTACCCTTTATCTACCCCAGCACTTGGAACAGTGCTCTGCACATAGTAAGTGCTTAACAAATACCAATATCATTATTATTATGAATGAAAGGTGTGGAGAATGAGAAATAGGTCCTGACCTAGAAAAAGCCAAATATTCTAAAATTGACTACAAGGCTGAGATATTGCCACCATAAGGATGTTTCTCTACCCACAAATGGTAGATTTACAAATTTAAATACTTGGTTTCCCGGTAAATCTCTATTTGAAATTAGGTGACATTCCACTTACAAAAAGATGAAAACTCAATCATAAGCTAGTTTACTAATATGAAAGACATCTTATGGGATTGGGAAATATTCAGCTTTCCTTGCATTGTAGAGTTTAATTAAAGTACTGACATTTCTCAGAAGTTCAGGTAAGCAAAATAAAGATGAAAAATAATTACATAAAGTTTTATACTTGATATACCCAGAATGATTTCAGGAGAAATTTGCTCTAGGTCAAATTATTGTTTCTTCTCTCTATATGGAAACAGTAGGGGATTTAAATTAGAGTTTTGATTTGCCCAGGACAAACATAGAAAAGGGCCTTTTTCTCATTACTTAATGGGGGTTAACAGGGGTTAACAGTGCTCTGCACATAGTAAGCTCGCCACACAGTTATGCTTCCTCCTTTTTTCCCCAGCCCACCATTCCCAGGAGATTTTATTACCTGGGTTAGGTATATTTGCCTAGAGAAAAAGATGCATGTCTACTACCACCCTTAGGGAGCTCCTATTGTTAATAATGTTGGTATTTGTTAAGCGCTCACTATGTGCCGAACACTGTTCTAAGCGCTGGGGTAGACACAAGGGAATCAGGTTGTCCCACGTGGGGCTCACATTCTTCATCCCCATTTTACAGATGAGGTAACTGAGGCACCGAGAAGTTAAGTGACTTGCCCAAAGTCACACAGCTGACAAATGGCCGAGCCGGGATTTGAACCCATGACCTCTGACTCTAAAGCCCGTGCTCTTTCCACTGAGCCACGCTGCTTCTATTGTTAGCTCTGATGAGGGCGAAACAAGGTTACACAAAGCTAAACAAGGCTAAATAAGGTTATACAAGGTTAACATATATTCCGCCTTATAATAATATAGTCAGAGTAATGCAGTTTCTACCCCTTATTGGACTCATTCTCAGCATTCTAGCAGGTATAATATGCCCATTTTCTATGTGAGATTGAGAAGAGATTGAGTGTCTTTCTCAGGATCACATAGCACCCGACAGCAGAGCGGCAACTTGAATCTTGATGTCCACACTTTCAGTCCCATGTTTTTTCCATTAGACCACACTGAAGAATGGTGGAAAGGGAGGGAGATTACTTGGCTTCTGGCAGCATAATTGTGATCTATCTCTGAAAGGACCCAACAAACCCCATGTAGGGCCACCTAAAGAGGTGGGAACTTCAGGGTTCCCAAATAGTTGAAGGATTCCTTGGCAACATAGTGAGTCCACATTTGCATAAGAGGTGTTGGGTTGGCTTATGATGTTGTCTGGGGGCCCTGTAAATTCTACCAATCAGGAGGCAAAATGGTTGAACTATGATCCAATATGTGCAGTCTTTCCCTCCCAGCCATATGACACAATCTGATAACAACTTCAGCTCATCATGTGCAGCTTCACATTCGTTCACTCATTCAATTCAATTGTATTTATTGAGTGCTTACTGTGTGTAAAACACTGTACTAAGCACTTGGGAGAATACAGTATAACAACAAACAGATACATTCCTACCCACAAGGAGTCTAGAGGGTGAGACACACATTAATATAAATAAATAGAAAGATAAAAAATGACAGATGTATACATATGTGCTGTGGAGTATATATGAACAGGTTCTGTGTGCAAAGCATTGGACTAAATGACAAGAGGTTATACACAGGTGGGAATTAGACTAGATCCCTGTTTCTAATGGGCCTTATAATCTATTTAATAAGAATAATAATAATAATAGTGGTATTTGTTAATTGTTTTACTAAGTGCCAAGCACTATTCTAAGAGCTGGGGTAGGTATAAGGTAATCAGGTTGGATATAGTTCTTGTCATGCATGGGGCTCACCGTCTTGAGTCCCATTTTGTGGATGAGGTAACTGAGGCACAGAGAAGGTGACTTGCCCAAGGTCACCCAGTAGGCACGTGGCAAAGCTGGGATTAGAACCCATGACCTCTGACTCTGATCTGGGGGGCAGGGGAAGCGCCTCTGCCTTGAACCACACTGCTGGACCTGGGAGAGGGGTTTTTGGCCCATATTTTTTAAATGAAAAGAAAACAAACAAGAAGCTTTTAGTTTCTCTTCTCCACCTACTCTGTAGGGAGAGGACCTTGGTTCACGAATCTTCTTGAACTGTCCACTCCCTACTGCAAAAATCCAGACCAGCTCCTGGCCTTAGGTGATTTATAGTTTGTGAATTATTTTATTTTTATAAGAAAAGCAAGCATGAGGCTTTTTGTTTTCTTTGCTCCACCTGACCTGTGGGGAGACAATGGTCAGGCAACACCAATCCTGCCAAGTTCTTCCATTTCCAACTGGGTGGGGTAATGGCCGCATTTCTTCCTGGTCTGGTGTTGTCACCCTTGCTTTGGACTGCTGCAGATGCTTTCCCCTTCAGTTTATACCGGTTTCCTACTCTGAGGAAAGTGAAAATGATTCACTCCCCTCCTGCATGTTTGTGACTCCATTCACCCATACAGCCTAGCATCAACTGCTTTCCACAAGCTCCAGATCTCTCCCCTCCCACCATCAGTTAATCAATCAATCACATTAATTGAGCATTTACTCTGTGCAAAGCACAGTACTAAGAGCTTGGAAGAGTACAATATCAAAGAGTTGAATGGTGCATTCCCTGCCCACAAGAAATTTACAGTCTAGAGAGGGACACAGACTATAATATAATTGGATAAATAAAAAATCTGTAAATCAGTGCAGTGAGTTTGAGGTGGGGGGGTGAATAAAGGGTACAAATCCAAGTTCAAGAGTTACACAAAAGGGAGAGGGAGAATAGGAAATGAGGGCTAAGTCAGGAAAAACCTCTTTTAATAAGGATTTGAAGGTAGGGAGGGTGATTGTCTTTTGGATATGAAGAGGGAGGGAGTTCGAGGCAGAATATGGGTGAATGGTTGGTCATGAAATAGACCAGATCCAAGTACAGTGCGTAGGTTGGAATTAGAGGAGTGAATTATGTGGGTTGCCTTGTAATAGGAAATAAAAGACATAAGATAGGAGGGGACAAGGTGAGTGATTGTTTTCCATGCTAATGATGGGGGAGATGGCTCTCAGGCAGCACGAACCCTTCTGAGAAGCTACGAGAACTCCATCTGCATCAGCCTAGACTGGGGTCTCCCTTGCCCTGACAGTCAGCTCCAGGTTCACCAACACATGGTTCAGTATGGGAGCAAACCCCAAGTTCCCCTGTGTTCAGCCTGGGTTCCTTCCTCTCCAGCTTCATGGAAATTCCTGCCTAAACCTTCCCTCCCCCTGCAGGATGTGTGACCTAGTAGTTCAAACTCTGAGAAGGTCAAGGTATTAAAAAATGTGGGTATATCACATCATCTTGAAGGATTTCACCTGCATAATGTTTTGTAGAGCAAAGCACAACACCCTGTCATGGAACTACCCAGCCACTTTGATCAAAGAACAAGAGGGAAAGGTGAAGTGGGTGACTTTTGTGAATCTTAGAGGGGAAATATATGCTCAGCATTTAGACAAAATTATTTTGTGGTCCTTTTATGAAAAACCTTTTTTTATATAATTCATTTATTCATTCAATTCATTCAATAGTATTTATTGAGCGCTTACTATGTGCAGAGCACTGTACTAAGCGCTTGGGATGAACAAGTCGGCAACAGATAGAGACAGTCCCTGCCGTTTGACGGGCTTACAGTCTAATCGGGGGAGATGGACAGACAAACAAGAACAATGGCAATAAATAGAGTCGAGGGGAAGAACATCTCGTAAAAACAATGGCAACTAAATAGAATCAAGGCGATGTACAATTCATTAAAAAAATAAATAGGGTAATGAAAATATATACAGTTGAACGGACGAGTACAGTGCTGTGGGGATGGGGAGGGAGAGGAGGAGGAGCAGAGGGAAAAGGGGAAAAAGAGGGTTTAGCTGCAGAGAGGTAAAGTGGGGGTGGCAGAGGGAGTGGAGGGAGAAGAGGAGCTCAGTCTGGGAAGGCCTCTTGGAGGAGGTGAGTTTTAAGTAGGGTTTTGAAGAGGGAAAGAGAATCAGTTTGGCGGAGGTGAGGAGGGAGGCGTTCCAGGACTGCGGGAGGACGTGACCCAGGGGTCGACGGCGGGATAGGCGAGACCGAGGGACGGTGAGGAGGTGGTCAGCAGAGGAGCAGAGCGTGCGGGGTGGGTGGTAGAAAGAGAGAAGGGAGGAGAGGTAGGAAGGGGCAAGGTGATGGAGAGCCTTGAAGCCTAGAGTGAGGAGTTTTGTATTTAGCAATCCACTTGAAAATAGCATTTGATTCATTAACATTTTAATTGGTTAACCAATCATAGAGAATATCAGCATTGGATTTAATGCCTTAAAAGTTTATGAGACTTTAAAAATAGCATCATTTTTCACCCCCCCTTATCTTAACATGTTAAGTCTAAATTGTCAGTATACATTAAAGTGTTTTCGAGTACAATTTTTTTTCTATTATTTCTAAGAATGATGTGAGCAGATTGCATTCTTTTAACATTTTTTGCCATAAACTATCTGAGCATTTCTTCATCTAAATTCCTTTTCTTACTTTCCCTACAGCCTGATGGTTTTTTTGGTCCAAGTTGTCAATTAAATAAATCTTGATGCATTTTTAAGAGTTCAGTTCTCTAGCTTGAGGCATTCTTATTGTGGGAAATTGATCTTCAATTACTGTTTTATCAGTTCTTTAATATTGCTTTGAGGAATGTTAAGTATAGCCAGTGCTGCTATTACACTCTTTTTCAGCACTCTTTTGTGATAGCGCTACTGGATATTAATTCCAAAATTACTTACAGAGCTCCTTTTAGAATGACAGTCAAAGTTATTTTAAATATTTTCCTTCAACAACCTTGGAAATGTTTTGAATGATTGTATGGTGTTTTAATTTCATTTTGTTTAGTATATATAATGGCAGAGACATTAGCAAGCAAGGAATAACATAGGAAAGGGAACACTTTGAAAGTATACACTATTTTCACCCCTCAAATCAAGGTCAAAATCTTTCATTATTTGTATAAACTTGGCTTTTATCACTGACTTAATAAATTCACATTATTTTAGTGCTATTTCATTTATCACTCCATTTTCATGGATCCAATAAAGACCAATAAATAAGGTACAAAATTGGAATCACTAGGATCACTATCTTGATGGTGAAATTGATATGCCTTTTGATAATCCACATTAAATAGTTCTGTACTGTATTTACATATCTACATCCCAAAGTGAATTTCAAAATATTTTAATATTTGTACATAGTTTTCTGTTTTATGGTATTTGTTAAGCACTTACTGGGGCCAGGCACTGTACTAAGCACCAAGGTAGATACAAGCAAATAGAGATGGACAACATCCCTGTTTCACATAGGGTTTACAGTCTTAATCCCCATTTTACAGATGAAGTAATGGAAACACAGACAAGTGAGGTCACACTTGTCACACAGGTCACACAGAAGATCTGGAATTTTAACCAAGATCCTTCTGACTGTCAGGACCGTATTCTCTCCACTAGGCCATGCTGCTTCTTTTCTCCTTTTATTACTGATTTAATGTATTTATATTATTTTAACACTTCATTTCATGGATCCACTGGAGTGTTAAATAAGGTATAAAAGTATTGGAATCAATATGATCACAAACTTCTGGGCACATCAGTGTGGCTTAGTGGAAAGAGCACAGGTTTGCATCCCGGCTCTGCCACTTATCAGCTGTGTGACTTTGGGTAAGTCACTTCATTTCTCTGTGCTTCAGTTACCTCATTGTAAAATGGGGATTAAGAATGTGAGCCACACTTGGGACAACCTGATAACCTTGTATCTACCCCAGCGCTTTGAACAGTGCATGGGACATAGTAAATGCCTAAGAAGTGTCATCATCATCATCATCATCAATGCATCTTTGAGTATCCACATGAAATAGTTCTGTGTTTTATGGGTTACTCAAAAGGAGTTGGGCAGGATCCAAAACTTCTGTGACTTCTGTGAAGCCAAGGTTAGATAACATGTTGAGGAGAAGGTCCACAGTTCACAGGCAGCTGAGAGGTTGAGGAGGATTAGGATGGAGGAGGAGCCATTGGATTTGGCAAGAAAGAGGTCATTGGTGACCTTTAAGAGGGTGGTTTCAGTGGAGTGGAGGGTATGGAAGCCAGATTGGAGGGGGTCCAAGAGACAGTTGGAGGAGAGGAATTTAAAGCAGCTAGTGTAGATGACTCGCTCCACGAGTCTGGAAAGGAAGGGTAGGAGAGATTTGGGGCGATAACTGGAGGGGACTGTGGGGTCAATGGAGGGTTTTTTAGGATGGAGCAGACAGGGGCATGTTTGAAGGCAGAGGGGAGTGAGTGGTTGAAAATGAAAGTTAAGGAGAGGAGGAGGGAAGGAGAGAGTGTTTTTATAAATTGCAAGGGAAGAGAAATAGTTTTACCGGGCAGAAAAGAGGGCAGAGTTAATGCATGAAAGGACAAATTTGAATTGGATAAGGTTGGCCTGATGTTTATATTTCTGCCAGTAGCGTTCAGCAGCTCGAGCACATGAGCAAAAGAGGCAGACAGTGGAGGTGATCCAGGGCTGTGGGTTAGTGGTGGTAGAGCAGCGGGGAAGCAGCGTGGCTTAGTGCAGCGTGGCTTAGTGGAAAAGAGCCTGGGCTTCGGAGTCAGAGGTCATGAGTTCGACTCCCGGCTCTGCCACTTGTCAGCTGTGTGACTGTGGGCAAGTCACTTAACTTCTCTGTGCCTCAGTTCCCTCATCTGTAAAATGGGGATTAACTGTGAGCCTCACGTGGGACAACCTGATTACCCTGTATCTCCCCCAGTGCTTAGAACAGTGCTTAGCACATACTAAGCGCTTAACAAATACCAACATTATTAACATTATTAGAGCAACAAAGTGATAGGGGAGCAAGTAAGTTGAGTTGAGTAGAGAAGCTAGAGTTGAGAACATCTATTTGGTCATCAAGAGTGGGTGGAATGGGTATGGAGGCTACGTGGGGTATGATACGCTGAGAGAGATGGATAGGATCGAGGGAGTGGAGGTTTGTGTGGTGGAATATGGGGATTTACAGCGAGGAGGAGTGTGAGAGAGGAGGCTAGTGAGAAGGTGGTCAGAGAGACAGATTTCAGAGTTGGTGAGGGTGGACATTGTGCAGTGGTTTAGGATGATGAGATTGAGTGTGTGACCAAGTTGGTGGGTGGGGACTGGGTGGAGCAGGAAGTTGGTGGAGTTAAGGAGTGATAGAAGGCGGGCAGCAGAGGAGTCAATGGGTACATCTATGGGAATGTTGAAGTCTCCAAAAATCAAATTGGTCATGGAAAAAAGAGTGTTTGTGCACACATATATCTGTGTGTGTGTGTGTGTGTGTGTGTGTGTATGCCTATGCATGCAAATGTGTGTAAATAGGGCAAATTATTTGAATTCAGAGACGGTAGTGGAATTTATCGTATGTGGCTAAAAATCTCACATCAGTATCCACAGTTTTGGCCAAACTGGGCACTTTCACAGTCACCCCCACACAAAATAATATATGTTGGACACTAATTTGTTCTTTCAACCAGCACATCTACAACAATTCACTTTGAATTTTGGTGACAGAAGTAACATTTGGCCATAGATGGGTTTTCTGGGTTTTCCCAGGTTGATTTATCTATTTGTCATGGTCACACTAAAGTGCCCAAAGCTAGTTAACATTTTTTATTTCAATATTTCAGTTACATACATAATGACATACACATTCATCCATAATAAAATATTTATTAGGCTCATATGAGAAATGATAGGCATTTTCAAGAAGTATTCACTGTTTCTAAACAGTAATGTCCAATATATATTACTTTTGTTTTGATTGAATTTGATGATTTGGCTTGCATTGCTATTTCCAAATGATACTCACTGTCGAAGACAAACTTTGTATTGTTTTTTAATAGTAATAATGATAAGGATAGCAATATATTTCTAAAGGCACTAAAATGCATAGCTAATACTTTGTTTTTAAAATGTTCTTGAACTCATTTTCTTTATGAATTTGTAAGTGTAGAAAACATAGTTTCACCACAAAATTACTACATATTATGAAATTAAATGGAGATCTGAATTCAGACTAGATTTTTAATAAATACTTACATTTGGAAATAATCCTTTGCAGCCATCAGTAAGATTTTTTCCTCATTAAATATTTTATATCATGTAATAAACATTAGCACAAATAAGAAAATACACTTGAAAATATTTTCTCACAATTCATTTAAAATAATGCTTCGTGTTGTGCTCTAGGTATGTTATTTCTGAGTTTAGAGAATAAATAAGAATAAGAAATATAACAAATTTTATTTGAAAATATGTACAATTGAAAACAATAACAGATCAAACTAACAGATCAAAAATTAAAGCTGTAAATACATGTAGAACCCTTGCCATTAAAAGCATGAGCGTAGTCTTTTGTGAATAGATTAGTTTTTCTTAATTTTAACAGTATGTTAATCCAAGAACAATCTAAACTGAGACCTAAAAAGTGCCTTGTCATATCCTGATTCATAAGTAATCATCTTCTTTTCCCTTAGTTATTTTGTAATTAAATTTCTTCTAGAAAATAGCCCACATTCAGCTACCATTTTATCATTATTACCTAGGGAAATTACCATTTTGTTAGAATCACCTGCAGTACTATTTGGTACAAAACTTTAATTGTGATAGTCATGGAAAAAATGTTTACTCAGTTCTTTCATTTTTCATAATCAGTGGTAATTATTGGCTGTTTACTCTATGTAGAAGACTGAAGTGCTTTGTAAATACCACTTCACTGCTCTAAATTCCCATATGGTTGGAGGAAAAACCCATCAAGCTCTTTCAGATTAAGCATTCCATTTCTAAATTCTTCATTATTTTTGTCAATACTGACCCAATTACCATTTGTTAGTTTTTAATTTAAAATTCACTGAGACAGAAGAGGTAATGATAGAATTTCTAGTAAAAGGAACATATTTTATTACCTAATATTTCATCAGATAATTTACATTAAATCTTTTCCCTTTGACATATTAAAATACATAACTGAAAAACTGATATATGATATTTGAAATGTTATGTTCTTAAACTATAATTTAAACCCAAAATGAATTTTACAGATATATTCAATGGCTCTATGGCTGATCTAAACTGATGAAGTCATGACTTAGGTAACCAGCCATTAATCTATGGGAGTAATAAATAATCAACCATTGAAGTGTGGCTTGGGATCTCTTACCATGTAACTTCATGAAAACAGCAGTAGTATTGTCAACCCTCCACACAACCACCTCTGTCCCCTACCATCACCTTTACTTGTATCTGGCTATATATCTGCTATATATATATATCTGCTCCTATACATCCCTATCATTTTTTTCCCCTTCATTCCACTCTTCCCCACTTCAAGAGGGAAGTTGATCTGTGATGTTAACCCAGTCTTATTTTGTGTCAATACATGCATTTGGTATCAAAATTGATCCTTTGGGATGGGAAGACAATGTTGGGAAAGCAATAACATTAATTGGGCATTTCCTATGTCCATATAAAACCATAGCCACATGGTAAGTATAGAGTATACACAAAATCCTATTGGGATAAATGCATATTTTTTTAAAGATTTAAAAAGTATCAAAGCAAAATTTATCCCCTCTTAACTGGATGTTTAACATTCTTAATATTGAAACTGTAATTTACCTGCATCTGAAAATATTAAGATTATTCTTCATCTACACCTATTCCTTTAGAGAAGTAATTTTCTCGCATGACTTCAACGACCACCTCTATATGGATGAACCCCAAATCTACATCTCCAGCCCTGATCTCTTTCCCTCTCTGCAGTTTCACATTTCCTCCTGGCTTCAAGACATCTCGACTTGTATGCCCTTCCATCACTTCAAAGTTAACATGTCCAAAACAGAACTGCTTATCTTCCTACCCAAATACTGTCTTCCCTCTGATTTTCCCGTCTCTGTAGACAACACAACCATCCTTCCTGTCTCACAAGCCCATCACTATGGTGTTATCCTTGAATCCTCTTTCTAATTCAACCTACATATTTAATACATCATTAAATCCTGTTGGTTTGAACTTCATAACCACCAAAATCTCTTCTTTCTTCTCAATCCAAACTGTTACCACATTACTTCAAGTATTTAAACTATCCCACCTTGATTTCTGTAGCAGCCATCTTGCTGACCTTCCTGCCTCCTCCCTTTCCCAACTGCAGACCATACTCAGACTGCTGCCTGGATCATTTTTCTATAAAAATGTTCAGTCCTTGTTTCCCCACTCCTCAAGAACTGCCAGTGGTTGTCTATCCACCTCTACATCAAACACAAACTCCTTATCACTGACTTTAAAGCACTCATCACCTTGTCTCCTCCTACCTCACATCGTTACTCTTTACTGCAAACAATACCTTATAAGCTCCTCTGAGTCTAACCTATTCACTGTATCTCGAGAACTTGTTTATCTCACTGCTGACCTCTCACCTATATGTTGCTTCTGGTCTGAAACGTCCTCCCTCTTCATATATGACAGACATTTTACTCTCCCCAGCTTCAAAGCCTTACTATCCAAGGCACATCTCTTCCAAGAAGCTTCCTCTGACAAGGACCTCGTTTTCTTTTTTCCACTTCTTTCTGCGTCACCCTGTCGTACTCCCTTTACTCATCACCCCCACAGCCCAACAACACTTAAGTAAATATCATTTATTTATTTATTTATTTATTTATTTATTTATTTATTTATGTATTTATTTTAGTCTCTCTCCTCCTCTAGACTGTGACCTCATTGTGGGCAGAGACTGCCTCTGTTATATTGTTGTGTTGTAATCACCCAAGTACTTAGCACAGTGCTGTACACATAGTAAGTGATCCATAAATATGATTGATTGATTAATTTATCACCCCATAACACACTTATTCATCTTCATAAATTAGATAGGGTAAAGAGAATTCCAGTCTTCTTTATGCACCCTAGATGTGCAATGTATGAGATGTGTCCTCAATTGAATGTTGTGTCTTTTAAATCTGATGCACTCTACAAAGCAGTTAATATAGCTTTCCACCTCCAGTAAGTGCTCAATAAATGATCAATTTATTTATGGGGACAAAAAAGGTTATAAATGGAAAGGACATTCTCATGCTTAACTAGAACAATCTAAAACCTTTTTAAGAAATGAGAAGCGTGGTTTGCCAATTAAATTGGGCACATCTATATCTTTGATTCTCTTCTAGCAACTTATGCAACCCAGAGCACAGAATGCTGAATGTCCACTGTGATTTCTTCAGGACAAGTAGTAACTTGCCTGTCTGGAGACAAGGATCAAGGAGAAGGGAGATCTGAAGAGTTTTTAGGGGTGATCAGGCAGCAATTATCTGCAATTGTACTTAACTGATC
The DNA here is from genome assembly GCF_004115215.2 of Ornithorhynchus anatinus. Taxonomy (NCBI): domain Eukaryota; kingdom Metazoa; phylum Chordata; class Mammalia; order Monotremata; family Ornithorhynchidae; genus Ornithorhynchus; species Ornithorhynchus anatinus. The sequence continues at coordinate 81,086,610 of NC_041728.1, forward strand.
AGGGTTTCCAATGAGTTTTACAGCTGCCAATGATAATGAAACTAATGAGTAGAAATTATTGTTACTGCACCCCACCAAATGAATATTCATTCTATAACATTCTACTGTGATGGAAAAACCCTGACAATTCATTCAAGTATATAATGTAAGTATCAGTGAACGAAATGCCAGAGCTTAGATTGTGTGATACTTGTGGCTGCTCCAAGTGTTAAAGGTGAAAACAGATTTATAGGGACAATGGCAGGGTAGGGCACGTCAATGTGATCAATACCTCACTCTTGCTCTCTCACCTCCGATCCTTTACCCTCTGCACTGTAACTTCCTTTCCTTTCATATAGGACAAACCACCACTCGCGCTAGCTTCAGAGCCTTATTAAAATCACATATCCTCCAAGAGGCCTTCCCCAAATAAGCCCTCATTTCTCTTCTCCCTTCTGCATCGTCTTGGCACTTTGATATGTACCCTTGAAGCACTTGATATTCACCCTATCCTCATACCCACATCAGTCATGTACATGCCCATAATTTATTTTAATGCTTGTCTTTCCTTCTAGATTGTATGCTTTGTTGGAAGGGTTTATGCCTGCCAACTCTGTTGCACTGTACTCTTCCAAGCACTTAGTACAGTGCTCTGCACACATTGAATACTCAGTGATTGATTGCTGCCTCCACCTCCTCTACCACTGCTAACTCTGCAAACTGAACGTACTGAGAACTTCTAGGACAATAAGCCCTGGGAACACTTGGAAAACACAACTCCTACTCTTCTTCTTTCGTCCCACTTTTTCTTATTTAACACTTGATGGCTGCTGAAGAATGTGGCTGTTACTTCAGTTTAGTTAGTCACTTCTGAATGGGCACAGTCCTAATGTATAACCAAGGTTCCATTACTGAACAGCATTTTTTAACACTGCATTTGTAATTTTTTCTGATATATTACCCTGAAAAATCAGAAAAGAGTACAGAGTCTCTGTTAAATGAACTGATTAGCAACCTATGGGTCACTACTTCGAATGTTAGACTTGTTACAATAATTTGTTCATTTTTAAAGTGCTGCTGACAATGAGCTAAAGTCTATTTCAAACAGATTAGTGAAGCAAATAAAGTTCATCAGTAACCTTAGCTATGTCTAGGAACATATTGCATGAGACAGTAATGTAATTTTTGAGAAATGTCTACACACAAGCTTTCATAAACCTTTATTCTGTCTTTAGAATTTGGAATGATGGGAGATCATACAATTAAAAGTCAGCGACCTCGATCTGTTCATGAGAAAAGGGTCCCTCAGGAACAAGCTGATGCTGCTAAATTTATGGCACAAACTGGTAATACATTAGTTACATTTTTTCTATTTATTGTTGTCAATTTAGTAAAGCCACTGCATGTCTTCATAATATTTTGCTGCGTATTTGTCAGTTTTTTAAGCTGATACTTTTTTTGAACCATTTTCCTTTTTGTCACCAGTTCAAGTCCATAAATAAAGTAGCTGAGAAGTAAGTGAAACATAAAAAACATGTCCTAAAATGATTTCACCTGAAATAGCTCTCTTCTGTAGTAAAATAAAATCTTCCTAGGAAAAATTAAGATTTGCCATTTGCCATACTATTTAATTTTACTGGGTAAATAATTGAGAAAGATCATAAAGCAAAACAAAAAGCTTGGATGAAATTTAGTTAATTCCTTTACCATATTTTCCAATATTAAAGACTCATTTAAGTGGTGAATAGTTATAAAAAATCTTTAATTTCAAATTTTCACTTCTGTTTTCTTATAAACATAATGAATTGGATTTTCATTTTAATACAAATCTAAAATTTGTAATACTTTAAACTGGTTTGAAATTTGGTTATCTAAACCAGTTACTTAATATCCCAAATCAGACTTTTTGTGCATTTGAAAGACATCTGAAATCCAGTGTTACTTTTTAAAAAGTGCAACTCTATCAGATATCTTCCCCTACTTTATTATTTTATTGTTTTGAGGTAAGCCAAACAATAATTTTTAAAGATGCTATCCTAATAAATAGTTGCCTTTCATGGCTCAGTGGAAAGAGCACGGGCTTGGGAGTCAGAGGTCATGGGTTTGAATCCTGGCTCTGCCACTTGTCAGCTGTGTGACTGTGGGCAAGTCACTTAACTTATCTGTGCCTCATTTACCTCATCTGTAAAATGGGGATTAAGACTGTAGCCTCACGTGGGATAACTTGATTACCCTGTATTTACCCCAGCACTTAGAACAGTGTTCTGCACACAGTAAGTGCTTAACAAATACCAACTTTATTATATTAAAAATATATTTAAATATACATACACCCCAAAGTCACCAATACATAAGCTTTCACATTGTAGTAAATGAGTTATATTTTATCCATTTAAATTGCATGTTATTTCCATATCTTCCATGCAAATTTACAGGTATATCCTGTAATAAAATGTAAATAACACTAAGAATTTTCTATTTCCATTAAGACTTTACATATAAATAAATGGATTGATCTAGGTTTGACTAATCCAGAATATTATACTTAACTTTTACTCATGTGACCATTAGCCCACTACTATGTAAATCCTTGGAAGAATGAATATTTCCTTAGGTTAATATTTATAAGGCCTCTGGTTTTTGTTCTAAAATTCAATAAAATGTAAGTTCAATGCTTGCAATATTGAAGGCTACTTATGCAATCAGATGAATGGATTTTACAGAGCTTCAGAAACATTTATTCTTTGGAACTATGATATAGGAGATAGAAGTTTAAAATAATGAAATATCCCATTTTCAAAACATTAGCAATATAAAGACCTTGTGATTTATGTATAATATTGAATCACAAACAGCATGATCCATATTTTAAACAAATAAAAGCCTCTAGTTTCCTTTTGAGTCAAAATTTCAAATCAATTTCATCACAATTTATCTTAGAGGAAAATTACTGAAGTACCTCCTTAAATACAACTAAGAACTTTAAAATATTTCCTCTACACTCTTCTGAATATTCAGAAAATATTATAGGTTTCCTATCCAAATTTTTTGAAACTTGTAGTTCGCAAGATTTACAATGACACATTTAAAACATTAAATTTTTCATTGATTTGTATGCTGAAAGCATTCATGACAGAATGCAGTGCTAGATAATGAAGATGATATCAATTTACTAATCAGGCAGTTAAATGAACTTCAAAAATCACCATGATTTGAAATTTTTAAACTATCAAATATTTTGGAAATCACATCAATAAAGATGTGTTAAAGAGAGCTATAGCAGAAAATAGGATTAAATCTATCAGGTCTCTTGGAAATAACTCAGTAACTATCTTTCATTTCCACTGTCCTAAAATCATCCCTTCTTTAGGTTTTATGGGCATTAGGCTGTAAAAATGCAGGTAAGTCTCACACACACACCAGTGAGCCATTACAAACAGTAAGTTGAATTTCCTAGCAATTCTTTGTACCAGTCTATAGCAATAAAATTGTGAACCATGGAGATAATTACCATCTTTTGCTAATGTTAATTGGAGATCATAGTTATGATTAATGAACTACTGAAAAAGATTAATAGTGCAACTCTAACATCAAAAATAGCACTATACCCTCTTAAAAGTATTGTATCCTTTCAGTCAGTTGAAAGGAGTTTCTTTGATATATGGAGGACTTGGGGCTTTCAAGAAAAGCCAATCCAACCATTAGTTATATTAATTTACCTAAAAGTCAATACATAGTTGAAGAATCTGAAAATATAAAGAGGAGAGAAAATATCCCTGAGATAATTCACTTTTTTGTGAATTACTAGCTGGATCTGTATTTTGTAGTTGATGTATGTTCATTTAAAGAGCGGTGGAAGAGCATCTTTTAAAATTCAGTTGTAACAATACAGTTCTATTAATTTCATAATTATTTTATAAAACTTAAGTTAGTATAAGATTAAACTCACAGCATATGTCATCATCATAGTCCTTAAAACTAGTCTCTAATTTCAATAAAACAAATAACAATTAAAGCAATAACCTGTATACAGGCCAAAGGGCTCTTTCTTCAATGAAAACAGTTTTTATTTTATTTATATTCACTTTTACTTCCACTATTGATAGAATTTAAAGCTTATTTTTATAACTATTCCCTTTCTGTTGTTTGGCCAGGATAAATAATTTAGCACTACTTTCAATACTCATTTTAAATACCACCTCCCCTGCTGATCATCATTGCTTGCTACTTGATTAGTTCTATATTACCTGTGAGTCCACATCATTTAATTAAAAATGAATCATTCAAGTATTATTTTACTACTTTCTATGTAATATCCTCAGTATACATATATCATTTTCTACTATTCTTCCCAAGAGCCTAGTTTAGTGAACTGCACTAAGTAGTTCAATATATAATATTACTAGAAAAAAAAGAAAAAAAAACTTTACAACAATCCAATGAGGAAAGATGAAATGTAAGAAACCCACTCAAGACCACATAATGAAATTCTAGGGTAGTGATTGAATTCAAGCTTTTGGGTTAAAATACTTGACAATATAGGCAGTATAGACTAAATGATATGTAGGTACAAGCCACTATTTTCGTTGGAAATCTAATCATTTAAATGGAGAAACAATGCTTCAAATTAAATGCCCACTGCAGTAACAATGCATTTGAGGACATACCCACAGATTAGATGTTATTAAATCCTCACTGACATCTTTCTTATTGGCTGCAAACCTATCAGAAAACTTTATGGGTAGTATCATTGAAATATTTGTAAAACTGAGTAAGGCAAATTTTTTAAAAATATTCCTTTGGTAAATTTTCTTCTTAGTGAGTTTGTGCCAATTACAATATTTTGTAAATCTTTCTTTCCCATTGCAATTCCTTTTGTGCCTATGTGGACTCAACCCAAACATTTTGGCCCTGCTCTAATGATTAGTTTTTGGCTGATGAAACCAATTTTTGGCAGCCATACAGCACGAGTAAAAAAGCAGGCCAAATTTTGCAACAAAATTTATTCTGTGCCACATTCTATTCTATAAGAAATAAAGTGTTCATTTCATTTTTTTCTCTATTAACTTTTTTCTAAAGTCCACAAACTCCCACTACCTTATCCGTCATTTAACAATCAAAGCAAGGCATGTATTCCTGTTTGAATAAGAGCTTCAATTCCAGTAACTGGTAATTTTTCATTTCTATATTTTCATATTAGTGAATTCTTACCATATTTTTAGAATAGACTTGAATTCTTGTGATGAGAACAAATTGAGGATATGCCCTGGCATTGTTTCATAAAACCTCTCATCTGAATCACTTTTCCCAAGTCAAGAATCAGAATCCTGTAATGAAAAAAGTTCAGTGAAGAAATGGGATTAGCAGATAATCTGGAAAGAGCCATTAGAAGCACTGGTCAATACTTTTTTCACAGCCTATCCCATATTGACCCTTTCAGATCAGCAAACTCAACAACAGTCCCATTTGGCTTAATGCATCTTCAATGATTTCCCACCATTCTTACTGAAGATATTCTTTATCACTCAGGTATAGAGGCCACATTATTCAATTTATCACCAATGATTAACCACATTTAAAACCAAAATCTGGGCAAAAATAAGTATTTCCTCTTGGCTACTCCTTGGCCATTCAACCAAAGGCCATCATTTGAACACTGTGAAGCTACTGAGCTTATGTAGTTGGACTAACTAATTGTCATCCTTTGATCTCAATCTAACAGACCTGGATTTGACCCAAATGGTAAATTCTATGTAGTAGAATTGGAGTAGCAAATGAGTAATCATTTTAGGAAATGTCATATCTTGTGACCTAAAGAAGTCACAGTTTTAGCTGAAAGAATTATTACTGGTAGATATATTGCATAGTTATGTGTAATTGTGTGTATAAAAGCTAGATTTGAAACTACAATGTGATGGACTAGAGACATTATTGATAGTGTCTCTGGACTTTTTTTTCAGAATGGCATGTTGGTTGGCAGTAAATATCCCATACCCTCCTTAGAAGCCTGAATGCTAGCTAATGGAAGCAATATGTTGAAGGGAGGTTTCTTAGCACTGAGTAATATTTAAAATGCAGGTGTGGATTTTAGGACAAATGAAATACTGGCAAAGGGTTTGCATCTGTTACTACATAATAAATACTTATATTCTAGAGACGATTGTGTAGTAACTTCACTGCATCTTAATTAGAGATGATGAAAAATCATCTGATGCTAGTCCATCTAGAAATGGAATATATCTAGGTGCCATTATGCCCTAAAACAGTAGGGAAAGCTGACCATGAAAGAGTAACTTGCTACTTCTGGCTTACAAAGAAGAGAATATGGGATAGATTAAAATAATTTTGACTTTTTAATCCACTGGCCTTTAAATTAGTTCAAAGTTTTAAAATAGACATGAAGTAAGTGATAAAAGTATTTTCCATTCCATTGAAACACCGTTGTCGAAGTTTCCTTTTTTAAATATTTGCAGGAAAGTGGTGGTTTCTAAAGGATAGTATTTCTAACAAACTAGGAAATGAGATGTTAAAATTGATCCATTCTGTGCATCTAGTGTTTGTCTTTAAATTCTGTTGTGGTCACTCAATATTTCTCATGGAACTTTGAAGAATATATTTTCATTTACTTGCCTTTATAGTTGCATGCTCTAATGTTTGTCAACAATAACAGCTCTGTATTGATACTCAAGGCAGTATTCATGTTTATTTGTTGTCTTTATATACAGGTGAATCTGGTGTTGAAGAATGGTCCCAGTGGAGTTCATGTTCAGTTACCTGTGGTCAAGGGTCGCAGGTGCGAACCAGAACTTGTGTATCACCTTACGGGACACACTGCAGCGGCCCATTAAGAGAATCAAGGGTTTGCAATAACACTGCCCTCTGTCCAGGTAGTGTTAGCAGCAAATAAATTAAATTTTGGTTGTTATTTAATTGTGTCTACTGATATACATTTGAAGCAAGTTATATTATTTTCTTTGGATTGGGTATACATAGCTATATCTATAGATTAATTCACATATATTATAAATATATTGTATATATGATACTCATATATTGAGTGTAATTCTTATTGAGTGATTAAATTTTATTACAATTTATTTATTATTACAAATTTCAAAGCAGGAAATATGCAGGCATGCTTTCATAAGTCAATTTGAGATGTTCATAAAGAAGGAAACATTCAAAATAGGCCTTTAAATCCAATGTTTCCCTAACATTTTAGGTGAGAAAAGAATGTTACAAGCAAATATTTAGAAAAGAAAACTTACCTTTAGTTTAAATATTGAGCTTGTGATATAAAATGCTTCTTTTCAAGATGGCAACTCAACTAATTTATATTAACAGAGTTAAATTAATTATTTATCTAACTCAACCTATAAGTTTTCCCAGGCTCCTTTAAATGGAACTTGGAAATAGCCTCTCCACCTCTTCCTTCTCCTTTTTAACTTCAGAGGTATTTCTTACATATATGAGAAGTGGAACATTATAAATAGATCAATTATGTAGGGGAGAAAATTTTCTCACTACCCCAGAATCCTGTTCTTTTCTGATGATATATTTTATTTTTAGTGAAATTTGTGGTTCCCAGTGCTCTCTGTAAAGCTTTAAATAAATTGGTCAAATATTAGTGACATCATTCACTTTGTACTCTTCTAATGTTTATAATTTAAAATTGCTTCCTCATTACAAAGGTAAATTCAACTTTAATCAATTTACTTTTTTCAACAGTTACAAATTACTATATTAATAGATATATTGAAATCAGTGCTTCAACCAAAGAATATTTCAGTGGTATAACTCAGACCAAATTCATGCTACATACCAAAATCCATTTAGTGATACAAAACATTTTTTTCCATTGATACAACTTATAAGTGGAAACTTGCCATAGTGATTTTTTCCCTAGCTGAGTGTGCTATTCAGTTTTTAAGTAGCATCAATATCTCAATTATTTTGTGAAATTCCATTATGCATCATCCTGCCTATATTGTGATGCATTTTCAAGAATAGACATTGTCTTTTACATCTTAAAAGGAGATAATCGAGACTAACTTTAATTACCATGGTAGAGTCTATATTGCCATGGAAAATTTAAAAAAATTTCCAGCTTTTCATTTGATAAAGATTGCAAGTAAGAGTCAAGAATGACAAGAATGAAAGGGTGTAAGGGTACTTGATTTGGAAGATTTATAAGCCATCAGAAAAATCTAAGGCTCTACACAATTTCAAACTGTAGAATCTAAGGCCACCCTAGGGTTTCCTCTAAGGTATAATTTTGTCCTATCTCCATAATTTCAAACCAATTCGCTCTAGAAAAACCCAATCATATCATGCGATTGTTAAATTCTTGGATTGCCCAGAACTCAGTATTCTAACAGTGAATTACAATCTGAAGCATCAGTTTAATGGAGGTCTTCTTTGGCTGATCAGGAAACAATAGACAACTGTTCTATATGGACAGTTTGGGGGTTTTTTTAATTCAAACTTTTTTTTAACCTAGATTACTGGATAATTTCATCTGAGTCAGTTTTGTCCTTCCTGTGTTTTCACTGTGAGAAAAACCAGATTTGAGTCTCATTTTTCAGGAAATGGATTATCTTAAATCCACCTAGGGGACACAAATCAAGGTAATTTTTGGGTTGGAGCATAAGCTCACTCAGTGTTCAGCATGAGGCAGCTATGTCACCTTTTCTAGGGGTTGTTCACTGGTAGTAATCTAGTGCCATATCCACAAAACACTGCCAGCGCCCTGGCCCCACTCCACTATGGCTTTTTCTGAATTGGATTGAAAGTACCAACTAGAAAGGAAGGATAATAGGTGCAAGCAGCAGCCACTCAGATCAAGAGAATAAGTAATGGGGACAGAGTAATATTGCTTTGCTCTGGAAGCTTTTGAGGATGTAGTCTAGGCTGTCTTGGGCAGAAAGGTCCAAGTAGATTGCTGTTTTTAGAATTTATTGCAAAATTCTCATAATCCTCCTATTTCCACAAGCAGAAGAAGTCATAAGGAAAAAAAATAATTCACTTCACTGTGCCAGAAACTGTCACAGTCTGGATTTACAGTAACGAATGATATGGCTCCGCTCTTTGTACATACACTTTAAACCACAAAAACCCTTTTACCTGGTGTACCTAAATAAATTGGTTCAAAGTATGTTTGGTACTTAAGTCTTATGTTGACCCAACTAAGTTCAATCACTAATTGTTACTGAAATCATGCAATAGAGCCAGTAAGTTAGAGTGATATAAAATTAAAACATCTGTTGAACAAAGTAAATTCACTATTGTCCCCAATAAAATATTTCCTGCAGGAAATGAAAATATGTATTATGTGTTTTATCACTGGACAGATAAACAGAACAATTATTAATACAAAAAGAAAGGTTGTATCCATTGCCCATGTCTTTTAATACATACATATTTTATTGCCCACTTTGCAGTCTTATGAAAATAGATTGCTTAAAAATAGGCAGATACAACAGATGGATACTGGCCACAAAATGGTAGGGATGTCTTGGCTAAAAATTTCTCCCTTTTTTAAGCTTAACAGAGCATTGAGAGCATCCTAAAGGTGTTTTCTGAATTATTTTTATTCGGTCATCCTGTTTAGCCTAAAAAACAGGTCTCATTATTTTAAGTTCAGAATATTAAAACTGATCATATCAAAGAATATAGTTTCCTTTCTCTTATTAGTTTATTCTTTCTTGATGGATGTTTTCTAATTCAGGAACTCATTTTTTAAATGACTTTTTAAATTCAGCATCAAAGATAAATATTTCATCTCTAGCAGAAAAATGTTAGCTTTAAAATACTTTAACATCCTTTTCATACATGTTTTATAGTTGTCAATACATATTTTCCACCCAAATTTTCTTGTTTTGATGTAATTCATGCTCATTAATGTATATTTTCTATTCAAGGTACTATGTGATGATGAAAGCAATGATTTCAAATACATTTTTCAATGTACTCTTCATAATGATTTGAAAACATTTTGGCCTCGAGTCATACACTTTCAAAATGAAAATAGTGATATTCCAGTTTGTTAAATGATGTTTACTCATTATTTTTATTTCATCTCAGTAGAGAAGCAGCATAGTTCAGTGGAAAGAACACAGGCTTAGGAGTCAGGGGTCATGGGTTATAATTCCAGCTCTGCTACCTGTCAACTATGTGACTTTGGACAAGTACTTAACTTCTCTTTGCCTCAGTTACCTCATCTGTAAAATGGGGATTAAGACTGTGAGGCTCATGTGGGACAACCTGATTACCCTGTATCTACCCCAGTTCTTAGAACAGTGCTTGGCACATAGTAAGCACTTAACAAAAACCAACATTATTATTATTATTATTATTATTATTATTAATGTAGCACAAAGTAAATCCTGACACTGTTTAACATGTTTTCACCATAGACTATGCACCAATTTCATTTTTAAATGACTTTAATAGGTTTAGTAGTTAGATAATTTACTGGTAATTTACAAATTTTATACATTTCTTTTTTCAAGGTTCAGTGAAAGCTTTGCCTGAAAAAAAAACTAATGTCCTGTGGTATCTGTGGAATATTTGTCAGAGTTGGGAAATGTTCATCTTACTCTCAGGAATTTGGGTTTTCTTTGTTTTATTTTGTATTTTTGGTGGTGAATAGAGTGCCAAAAGGAAGTTTAAAGTTAAAGCCCTTGACTACAGTATAATGCTGCCCAACTTCATAACTGAGAGGGTAAAATGCAGTACGGATGGTACCAAAATTAATCTTTGCCATCTAGGGAATAGACTAGATGAAGTAACTACTTTATTTTTCTGGCCTAACAATTCCATGGGCCTATTTCACATTTATTGAAATCCTTTGAGAGAACTTTACATACATGAAAGAAATGGCCAAGTGATTTTTCTCTACAGTATCACATTTAGTTTATCTATTGTCTGTCTCCAAGGGAAGATTACAATCATTATTTCCAGGAAGCGTATTGTGAGTTTTCTAGTTGAAACTCAAGCTGAGGAATTCAAGCATAGATTTTTTGAATAGATTTCAAAATTGGCATTAAAGTACTCTCAAAATTACAAGAGTTCCCACAGTTTTGTGCAAAGCAATAAAACACTTACCCCTTGTTCTACACATAAAATTTCTCTTATTTTTAATGAAATAAAAAATATATAACTTAATTTAATTTCCCCCTATGACTAGCAACTGTTAGGTATAATATATTAAATTTTGCCTGGAGCATTTGCTTTTTTTTTTCTTTATATTTCCAGCTGAACATAAATGAAATGACAAATTGCTTTAATGCTAGATTCTTTTCATCCCATTGAAAGGACTTTGAATTGAGGTTAAATTCAGAATGTAATGCATTACTAATGAAAAAGTTTCTATTATTTTCAAAAATACTGTGATTGACTCATAGGTCAACTCTTCCTGAAACAAGGATTACCTCTATCAACCCCTTTCCTTTCCTCAATTCCTCTTGCTTTCTCTTTGCTGTTCCCCTCCCTCTCTTTTTCATCCTCCCTCCTCTCCTTCTTTCCTATGCCTTTCCTCTCCCCCTCAATTATCTACTGCCTTTCCCTTTCCTCTTTTCCCTCTACTTCTGCCCCTCTTCGGTTCCTCTTCCTGCACTATTCTTCTATTTACCTCTTGCTTTCTATGTCCGCCTTCTTTTCCCTCCTTTCCACCACTCTTCTTACTCCAACCCCCTTTTCTTTCTCTCTCCTTTTCTATTCCTTCTCTTCTCCCTCTTCCTCTTCCATCTGTTTCGCCCATTCCTTTTATCCTTCTACCATACTCATTCTGCCTCCTTCTTTCTTCCTTTCATCTCCATGCGCCATCATCTTCCACCTATTTCTCTCCTCCCATCATTTTTTTCTCCTTTATTCTCCATTCTTCTCCATTTCCTTTCACTTTCCTCTTTTTACACCTCAGCTCTCTTTCTCTTCCCTCCTCCTTTCCTTTCATGCATCTACCCAGAATTCCCTATCTTTCTCTGCTTCTGTGCTCTCCCAGCACAGGGTCAATTATAAAGATTTCCCATTCAAGGTTGCAAACTCACCGACAAAATAAAATGTTTACTAATTCAAAGGGCTTGCAGCAGACCCTTACATGCACAAATAAAATCAGTTTTAATCTTCTCTCCAGTGTTTGGCATTGAGAACAAGAGTGTTAACATCACCTCTACTAAAATATGTGTTCAGTGATCATTTGTTTTGACCCATGCAAACTCAACCACAGTCTTCTCTCAACATGAAACATAAAGACCAGATAAATTTTTATTAATCAGTTTATTGATTTTCAGAAGTTTAATACAGCTGCCAAGGTTAATCAAGCTTTAATAATTAATAGGCTGAACTCTGTCAATTTAACATATATTTAAAATGTCCCTATTTTTCATGATAAGGCAGTTTATATTGGCATTTTAAAATGGGGAAAATTAATAAAATTAGCAATTTGAAACTTAGCCTGTAATAATAAAAGAGGTAGTCTTCTGTCTCAATTCTATTTTATTTTACTTTCCCAAGTTTTTAGTAGAATGCACAGCACACAGTAAGCTTTTTTTGTGTACAAAGTATTTAAGCAACATAGTTAAGTATAATGAGATGCAGCATGGCTTAATGGAAAGAGCACAGGCTTGGGAGTCAAAGGATGTGGGTTCTAATCCCCACTCTGTCACTTGTCTGCTTTGTTACCTTGGGTAAGCCACTAAACCTCTCTGTGCCTCAGTTACCTCATCTGGAAAATGGGGATTAAGAAAGTAAGCCCCATGTGGGACAACCTGATTACATTCGATCTACTCCAGCACTTAGAACAGTGCTTGGCACATAATAAGTGCTTAACAAATGTCATTATTATAAGATTGTATTGAGTCCCTATCTCAGATAGGGCTCACTCTCTTAATCCCCATTTTAAAATGAGGTAACTGAGGGATAGAGAAGTTAAGTGACTTTGCCCAAGATCACCAGCAGACTAGTGATAGAGCTGGAATTAGACCTGGGTCCTGTGATTCCCAGGCCTGAGCTCTTTACAAGAGACCACACTGCTTCCTCAAGATTCAGTAGTCGATTGATATTTTGTTGAGCCAGCATGCCTCAGAAACTGGAAAAATGCTTATGATGTTGAAAGAGTACTATAATTCAATGTGCATTGCAATTTTTATAGGCAATAATTTCAAAATACTGTGTTCGGTAAAAATAGTAGGTACTAGTACATGAAAAATGATTCTTCCACATACATATTTTAACCTGGTAAATGACATGTTGCCAGGATATTGTGCCTATATATACCAAATTTTAACTCTTTCCATTCTCATTGAAAATATAATTCTGGAGATAAGCTTTTGTATATTATATTCATGAATGTTAAGCATATTGAAAGAATCATTTAAAAACTTAAATTCAATTTTCAAGTGTCCAACAATAACATACTATCTTTCCTCCTTCTGAAGATCGCAGATCAATTTTTCTGACATCAACTGATCAATCAATTGTATTTATTGAGCTATATGCAGAACACTGTACTAAGTAATTGGGAGAGGACAATACAACAGGATAAGCAGACACATTTCCTACCTGTATAAGTTTAGAGTCTAGAGTCTAGAGGACATATAGGGCATTTATTGATAGTTAAATGGTTATGGAACCACAAAATTCAGTAAATGAAGTTCCCAGAAACATTGCTTTCAGCAACAACTTGAATATACACCATTAATTTAGAGCCCACAGTCTTTTCATGATAATTTAGAAAATGCCAAGTTTATAGTGCTATGTAGCTAGGCAGCCCTATTTTGTCATCTTGTTGCTGAGGAGTCAGCAATCTTTCAATAGCAAGGGACCTGAGCAGTGTTTATTAAAATGGCTCTCCAGACATTCATTGGACAAGGTTCCAGAATAGTTGCCCTAGTGCTTTTTAGTGGGTACATTGTGGAAAAGCCACACACATGCATGGATCACCATCAGCAGTGTTTGCTTCAAATACCATATCAATATCATTATCAATATCAATGGTATTTATTGAGCACTTATGTGCAGAGCATTGTACTAAGCACTTGGGTGAGTACAATACAACAAAGTTAGCAGATATGTTCCCTGAACACAATGGGTTTACAGTATAGAGGAGGAGACAGACATAAAATATGACATATAATTTAAAGATATATAAATTCTATGGAGTTAGGATGGGGTGAATATCAAATGCACAAATGTTACAGATCCAAGTGCATAGATGACTCTATGAGAGAGACTCTATGGGAGAGAGAGCTGAGGAAAAGATGGCTCAAATGTGTAAGGCCTTTTGGAGAGATATGATCTTATAAGTCTGTGCAGCCTATATAAGCTTATGGCATATGTTGTCAAATATCTTTTATGTACATTCTGAAGGAAAGTAAGTTTTAGTTTGAATGTTTTCACATAAAAAATAATGGCCAGGTTTTCTTTGGGTGACAGGGAATTTTTTAAAGAAAATATTCTAGAAAGTTATTTTTTGGGTCTGAGTTTTCTTGAAAACTGTACATTAGCTCCAACCCTGTTATTCAGACAGAGTTAGAATTTTGGAAATACATTCCACCAAACTACCACCTAATCCACAAAGGGAACTTAAATATCCTCCCTCTGGCAGATTGCATTTTGACTTTGTTTTGTATAAGGCTTTCATTTTTACAAATTGTTTTCACTTCATTTAAGTAATCACATCCTTATAACATTCTTGTGAGATAAGCAGATATTATCTCATTTTATATATGAGGGAACTGAGGCCCAAAGAGATTAAGTGACTTGTCCAAGATCACAGCAGACCAGGAGCAGAGCTGGGAATAGAAGCCAAGCTCATGATTCGCATCCCAAAGCTCTTTCCATTTGATCATGCTTTGCCCATCTTTTACCTTAAACACCTCAGTTTACTTCTTGGAATCCAGGCAGGTTGGCAATGAGATGAGGAAAACAGTGAAAAAACGCCAGCCTGCTAGGGAAGTAGCCATCAAAAGGGTAATCAGAATTCACACCCCAGGATAACTTTCAAGAAAAAAAACCTCTCCGCACAAGAAATTTTGGGTTCTACCATGCTGAATAGTGACAAAAACACCTGTTATCGAATCATGCTATTGACCATCCAGTTGAGCAAGAATCCTAAATGAAGCTGTATTGTGGTAGGGCGCTTTCCCTCTTGAAATATCCATTTTTTACTAGAATGTGCTAAGAAAAGTTTTAGTGCCAAATAACATCTGCATGAAAGATAAACTGTTTTTGGAGACACATAATCTCTGCTTCAGAAGCCATGCAAGGCAGATCACCTACCTATCTGACTACCTGCATGCTGAGCTTCTTCAACCACACCTAGTGCTGTTCCTTTATCTCACTGCTGTCCTGGAGTGCTTTGAGAAAACTAATGTCCCAACAAATCCTTTAGGAAATGGCAATCTGCCTATGTTATAAATTTACTAATAGCATTTGCCTTCTGTTGACAAAGTCAGAGGGAGGGAAATGAAAATAAACTATGCCAGGACATGAATAAAAGATTTCAATCCTTGTTGTTCCCAACTTGTTAGAAGTTAATTTTTAAAATCCAAAATTAAAAATAACATATCAGATAAAGATTTAACACAATAGAGGATCAGAGACAAGGGTTTATAAGGACACCCTCTCCAGACAGCAGGGACATTCCTAGGCAAACAACAGACATTCCCTAGAATACTACTAAAGACATCAAAATGACCTTTAATTGACACATTCAGATTAAGACAGAGGTAGTTACAAATATTTCATTAATTGAAAATTAGGCCAATTGAATTTCTCCTACCAAGAACCTTGTCCCTCACCCATGTAAAGATAGTTGGTAGCTTCAGCTGATCCTTTCCCCTGTGTAAATGAACTTTGGTCAATATCTTTAAAAATAAACTCTGAAGAAATTCACCATTACATCAATTCTTATAAGAAGAGTTTAGCAAAAGTCATTCATTCATTCATTTATTCATTCATTCAATCATATTTAGTGAATGCTTTCTGTGTGCAGGCCACTGTACTAAACCCTTGGGAGAGTACAATACAACAATCAATGAGCTTACAGTCTAGAGGGTTGGGGTGAGATAGCAATTAATATAAATAAACAAATTACAGATATGAAAATAAGTACTGTGGGGCTGGGAGGGAGGAAGAACAAAGGGAACAGGTCAGGGCAACGTGGAAGGGAGCGTGACAGTGTGGAAGGAGATCCTTAGCCAAGGGAGGCCTCTTGGAGATGTGCCTTCAGTAAGGCTTTGAAGCAGGGGAGACTGTTTATCAAATTTGAGGAGGGAGGACATTCCAGGCCAGAGGCAGGTTGTGGGCAAGTGATTAGCAGCAAAATAAGCAAGATCAAGGCACGGTAAGAAGGTTGGCATTAGTGAAACAAGTGTGCGAGAGTAGTGAGGTGAGGTAGGAAGAGGAAAGGTGATTAATGTTGTGAAGGTGGGATGAACAGAATTTAGTGATGGATTGAATATGTGCATTATTATTATTATTATTGTATTTGTTAAGCACTTACTATGTGCCAGACACAGTACTAAGTGCTGGGGTGGGTACAAACACTGGGGTGGATGCAAGTCCCTCCCACACGGGGTTCACAGTTTCAATCCCCATTTTACAGATAAGGTAACTGAGGCATAGAGAAATGAAGTGACTTGCCCAAGATCACACAACAGCCAAATGGCAGAGCTGGGATTAGAACCCATGACTTTATAATTCCAAGGCCCATGCTCTATCCACTACACAATCCTGCTTCTTGAATGTGAGAGACTAGTCAAGATAATGCCCAGAAAATGGGTTTGTGAGACAGAAAGTGTGTGGTAAGATCTACAGTAATGGGAAAATCAGGGGGAGGACAGGGTTTGGGTGAGAATATAAGGAGTTCTGTTTTGATCATGTTAAGCTTAAGGTGACAGGCGGACATCCAAGTAGAGAGGTTATGAGGTTATGTTATGAGGTTCGACATTTTTAGAAAATGTACCAATTAAATGGAATGTGCTTAACAGTTTTTCAAATGATATATTTACATGTGCTACAAATAGTGATATTGTTTAACAGAGTTTTAGGATTTTTCTTAACTTTATTTTAACTCAACTTTACCTGAGTGCTTTAGTTGTTAAAGTCTCTTTACTTTGTTACAGTACATGGAGTTTGGGAGGAATGGTCACCTTGGAGTTTGTGCTCATTTACATGTGGGAGAGGCCAAAGAACCAGGACAAGGTCATGCATACCTCCCCAGTATGGGGGAAGACCATGCGAAGGACCTGAAACACACCATAAACCTTGCAATATTGCTCTTTGCCCAGGTGAGATCATGAAGAAATTGTCTGTGCTTTGTGCTATTGTGTTTATTTTGCATATAAGGCCTTGCAATATGCTTAGAGAATGCAGTGAGAATGTATTCAGCACTCTGAGTTTTTATAATTGTCACTCTGATGCTCAGTTGAATTTTAATGTGCTTACTGGTGACTTTTAGGAAAATGTTCTCTGTTTAATTCAAATATAAGTTGATCAGGAATGATCTTTTGTTGGAACAATGTTACATTATTATGATGATGTATTTCAGTGATTTCTACTAAGATCTTCCCAAAGGATGCAACTAAATGCAAGAAATAGTTTGACCATGAATATATTTGCATATGCATTACTCATAACTGCCATGTGCCTATGTACGCTGTGCAGTGTTCAGAAATGTTCAAGTTAAAACTGTATTACCACTGTTTTTGAAGATAACATTTTTGTTGCCTTGCCTAGTCTGCCTTTTTTTTTGCCCCAAACAAACTAGAATCATTACAGTGAAAGTAATAAGGGAGAACAGGAGGAAGATAAAGGAGAGATAGTGAAGGCCCTCAAAAATGTCTTCTGGAACAGTTTCTAGGAAACCATTTACAAGATCGATGTTGGGGATGTCTACAGAAGCCTATATCTCCTGAATTGCCTCATGATTTCTAGGCACATTTTTAACCTTCTTTCTGGGCTCAGCCTTGTCTTACTCTCAGTTCGGTACTCGTCCTTGATGTCTTAAGTTCATTCATTCAATAGTATTTATTGAGCGCTTACTATGTGCAGAGCACTGTACTAAGCGCTTGGGATGAACAAGTCGGCAACAGATAGAGACAGTCCCTGCCGTTTGACGGGCTTACAGTCTAATCGGGGGAGACGGACAGACAAGAACAATGGCAATAAATAGAGTCAAGGGGAAGAACATCTCGTAAAAACAATGGCAACTAAATAGAATCAAGGCGATGTACAATTCATTAACAAAATAAATAGGGTAACGAAAATATATACAGTTGAGCGGACGAGTACAGTGCTGTGGGGATGGGAAGGGAGAGGTGGAGGAGCAGAGGGAAAAGGGAAAAAAGAGGGTTAAGCTGCGGAGAGGTAAAGGGGGGATGGCAGAGGGAGTAGAGGGAGAAGAGGAGCTCAGTCTGGGAAGGCCTCTTGGAGGAGGTGAGTTTTAAGTAGGGTTTTGAAGAGGGAAAGAGAATCAGTTTGGCGGAGGTGAGGAGGGAGGGCGTTCCAGGACCGCGGGAGGATGTGACCCAGGGGTCAACGGCGGGATAGGCGAGACCGAGGGACGGTGAGGAGGTGGGCAGCAGAGGAGCGGAGCGTGCGGGGTGGGTGGTAGAAAGAGAGAAGGGAGGAGAGGTAGGAAGGGGCAAGGTGATGGAGAGCCTTGAAGCCTAGAGTGAGGAGTTTTTGTTTGGAGCGGAGGTTGATAGGCAACCACTGGAGTTGTTTAAGAAGGGGAGTGACATACCTTTCTACATTTCCTTGCAGAAAAGGTAATGACAATTACTGAAAAACTAATGGGAATCAGTAAGTCAGAGGCAGATAATCATGGATTTCTCCTCCTCCTCCTCCTCCTAATAATAACTGGTATTTGTTAAGTGCTGACTTTGTGCCAGGCACTGGACTAAGTGCTGGGGTAGATGCAAGATAATTGAGTTGGACACTATCCCTGTCTCTCATGAGGCTCACAGTCTTCAAGCCCATTTTACGGATGAGGACACTGAGGCACAGAGAAGTGAAGTGACCTGCCACACAAGGCCACCCAACAGACAAGTGGCAGAATTGGGTTTAGAACCCATGACCCTCTGACTCCCAGGACCATGCTCTATCTACTACACCAAGCTGCTTCTCTGACCCCCTTTGACTGACACTGTTTTGTATATCGAAAGTGAAAGTCTCAACACTACTGTGCAAACTGGATTCAGGCAACAAAGCAACAGCAGGATATTCCATGTCTCTTTTTTATCTGACTTTACACTGACCCTCTTCAAAAAAGAGGGTGCTGGAGATTGATGGAATCATGTTTTGCAGCATGGCTCAGTGGAAAGAGCACGGGCTTGGAAGTCAGAGGTCATGGGTTCTAATCCCAGCTCCGCCACGTATCAGCTGTGTGACCTTGGGCAAGTCACTTAACTTCTCTGTGCCCCAGTTCCCTCATCTCTAAAATGGGGATGAAGACTGTGACCCCTACGTGGGACAACCTGATTACTTTGTATCTACCCCAGTGCTTAAAACAGTGCTTTACACATGGTAAGCACTTAACAAATACCAACATTTATTTATTAGAGAAGCAGCGTGGCTCAGTGGAAAGAGCCCGGGCTCGGGAGTCAGAGATCATGGGTTCGAATCCTGGCTCCGCCACTTATCAGCTGTGTGACTGTGGGCAAGTCACTTAACTTCTCTGTGCCTCAGTTACCTCATCTGTAAAATGGGGATTAACTGTGAGCCTCACATGGGACAACCTGATTACCCTGATTCCAGAGCTTAGAACAGTGCTCTGCACATAGTAAGCGCTTAACAAATACCAGCATTATTATTCTTTGGCTGGTGTAATCCTGAGTGTGAAATTTTAACCTCTTCACTTTAATCCTTTACTAAGTATAATTGCAATATATTTTGTATCCCCCTAAACGGGTAACACCATGTGACATTGAGATTTTATCTCCCAGAAAATATGGCATCAATTAGAGCAATGGACTGGCCATTTTGGCATCAATATGACAATGCTGGGCAAGGTTTTTCAACTTGATGTATACTTTTATGGAATGGGATATAGACACACCTTATTTTGGAGAAGGCTGACAAGAATGAAGGGTTGGCAGTTAGGCAATTGCTGGACCAAGCCTCCCTAATCTTCACAGAGAAAGAAGTGACTGACTGATAATGCTGTGCTGACCCCTGAAGCAATCAAACAAGTAATCAAAACATTTATTGAGCATATACTGTGTGCAGAAAACTGTACTCAAAGTTTAGGGGAATGTAATGGATTAGTAAACCCAATTCCTGCACAAAAGGAGGAAGCTGGCTATATATATAGCAGGGATTACAGACACTAAAATAAATTCCAGTGAGGAGGAAGCAATAGAATGTGAGATATAAGATAAGGGAGGAAGACTGAACCTAATAACCCTTCCTTACTTGCATGTGTTCTGCTCCAGTGCTCCTGTTGATCCCCAGCTCTGTTATGACTAGTGTGTGGAAAACAATTGTGTCTCTGTTGTTGGTATTTGTGTTTTTGTGTTCCTATGATTGTTGTGTGTGTTTTTTTGTAATTTTTGCTTTTCTTCTGGCTCTCACAAGAAAATGTTAAAGTGTCTCCAAAAAGCCCTCCCTAGGTCAGTCTCAGTATCATATTCAACAGTAGTTTATAGAATGGGTGAAGACAGAGGTCTGTTGTAAAGATCACAGAGATATTTTCTGAGACTGACTGCCAACTGTCTTGTGATACATGCCACTGGATACAGGGGACTGGGCAAGAGTGTGGATGGCTCAGCCCAAACTATTGCCTTCTCTGCAAAAGTAACAACTACAATTCCTGCTGTCAGTGAGAGATTAATTAATTAATTAATGTTGATATTTGTTAAGTGCTTACTATGTGCAGAGCACTGTTCTAAGCTCTCGGGTAGATACAAGGTAATCAGGTTGTCCCATGTGAGTCTCACAGTCTTAATCCACATTTTACGGATGAGGTAACTGAGACACAGAGAGGTTAAGTGACTTGTCCAAAGTCACACAACTGACGAGTGGCAGAGTTGGAATGCAAACCCATGACCTCTGACTTCCAAGCCCGTGCTCTTTCCACTGAGCCACACTGCTTCCCTAAGAAGATACCTTTCACTTCTTTACCACTGGTGTTTAAGCAATGTACACCTGAATAATAAGAAACCAAAAAATGCACCCTGCTGTATTTTCATGGATAAGTATGAGTATATTCCAGAATTCTCTTTCAATGCAGTTTCAACACTAGAAGTTTTGTCTTTGAATTATAGGACAATTTGACATTTAAGAAATATTGGGCATTGACAAGGTCTCCTGTGGTGTCCAGAAAATCTTTGGTTCTGGAATTTATGTCATCATGTCATCATGACCCATGCCATTTCTCTCTGAGACCTAGTATGAACTCTCTATTGTACTGCCATTAAATAGTTACATAGCAAGGAGAAAGCAATATAAAATAACATTTGCATTCTTTGAAAACTTCAGTACTAGGGAATAATATTATAAGTATCACAAGGCAATTGTAATTAGGGGGTACGTTCTCAAGCTGAACTTATACAAAAACCTTTGACAAATATTTGAAAACAGGAAACACTTAAAATATTTATATTACATATGTGGCTCCATGCCTCTATGGTTGTGTGTCTACATTTACCTCTGTGTGCATATAATAATAATAATAATAATGATGGTTAGGATTTGTTAAATATTTACTATGTGCCACACACTGTGCTAAGCACTGGGTAGATATAAAATAATGTCAAGAACAGTTCCACACAAGGCTTACTAAGTAGATGGGAGAACTGGTTTTGACTCCCCATTTTACAGATGAGGAAATTGAAGCACAGAGAAGCTGTAATATCCAGAGTCATACAGCAGGCTGGTGGCCAAGAGGGGATGAGAATTCAGGTCCTGTGACTCCCATTCCTTGCACTATTCTTTTGTGTTTCTGTGTTTATGTGGGAAGTCTCATCGTCTGGATTCCGGCATGAGGATATGAATGTTGGTGATCTGTGTGTTCCTGTAAGTGTAGTTGAGTGTATGCTTCCTATGTAGGTGTGTCTGTGGAATTTCATGTATTTTTATGATGACTTTAGCCCTTTTCAATTGGTGTGCCTGTTTATCTCCCTCTTTCTCTGACAGCTTCTTTACATCTGAGTGGGAAACCGAAAGTATTCTTTTCTTCCCACTATGCCTACTTCTGTTGATTTTGCTGCCTCTGGATTTACCGTGAAGATTCACAACTACCTGAGTTTTTTGGTCACTAGAGCAGCTTCTTTTTCATATCAAAATATACCTTTCTTTGGAGGGGACTGTGGTGAAGAGTGACTATGGCTTAAAGGAACATGGTCTTAATATGACTTCACACATTTCACACATTCCCCAATCAGTAGTAGTGGTGCGAAGGAATCTGAATCAGTCATGTTTAGTTGAAATTACGTAGAAAAGTTTTATTCTATTAGGATTCATATAGAGAGACTTTTAAAAAAGTATAAAAGTGTCAAATGCAAGTGAAGTACTTAATTGTTATTATTGTGGGATAAGGAAAGTTGGAATCAGTAAAGCTCGGATAATCCTAAAAATGTTATTTTAGATAAAAATCTACCAAACCTACCAAATCTTTCAGTCATTTCATCAGAGATGCTAAAATGTGGTCAAATGGGTTGATTTGAACATATTATTTATTCATCAGTTCCATGATCAAAGGGCTTAAATTAATCAATTAATTAATCAATGGTATTTATTGGGCACTCACTGTGCAGAGCTCTGTACTAGACACTTAGGAAAGTACAATACAATAGGGTTGGTAGATATCATCTCTGTCAAAAAAGAGTTTACATTCTAGAGAAGGGAAAATACATTAAATATATTGCAGATAGGGAAAAAATGGAGTGTAAGAATTTGTACATCAGTGCTCTGGTGCTGAGGGTGGCATGAAAATCAAGTACAGATCTTAGTGCTTAGCTCACACAGAGGATCGATCAATCAACAATCCCATTTATTGAGCACTTATTAAATGCAGAGCACTGTACTAAGCACTTGGAAAAGCATTCATTCAATAGTATTTATTGAGCGCTTACTATGTGCAGAGCACTGTACTAAGCGCTTGGGATGAACAAGTTGGCAACAGATAGAGACAGTCCCTGCCGTTTGACGGGCTTACAGTCTAATCACGGGCTAACAGTCTAATCACGGGTTTACAGTCTAATCTGTAAATTTAGAACTTTAGAACTGTGGAAAGAGCACAGGCTTGGGAGTCAAGGTCATGGGTTCTAATCCTGTCTCCACCACTTGTCAGCTGTGTGACTTTGGGGAAGTCACTTAACTTCTCTATGCCTCAGTTCTCTCATCTGTAAAATGGGGATTAAGGCTGTGAGCCCCATGTGGGTCAACCTGATCACATTGTATCCCCCCCAGCACTTAGAACAGTGTTTGGCACATAATAAGTGCTTAACAAATAGGATCATCATCATTTTACAGTTAGTTCACTCCATACTCTGTCTCTATTAGTCTCCAAAAGTAATCAAGTTTTCTTAATTTGTAAAAAGAGCCACACAAATGGCTGGTTTTGTTATAGAACTCGGTTTTGAATTACTCATGGAAATCTTGGTTATTAATGGGCTTTATCTTGTTCTCCCTGGGTTATGATCATTTTCCTTCACAGTTGTAGTCAGTTCACCTTTCCTCTTGAATATGGTCTTTGTGGTGGCGTCTTCCTCACTACTGTCCATACTGACACAGTCTCTCCTTTGCTTTTTGATAGTTGATGGGCAGTGGCAAGAGTGGAGTTCTTGGAGTCAATGCTCAGTGACATGTTCTAATGGCACCCAGCAGAGAAGCAGGCAGTGTACTGCTGCTGCTCATGGAGGGTCTGAATGCAGGGGTGCCTGGGCTGAGAGCAGGGAGTGCTACAATCCAGAATGCACAGGTAAGGGACACTTGCCAAACTTCAACTGGACCCTGCATTTCTAAACACAAAGAGACATAAAGGTAAAATAATGCAAGCAGCATAAACTTTATAGCATTTATTCTGAAATAGAATTTTATTTTGAATTTGCATCTTGTGCTACTGAAAGAATTTTGTAAATGTACTTTAATGAAAATGTTCAGAATATCATTACTGTGGTTCACTTTTTTAAGCTTACTCCTAACCGTACCTTAAGTATGATATGAAATATGAAGAAAAAAATTATCCTCAAACTTGGTGTTTCTCTATGTAGTACTGCATGGGACTTACTTCTGTGTGTATGACTTTTTTGTAGCTAACGGTCAGTGGAATCAGTGGGGACACTGGAGCGGTTGCTCAAAGTCATGTGATGGTGGCTGGGAGAGGCGAATAAGGATTTGTCAAGGTGCAGCACTAACTGGGCAACAATGTGAAGGAACTGGTGAGGAAGTTAGAAGATGCAGTGAACAAAGATGTCCTGGTGAGAAATGACAGAAATAACTTGTTCACATTTTTTGGGTGGGCTTTTGATTAACTTAAAATACACAAGGTTTAAAATTTTCAGAAATGTAAATAGGCAAAGAACATCATGGCCATAGATATATCCTAACAAACTATGTCAGGTATGTCCAAATTGGAAATATTTGCGATATTAACAAGGATTTTAACAACAGAAGCATTGTGCAACAGACTTACATTTTTTAAAGAATATCGAATGAGTACAAATACATTATTTTTGAAAATTCTGCACTGAACTTTTTTTTTTCCCCTTGAAATTCACCATTGCTTTGGTCCCCATTTACACAACATAGAATATTCTTGTCATGAATCTGGATGATTTCACAGCCAAAAAAATAATTAATCATTTTACATCATATGAACTGAATAAATAACTATTGACTTCAAATTTTTCTAAGTATGGCTTAGGTTATCATGAGGTATGATGTATTTTTAGAAAATAGCTTTGGGGAAAATGTACTCTCCTGTCATCAATTGTTGGGGCAAAAGCTAAATTTAAGAAACAAGCTAATGTAAAGCAAGGAACCTATTAATACCTATTATAGGCAAGTCCAGTGTTTCTGGAACCATATCTCAACTGTGTATTCTTGAAGCACCACCCCCCACACCAGGTCTCTGATGTCAGTCAGTCTGCATGATTGACAGCTTTTCAGACTTGCCCTTCTTAAATCTATCATTACCAGCTACTGACCTAAATTGCTTCAAGTCCAGAGTTCTGAAGCACAGAGCACCAGGCAGAAGCCAGAAATCAGTTTGAAAATTGTTAAGTAATGAAGAAACGTTTGGGTTGGGATTTTTTTTTTTCAATTACCAGATCAATTGCCACATACAGACTTAGTCAGAGAGATGGAAAAGCCAAAAATATTGTCCAATCTATCTTACTGTCAGACTTAACATAAAACATCCTTATATGCCTAATCACAGATGCTTGCGAAACCTTGATTTTTATATTGCTATTATTACTAGTGGTAGTAGTTGTGCTATTAATGTTACTACTAAAAATAATAGTAACGTGGCCAGTATTTGTTAAGCCCTTACTATGTGCCAAGCACAGCACAAAGCCCTGGGGTAGAAAAACAATAGTCAAGTAGACTGAGGCCCTGCCCCTCAGGGGGCTCACAGTCTAAATAGGAGAGAGAATGGGCATTGAACCCCCATTTACAGCTAAGGAATCTGAGTTAAGTGACTTACCTAAGATCACCCAGCAGGCAAATGACAGAGCCAGAATTAGAAACTAGGTCAATAATAATGATAATGATAATACTATTACTACTACTAATAATAATGATACTAGTATTTGTTAAGTGTTTACTGTGTGTTAAGCACTGTACTAAGTGCTGGGTTAGATACAAGAATAATCATATCAGACACAATCCCTGTCCCACATAGGGACCACAGTTTAAGTAGGAGGGAGAACAGTTATGGATTGAATCTCCATTTTACAGATGAAAGACAAGGAAATTTCAAGTCAAGGAGATATACTGAGGTTAAAACACCAATAAAATTACTACACATCTTTTGGGATCCTTTCCTCAGATCCTTTCCTTATAATTTAATATTAAGTGTTTCAAGTAGTTGATTATTTTATCAGTATTGAATAAAAGTAATGTGTTACAAATGGATGCCTATATTCATCCATTTATTCAGTCGTATTTATTGAGCATTCATTGTAAGCAAAGCACTGTACTAAACACTTGGGAGAGTACAATATAACAATAAACAGACATATTCCCTGCCCAGAGGGGGAGACAAACATTAATATAAATAAATGAATTACAGATATATACAATTAGTGCTGTGGGGCTGGGAGCGGACATAAATGAAGAGAGCAAGTCCGGGTGACATAGAATAGAGTGGAAGAAGAGGAAAGAAGGGCTAAATCAGCAAAGGGCTCTTGAAGGAGATGTGCCTTCAATAAGGCTTTGAAGTTAGGAGGTGGGAGAAATTGCCTCGCAGGTATGAGGAAGGAGGGCATTCCAGAACAGAGGCAGGATGTAGGTAAAAGGTCAGTGGTGAGAAGACAAGATTGAGGTGCAGAGAGAAGGTTAGCGTTAGAGGAGCAAAGTATGTGTGCTGGGTTATAGTAGGAGAGTAGCGAGGTGAGGTACGGCGGGGTAAGGTGATTGAGTGCTTTAAAGCCGAGAGTGAGGAATTTTTGTTTGATGCACAGGTGATTGGGCAAATACTGGAGTTTTTTAAGAAGTGGGGAAACATGGTCTGAGTGTTGTTGTAGGAAAAATGGCAGCAGAGTGAAGTATGGAATAGAGTGGTGAGAGATAGAAGGCAAGGAGGTTAGGAAGAAGGCTGATACAGTAATCAAGACAGGATAAGATAAATGCTTGGATTTACATTTTGGAGTTTGAATGGAGAGGAGAGGGAAGATTTTAACAATGTTGTGAAGGTGGAGCTGTCAGGATTTAGTAATTGACTGAATATGTGGATTGAACAAGAGTTAGAATTAAGGAGTCAAGGATAATACCAAAGTTATGGTGAGAAAGGAAGGATGGTGGTACCTTCTACAGTGATGGGAAAGTCAGGAAGAGGGCACGGTTTGAGTGGGAAGATAATGAGTTTAATTTTGGACATGTTAATTTTGAGGTGATGCCAGGACATTTAAGTAGAGATGTCTTGAAGGCAGGAGGAAATGTGAGATTACAGAGAGGCAGGGAGATCAAGGCTGGAGATGTATTGCCTAGAGGTGGTAGTTGAAGCCATGGGAGCGTATGAGTTCTCCAGGGAAGTGGGTTTAGATGGAGAATAGAAGGGGACCTAGAACTGAAGCTTGAGTTACTCAAGGTTTCTGGTGATAAATTCACCTTTATTAATAATAATAATAATAATGTTGGTATGTGTGAAGTGCTTACAATGTGCAGAGCACTGTTCTAAGCGCTGGGGTAGATACAGCTGGGGTAGGGTAATCAGGTTGTCCCACGTGAGGCTCACAGTTAATCCCCATTTTACAGATGAGGTAATTGAGGCACAGAGAAGTTAAGTAACTCGCCCACAGTCACACAGCTGACAAGTGGCAGAGCTTTACCTACTGAAGTGTAGGTCTACTTCCTGTTCAGTGAAAATACTTTGTCTTCTTAAGTGATACCTGCACTCACATCCTCACAGAAATATTCCAGACCTTTAACTACTTCATGAAGACTTCATTCATTCATTCAATAATATTTATTGAGCGCTTACTATGTGCAGAGCACTGTACTAAGCGCTTGGAATGAACAAGTCGGCAACAGATAGAGACAGTCCCTCATTCAATCATATTTATTGAGTGCTTACTGTGTGCACAGCACTGTACTAAGCTCTTGGAATGTGCAATTTGGCAACAGATAGAGGCAATCCCTGCCCAACAACGAGCTCACAGTCTAAATGGGGAAGACAGACAACAAAACAAAACAAGTAGTCAGGCATCAATACCATCAAGAAAAATAGAAACCTCAAGGCTTACCATCACCTCACCAAACCCCTTCACATATCCTCCTAAATATTCTCTTCTTTCATGCTCACTTGCAGATAATAATTCCTGCCTGTGCTCATATTTACTTTCTATGTCTGTGCCCTAGACCCTAGCTCTTCAATCTTTCATAAATCTTGTTTTCACCCTATTTCTCTCCCTTACTGCTACCTTCAACCTCTCACTTTCCAATAGCTCCTTTCTCTTTGGCTTCAAACATGCTCAAGTCTCCTCTATACTAAAATAGTCTTCACTGGATCCCATTGTACCTGTGTGCAGGGAATCTTTCTGTTTACTGTTAAGCTGTACTCTCCCAAGTATTTAGTACAGAGCTCTGAATATAGCAAGCATTCACTAAATACGATTGAATGAATAAATGAATGAATTCTATTGTTTCATCTCACAATTTCCATTTTTATACAAACTCTTTTTATCTTCACTTCACTTCCTCTTTTAAAATGATATACAGGGAAGCAACATAACATAGTGGAAAATGCATGGCCCTGGGAATCATAGGACCTGGATTCTAATCCTGGTTCTGCCACTTCTCGACTGTGTGACCCTGGGCAAATCCCTTCACACTTCTCTGATCCTCAGTTTCCTATCTGAGAAATGGAGATTAAATATCTACTCTTCTTCCTACTTAGACTGTCAGCGCCATGTGGGGAGTGACGGTGTCCAGCCTGATTATCTTGTACTTTGTAAATACCTTCCTGCCTTCCTGCAAACCAGTTGAAAGAAAGAGGATTAAAATGCCATCTAATTTTGGTCATTTACCAATTGGTCTCTTTATTGATCAATCAATCAATCACTGCATTAAATACTTGGGAAAATACAATATAACAGAGTTGATAGACATGTTTCCTGATCACCATGAGCTTTCAGGCTAAAGAGGAGACTGACACTCTTTAGTAAATATATAAATTAACATGTGCATATTTATATATATTCATTATATACAAATATAAATAAATAAAATTAATTACAGACATGTAGCTAAATGTTATCAGCTGAAAGGCGTGAATAAAGGGTGTAAGGGAAATGCAGAAAAGAGTAGAAGAATAGGAAATGAGAGCTTTGTAGGGGAAGGCCTCTTGTGGGAGATGTGCTTCTAATAAGGCTTTGAAGATGGAGAGAGGCTCTTGGGCTGCTTCAACTTAATCTCATTTTTTGGCATCTCTTCTACACCTAACAATGGATATCCCACAGATAACCTGTTCTTGGATCCTAATTTTTCTCACTATACACTTATTTGTCTGAGGAGGTCATCTGCTCCCAATGACTTCAGATAAATCAGTGACATTTATTGAACACTCACTGTGTGCAGAGCACTGTACAAATCGCTTGGGGGAATACAATACAAGAGAATTGGTCAACATGTTCCCTGCCCACCATGATTTAATGTTTTAACTGATGGAATCAGGAAAACAAAATAAGTCAGGAGCTATCATTTGTTGGGTGGGCTGTATGTTAGTAAGCTCTAACCTTACAGAGCATATTTATACATGGAGTGTGGGCATGGAATGTGCCTGTTATACTCTCCCAAGTACTTAGTACAGTGTCTTGCACACAGTAAGCACTTGATAAATATGACTGATTGATTGATTGATTGATGGATTGATTGATTGAGTCCTGCCTACCATATAAGTTAAATGTCTCAAAACACCTAACTCCTTGTATTCTCCCTACATGCACACTTTCCTCCTCCTAATCTTCCCATCATAATAAACAATAACAACATCCTCCCTGATTCCAGAAGGCTTCAAACTTTGTATTGTCTTCAACAAGTTATCTTTCAACTTTCTCACTTGTCTGTTATTTCTCCACAATAACTCCCAGGTTCATTCATACTCTTCACCCAAATAGTAGAGGCTTTGGTACCTTGTACTGCCTCCAATCTTGTCTTGACAAGACTATGATATAGCTTTATTGCTTCTCCACATGCTTCTAGCCTCTTCCCACTCCAAGACTACTCTCTGGAGCTCAGATGGTCCTTCTAAAATGTCATTCAGCTTACATCACTCTTCTCTCCCCAAACCACTCCACATTACATAGGAATTCCTGGCCAGTGGCTTCAAGGCACTCTACTAGACTTCTGTGTCTTGCTTTTATGATCCCTACAGCAGCTAGACTCCAGTCTATGTTCTTTCATCCTTCCAAATAACCTTACTGAGCTTCCTTCAAGATTCCGCTGACTCTAACTCCTAGCTTGTATAGAATTATCCACTTACACCAGCCCTCTGAATATGAAAGGGGAAGGAGTTTCAGGTAAGAGGGAGTGTATGAGTAAAGGTTTAAAGAAGAAAAAGTCAAGAACAAAGCTGGGGTATACTGATTAATAAGAGAGATAACCCTGCTGAAGCAGCATGATCTAGTGGAAAGAACATTTGCCTGGTAGTCAAAGGATCTGTCAACACCTGTCTTCTGTGCAACCTTGGGCAAATCATTTATCTTCTCTCTGTCTCAGTTACCTCATCTGTAAAATGGAGATCAAAATTAAGCATGGACATGGACTGTGTCATCTTGATTAGCTTATATCTACCCCTGGCACATAATAAGCACTTAAATAATACTTTTTAAAAAGGGTCTAAAAAAGAATGGTCAGGAGTTTTAGAAGGTTTCTAGTTTATTGCAACAAAGGACATCTAACTCTAGGTGTTTCTGGTCAGTAAAGATATCTATGCCAATATAATCTAAAAGCATGCTCTATTTGTTAATATTCAGAGGGTGTTGAAAACACATCAATCAACTGTATTTATTAAGCACTTAGTGTGTGCAAAGCACTGTACTGAGCACTTGGGAAAATACAATACTGCAATAAAGAGAGACAATCCCTGCCCACAATGATTCTAGAGGGGAAGAGACAGACATCAGTACAAGTAAAAAAATGTAAAGAAATAAAACTGTAGATCTATACTTAAATGCTGTGGGGTTGGGAGAGGAGTGAAGAGCCAAGGGAGTGAGTTAAGGTGATGCAGAAGGGAGTGGGAAGTAAGGTAAAGTGGGGTTTTGTCTAGGAAGACCTCTTGATGGAAATGATACCTTTGGGTAAGGCTTTGAAGGGGGGGTAGAGTAATTGTCTGGTAGATTTGAGGAGGGAGGGCATTCCAGGCCAGAGGTAGGATGTGGGCCAAGGGCTGCAGTGAGGCAGGTGAGATCAAGTCACAGTGAGAAGATTAATACCAAAGGAGTGAAGTGAGTTGTAGAAGGAGAGAAAGGAGGTGAGGTAGGAGGGTCCATGGAGATTTAAAGCCAATGGTGAGGATTTTGTGTTTGATACAGAGGTGGATAAGCAACCACTGAAATTTTTGAGGAGAACGGTAACATGCCCAAGACGTTTCTGTAGAAAGATAATCCAGGCAGAGGAATGAAGGATGGACTGGAGTGGGAAGAGCCAGGAGTTTGGGAGATCAGAAAGGAGGCTGGTTCAGTGATCTAGGTGAGATAGGATGAGTGATTGTACTAATGTGGTAGAGGTTTGGATGGAGAGCAAAGTGCAGATTTTAGCGATGTCTTGAAGGTGGGACCTACACCATTTGGTGATGGAATGGATATGTGGGTTTAATGAAAGAGCAGATTCAAGGATGACATCAATGTTATGGCTTGTGAAATGGGAAGGTTAGTTGTGCTGTCTACAGTAATGGGAATGTTTGGGAGAGGACAAGGTAGGGAAGATAAGCAGCTCTGGTTTGGACATCTGGTTTCCCCCGATTAAACTGTAAGCCTGTCAAATGTCAGGAACTGTCTCTATCTATTGCCGACTTGTTCATTCCAAGCGCTTAGTACAGTGCTCTGCACATAGTGAGCGCTCAATAAATACTATTGAATGAATTGAATGAAGTTTGAGGTGGCAGGAGGACATCCCAGTAGAGATGTCCTGAAGACAGGAGGAGATGTGAGCCTGGAGATGGCGAGAGCACTCAAAGGAGGATATGTAGATTTGGGTATCATCACATAGAGATGATAGTTGAAGCTGTGGGAGAGAATGAGTTCTTCAAGGGAATAAATATAGATGGGAACAGAAGAGGACCAAGAACTGAACCTTGAGGGACCCTACGGTTAGGGGATCGGAGGGAAAGAAGGAGCCCACGAAGGAGACTGAGAATTAATGGCCAGAGAGATAAGAGGAGAAGAAGGAGAGCACAGAGTCAGTGAAGCCAAGGTTGAATAATGTACTCAGGAGAAGGGGATGGTCCACAGTGTTAAAGGCAGTTGAGAGGTCGAAGAGGATTAGGATGGAGTAGGAACCCTTGGAGATCATTGGTGACCTTTGAGAGGGCAGTTTCAGGGAGTGAAGGAGACAGAAGCCAGATTGAAGGGGGTCCAGGAGAAAGTTGAAGGAGAGGGATTTGAAACAGCAATTGTAGATGAACCAATACATCACATTTTATCACAAAATCAAATATCTAAAGAATTGAATGTAAAACAAAGAATATCATTTTGCTCATAAAAAATAGGATTATATGTTTAAAGACAGAATTTTCATTGATTACATTATTTTTTCATTTACACTGTATTGTTCAAGACGACATGTGTATGTCATTTAAAATAACTGAAAAAAGTTGAATGGCATTAAATGTGCAACATAAAAATCGTTCGTTTTTCCTGGACAAAATTGTTAAAATTATAGGTAAGTAAGATAAAATTTAATTAAGATGTTTTATGTGGAATGTATAATTCAATCCCTCAGCATACCAAAGGTTTTTTAGATAGTTATTTTAGACAATTTACATTTGTAAATTGAGAGATAAAACTGAGCTGTTGCAATAGGGTTTTCAAAGATTGCCACCTGCTGTTAGCAAACTATTTTACAAATGTATTTACAAGGAACATGCTCTCAAGGCATTATGAATTGTTCATTGGGGTTGTTTAAAGACTAGCATCATTCTAGGCAAACTGCATCAACAAAATGCCTCCAGTTTGCCTAGAATGATGCTAGTCTTTAAACAGTAATAAGATGGAAAAAAATTGTAACTATTTATCCTCACAGGCAAATTGTTTCCGTGCGTACTTACCCCTGACATTGACAGTGATTTACCGCCGACTATCCCAATTGCATAACAACCATATAATGCCACCAAAAAAAAATAAAACTTATCACTACTAAAATGCATTGGAAAATATTATAAATTATGATGTCGATAATTATGAAGATGGAGTCTTCTTTGAGGATTGATGTATAAGCCTTGGTCCAGACACCTTAGTA
Organism: Ornithorhynchus anatinus; assembly: GCF_004115215.2. NCBI lineage: Eukaryota > Metazoa > Chordata > Mammalia > Monotremata > Ornithorhynchidae > Ornithorhynchus > Ornithorhynchus anatinus. The sequence goes on from NC_041728.1 coordinate 81,119,715, forward strand.
CTGAGAAGCTGTTGAAGGAATTGACTGTGGATTGATTGACTGTGCTAATCATGTTTCTGTTAGAGAATGGAGAGCAATGACTTAGTCAAGTAGGTGTGCAGTATATTGCAGACTTTCCTAGCTGGGGTAGGCTAGTTCAGATAGATCTTGAACAAGAAGTAATATAGCAATTTATGAAACAATCTAATTTTTCCTAGATTGGTTTAAGGAAGTTTCCTCTTTGTCATAGGCTATACAAATCTTATGAGCTGGGTATTCTTGTCAATATGCACTTGTGTATAGATGTGATTTGCGTTTGTGAATCTAAAACGACCGATGTAATTGTAAATGCTTGTACTGTTAAACATATATAGTTTGTTAATGATATCTTAACTGTACAAGTAGGAAATCAATACCTTTTTTAGCTTCATATTCAGTAATGCTGGTTGAGAATTGAACTTCTCAAAATAGCAATCTTTTTAAAAGTGCTTTTTCACAAAACAACTAGCTGGGTCCACTTGGTTTTTTCCCTGAATAGGAATCTGCCACTGAGTCATGAACACTTGAGTGGTTAGTAGTTATTATCTGATGGTAGTGACTGTAGGATTTCGATGTTTCTTGAACTTTAATCCCATTTAGATGGACAATTACTGCAGAAATTCTGAAACGAACAAACCACTTTCTAATAAACTGTTCCCTCTCTTTATCAGTAAACAAGCCCAGGCAATGTTATTTTAAAGCAACATTTCTTTCTTATGGTATTTTAGAGCAGTATTATGTTCATTCTTAATTATTGTCTCATGTTTCTGGAAGCTACTATAAATTTCAGTAGTGCATTTATGCTTCGCTTAGTCTGGATGCAAAACAAATCCATCAAGTGCCAAGAGACCCTCTGTTGTCAGTGAAGAAAAAAAATGTACATATTACTTTGGTTTGAACCTTAATGAAAACAATGATAAATCACCTTCTATGTTAGCCTAAAGTGACACGAGACAATCAGAATCCTTTAATGAATAGCTAATATTTTTCTACCAACATTAGGAAATTTCATCAGGGAAGGAGGGTTATTAGCAATGAGGTAAAATGTGTAGATAAGATTGTGAAAGAGAGAGGGCACTAAAGAGTTGGTAACATAACTGGTAAAATCTATAATGTAAAAATGAATAGGAGAACTTAAGGAAATTATCCATTAATTAAAGCAAAAAGAAAAAAATAAGCAAACAAAAATTTGGTAAAAAAATAGAGAGCTCTTTGGCCTAGAGTATGTAGATAGAAATTGAATTAATAAATTCACCTGCAATTGCTCTCATTTCTACACTTCACTAAGGCTGACCTTATAATGGCAGTATTTATGACCTAATACTTAAAAGATTGATTTCTTAAATAATATTATTTATATGGTTTATTTATTTATTTGATCATTATTTATCTGATATTTATCAGACATTATTGATCTGCTATTATCAGATAAAATAACTGGCCTGAAGGTATTTATAGAACCAGTTTATAACCTGCAGGAAAAGCATATGCTCCAATATATTCCTTCTACTATCTTTCTGTCACAATAGTGGGAACTGAGCAAGTTCAAGAAGCAATAAATAGGTACAAATGCTCACCCACAATGTCAAAAGATGTAACCTAATGTTAATGGGTCCGTGTTTTAATTTCAAATTCACCACAGAGACTTTTTTCAACCAATTCTATAGTGCGTTGATATAGCTATCATGTGTACAGATGGTGTGAAACCTAGAATGTACAGGGGACTAAAAGGTTGAATGGCTGTAAATTAGATATAAGAGGAAAATTGATGCAGATTTTTTATTCTTATACTGTACTATATTCTGTGTTAGCATTCCTTCCTTCACAAGTTCAATGGCTCAAAGGTGGAGAACATTCATCCTCTAAAGAAACAAGAGCTAAAATTTCTAGATCTCTGTCCACTGTATTTGATGATATTTGCAGAAAGCTACTTCTGCCATTGCCATCACTGGGTGATGGAAGAGGTGAATTTCATCCATGGTAAAGGGAAATTCAGTTTATCATTCCACAAAAAACATTGGAAAAGTGATATTTCACATGTTTTTAACAGTATTTTTAGCAATTGTCACTTCTGTAGGTATCACTTTAAGGAACCAGTGGTAAATACACTAATATGCAGGGAAAAATGGTATATTATGTGATTGCTCTGTTGGCTTTCTTATTGTGACTTCACATTAGTCAGAATTAGTACATTTCCCAAATAAAACTCTGGTGTTTAGTGTGAAAACTACTTTCCATATCAAATCAGTGTAAATCCCAAATATTTTTTCCATTAAAAAAAAATAGAAAAACATAGTTTTTACAGGATAAAAGCTAATTGCTAAATAAATGCCACCTTAGTTTTGGCTAGCACAATAGTTCCATTCTGTGACTCCAGCTAAAGTTATGGAGGAGTTTTAAAATGGGGTTTTTCCTATCCTTCAAAGCTGAGCCCTCCATATGATCTATCTGAATGAAAGAATACCATATTTCCACTTCCTCAATTGTTGAACAGGTGATTTTCCAGCTGAAACTCAGAGGCAAAAAAATCTTTACTGATACTAAAACTGATGATCATTTATTAGGGACTTAAAAAGGAAAGGTTATAGAGATATTTCAGAATATTTCACTATCCTCAGTGTAGTAAAAATCCAAGTAGGGGAAACAAGAATAACATTATAAGAACAAATGGCTTTTAAATAAAGCCTCCTTCTAGCTACAAAATAGAGAATTCTTCAAATTTTTGACGACATTATTACTGGGAAAGGGACAAGGCCTTAGCTGCAATAGTGGAGGGCTGAGAAGTGTTTTATGTAGCAGTAATGGTAGAACTTGTAGCTTTCCCTCTTTGTGTAGCAGAATAGTATGACTCAAGTGGTAGAATCAGACCTAAGATCACTGCAGTAAAGAGGAAGAGAGAATTTGACCAGAAAGGGATAAAGGATATGAAAGAAATGAAAAGAATCAGATTAATCTTTCAGAAGATGCACCAACAGTTACATTTGTGATTGAAATAAAGTTTCCACCTGTCAGATGCACAGTATTTGGACTATTTGAATTACCCAACTGCCTTGACACTCACTGTGTGTCAGCAAAATTTATCTCAGATTCAGAATCCATTCATGATTCTCATTCAGTCTCCACATTTATGATCATTTCTTGGAAATGAACAGTTCTTAAATGGCATTTCTAAAGAGTGATCATATTGCAGGGAAAATTTAACAGATGTTAAATTGACTCTATTGAATGCTATATAATCCTGGGATAGTGTGGTGTTTTCTTTGGTGTTTGTGTTCTAATATCCCTAGGTAGTCAGGAACCTTAACGGGGAGCTAAATGAATATTCTTTAAATTACTATGGGACTATGTGAAAGGGAATAAAACAATAGTACAATTTTCTCGCCACTGATTTTTAGCTGCCTTATGAAGATAGTTTGGAAAAATATCACATGTTCATAGTGAACACAAAACTAGATATGAGTCATTCAAGCAGTGCTAAAATTTTTCAAAAACTGCATACTCTATAGATAGGAATGTAGCTTATAGAAACTCTGCTCAGTCTTATGTGATTTAGCTCTTCTTTATTGCTTACCACCACTACAAAATCTAATAAATGACCTTTATGAAAGCAAAATACTATTAATTCCAAAATTCAGTGTTATTCTTTGAACATTTACTGTGTGCAGAGCACTGCACCAAGTACTTGTGAGATAAAATGTGTTCTCATAATATCCCGACTGAATTATTGTGTCAGTCTCCTCTCTGATCTCCCTTCCTCCTGTCTCTCTCTACTCCAGTCTATTCTTCATTCCACTGCCCAGATCATCTTCCTACAGAAACGCTCTGGGCATGTCACTCTCCTCCTCAAAAACCTCCAGTGGTTGCCTATCAACCTTTGCATGAAACAAAAACTCCTCACTCTTGAATTCAAAGATCTCCATCACCTTACTCCCTCCTACCTCACCTCCCTTCTCTCTTTCTACTGCCCACCCCATACACTCTGCTCCTCTGCCGCTAACCTTCTCACTGTGTCCCATTCATGCCTATCCCACACCTGGCCCCTGGACTATCCGGCGTTGACCCCTGGCCCACGTCCTACCGCTGTCCTGGAATACCCTCCCTCCTCACATACGCCAAACTAACTCTCGGCCCCTCTTCAAAGCCCTATTGAGAGCCCCACCTCCTCCAGGAGGCCTTCCCAGACTGAGTACCCACCTTTCCCTCTGCTCCCCCTCCCCTCCCCTCACTCTCACCCTCTGCTCGTCCTCCTTCTCCTCCCCCCAGACTGTGCTCATTTGTATATATTATTTATTACCCTATTCATTTTGTTAGTGAGGTGTATATCTCCTTGATTCTATTTATCTTGATGATGTTGTCTCGTTTTTGTTTTGTTCTGTTTTGCTTTGCTGTCCGTCTCCCCGTTTAGACTGTGAGCCCATCACTGGGCAGGGATTGTCTCTATCTGTTGCCGAATTGTACATCCCAAGCACTTAGTACAATGCTTTGCACATAGTAAACGCTCAATAAATGCTATTAAGTGAATGAATGGATGGATGAATGAATGAATGAATGAATGAATGAATGAATGAATGAATGAATGAATGAATGAATAAGATACAGCAGAGTTGGTAGTCACGTTTTCTGTTCACAAGGAATTTACAGTCTAGAGGGGAATTTACGACCTATAGTAAACAAATGTCACCCTATCATTGTCTGGATTAATAATAGTAATAATAATAACGTTGGTATTTGTTAAGTGCTTACTATGTACTAAGCACCATTCTAAGCGCTGGGGTAGTTACAAGGTAATCAGGTTGTTGTCCCATGTGAGGCTCACAGTCTTAATCCCCCTTTTACAGATGAGGTAATTGAGACACCGAGAAGTTAAGCGACTTGCCCAAAGTCACACAGCTGACAGGTGGCAGAGCCGGCATTAGAACCCATGACCTCAGACTTCTAAACCCATGCTCTTTCCACTGAGCCATGCTGCTTCTCTAATTATGATTTTTTAATGATTAATGAATTTCATGTAAGCACTGGGATAACAATGAAGAGCAACATAGCCTTGGGGAAAGAACACAGATCTGGAAGTCAGAGGACCTGGATTCTATAATGCTAACTCTGCCAATTCCCTGCTGTGTGGTCTTGGGCAAGTCACTTAACTTTTTGTATCTCAGTTTCCTCAATCTAAAAATGAAGATTCACTGCCTATTCTCCTTCCTACTTAGACTGGGAGACCCATGTGGTTCAGGGACTGTGTATCTGTTCTAATTAACATATATCTACCCCATCACTTAGAACAGTGTTTGCAACATAGTAAGTACCTTAGAAAATATCATATATATGTATAACCACCCAAACATCATCTCCAAAAAATGGCCGATGGGAAGATCCTATGTGTTTTTTCAGTCGAGCTGGTGGAAATGGCCATTGTCTAAAAAGAATAGTGTAACAGGTTGGTGGAAAGAATGACAGGCCACCAATGCTATCTACCCTCCCTACCACTAATCTTGAGGCTGCTCTGCTTATCAACTCTGTAGTTTGCTCCAAAGACGCTTCACAGTTGGAATTATGTGAAGGGTGGTCATCTTGAAATAACAGCCTTTGCCAATGGTGGACTAACACCAGATCAGAATGAAGATAATGAGGGAGAAGCAGCTTCAAATGAGTCTCTCTTTTTTTTCCCTACCTCTGCTTCCCACTCCCCATAACCTAAGATGAAGATGCACTTGTGTTTTTGTCAGCCTGTCCCCACCCAAGTGATTAATAATAATCATCATAATCATAATAGTAATAATAATAATATCTGGGAAATCTCCTAACATTGGTTTTAAAGCACTCATATAGCTCACCCCATTTTACCTTACTTCACTAATCTACTACAGTCCAGCTGCACACTCACTCATCTAGCACCCGCCTACTCACTGTGCTCCAATCCCATCTATCTCACTGCCAACTCCTTTCCCCATCATCCACCCTTGCCTGGATCTCCATCCCCTTCCATATATATTAGTCAACTACTTTCTCTGTGTTTAAAGCATTCCTAAGGTCATATCTCCTTTAAGTGGCCTTCCGCAATTAAACCCTGTTTTCCCTGGCTCGTTCTCCCTTCTGCATTATCTATGCACGTCAATCTGTGACATTTGGTCACTTGATATATGCCCCACACCAACCCCACAACACTTATGTACATATCTTTAATTATATATTATAAATTACTTATTTATTCATATTAATGCCTGTCTCCCCTCTGGACTGTAAGCTCATTATGGGCAGGGAACATGTCTGCTTTATTAGTTCTCTCAAGAGCTTAGTACAGTATTCTGCACATAGTAAGAACTCAATAACTATGATTGATTAATTTATTGATTATTTTTTCAGTGTATATGTGATATGCACTGCATTAAGTGCTAGGGTAGATATGCAGTGACTATGCATCTGTTAATCAGCTAATCTCTTCTATCTCTTTGTCTCTAATTCTACTTTTTATTTTTTAGTGAATATACTTGTGACATTTGTTAAGTGCTTACAATGTGACTATTTATGGTCATAGATGCCATCAGATTAGACAAGATTCCTGTCACATGGGAGACTCATAGTCAAAATTGGAGTGGGACAGGTATTTAATCCTTATTTTATAGATGAAAAAACTGAGGCACAGATAAATTAAGTGACTTGCCCAAGGTCTCACAGAAGACAAGCAATAGAGCAGGGATCAGAATTTAGGGCCTTTACCTCCCACCCATGCTTTTTCCACTAGACAATGCTAAACATTCTGCATTCTGTCTCCATCTGTCTGTGTTTCTGTCTCTGTCATGCACTCTTCATCTCCCTTTCTTACATTTCTTTTTTTCTCTCTCTAATCCTGTACCACTGAAACCTGTATGGAAACCCTATCTGCATAAACTCTGAACCTGTTCCACTTTGAGTTCCTGAAAATATCATGATGTTACTCAAGAGGTCCTTAGCACATCCCCCAGAGGGCGACAAGACTCAGATCTAAGAAGAAATATCTTACTTTAAAAAATAAAAGAAGGAAGTTAGTCCTTTATAATAATTGCTTTGGAAAACTATTCCAAGCATGCAAAGTGCAATGAAGACTTTAACGAGACAATTCATCAATATAAAACCCTTAAATTAATTAGCAAACAGAGAAAACTACTAATTTAAATCTGGTTTCCTTCCTCAGGGAAGATAATGTTGTTGGAACATTTCAAGGTAGATAAAGAAGATAGAGAGGAAATCATGATCCATTACAATATATGTTCCTGGTCTAGTAATAATGACGAACTGATTTTCTTTTAATTTGGTGTGACATCCTTTTGGCATCTTAAATCCAAGTTAGGGCAGATGGTGTCATGTGCAATTTTCCTAAAGGTGATCAAGCCTATAATCTCTTCTGAAAACAGTTTAACAGCATGCTTCTGAAGTAAGGTGGAGGGTTAATGAGAGCAGCGAGGCTCAGTGAAAAGAGCACGGGCTTTGGAGTCAGGGGTCATGAGTTTGAATCCCAGTTCTGCCACTTGTCAGGTGTGTGACTGTGGGCAAGTCACTTAACTTGTCTGTGCCTCAGTTACCTCATCTGTAAAATGGGGATTAAGACTTTGAGCCCCACGTGGGACAACCTGATTCCCCTGTGTCTAGCCCAGCGCTTAGAACAGTGCTCTGCACATAGTAAACACTTAACAAATACCAACATTATTATTATTATTTTGTAAGAACTAGGTGTTTCAACCACAGATGCAAATCACTACTTCTTGTTGATGATGATGATTATGGTATTTGTTAAGTGCTTACTATGTGCCAAGCACTGTTATAATACTGGGGTAGATACAAGGTAATCAGGTTGTCCCACATGGGGTTCACAGTCTTAATCCCCATTTTACAGATGAGGTAACTGAGGCACCGAGAAGTTAAGTGACTTGCCCAAAGTTACACAGCTGGGCAGAGCCGAGATTAGAACCCCCAACCTCTGACTCTCAAGTCTGGGCTCTTTCCACTAAACCACACTGCTTCTCTGCTCCTTGTTGTTCCCAACGTCTCAGTTCTTGCTATTCCCCCAAATCTCTGTCTCCTTGTCATGTCTTACGCTGTCGAGTTGCCTCCAACCAATAGCGACTCCATGAACACATCTCTCCCAGAGCTCCCCACCTCTGGTCTGCAATCGTTCTGGTAGTGTATTCTATAGAGTTTTCTTGGTAAAAATACAGAAGTGATTTACCATTGCCTTCTTCCACTCAGTAAACTTGAATCTCCACCCTCGACTCGCTCCCATCCTGCTGCTGCCCAGGAAATGAGAGTTTGTACCAGATTGCTTTCCACTTGCTAGCCATTGCCCAAACTAGGACTAGAATGGGTATGCCTCTGCTTGACCCTCCTTTAGCTGAGACTGGTAGAGTACTGGAAACTCTCCAGATGCAATCCTGAGAGGAGACATGTCTCCTACAATCCATGAAACTGAAGTTGTGTACACTCTGAAATGTGGAAATGCAAAAATAACAAAAAGACTACCTTAAAGTTATATAACATTTTTCCTTATTAATATTAAAATGCATGACCATAAGTATGAATCACACAAAGTCTAAATTTCTCCCAGGCACTAAATTAGTCAGTTTGAAAGGAACACTATATTATGCGACTCTAGGTACCATTTAGAGCATTGTAGTAGTTTACATGATGATGATGATGGTATTTGTCAAACACTTGCTATGTGCCAAGCATTGTTCTAAGCGCTGACGTATGTTGCTTGCCACAATGCAAATGGTCTCCTATGGTCTAAAGGTAATCAATCACATCTAATGAGCATTTCTTGTGTGCACAGCACTGTACTAACTGTTTCAGAGAATTCAAAAAAATAGAGTTGGTAGACATGGTCTTCCAAGTGGCAGTGGGGTAGAGTTTGCGTGGAAAAATTACAAGTTCTATTTTGGACATGTTAAGTTCCAGTCATAGGTGGGACATCCAGGTAGACATATCCTCAATGCTAATGGAAATGTTAGACTTCACATAGGAAGAGAGATCAGAGCTAGAGATGTAGATTTGGGGATCATCTAAGGGGATCAATCAATCAATTGTATTTATTGAATACAGAGCACTGTTACATAGCACTTGAAAGAGTACAACACAACAAAGGGAGAAGAAAAAGAGGAAATGAAGGCTTAGTCAGGGAAGGCCTCTTGGAGGAGGTGTGTCTTCAATAAGGCTTGGAATTCCAACCCAGAGGCAGAAAGTGGAAGGTTGGCAGTGAGATAAGCCAGATCAAGGTAGAATGGGTAGTTTGGCATTAGAGGACTGCAGTGTGAGGTCTGGGTTGTAGTAGGAGAATAGCAAGTTGAAGTAGGCGGGACAAGTTGAATGAGTGCTTTAAAGTCCATGGTAAGGAGATTCTGTTTGATGCAGAGGTGGATGGGTAACCCCTGGAGGTTCATGAAGAGAAGGGAAACATGGCCTGAACATTTTTTGTAGAAAATGATATGGGCAGTAAAATGAAGTATGGATTGGAGTGGGTAGAGACAGGAAGCAGGGAAGTCAGCAAGGAGGCTGATATAGGTATCAAGATGGGATGGGATAAATACATGGATTAACGTGGTAACTGTTTGCATGGAGTGGAAAGGTTAGATTTGACCACTGTGAAGGTTTAACCAAGACGATTTAGTGATAGATTGAATATATATGGGTTAAATGAGTGAGAGGAGTCAAGGATAATGCCGAAGTTATGGGCTTTTGAGACAGGAAGGAGGGTGGTGCTGTCTATGGTTATGGGAAAGTCAGGCGGAGGACAGGATTTGGATAGAAAGATGAAGAGTTATGTTTTAGACATGTTAATTTTGAGGTGATGGCAGGACATCCAAGTAGAGTTGTTATGAAGACAAGAGGAAATGTGAGACTGCAGAGAAGATGAGAGATCAGGGCTTGAGATATAAATTTGACAAGTATTGCCATCGTATTTGCCAAGAAAGAGATCATTTATGACCTTTGAAAAGGTGGTTGAGAAGGTGAAGGGGTCAGAAATCATATTGAAGGGGCCAAGGAAAGAATTGGAGAAAAAATAATTGGTAAATTGTTAATATTCTCTTCCAGGAAGATAAAAGTTACATTATTACCTCCCAGGTGAGATGGGGTCAGAGCCTCCATGGGATAGCATTAATAGAATGATAAAGACTTGGGGCAGAAAGAAGAAGATAATTTGAAAGAGGCAGAAAAAGATAGAGAATGGAGAACAGTAAGAGGGAGAACAAACAAAAGCAACATGGTCTAATGAAAAAAATACAGGCCTGGGAGTCAGAGGACCTGAGTTCCAATCCCAGATCCACCACTTACTTGCTGTGTGATCTTGGGCAAATCACTAAACTTTTCTGTAAAATATGTAAAATCTGTAAAATATAGACTAAATCCTACTTCCTTCTACTTCATTTGTGAGTCCCAAATATGACAGGAACAGTATCCAACCTGATTAGCTTCTATCTACCCTAGCCCTTAGTACAGTGTTTGTTACATAGCAATTGCTTAATAATTACCATAAAAAAAGAAGGGTATGGAAAAAGGAGATGGTTAAGTGATTTTCTCGGGATGCAGTGCCAGAGAGAGTAGCAGCATGGCCCCTGACAAAGACTGTAGAAATCAGGACTACATAATCCACTTTCTCTTTCTAATGTGACAGCGGCAGTTTTCTTTATCATATAGGATAGAAATGATGCATTAGTGGGGCAGAAGTAGGTATCTTGGAACCAAGCTTTCAGTCTCTCTGATTTGAGAGAAAGCAGTAGGGTGACAAGGCAATGAACGCACTGTCTTCAGGTGGTAAGCAATTATGCAGGTAATAAAATGGAGTCACAGAGAGGTTAAGTGACTTACCCAAGATCACAGGGTAGACAAGAGGCAAAGTCAGGATTAGAACCCAAGTCTTCTGATTCTCAGGCGTGGGCTCTTTCCAATAGGCACACTGCTTCTATATTCAAGGAAGGCTCCTAGGAAACACCAAGTAACAGTCTGGAAGACTATGCTCTCTACAATGAGCACTTGGCAGCCATCTCTATCAAATAGCATGGCCGCCACTTAGCCACCTCCAGTCTCCAGCACAATCTCCATTTGAGTTGAGCTGAGTTAGTAACAGTCAGTCAGCTAATCACTGGCGCCTCCTCCCCCTTCCATCCTTTAACTGTTGGAGTTCCTCAAGGGTCAGTTCTTGGCCCTCTTCTGTTCTCCATTTACACTCACTCCCTCGGTGAACTCATTCGCTCTCACGGCTTTGACTTCCATCTCTACGCAGATGACACGCAGATCTACATCTCCGCCCCGTCCTCTCCCCCTCCCTTCGGGCTCGCATCTCCTCCTGCCTCCAGGACGTCTCCACCTGGATGTCAGCCCGCCACCTAAAACTCAACATGAGCAAGACTGAGCTCCTCATCTTCCCTCCCAAACCCGGTCCTCTCCCAGACTTCTCTATCACCGTGGATGGCATGACCATCCTTCCCGTCTCTCAGGCCCGCAATCTCAGTGTCATCCTTGACTCATCTCTCTCGTTCACCCCACACATCCTATCCGTTACCAAGACCTGCCGGTTTCACCTCTACAATATCGCCAAGATCCGCCCTTTCCTCTCCACCCAAACGGCTACCTTACTGCTACAGGCTCTCGTTATATCCCGGCTAGACTACTGTGTCAGCCTTCTCTCTGACCTCCCTTCCTCCTCTCTCACCCCGCTCCAGTCTATTCTTCACTCCGCTGCTCGGCTCATCTTCCTGCAGAAACGATCTGGGCATGTCACTCCCCTTCTTAAACAACTCCAGTGGTTGCCTATCAACCTCCGCTCCAAACAAAAACTCCTCACTCTAGGCTTCAAGGCTCTCTATCACCTTGCCCCTTCCTACCTCTCCTCCCTTCTCTCTTTCTACCACCCACCCCGCACGCTCCGCTCTTCCGCCGCCCACCTCCTCACCGTCCCTCGGTCTCGCCTATCCCGCCGTCGACCCCTGGGCCACGTCCTCCCGTGGTCCTGGAACGCCCTCCCTCCTCACCTCCGCCAAACTGATTCTCTTCCCCTCTTCAAAACCCTACTTAAAACTCACCTCCCCCAAGAGGCCTTCCCAGACTGAGCTCCTCTTCTCCCTCTACTCCCTCTGCCACCCCCCCTTTACCTCTCCGCAGCTAAACCCTCTTTTTCCCCTTTTCCCTCTGCTCCTCCACCTCTCCCTTCCCATCCCCACAGCACTGTACTCGTCCGCTCAACTATATATATTTCCATTACCTTATTTATTTTGTTAATGAATTGTACATCGCCTTGATTCTATTTAGTTGCCATTGTTTTTACGAGATGTTCTACCCCTTGACTCTATTTATTCCCATTGTTCTTGTCTGTCCATCTCCCCCGATTAGAGTGTAAGCCCGTCAAATGGCAGGGACTGTCTCTATCTGTTGCCGACTTGCTCATCCCAAGTGCTTAGTACAGTGCTCTGCACATAGTAAGCGCTCAATAAATACTATTGAATAAATACTATTGAATAATCATATTTATTGAGAGCTTACTGTTTGCAGGGTATTGTACTAAGTACTTGGGGGAGTACAATATGACAATCTAACAGACACATTACCTACTCACAATGAGCTTACAGTCAAGAGGGGGAGACAGATAGAGACACAATTATTATTAAATTTCTATCTTCCCACTCTGATCATTATTCATTATTAATATGAATAAATAAAATTATAGTTATGTACATAAGTGCTGTGGGGCTGGGAGGGGACGATGAATAAAGGGAGCAAGTCAGAACAACACAGAAGGGAGTGGGAAAAGAGGAAAGGAGGGCTTAGTTAGGGGCAGGTATCTTGGAGGAGATGTGCCTTCAATAAAGCTTTGATGGAGGGGAGAGTACCTGACCCTGGAAGAACCAGTTCTTCTGGGCCATTACTAGGGATTTCCAGTATGACCAGATAATATGTTTCTCTCCATCCAGAAAAGTGTAGTAATGTCCCAGGATAGACAGTCCAGCCGTTTTGGTGGAAGTTTCGATCAATCAATCAATCATATTTATGGAGCATTTACTGTGTATAGAACACTGTACTAACTGCTTGGAAGTGGACACATTCCCTGTACACAAAGAGCTCACAGTCTAGAGGGAGAGACAGACATTGATATAAATAAATAAATTTATGAATAAACATAAGTTCTGTAGGACTGAAGGAGGGGTCAATAAAGGAAGCAAATTATGGTGATGCAGAAGGGAGTGGGAAAAGAGGAAATGGGGGCTTTTTCAGGGAAGCCCTAATTAATAATAATAATAATAATAATAATGGAATTTGTATATAATAATATAGTATTTTTGAGCACTTACTTTGTGATAAGCACTGTTCTAAGCACTGAGGTAGATATAAGGTAATCAGGTTGTCCCACATGGGGCTCACAGTGTTAATCCCTCTTTTACAGATGAGGTAATTGAAGCACAGAGAAGTGAAGTGACTTGCCCTAGGTCACACAGTAGATAAGTAGTGGACTGGGTTTAGAATTCATGGCTTTTTGACTCCCAGACCCATGCTCTACCCACTATGTCATGATGTATCTCACCCACTATGACATGCTGCTTCTCTTGGAAGAGATGTGCCTTAGATAAGTCTTTGAATCTGGGGAGAGTAATTGTCTGTCAGATATGAAAAGGGAGGATGATCCAGGCAAGAGGCAGGGTATGGGTGAGAGGTTCACAGAAAGATAGATGAGACTGATTTACAGAGAGTAGGTTGGCATTAGAGGAGTAAAATGTGCAAGCTATGATTTAATTATTAGGAGAAAAGCAGGGTAAGATAGGAGGGGGCTAAGTAGCCGAGTGCTTTAAAACCAATGGTAAGAAGTTTCTGTTTGGTGCCAAAGTTGTTGGGTAACCACTAGAGGTTTTTGAAGATTTTGTAGAAAATTAATCCAGGTAGCAGAGTGAAGTATGGACTTGAGTTGGGAGACACAGGAGGCAAGGAGGTCAGCTAGGAAGCTGATACAGTAATCAAGGAGGGATAAGATAACTACATGAATTATCGAAATAACAGTTTGAAGGAAGAGGAATGGGAGGATTTTTAAAAATGTTGTGAAGGGCAAACTGACAGGATTTAGTGATAGATTGAATATTTGGGTTGAATGAGAGAGAAGATTCAAAGATAACGGTTATAGACTTTAGAAACCAAAAGAATTTTGGGGCTGTCTAGAGTGATGGGAAAATCAAGGAGAGGACTGGGTTTGGGTGGTAAGATGAAGAGTTCTGTTTTGGACATGTTAAGTTTGAGATGTAGGTGCGACATATAAGTAGAGATGTCTTGAAGTCAGGAGGAAATGCATGATTGAAGAGAGGGAGAGTCAGAGAGGGAGAGACAGAGGGGCTGGAGATGTAGATTTGGGAATCAACGGCATAGAGGTGTTAGTTGAATCCATGGAAGACAATGAGTTCCTCAAAAGGAGTAGGTAAAGATGGAAAATTGAATGGGACCCAAAAGTGAACCTTAAGGGACACCCACAATTAAAAGGTGGGAGTCATTGGAGGAGCCCACAAAAGAGACAGAATGAGCATCCAGAGAGACAGGAGGAAACCCAGGAGAGGACAGTGTCAGTGAACCTGAGGTTGGATAAAATTTAATAATAATAATAATAATGTTGGTATTTGTTAAGCGCTTACTATGTGCCGAGCACTGTTCTAAGCGCTGGGGTAGACATAGGGGAATCAGGTTGTCCCACGTGGGGCTCACAGTCTTAATCCCCATTTTACAGATGAGGGAACTGAGGCACAGAGAAGTGAAGTGACTCACCCACAGTCACACAGCCGACAAGTGGCAGAGCTGGGATTCGAACTCATGAGCCCTGACTCCAAAGCCCGTGCTCTTTCCACTGAGCCACGCTGCTTCTCTAATTTACAGGAGAAGGAGGTGATAGACAATGCCAAAGGCAGCTGAGAAGTCGAGCAGGATTAGGATGAAGTAAAGACCATTCAATTTGGCAAGAAGGAGACCTCTGTGCCTTTTGAGAGGGCAGTTTCTTTGGAGTGAAGGGAACAGAAGCCAGCAGTGGCTGTTGGGTGACTGCCTATCACTCCAGATTAAATTGAAAACTTAATTGTTCCTGGAAAGGGCTTTGAGGCTGACAGGCTGGAAGCGTGAAAAATAAGACCTATCAGGACAAGTTAGGTCAAGTTAGGATGGGATCATTCAGGATGAAGAATCCTGGGGCCCAGTAGTGCTCCAGAATTCCAAAAGGAGGTAGAGATGTAAATGAGTGAGAAGGTGGTAACAGAAGTGGCTATAGAGAACTGTCCTCATGGGAATGAGAGGGGCCTCTCACTTCAGATGGTCATTCAGCAATAAACTTATTAATAGAATTGATTGAGTCCTTACTCTAATTTGAGCAGTGTACTAAGCTCTTGGGAAAATACATTAACATAGTACATGATCCCTATCTACAAGGAGCATACATGAATATAAAATATTAACCTACTCCTCAACAGTAGACTGCAATAATAATAATAATAATTGTATTTGTTAAGAGCTTACTATGTGTCAAGCACTAGGCCACAAGATCATCAGGTTGGACACAATCCCTGCCCCATATGGGGCTCAAAGTCTTAATCCCCATTTTCCAGATAAAGTAACTGAGGCAAAGAGAAGTTAAGTGACTTGTCCAAGGTCACACAGCAGACAAGTGGCAAAGCGGGGATTAGAACCCACATCCTTCTGATTCCCTGGCCCTTATTCTTTCCCACTAGGCCATGCTGCTTCCCTGAAAGCCTCCCTCCCCTTCTACAGCATCTGGACATACCCAACTGATCACTTTATGATAATCCTAAATTGCCAGGTCTGCTTTTATTTCTTTCTCCTCCTACCTTTTTTTATCCAATTCAATCAACCCATTGTTTATATTGAGTGCTTACTGTAACCCCATTCTCTAGACTTTATACCTTTGTGGTAAGGGAATGTGTCTACTAACTCTGTTATACTGTACTGTCCCAAGTGTTTAGTGCAGTGCTCTGTACACAGTTAAGTGCTCAATAAATACGATTGATTGCTTGCAAAGAATATTGTACTAATGAGCTTAGGGAGTAAGATTCCTTCCACCTTTTCCAACTTGGCCTCCTATTTTTCTCTTCTTTTTTGCTTTACCCTTCCCTGCCTCTCCTCTTCCTCTTTCTATTCCTCCCTGCCTTTTTTCTTTCCTCTCTATACCCCCCCTCCCCTTCCACACTGCCCAAAAAAGAACTTCTGCATAGTTCTTAGCAGTTGCAGCTCTAGTTGGGCATAATAGGGAAGGGGCACTTAAAGCATGTTTCTGTCCTATGATCTAGGAACTCAAAATAAGATCAATTGTAACAGTAGTCCCACCCATAATTTTACATTTTACATTTTCCAATTTGCCATTTGCCAAGAGTGACAGGGAATCACTGATTACTTCATTTGAAGACCGATGCAGAGTTTGTTTCTGTTCTTATGCTCACCTGATTTTTATTGTATTCTCCTGGTTTCTTATTCAGAAATGCTTTTTCATCATCAATAAATTGTATTTATTGAATACTTATTTTGTTCAGAGCGCTGTAGTAAGTGCCTGGGGAAAGTACAATAAAATAGAATTGAAGGCTATTTAGTTGCCATTGTTTTTACGAGATGTTCTTCCCCTTGACTCTATTTATTGCCATTGTTCTTGTCTGTCTGTCTCCCCCGATTAGACTGTAAGCACGTCAATGGGCAGGGACTGTCTCTATCTGTTGCCGATTTGTACATTCCAAGCGCTTAGTACAGTGCTGTGCACATAGTAAGCGCTCAGTAAATACTATTGAATGAATACTGACTGAATGAAAGGCATGATCTCTGCCCACAAGGAGCTTATGTGAGCACACTGTGTGTCTTGTTTCATGAGAACACTTTGTCCACCTTTAAAAATCAAATGTAATTTGTGATTTTTCAATTAACCACCATATTTCTGATCACCTGATTGTTAGTTTGAAATAAATGTTTAGAAATAATATTTTACTTGATTTTAAATTTTGTTTTCTAGTGTGTGTTTGCTGTTCATTATTGTCAAAGTTCACTTTTTTTCTTAACGTATTCAAAATTATAAACTCCACACTGGAATAAATATTTGTGACAAGAAAACTGCAGAGAAATAGTACTCTGCCTTGCTTTTATAAATCTTCTAGCAGGAATCTGTTACCAAGGAAATGTGAAATAATTTTCTTGCTTCAAAAGCAATAATAATACCAGAAGATCAAATCAGATAATTATCATCTTTTATTGTGTTATTTTTTATCATTCCCCTTACGGTTAAAATATATAATAGAAAACTTAACCTAACCTCACTTTATAATAAACTCCTACCTCCAGACACCCTGAGATTGTTTCCTTTGCTGTATCTTATAGTGAATCAGATATGGCTATTGGAATAGGGTTTTTTGTTTGTTTTTGAAATATAAAAGCATTAAAAGAATTGGAGCAATTTTCAGCAGCTGTCCAAATCTTATCCATATATAGAAAAATCAAAATGTTTTAATGATTAATGATGCAATGTGAATTTTTGAAAGAAAATACATTTGCTTGTAGCAGTGTAGCAGTGTAGCAGTGGATAACGAAATTAAACCTACCAAGCAGAAAGGAAAACCTCTGAAAGAAAAGTACTGTTGGTCCTGTGCTGAAGAGATGAGGCTTATATTTGAGAATTCATTTGTGAATTCATTTTGAAATAAATGAGCATTCAAGCACTTCTGTTTTAAATCCCAGCACCATATGAAATATGCCCAGAGGATTATTTGATGTCGATGGTGTGGAAACGGACTCCAGCTGGGGACCTGGCATTTAATCGGTGTCCTCTCAATGCCACAGGTACAGTATTTCCTAAACAATTCTGATCCAAATGATAATGCAGGGGAAAAAAAGGAGTTTTTCAGTATCTACTCAGTTTTATTTCACCTTTGCCTTTTGTTAATAAATCCAAGAATTATCACGAAAGAGCAAACACTTTACTTGTAATTAAACCATTTCCCAAGTCCCTTTTAGTTAACATTGCAGAACTTAATGAGCTGTTGCACAAAATAGTGTATGCAGTTTAACGAAACCTAAAATATACCTGTCTAATGTGCATTGGGAAAAAGAAGACAATAATATGAGCCAAAATGCTTGTTTTCAGCAACTGCAAAGCTTGTATTTTATACTTTCCAGCATCACAGTGATCAATATTGTTTCTGTTCTTGTGACTTGCAGGCACCACTAGCAGACGCTGCTCTCTCAGTCTTCATGGAGTGGCCTTCTGGGAACATCCCAGTTTTGCAAGATGCATATCAAATGAGTACAGACACTTGCAGCATTCAGTAGGTGCAAAGCCAGCTTTAGTACTTGCTCTGTTTATACTCTGCTAATAATCAGAATGTGGGAATTTAACCCTCTGCTGTCCTCTCTCATCAGAAAAATCTCTGATGAGAAGTACTACAAGAAAAAAGGGATGTTACAGAAAACTTATTTTTATGCCAGTGCTAAATCATTTTATTCATTTTTTTCCTGCTGCTTAAATGAAAGATCTCCTTGTCTACTAGAATGAAGAGGTGAAAAAATATTCTACGTTCTCAATTTTGTATGTAAAACATAAATCACATATTATGACTGTTGAGAGACTGTGATAAATAGTAAATGAGAGTTGTTGCTATTTCAAATTAACTTTGATAATGTAATGATGCCTTAAAATCTTTCATTCTTTCCTATCAAGAAAACAATAATGATTTTTATTTATCTAACTTCTCAATGCAGGTTAAGATTAAAACATAGGAAAATGACTAACCCATTATGTTCCTTCACCAGATTACTAAAAAAATTAATTGCTCATAAAGAATATTGTCAGCCAATTTTTCCAAAGATAGCTTCTCTTTTCCCACACACAGTTGAATTATTCATAACATGTGCTGCATGAATATTTTGAGCACAATTAAATTATGCTTGACATTTTGCAAGCATAAGTCAATATCATTATCTGAACTGGCTGCTCATCCTTATAATCACTAGGGAATTCAAGCTCTAGTGGGTATTGTGGAATATGGGACAAAACTAGATTTGAAAGCTCACTGCGAAGGAGGCTCAGTTAAGACCGTTAAATATTGGCCTTTAAACCTCTTTTGATGTAATAATAATCATGGCATTTATTAAGTTGCTTATTACACACTAAGTGCAGGGTGGTTACAAGATTTTCAGATCGGACAAAACTGTCTCACATAAATGCTCACAGTCTACATTATCCCCATTTTAAAATTTAGAATGCTGAGTCCCATCAAAGAGAAGTAACTTGCCAAAGTTTCTAAGGATTATATTAGGCCAGTGGCAAAGCTCAGTCTAGGAACCATGTCTCTTGATTTCCAGTCTTGTGCTCTTTCTACTAGGCCATCCACATTCATATTTTATTACTTATTCTCTCCTCACTTTGAATCTATAAAACAATATGAAATGTATGTATGTATGTACAATCCCAAGACAAGCCCAATGAATTAACCTAGATAAACCCATATGATATGGGGCTTATGTTCTTGCAGCACTCCAGGCTAAGAATTCACTCCATGCTCAGTGCTTTATGAATGCACACAACCGTTTCTTGGGACACTATGTTATGCTGTATTAACAGATGTGCATTTTTGAAATAACCAGCCCTAATTCTTCTGATAGGTCCTTTCCAAGTCACACAATGAAAATATCTTTCTGGCAAAATAAAATGTGTCTGTTCTGTGAACATCTACTAGAGAAGTAGATATATGGAAAAACACTGTCTAACAGGAGGAAATATTATGGACAATAAATTTAACCTGTCTCCAACTCTATCCAACTTTAACTTGTCCTTCATGTTTCCCTACACTTCGAGAGGGATAGAGCACTGGCCTGGGTATCAGAAGATCATGGGTTCTAATTCCAATTCTGCCATTTGTCTCCTCTGTGACCTTGGGCACATCACTTCATTCTCTGTGCCTCAGTTATGTCATCTGTGAAAAGGGGAGTAAGAGTCTGAATGCCAGGTGGGATAGGGAATGTGTCTTACCCAATTTGCATGTATCCACCCCAGAGCTTAGTACAGTGCCTGGCATAGAGTAAGCACTTAATACCATAATTATAATTTTTATTATAATTTGATTATAAGATCATTACATCCTTAAATCTTGAATGAGGACCCCAGAACAAATCCATATATAAGAGTTGGGTAAGGATAGCAGGATACTACTTGGTAGGATGTTCATTTATTCACAGCCGATGCTTCACTTTAATCCCATCCCACCATGGTCTGCATTCCAACTCAAATTGTCATTGCTTGCTCTAGCACTCTTGAATAATCTGTTTTTAAGGTTGCTTACTTGTTATGTGCTTACTCTTTGCCAAGCACTGTAATAAGCATCAGTGTGGAGACAAGATAGATCGGAAACCATCCCTGTCCCAGTGGGACAGTCTAAGTAGGATGGAAAAAGGATTTACTCCCCATTTGACAGATGAGGAAACTGAGGCACAGAGAAATTGTGACAACCACCTTTCTTCACTGTTCTTCTTCCATCAAAATATACAATAATGTGTATTCTCAAATCCCTCCTGCCCAGTTTTATGACTTTTGAGGGAGAAAAAGTGACCGAAATGTATTAACCAATAGTGTGCATATTTTCAACACCATTAGATTTTAATTTATATGTTAAAAATATTATATGTAAATTCACTGGGCTTATTCAATTTAGAGAGGAAAAGGAGATTAGGTCTTTAAGGACTCAGGGGAAGAGCTCAATAATGCCACTGACTGACTGATGGTCTTCTACCAATAGTTTAGGTATGGATGAGATATCAGTCAATAGATTCAAATGGGAATTTGCCTTCTGTTTGATTCTGGGGACTTCTGCAGGTGACATTTTAAGGCCATTGAGAAAATCTGGGCAAAGATGACCCCAGTCCCACACAGGTCATGGAAGTCTTGATCAGGGAACACTGCTTGAGCTGTTTTCCCTGCCTTGATCCAGGCAGGAAAGTATATGCTGTGACAGCCTTCCTTGGTCAGACTCCTCCCAAAGCAAATGGTGCCATCCACTCTCTAATAGCTCCAGTGAAGATGTCCTGATGTTTTCCCTGGTGATTTGCTGCCACCATCCCTTACTGAACTAGTTTGTACCCCAAAGAGCATGGGAAAAGTTTGGGAGGATCGCTGCTGACTGGCAACTCTGCAGATTCAGCTGGGGAAAAAGATCCTAACTCTAACCCAACTCTAACCCAGTTCTTTGGTGAGCTTCAGGAGTTCTAGAGCATCAGGAGCAATAAGTGCCCTGGTTGGACTCATTCCCTGCCTAGGGAAAGCAGCCCCCAAAGATCCAGAATGCCCAAAGACCTGGCATGTATGGTGACATACAGGAACCAGTCAGCCTACATTAGCTTGAATTCTTAGGATTTACAGGGTTGAGTCCAGAAAACATAAGGTGGGATTCATTGGCATCTTATTGGACACCCAGAGAGGTGGTGGCAGCACGGAATGCGTGCTTAACAAATGCCATAATTATTTACAGTAAAGGGGAGCATCCTACATCCAGTTCTTCTGCAACATGTTTTCATTTTGCATTTGAATAGGACACTGTTATGGAATTAGGAAAGGTTTGTCTGCCACTGTGAGCCTATTTGAATAGAGGGTGCCTTGGTGTTGGGAGAAAGACCACCTATACAGCATCAGACATCATTAGTGCCCTGCAAGAGTTTTTCTTATTGAAGAGCTTTGCAAGAACCCAACCCCTACATCTTAGGAGAACCTGGTGTACCAACTCTCTCCCTCTATTCAGCCACCTTCTTCTTCACCACAACTTAATTGGTCTATCCTGAGGCTGAGCAAAAAGGGACTTTTCACCCTGACAGGGAATGAGTTGTTTCACTATATTTAGAAAGTTTCATTCATGTTATCCCACGTGTCAGCTAGGGCTAATACAGACACTATTGCCTTTTGCACCCTTATGGAAAGAGTGGCAGAGGAGTGGTGGAGGAGTTGGTGGTGGTGGTGGTGGAGGAAGAAGTAGTGGCAGAGGAGAGTCAGTGGTGGAGGAGGCATCAGTGATGGTGAATAAAGTGGTGGTTCAAGAGGAGTTCAGGATGGAGAAGGAAATGGTGATTGAACAGGTGTTGGTGCTGGAGGAGGAGGTAGTGATGGACCAAGGGGTAGTGGTTGAAGAGGTGGTGATGGTGATGGAGGCAGTAATAATAGAAGAGGCAGTGGTGGAGAAGGCATCGGTGGTGGAAGAAGCACTGGTGATGGAGAGGCGATAGTGATGGAGGAGGTGGCCATAGTGAAAGAGGCAGTGGTAGTGAAGGAGGCAGTGGTGGGGTGGAGTGGGTAGTGGTAGTAACACAGGCCGTGGTGGTCCTGAAATAAATGGTGGTAGTAGAAGAGGCAGATTTGGAGAAAGCAATGGCAGTGTAAGAGGCGGTGGTGGTGGAGGAGGTGGTCATCCCGGAGGAAGAGGTGGAGTGAAGAAGATGGTGGTGGTAGAGGAGGCAGTGATGGAGGAGGTGGAGGTCGTAGCAGAAGTCATGGTGCTCCTGGAAGAAGTGGTAATAGATGAGGCAGTGTTGGAGAAGACAGTGGTGATGATGAGGCAGTGGTGGAGGAGGAGGAGGTAGTGGCAGAGGAGGTGGTGGTAGTAGAAGAGGCAGTGATGGAGAAGCAGCATGGCTTAGTGGAAAGAACACAGGCTTGTGAGTCATAGGATGTGGGTTCTAATCCCGGCTCCAACACTTGTCTGCTATGTGACCTTGGGCAAGTCACTTCACTTCTCTGGGCTTCATCTCTAAAATGGGGGTGAAGACTGGGAGCGCCCCACATGGGACAGCCTGATTACCTTGCATCTATCCTAGTGCTTAGAAGAGTGCTTGGCACATAGTAAGCACCTAACAAATACTGTTATTATTATTATTATTATTATTATGAAGGAGGTAGTGTTGGAGAGACAGTAGTAGAATAGGTAGTGGTGGTGGAAGAGGCAGCAGTGGAGAAGGCAAGGGTGGTAGTGAAGGAGGTAGCAGTGCAGAAGGCTGTGGTGGAAGAAGAGAATGGTAGAAGAGAAGGAGACGAGGGTGAAGGAGGTAGTTGGTGGTAGGAGAGGCAGTGGTGGTAGAAGAGGCAGTGTTGGAGGAGGCTTTGGTGCGGTAGAGGAGGAATCAATCAATAAAAAGTATTTTTTGAGCACTTACTGTGGGCAGAACACTGTTAAGCACTAGGGAGAATACACTATAATAGAGTTGGTAGACATGTTCCCTGCCTTGAAATAGCTTACACTCTATCAGGGGACGCAGGCATCAGCACTTAGAACAGTGCTTGGCATATAGTAAGCATTTAACAAATACTGTCATTATTATCAATATAATTGATTTAATTATGGACATAGTGCTGTGGGTCTGAGGGAGAGGGGAATAAAGAGTACAAATCTAAGTGCAAGGGTGAGACAGAAGGAAGTTATATTCATTCATTCATTCATTCATATTTATTGAGCGCTTATTGTGTGCAGAGCACTGAGTGCTTGGAATGTCCAATTCGGCAACACATAGAGACAATCCCTGCCCAACAGTGGGCTCACAGTCTAAAAGGAAGAGACAGACAGCAAAACAAAGCAAGTAGTCAGGCATCAATACCATCAAGATAAATAGAATCATAGATATATTTACATCATGAATAAAATAGAGTAATGAATAACATATACAAATATACACAAGTGCTTTGGGGAGGAGAGGGGGTAGAGCAGAGGGAGGGAGTAGGGGGAATGGGAAGGGGAAGAGGAGCAGAGGGAAAGAGAGGGCTCAGTCTGGGAAGGCTTCCTGGAGGAGGTGAGCTCTCAATAGGGCTTTGAAGAGGGGAAGAGAGTCAGTTTGGCAGATGTGAGAAGGGAGGACATTCCAGGTCAGTAGTAGGGTGTGGGACAGGGGCTGACGGTGGGACAGGCGCAAACGAGGCACCGTGAAGAGGTTAGTGACAGAAGAGCAGAGTGTATGGGGTGGGCTGTAGAAGGAGATAAGGAAGGGGAGGTAGGAGGGGGCAAGGTAATGGAGAGCTTTGAAGCCAAAAGTGAGGAGTTCTTGGTTCATGCGAAGGTTGATAGACAACCACTGGAGGTTTTTTTAGGAAGGGAGAGACATGCCCAGAGCGTTTCTGTAGAAAGATAATCCGAACATCAGAGTGAAGTATAGACTGGAGCGGGGAGAGATAGGATGGGAGGTCAGAAAGGAGGCTGATGCAGTGATCTAGGCAGCATACTCTCCCAAACACTTAGTACTCTGCACACAGAAAGCACTCAATGAATATGATAGATTGATGGAGTGGGAGAAGAGGAAATAAGGACTTCGTTGGGGAACACCTCATAAGGAGATGTGCTTTTAATAAGGCTTTGAAGGTGGGAGAGTTATTGTCTGTCAGACATGAAGGGGTAGAGGGAGAAGGAGAGATAGCAGCAGAGGAAGAGGTGCTGGTGGAGGAGGTCATGGTGAAGGAGGAGGTAGTGGTGAAGGAGGAGGATAGTGGTGGAAGAATCTGTGGTGGTGGAGGCAATGGTGGAGGAAAAGGTGGGGTTGGAACATTGCTAGTGGAAGAGGTGGTGGTGGTAGAAGAGGTGGTGGTAATAGAAGAGGCGATGGTTGGAAAGGCAGTGTAGTGGAAGAGGTGGTGGTGATGGAAGAGGTGGTCATAAAAGAGGCATTGGTGGGGGAGGCAGATGAAGTTGAACATGAAGGAGATGAATGTTGCATTAGAGGTGATACCAGCTTGTTTTTTTGGGGGGTTATGGTATTAATTAAGCTTACTATGTGCCAGACACTGTACTAAGTGCTAAGGTAAATACAAGTTAAACTGGACATAGTCCCTGCCCCACACAGGGGTCACAGTCTTAATCCCCATTTTACAGATGAGGTAACTTAGGCACAGAAAAGTTAAGTGACTTGCCCAAGGTCTCACATTCATTCATTCATTCATTCAATCAGATTTATTGAGCACTTACTGTTGCAAAGCACTGTACTAAGCACTTGGGAGAATACAATATTACAATGAACAGACACATTCCCTGCCCACAGTGAGCTTACAGTCTCAAGGGGAAGACAGACATTAATATAAATTTTTAAATTACAAGGACGAGTGGCAGAGTAAGGATTAGAACCCAGGTCCCTCTGATTCCCAGGACTGTATTAGAGCCACATGACCTCACTATTCTCACTCCACTCTTCTCTTTCTTTACATCTCTGCCACTCTTCCATAGCCTTTACAATATTTTTTTCCCTTTTACCCTGTCCGTTTATCTCCAAATTGATGCATAAATGAGTGTATTGGGAAATGACAGAATAATGAGAGTCTAATTCTAAAATATATTTTGAAACTATTGCTTTTTAAAATAAGCCTTGTTGCTAGTTGTTTTTAAATGACACTCCACCATAATTGCTTGTAAAAAACTTTAATAAAAGGCACCACTCAGATGGATTGCAGGAGTGGATTCTGAAAACATAGGATAAATGTGTTATGCAAAAGCATGTCACTTTCACTGGAGAGCTTTGGGAAGCTGGTTGGTTTTATTTGTCATTGTTTGTTGGGTGTTTTTTAAAATAATCCCTACAAAGGAGGATAGCTGACATTTGGTGTAGAGATAGAAAACAAATTATTTGAAGCATACAACCCATACTTGAAACTCTGATCCTCATGGATCTCTGTGGGGAGAGAAGCCCAAATCACAGGTTGTAAAAAGAGAAGCAATCCTCAGTCTCTTCATTTTTTTTTCTTTTTAACAATTAGTTTTGTCAGCTTCCATTAAACATGAAGATAAAAAAAGGTAAGGAACCCACTAGAAGGAGGAGATTCATAATGTTGCTTCAAAAAAGCAGGATTAATCCCTAATAATTGTAGTAGTAAATGGAAATACTTAAAACCCTATAAAATCCACTGAACAATCTCAATGTCATTCTCAATGGGATAAAATAATTCAGAGAAAAGATGTTAAAGCTGGCACAATATACTAAATATATTTGTTCCACAATGGAATATGTTCATTGTCCTTGTTGCAGTTGCTAGGCAAGATCACTGAGGTCCTGGAACACATTGTCTAAGACCATTCTAGTACTGCTCATCACTTCATAGTTTTATTAAGGGGGACATGTGAGGAGAATGGTTTATTCTGAAGTATCCAATTGGTGGCAAGAGAGGAGAAACATTTTAATTGTACCTTGAATTAAAACCTTATTCATTCATTCATTCATTCAATAGTATTTATTGAGCGCTTACTATGTGCAGAGCACTGTACTAAGCGCTTGGAATGTACAAATCGGTAACAGATAGAAACAGTCCCTGCCCTTTGATGGGCTTACAGTCTAATCTAATCTGATCTAATTTAACCCGATATTTTGAGACATATATCTATGCTGCTGCTGTCTACACAGGTGAATCAACTCTGTCTGAAGCTTCTGCTTAGACATTTCCATTTTGGGAAACCCTATATGGCATAGCTCTAAGCTTCATCAGTGTATGCAAACTCTCCAGCCACAATAAGGCATTGATTCATAAGAGCGGTTCTTTTATACACATAAAATATAAATATTAAAATTTAACTTTGAACTATGTTTTAATTTACCATTGTTGCTACATATATATATAGTTTAGGTGTGCATACATATAAGAAAAATATGTATATGCTCATATATAAAATAACATTGGTAAAATTAAAATACCAAGCTCAGTTACCTGACCAAGAACTGATATGCATATGCAGTTCACATTTTGGAGACTTTGATGGCCCTGGTGGCCGGTCGATACCCAGGGTCCCACAAATGTCTGTCAGCCTCCAGCAATGATAGTACTTGATTTTGGAGGAAGGAGGTTTTCAATCTCCAGGGCTCCCATAGACCCCAGAGGTAAAATGGCAACTTTTCCTCTGTCCTCTTCTTCCTTTTCTCCCAGCTCCTCCTTCACCCACATAGCCCAGGAAGCCAAATTTCTGTTTTAGCGCCTCCTGCCAATCAGTGATATCTTTCAACAGAGCACTTGTTCATAGCACAATTTAAGGATAGACATTAAGGATACAATTTAACCTGCCATGACTTTTTTTCTTGGGGGTTAGTGGCTGGAGAAGCAAGTAGAGAGATGAGAAACCATTGATAATACCTGTTCTTAGTTCATTTAGATATGATGAGGACTAAATGTATTAGGCAAATATAAAGATTTCAATTGGGATCTTGATTGTTAATGTTCCCTTAACCTACTTAGTAAAGGTAGGCACACTGGTGAAGGTGATTTTTACAGGTACCTAGATTTGGGAAGTGTATATATTATCAAACTTTTTTGTTCTTTTTTTTTTTGCTGTAGCAATATTCTTTGAAAAGATTGAGTGGGATACATAAAGATTTGTGGGTTGCTAAACTGTGACTCTTAGGAAGCTTTTGCTATTCATGTTTCCCCAATTAAAGCATTTGTTTATGACTGTCTTAGTGGGAAAAGCCTGGGCCTGGAAGTCAGAGACATGGGTTTTAAACTCAATTCTGCCATGTATCTGCTGGGTGACCTTGAGAAAGTCACTTCACTGCTCTGTACCTCAGTTACCTCATCTGTAAAATGGGGATTAAATCCTCCTTCCTCTTACTTTGACTCTGACCCCTATGTGAGACAGGGACTGTATCCAAACTGATGAATTTGTATCTATCCCTGTGCTAGAACAATGCTTGACATATAGTGCTTAACACATATTGTTATTATTATTATCTGCTCCTCTCACCCCTACACCCTATCCCCTGGTTCCCCAAGGAGGATCCTCTAGATTGTAAATTCTTTGTGGTCAGGGGAAATGGTCTACCAACTCTGTTATATTGTACTCTCCCAAGAGCTTAGTACAGTGCTCTACAAATAGTATATGCTTCATTTATCATAAGATTGATTGATGGTGGCAAATCTGCCTGTTGATCCCCATTTGTCAGTGATGCAATCCTCTCTGGTTCTAAATCCAAGGATGGTGTGTTCAGTTATTCTCAGCACCCACATTAACTTCCTTCTCCTAACATGAGACACTCTGTTTCCAGATATCCTGACTACCAGTCCTGGGAAAAAGCATATCAGATACTGAGGGATATGGGGGGAGGAAAGCATTCTGGATGTGATCAGTGAAGTTTAAGGGAAAGGAAAGAGAGGTCTGATGGAGTTTAATTATCTTTTATAGAAGTGGCAAAGAACAGAGTCTGATAATGAACTGCAAAGAAGTGGGAGAGAAAGCAGAAAACATTCTTCATCCCTTGCCCAGGGATCAGAGCCTCTAGTTAGACATGAGTAACCAGGAGGATAAGTCTGAGTCAAATCACGTTTGCTCAGGGCCCAACCTTCTGTCTCCAGGAAAATTGGAGGTAGAGAGGTGGTCTAGGATAGGCATTGGGGCTGAACTCTGCTCCCATGTAGGAGTGCCTAGAAAAGCCTTCCTAGCAGCCATTCTCATGTTTTGCTGCAAAATCTCATGGGTTTTTTTTCTTTGCTAGGAGCAGGGTCAGATGTAAGCAGTGAGAAGTGAGCAATCTGAATCCAGACTTCCAGTTCCAGAAAAATATGAGTGGTTTCCAGGAAGGCTGAGAGGCAGACCTGAAGTGGAGGGTCAGGACTCTTTTTCCCCCTGCTTCTTCCCTTCTCTCTGCACCCTCTTCTCTAGGAGTGCCAAATACGAACCTTAGTAGACTTGAGAAAAGGGATAATAGCTTTGTAAAGCCACATCTAAATGGATCATTCTTAGGGAATTCACAAAATATTAGGCTTTTTTTGTCCATAAGCTTTTGATGCTTATTTATAAACACCGCTAATAAGGTATGCAGTGGCAAAAGTTGAAGAAGCTGAGGTTTCAGAAAGTGTTGATTATTTCAGTGAAAATATCAATCTACACTCAACCAAATCATGTATTTCAGAAGGGATTGACATTGACTGGCATGTCCTATTGGGAGCATGCACAAAGGTATATAAATATTAAAATGCATTTATATGAGGTATTAGCAGCTGAAAATATGCAGAAGGCTATTCATTAGTGTCAATTGTAGTGGTTGATTTGGGAATGTGATCACCTGTCTACTAAGAGCTTAAGAAGACCAATTAATTTAATATAGGCCTCTGAACAGCTGTAAAATGTTAGGAATGCTTATTTACTATTGCCGTGGGCCAGAGTTGAAGCTGGCCTAGAGGTGAAAACCCATCTTTCCTTCTAACAATTGCTTGAGCCTCCTCTTGTGGCTGTTTTTCTTTTTATTATAATCAGGCATCATAACTGTAATATAGCTGATCCTTGCAGCTTTGAGTCAGTTTATAAAGTCAAAGGTACTTACTATTTTTTAGCCCCGGTTAAAAAGTATTACTTCAAGGAAGAACAGAGTGTACTAAATATATATGTCAAAATCAAGTTTTCAACAGACATGAAATCAAATGAAGCCCTTCTTCCTTCATTTTGCACACTCTACAACTAAAGTTAATTTATAACCCCCAATTTCAGTTTGCCTAACAAACATGTACACATCTTAGTAACTTCAGCATTTCTACTGCAGCCTGTGATCTCACATTTGTTGCATGCCCTAATAAGGCATGCCTGCCTTATGTTTTATCATATATTTGTGCTTATCCCCAGGTCCAAGTCGTGATTTTGTATAATGATAAGTGTGATATTTGTCAGGAGCTTAGTTATGTGCCAAGCATTAATGTTAAGTTCTAGGATAGTTGAAATCAAATCAGACAAACACCCTGTCCCACATTGGGCTCAAAGTCTAAGGGGAAGAAAGAATAGATAGTTAAACCCCATTTTACAGAATAGGAAATTGAGCACAGAAAAAGTTAAATAACTTGCCCAAGGCACACAGCAGGCAATGATTGATTAAGGAATAGAATCAGGGTCTCCTGTTTCCCAGTCCTGTGCTCTATCCATTGATCACACTTTATTTTCCAAGGGACCCCAGCTCTTCTGCAATGAGATTGCAGTTTAAAAAAATGTATTTTTTTAAGTGCTTGCTATGTTCCAGGCACTGTACTGAGCACTTAGATGGAAAACACAAGGAAATTGGGTTGGACACAGCCCCTGCCCCATGTGGGGCTCACACTCTCAATCCCCACTTTACAGATGAGGTAATTGAGGCCTACAGAAGTGAAGTGACTAACCCTAGATCAGACTAACCCTAGATCACATAGCAGACAAGTGACATTTCAATGTCCAAATGCACTGATGGAAGGCATTTGCATCAGCAGCAAGAACGTCTTGTTTAGAGAACGTCTTCCCAAATAAAGTGGTAGCACATTGTTTGGGTCTGAGCAGTTTGTTTTGTTCTTCCTGCCTCTTTCTGCAGTGTGTGGATAGTAAACTTTATACCAAGTTCCCACATTAATTTATGAGACTGGGTAAGCAACATAAACTTCCCTAGAGGAAAACAACTCATGTATTTGCATGCATTAACGTAAAGAATAAAAATGTGAAACTCTTCCTTTAAACATGCTGGAAAAATAGACTAAATAATTTTACCTCAACCTATTGCATTTTGATTTGGCATAGATAATAATCTTCCCCGACATCCTTAATATTCAGGATCAAATGACTTTCACTGACTTGACCTAAAGATGTATATATGTATTTATTTGCTAAGTATGTACTAAGTGTTGACAATGATTATTTATTAAGCACTTACTATGTGCCAACAACTACATTAAGCACTGGGATAGATACAAGTCCCTCGGATAGACACAGAACTGATATTGGGACAGTCTCCATCACAAATGGGACTAACAGTGGGATGAGGATGGAGAACGGGTATTTCATCTGCAATTTTTACAGGTAGGGAAACTGAGACACACAGAATTTAATTAACTTGGCCAAGGTCACATAGTACCCAAGTTCATTCATTCATTCAATCATATTCGATCAGAGGTCATGAGTTCGAATCCCAGCTCTTCCACTTGTCAGCTGTGTGACTGTGGGCAAGTCACTTAACTTCTCTGTGCCTCAGTACCTCATCTGTCAAATGGGGATTAACTGAGCTTCACGTGGGACAACCTGATTACCCTGTATCTACCCCAGCGCTTAGAACAGTGCTCTGCACATAGTAAGCACTTAACAAATACCAACATTGTTATTTATTAACCACTTACTGTGTTCTGAGCACTGTACTAAGTGCTTGGGAAAGTACAATACAATAATATACAGTGACATTCCCTGCCCATAAAGAGCTCCCAGTCTAGAGTGGGGCAGATGACATCAATACAAATAAATAAAATTACATATGTATATACATAAATGCTATGGGGATGGGAGAGGGGGAGGGGAGAACAAAAGGAGCAAGTCAGGGTGATGCAGAAGGAAGTGGGAGATGAGAGAAAGTGGAGCTTAGTCTGGGAAGGCCTCTTGGAGGAGATAAGACTTCTGGGGTTGCGAGGGGGGAATGACTAATTGTCTGGCAAATTTGAGGAGGGAGGGCGATGGAGGGCGTTCCAAGCCAGAGGCAGAACGTAGGCCAGGGGTCAGCAGTGAGACAGGTGAGTTTGAGGCACAGTAAGAAAATTAGCACCAGAAGAGAATTAGCACCAGAAGAGTGAATTATGTACTATATTGGGTTACAGAATGAGAGAAACATGGTGAAGTAGAAGGGGCAAGGTAATAGAATGCTTAAAAGCCAATGGTGAGAAGTTTAAGTTTGATACGGAGATGGATAGGCAACCACTGGAGATTTTTGAGGAGGGGGGTGACATGTCCTGAATGTTTTTGCAGAAAGATGATCTATCTGGGCAGTGGAGTGGAGTATGGACTGGAGTGGGGAGAAACAGGAAGTGGAAGACCAGTATTAGAACCTAAGTGCCCTGACTCCCAGGCTGATCCTCTTTCCACTAGGATATTTTGATTCAAACATGTTTAATTGAATTTTAGGACAAGGCAAAAGTACATATCCATTAATTAGCTGTTACATTGGGGATATGATTAAAAGATATGTTTACATTTTACAGTTCTGAAAACCAAATTTTTTTTAACTTATCATTGAATATATTTACTTAAATATGACCTGTACAGCAATGACAGTTCTGATATTTATTCCACTTTCTGTATTTGCACAGATAAAGGAACACCTTGCTAAGGGGCAGCGGATGTTAGCTGGTGATGGGATGTCCCAAGTGACCAAGACACTTTTGGATTTAACTCAGAGGAAAAATTTTTATGCAGGAGATCTTCTGATGTCTGTGGAAATTCTCAGAAATGTGACTGATACTTTCAAAAGGGCAAGTTATATTCCTGCATCTGATGGTGTCCAGGTAAGAAAAATGATCACATAAAGGAAGAGGCTGATTAAAATTGAATCAATTTTTGGCACAGGGAAGGCAGTGCAGTAGATTTGATGCAGAGGAAGCAATCTGATCAGAGGAAATAATGGGCCATTTGAATGACACTTGGGTCTTAGTCTCAGTTCTAAATATAACTATCACTTAATGCTCACTTTCCCAACCTATCAAATGTAAATGATAAAACATGTATTTACCTAACCCTGATTTGGAGAGAATAAATGAAAATCTGGGTCAGATGCTTTGTGTTTCTCAGATGAAGGTACTGTTGATAGTCAAGTTAGGGCTATGCATATTTTATTCTTGTGTGATGTTGTAGAAGAAAGTTAGAACTGCTTACCAAGTGTAATAGTTGCACATTAAACATTGCATGAAAAAGATATAGTTTAAGAAAAAAATCAAGGCCAGATTTGTTTCCCAAAATACAGTGTCAGAATTTATCAAGAAAATAGGGAGCTTCATTTTAGGAAAAAGTTCTGGTAACTATGTATAATCTATTTCTACTTATTGAACACAACTCCAGTGTTTCAGTTCACTCTTTGCCTTTCATTTACAAATCGATTTTCAGATGCTTGACCATTGCATCATTGTTATTAGCATTAAAACAATCAAAAATCATGAATAAACCAGTGTAGGTTGTATTTTACACAAGTGAATTTTAGTGTAACACTTTTCATACTGTAGGTCAATTAGTGATATTCTACTGCCAAAATGCTGTGTTGATTTCTGCAATGCTAGCATAACATGCTGCCTGCCTTGCTGCATAAAGTTCATTAAAATAAAGGTCTGGCAGAACTCCCAGTTCAGGTATTGTTTTGTTTCAGCTAACTCTTCATCTGGAAGTTTCATTTGCATTTGTCAAGAAGAATGCAGATTTTTTTTTCAAAGTAAGCTATTGAGAAAAAGTTTGAGAAAAAAAGAACTCCAATATAACATAGTGGTGAACCTTTTTTAATCATTCATAAATAATAGCAATGCATTTATATACATGTAGTTATGAAATATGTGTGCATAGATATATGTTTGTACATATGGGTGCATATACAAACATAGTTTTGAGGTGGTTTTGAGGATTCTGTTCTTGCAAAGCCTTATGTCATTATTTATCCAGGAATTATCTTTCAATTAATTTTACTTTGAATAAATAGCTAAACTCTAATTGAGCTTTTATAAAATATTTCTGTGAACCAAGGAAGGCCTATTGATAGAATAGGAGCATGTGGACATTCCACATTCCAGTAGCTATATCACATACCTTGTATGTCACATGTTATGAAATATGAACAAAAATTTTTCATCTGGACTGTGACATAGACAAAAGTTCTGACCTAATGAAATTTGGTATTTTGAAGACTTGTAAAAGGTCCTTTTGGAACATGGGTTTTACCCAGGAGTCAACTTGTCACTTCTACAAGATGAATTAACCTTACCAGGTCACCACAACATCATTAAGGTCTCAAAAAAAAAAAAGATTAAGAAACTTACTGAGAACTTTTATAAATAATTGATCAAATAAAAAGGCACCACTAAAGTAGTCAAAGGAACACTAAGATTTACAGAATATGTACAAATATTGAACGAATTATGTTTACACCTCTTATTAATGATGGAAGATTTAGAAAATAGATACAGAAATATGTAAAGATGGACTTCTTTTTAAATAAAGCACAACCTTATCTTTACTTCTGGTTCACACAAGTATTTCTTTATAAACAGTTATTTTTCCAAATTTTCTTAATTTTTATTAGGTATATTTACATACTTTTAGGTATATTTATATATTTAAAGTATTTTCACATTATTTAGATCTCGGTGCATAATGTTGCCCCTCTCAGGGTTGCACCTGGAGAGTTTCCAGTACTCTACCAGCCTCAGCTATGGGCAGGAGAGTCAAGCAGAGGCCTATCCATTCCATTCCTAGCTTGGACAGTGGCTAGCAAGTAGAAGGCAATCTGCTACAAGCCAAACCTCCCCATGCTGGGCAGCAGCAGCATGGGAGAGAATTGAGGGTGGAAACTCAACTTTACTGCACAGAAAGCATCAATGGTAAACCACTTGCATATTTTTATCAAGAAAACTCTATGGATACACTACCAGAATGACAGCAGATGGGGAGCGGGGCGTTATGGGATAGATGTGTCTGTAGTGAGGCTATTGGGGGAGAACGACTCGACTTCATGAAAAAGACAGGACATAATCTTGGGAAAGTGAGTAATCATGGATTCAATTGTCTGAATAAAACCCTTCTGAATACTAGATTTAGGGAATGTATAATTCTATATAATAAAATGATCAAGAGTAGAATGACAAAGGGCTGATATCAATTTTTCCAATAGTCAGGGCTTTCCCATTAATCAGAAGAAAATATTTCAAGAAACATAAAGGATCTGAGTCACTGGAGTGATGCATAACCATCCATGTTTATTAGTAGTCATTTTCATGACATCTGGACAATTACAGTAAGTTTCCCTATAACTTGGAGGTTCATGTTCTTGAAAAAAACCTGTAATTATGGAAGCATGCATTATAATATGCACATTTATAGTGATGCCCCACACATGCAATCAACTCTTTCTTCTGGGATCACATTGTATCCAGACAGATGCACATTGTTGGAGAATCCTTTCCTAATTTTTCAGAAGTACTCTATCCAAAACATATAGTTATGTACATTTTGGGAAAACTGGCTGTATTTTGTCTTCTAAGGAAGCAAGGCAAAATCTGTCAGAGCAAAAAGAGCTGCTATTCCATGAAAATTACATTCAGTAATGCTTGAAAAGACCAAGTATTGTATTCACTGCATATTTCTCAATACCAGTTCATTATACTCTCTGTATATTTTCTATCCTTAGGCTCTGATTATGGGAAGGGATTGGCAGATACAAATAAGGTCCTCATTCTTCCATAAATGCTCTGTTTCAGTTTTCATTTCATTTCCTCTTCTCAATAATAACTTATATTTGGCTATCTTGATTAGCCTTTGTGGCAGAAAATAGCCAAACAAAAGAGTAGAGCTGGAAAAGTATTCAAATGAAATGACCCTACACTTTCACCTCAATGAGGTGCTATTTTAATATTAAATATGAGCCACTTAAATCCTGCCTTTACATATTTCTGCAAGAACTTCAGCAGATATAGAAATAACTTTACAGAGATTGTTATATCAGAATTGAAATGTGCATTTAACAGCAATTATTTACTGGTAAATGTCAATTTGTAAACAGCAAATGTAATGTAGGTAAAATGGGAAAATTAAGGGATGTTGTTTGCCATTACTCAAATTAAGACTTTGGGTCCATATTCTTAATTTTCTCATTTCACCTCCATTATTAAATGAAGTAAATAATTGGACCCAATTTCTTAATCTGGATAATGACAAACTACATTCCTTAATTTTCCACAATTACTACTTAAATGAGATTCATTTAACTAATAGAGAAGCAGCATGGCTCAGTGGAAAGAGCCTGAGCTTGGGAGTCAAGGATCATGGGTTCTAATTCCACTACCTATCAGCTGTGTGGCTTTGAGCAAGTCACTTCACTTCTCTGTGCCTCAGTGTCCTTATCTGTAAAATGGGGATTAAGACTGTGAGCCCCACGTGGGACAACCTGAAGACCTTGTATCTACCCAGTGCTTAGAACAGTGCTTGGCACATAGTAAGTGCTTAATGAAAACCAAAGCTATTATCATATGAGAAGCAGCGTGGCTCAATGGAAAGAGCATGAATCTGGGAGTCAGAGGTGATGGGTTCTAATCCCGCCTTCGCCACTTGTCAGCTGTATGACTGTAGGCAGGTCACTTAAGTTCTCTGGGCTTCAGTTACCTCATCTGTAAAATGGGGATCAAGACTGTGAGCTCCATGTGGGACAACCTGATGACCTTGCATTCCCCCCCACAGTACTTAAAACAGTGCTTGGCACATAGGAAGCACTTAAATACCATCATTATTATTTTGAGAAGCAGCATAGCTCAGTGGAAAGACCCCAAGCTTGGGAGTCAGAGGTCATGGGTTCTAATCCGTGCTCCACCACTTGTTAGCTGTGTAACTTTGGGCAAGTCACTTCACTTCTCTGTGCCTCAGTTACCTCATCTGCAAAATGGGGATAAAGACTGTGAGGCCCAAGTGGGACAACCTGATCCCTTTGTATCTCCCCAGTGCTTAGAATAGTGCTTCGCACATCGTAAATGCTTAACAAATGCTGTCATTATTCATTCTTGTATAAAAGACTATAGAACATTTTCACTTTAAAGATTACTTTGGAATCAGTCAATCAATAAATCAATGGTATTTACTGAGTGATTATCATGTGCTTTGACAGAATACGGTATACTTGAGTTGGTAGAAACGGTCCCTGCTGGCAACAAGCTTTTAGCAAAATGTGAAATCTCTTTGTAAGGATATCATATCAGTCACAGAATAGGAAAGGGGAACATACAAATAGAGTAGTAGATCACATATAGAAACACTGTGGAAGATTCAGTAGAAGAAGATGATACTGGAGTTATAGAAGGAAGCAAAGGTTTTATCCTTATTATGTCACTGATTCTTTTCCAATCAATCAATCAATAATCATAGTTATTGAGCACTGTGTGCAGAGTACTGTATTAAGCACTTGGTAGATTACAATATAACAATATAAAAGACATATTTGCTGCCCACAATTAGCTTATAGTCTAGTGGAGTAGAGAGATTTTAATATAAATAAATAAATTATGGATATATTCATATATGCTTTAGGGATGGGAGAGGGGATGAATAAAAGGAGCAAGTCAGGGTGATGCAGAAGATAGTGGGAGAAAAGGAAAAAATGGCTTAGTCAGGGAAGACCTCTTGAAGGTGATGTGCCTTCAATAAGGCTTTGAAGTGGCAGAAAGTAATCCTCTGTTGGGTATGAGGAGGAAGGGTGTTTCAGTCTGGGTTAGGATATGAGCAAAATGTTGGTGACAAGATAGACAATAATAATAATAATGTTGGTATTTGTTAACGCTTACTATGTGCCAAGCACTGTTCCAAGCTCTGGGATAGATACACGGTGATTAGGTTGTCCCACGTGGAGCTCACAGTCTTAATCCCCATTTTACAGAAGAGGTAGCTGAGGCAGGGAGCAGTTAAGTGACTTGCCCAAAGTCACACAGCTGGCATGTGAGGGAGCTGCAATTAGAACCCATGACCTCTGACTCCCAAGACTGGGCTCTTACCACTAAGCCATGCTGCTTCTCTAAGATCGAGACAAGATCGAGGTACAGTGAGAAGGTTAGCATCAGAGGAGTGAAGTGTGCGGGCTGGGTGGTAGAGAGTAATGAGATGAGGTAGGAAGGGACAAGGTGATTGGCTGTTTTAAAGCCAATGGTGAGGGATTTCTGTTTGATGCGGAGTGGTGGGCAACCACGGAAGGTTCTAGAGAAGAGGCCAGAAGAGGTTCTTCAGAAGAAATATGGCCAGAATGTTTTTTGTAGAAAAATGATTTGGGCAGTAAAGTGAGGTATGGACTGGAGTGGGAAGAGTCAGGAGGTTGGGAGATCTGCGAGTAGGTCAGTGGAATAGGATAAGTGATTGGATTAACATGATAGCAGTTTGGGTCCTTACTATATCCAACTATTTAGTCAGTTTAGTCAGGCAGGATTTGGGTGGGGAGATTCAGCATTCTGTTTTTCATATAAGTGTGAGGAGATGACAAGACATCCATGAAGAGGTGTCTTGAAGGCAGTAGGAAATTTGAGACTGTGGAAAGGGAGAGAGATCAGGGCTGGAGATGTATATTTGGGAATCATCTGCATAGAGGTGGTATTTGAAGCCATGTGAGCAACTGAGTTTTCCAGAGGTGTTGGTTTAGAAGGAGAAGAGAAGAGAAGAGGAGTGGAAGGCAGAGAAGGAGCTCACAAAAGAAATAGAGGATGTGTGGCCAGATAGATAGGAGGAGAACCAGGAGAAAACAATGTCAGTGAACTTGAGGTTGAATAACAATTCCAGGAGATGGGTATGGTCAACAGTGTTGAAGGCAGCTGAGTGATGGAAGAGGATTAGGATGGTGTAGAGGCTGTTGGATTTGGCAAGAAGGAGATAATAATAATAATAATAAAATTGGTTTGGGTTAAGCACTTACTATGTGCCAAGCACTGTTCTAAGCACTGGGGTAGATGCAAGGTAATCAGGTTGTCTCACATAGGGCTCACACAATCTTCATCCCCATTTTACAGATGAGGTAACTGAGGCACAGAGACGATCTTACCGAAGATCACACATCTGAAAGTGGCAGAGCCAGAATTAGAACCCATGACCTCTGATTCCCAAGCCCGGGCTCTTTTCACTGAGCCACGCTGCTTCTCATTTGTGACCATTTGTGATCATTTGTGACCTTCAAGGAGGCGGTTTCTGTTAAGTCAAGAGGATGGAAGGCAGGTAGAAGGGGATCAAGGAGAGAATTGGAGGAGAGAAACTTGAGGCAACTTTCCCAAGAAGTTTGGAGAAAATGGTAAGAGGGAGCTAGAGTGATAACTAGTGGGAGCTGAGGTGGTCAAGGTAGGGCTTTTTTAGGGTAGTCAGTTAGTATTTACTGAGTGACTTCTCCAGTGCAAAGGTCTGAGCTCCCCAAAGTCACCCCTCCGCCTCTCCCCTGCCCCCCCACCAACCCCCTCCCCTACTTTCCCATCCTTCCCTGCAGTATCCTCAGAGAAGATCTCCTCCCTCCTCGCAGGTGCCACCCCCTCCAACTGCGCCTCGGACCCCATTCCCTCACACCTTCTTAAAACCATCGCCCCTGCCCTCCTACCTTCCTTAACTTCTATTTTTAACCAGTCAATCTCCAAGGGCTCCTTCCCCTCTGCCTTCAAACATGCCCACATCTCCCCCATCCTAAAAAAACCCGCTCTTGACCCCACTTCCCCCTCCAGTTATCGCCCTATCTCCCTACTACCCTTCCTTTCCAAAATCCTAGAACGAGTCGTCTACAATCGATGCCTAGAATTCCTTAACTCCCATTCTCTCCTAGACCCCCTCCAATCTGGCTTCCGTCCCCTCTACTCTACCGAGACTGCTCTCTCTAAGGTCACCCGTGACCTCCTTCTTGCCAAATCCAATGGCTCCTACTCCATTCTGATCCTCCTTGACCTCTCTGCTGCCTTTGACACTGTCGACCATCCCCTCCTCCTCCATACCTTATCTCACCTTGGCTTCACGGACTCTGTCCTCTCCTGGTTCTCCTCTTACCTCTCTGGCCGGTCATTCTCGGTCTCCTTCACTGGAGCCTCCTCCCCCTCCCATCCTTTAACTGTTGGAGTTCCTCAAGGGTCAGTTCTTGGCCCTCTTCTGTTCTCCATTTACACTCACTCCCTCGGTGAACTCATTCGCTCTCACGGCTTTGACTACCATCTCTACGCAGATGACACGCAGATCTACATCTCCGCCCCTGTCCTCTCCCCCTCCCTTCAGGCTCGCATCTCCTCCTGCCTCCGGGACGTCTCCACCTGGATGTCGGCCCACCACCTAAAACTCAACATGAGCAAGACTGAGCTCCTCATCTTCCCTCCCAAACCCGGTCCTCTCCCAGACTTCTCTATCACCGTGGATGGCACGACCATCCTTCCCGTCTCTCAGGCCCGCAATCTCAGTGTCATCCTTGACTCGTCCCTCTCGTTCACCCCACACATCCTATCCGTTACCAAGACCTGCCGGTTTCACCTCTACAATATCGCCAAGATCCGCCCTTTCCTCTCCACCCAGACGGCTACCTTACTGTTACGGGCTCTCGTTATATCCCGGCTAGACTACTGTGTCAGCCTTCTCTCTGACCTCCCTTCCTCCTCTCTCGCCCCGCTCCGGTCTATTCTTCACTCCGCTGCCCGGCTCATCTTCCTGCAGAAACGATCTGGGCATGTCACTCCCCTTCTTAAACAACTCCAGTGGTTGCCTATCAACCTCCGCTCCAAACAAAAACTCCTCACTCTAGGCTTCAAGGCTCTCCATCACCTTGCCCCTTCCTACCTCTCCTCCCTTCTCTCTTTCTACCACCCACCCCGCACGCTCCGCTCCTCTGCCGCCCACCTCCTCACCGTCCCTCGGTCTCGCCTATCCTGCCGTCGACCCCTGGGTCACGTCCTCCCGCGGTTCTGGAACGCCCTCCCTCCTCACCTCCGCCAAACTGATTCTCTTTCCCTCTTCAAAACCCTACTTAAAAATCACCTCCTCCAAGAGGCGTTCCCAGACTGAGCTCCTCTTCTCCCTCTACTCCCTCTGCCATCCCCCCTTTACCTCTCCGCAGCTAAACCCTCATTTTCCCCTTTTCCCTCTGCTCCTCCACCTCTCCCTTCCCATCCCCACAGCACTGTACTCGTCCGCTCAACTGTATATATTTTCGTTACCCTATTTATTTTGTTAATGAATTGTACATCGCCTTGATTCTATTTAGTTGCCGTTGTTTTTACGAGATGTTCTTCCCCTTGACTCTGTTTATTGCCATTGTTCTTGTCTGTCCGTCTCCCCCGATTAGACTGTAAGCCCGTCAAACGGCAGGGACTGTCTCTATCTGTTGCCGACTTGTTCATCCCAAGCGCTTAGTACAGTGTTCTGCACATAGTAAGCGCTCAATAAATACTATTGAATGAATGAACACCAGCACTTGAGAGAGAACAATAGAATTAATAGATATGACCAGTGCTTTCAAGGATTTTATGGTCTGGCAGAGGAAACAGACACTAAGATAACTTAAAGACAAGGAAGAAGTAAAGGGAATATTCAAGTAACTCTGTAAATAATAGGCTTTGTGCCAAAGTGCTACAGTTGGCTGCAAGTGCTTAAGTGTGTGATTATCTAGAACCTCAGGTTTTGTCATCTATGGACTAGAGAAATACATACCTTCTTCTGGGTCAGGCTTCTCATGGGAAGGAAATGACGAATCAGTAGGTTGAAAGGTTGTACTTTGGAATTTTGCTCTATCTTCCAAAAGACTAAAACAATTTTCCCACATAATATTTACTTGATCCTCTGAAAATTTATTTAAGGCTGAAATGGGCAGGTACAAAGCCTTGCCCAGTTTTTGGTGTCTGTGTCCCAGCTGGACCTCCCCTTTTGGTCTTACATTTACAGTTCCCCTTACATTTTTAGCCCTGAAATCCTTGGGGAGGAAGTTTGGGTTCAAAGAATTGGCAACTTAGGCCTATTCAACAGAAAATTGAGGGGCTTAGGGAAATCTGCTTGAGGAAGGAATGGGAAAAGTGGAAACAGTGACCTAACTTTATCCAATTTTCTCATCATGCCCCCACTCTCTGGTCCAATCTCTCATCCTCCTTCTAGTCCTCCTGCAGAGTGCAGGAGATTAGGTCTTTGTTTTGAGGATCAAACTATGGGCCCAAAGCAATAGGACAGGATAGATGGATGAGCCTAGAAAAAACACATCCCCCTACCCTTTCCACCTCATCTGAATAGTAGTAAAATTGTGCTCCAATGGTGCCAATTCAGTTACTAATCACCAAAGCTGGGGAAGGCAAACAAGTCTCCTACAGACTTCACAGTCTTAATCCCCATTTGAAGATGAAATAACTGGGGCACAGAGAAGTTAAGTGACTTATCCAAGCAGACAAATGTCAGAGCTGGGATAAGAACTCTCTGACTGCTAGGCCCAGGATCTTTCCACTAGGCTATACCGCTTCTCGATTCACCTATGATTCATCGATTTGGCAGGGAAGGTGTCTAGCTACTCTGTTATATTGTACTCTCCCAAACACTTAGTTTAGGGCTCTGCAAACAATAAATACTCAATAAATACAAATTGTTAAGTGATTGATGATTTCTTGATGATGCAGACACAGAACAGTCCCCAACCTAATTGTGTTTGTTGGTGAATACAAGCACTCTTCAAATAGTTTCACTTTTTAAACTTTTAATTGGAGAGAAAGGGTAATAAAAGTATAATGGAAAAGTGTAAGCAATCAACCAATAGTATTTATTGAGCACTTCCTCTATGAAGAGCACTGGGAGAGTACAGTAGGGTTAGTAGACAGATTCCCTGAACTCGAAAAGCTTACATCTAATTGGGGAGACAGACATAAATTACAGGTAGGGGTTGCCACGGAGTATAAAAGCTTGTATATAAATGCTTTTGGAAGGGGAGGGGATGGGTTCTTCAATGCTTAGTAGGTAAGGACTCTACAATGTAAGCTCATTGTTGGCCAGGAATGTGTCTCATATCCCAAGCTCTTAGTACAGTGCTCTGCACACAGTAACCGCTCAATAACTAGAACAGACCAACTGACTAG
Organism: Ornithorhynchus anatinus; assembly: GCF_004115215.2. Lineage (NCBI taxonomy): Eukaryota > Metazoa > Chordata > Mammalia > Monotremata > Ornithorhynchidae > Ornithorhynchus > Ornithorhynchus anatinus. Next base: position 81,162,247 of record NC_041728.1, read on the forward strand.
AGTTAATGCAGTAGAGAGGGAGATAAGGTGGGGATATGAGAGATTAGTCTGGGTGGGCTTCCTGCAGGAGAAGTGATTTTTAGTAGGGATTTCAATATTGGGAAATAAGTGGTCTGCCAGATTCATTCATTTGTTAAATCATTTTTATTGAGCGCTTACGGTGTGCAGAGCTCTTGGGAAAGTAAAATACAACAATAAACAGTGACATTCCCTGCCCATATCCAGCTGGTAATCTAGAGATGTGAGAGGGAGGGAGTTCAAACCAGGAAGGAGAGCATAAGCAAGGGGTTGATGGAAAGAAATTCATTAGCCAGGCACAATGATTAGTTTGGCATTAGAGGAGTGAAGGGTGCATGCTGGATTACAGTCAAAGAGCAGCAAGGATAGATAGTGGGGAGAGAGACAAATGAGTTCCATGGAAGCAATGGACAGAAGTCTCAGATTAATGCAGAGATGGATGGACAAGCCTTGGAGGTTTTTGAGGAGTGGGATGACCATGTGCAGATCTATATTTAAGAATGGAATTGAATTTTAGCATTATTTTGTCTTGACAAGCAAGCCCAGAGACATTACCATTAGTGGGATAAACAGGAGACCTAGGACAGAAGATACTACACAGAGGAAAGGGCATTTGCTTTTACGGATGCTGCTGTAAGATTATTCTGGAATCTGAGAATTAGTGGTTCACAAGAAGTGGCTCAAATTAACGTCTACTTTCCCTCACTCAGTGTGAACTTTCTTCTCCGTATTCCTGCAGCACAAGTGACAGTCACTCAAACAGATGGGTTGCTCTTCTTCTTAATAGCTTGAAACGATCTTCTATTGTTACTCTGTGGAAGAATCAAAGCTGCATAACTGAACTATCTAGTGAGGATACATTTAAACCTTGGCCTTGCTGACAACCTGATAAAAGGAAATGTAGAATTAAATGACAAAATGTCAGATTCTGTTTCACCAGTTGTTACAATTCTGCTAACTAGGGCCATTAGAAACCCCTATAGACCTAGGCAGATTTTACCAGCTTTATGGCTTGTTTGTGCCTGAGTTAAAAGCTTTCCAGTTAGGCTGGTATATATTTAAGGGGCACTTGAAGTGGTTGCATCATCAGTAGGAATCATAAACTGCAAGGGAGATACTGCAAGGGAAATACATACAGAGTATACATACAAAGTATCATTATGCAAATGAATGTCATTCATTGTTTCATAAAAAACACATTGGGTGGTCTGATTATCAGTGAGGACACAAAATCCCACGACAAAGAGAATGACAGGAATCCCAAACCAGTGAAATTGCCATGAAAAAAGGTAATTTTAGAAAAAATGTGAAAAGGAGCTAAAACTTAAGGAGTAAGATACATAGGAATCTTTGTTTCTGCCTTTCCAGTGCTGCTTTAAAAGATTAGTAAAGTAAACTGATAATGTGTGTCCAGCACTCTAAGTCCACGTAATACAAAACCAATATCTGTTTCACCACATCCTCAATTTATAGCTTGAGAAGCAGCATGGTGTATTGGATAGAGCACGGGACTGGGAGTCAGAAGGTCATGGGTTCTAATGCCGGTTTGGCCACTTGTCTGCTGTGACTTTGGGCAAGTCACTTCACTTCTCTGGGCCTCAGTTACCTCATCTGTAAAATGGGGATTGGAACTATGAGCCACACATGGGACGGATGGGATGGGGGCTCTGTCCAACCCGATTTGCTTGTATCAACCCTAGCGCTAGTAAAGTGCCTGGTACATAGTTAAGACCTTAACAAATACCATCATTATTATTAAAGCTTCCCTGAGAGTACTGTACTTGTACTTTAAGTAAAAGAGTACTTTTACTTGTACTAAGTGCTACCTGTACTAAGTACTACTAACTACTACTTGTACTAAGCACTTCTACTTTCCAAGCACTTAGTACAATTCTCTACACACTGAGTGCTCAATAAATACAATTGAATGAGTACAACTTCTGTTGTTTATACAATTAGTGCTATGCCTTTTGTGGGAGTAAATGATACCTCTTCCTTTCCTGTCGATCAGCTCTGTTATGAACTTTCCCAAGTGCTTAGTACAGTGTTCACACAGTAAGTGCTCAATAAATAAAATTGACTGATTGACTTTTAGGGAAGGGAGTAGGCATGAATTGACTGAGGTGTGACAGGAAAAGTGAATAAAATGCAGTTTCAAAAGCCTCTAATTTGTCTGTCCTTTCTCATCATTCCAGATTGGGTAGGAGACTTTCTAGGTTGAATACAGGATAGGAGAGCAGAATTGACATTAATCTGAGTTGTGCTATTTCCAAAGAGCAAACAGGACACATTTTCATGGCATCTAGACAGTTGGATGGGCTCTGGAAGCATAATTACAGAAGATATGGTACTTCAAGTTAGGGTTTATTCACCCAGAAAACCTGCAAGCTTTGAATTTTACATTTCCAAACTTAATAAAACTACCTATCCCACCCAGTTCACCCACTGCTTAGCCATTCCAAAATTTTCTCATGCTGCAGTGGATCTTCATACTATCCCCACAATATGAATTTTCCACTAGAAACAGCCTTTCAAAAAATATGCCTTGCCTCAAGCAGATCATGATACTGGGAATTGGAGATTTAGCAATTATCTGAGTTATTTTTCGGCCAAGCTGGACCATTCTGACTCCAAAGTGGATTATTTTGTTTTTCCTGGAACCAGAATTATACAGTTTGGCTGTCAGCATTGATCCAATTAACCAGAAAAATGCCACCTCTTTATTGTCTCCTGGAAGACATACTAAAAGAAATCCTCTCATTGCCAGAGATTACAGTGTTCAGTGCCCTTATCAATCTCTGTTAGGTTGTGAGGTAGTACTCATTGCCACTTATGAAGGCATTTGACAGTTAGCTTTACTACTGCCCTACATTTAAGGTTACACTTAGAGTTTAAATGAAAAATAATTAGAAGTCTCATTTATAGTTGAGAAGATGTCTGGGAATATTTTATATGAAGTGTTTTTTTGTTTTTGATAAATGCTGAAATGAACTCTATTTTAGTATGCAGTGGAAATATGTTCTGCATAAGAGTATTTGGTTGGTTTATTAAGTTCTGTAGGCATCCTGTCAATTCTACCAATCCGACTGCAATCCAGAATGGCACTGTCTCCCCTTCCCAGTCAGCGTGGCTCAGTGGAAAGAGCCCGGGCTTGGGAGTCAGAGGTTATGGGTTCGACTCCCGGCTCTGCCACTTGTCAGCTGTATGACTGTGGGCAAGTCACTTAACTTCTCTGTGCCTCAGTTACCTCATCTGTAAAATGGGGATGAAAACTGTGAGCCTCACGTGGGACAACCTGATTACCCTGTATCTACCAGCACTTAGAACAGTGCTCTGCACATAGTAAGCGCTTAACAAATTCATTCAATAGTATTTACTGAGCGCTTACTATGTGCAGAGCACTGTACTAAGTGCTTGGAATGTACAAATCAGTAACAGATAGAGACAGTCCCTGCCCTATGACGGGCTTACAGTCTAATCGGGGGAGACAGACAGACAAGAACAATACCAACATCATTATTATTATTAATAAACAATCCAATGCCAGCTGAGTGTCTGATGCCCTAATGTGGCCCCACCTATGGTATCTCCTCCCCTGGGCAGTCATGTGATATAATCTGAAGTCATCTTGGTCCTCACTGACCCACCTGTGCCCCTTCTTGTAGCCCTGATGCTGCTGATGTTACTACCCCTGCCACCAGGTTGTGTGGGTGAAGGGAGACACATGTGTATGCTTAAGTCCTTTTTCCTCCTGTCAAAGCAGAAAAGTGACACAAACTGAATGACTCCATACTAACAGACTGGGTTCTACCCTGCTGCAGGGATCAACTCCAGTTTCACCCACGCACACTTTGGTTTTTCAGGAAAACGCACACTTTTCCGGCTTCATATTAATTCCTTCTTCTTGAGCTTCAAGTAAAGTCCCACCTTTCTCTTTCAGGGCATCATCCCCTGCTCTGATAATTGGATGACCATGTTATTCAAACTATGAGAAGGAGTGGAAAGAGCACGGGCTTTGGAGTCAGAGGTCATTGGTTCAAATCCCGGCTCTGCCACTTGTCAGCTGTGTGACTGTGGGCAAGTCACTTAACTTCCCCGTGCCTCAGTTACCTCATCCGTAAAATGGGAATGAAGACTGTGAGCCCCACGTGGGACAACCTGATTCCCCTGTGTCTACCCCAGTGCTTAGAACAGTGCTCGGCACATAGTAAGCGCTTAACAAATACCAACATCATTATTATTATTATTATAAGCCATTAAAAGAAGTTCTTTTGTCATATCGTCTTGAAAGAGTTCCCTGAATAACACTTTGTTGAGCAAAATGTGCCAATCTGTCATGGAACTCTTTATTCTCAGTTTGTTCTCTGACTGTTGTTGTGTGGGTATGTGAAAGGGATTTAGTTGTGTTAAGACCACTTTTTTGTGTTTGTTACTAATGTAAACCATATCCAGATTTTCATCATTCCTTGGCATCTATCGCTCCAAACCTATTAGTTCCTGAAATGAGAGTCTCAGAATGGGCCAACATTTAATCACCTTGAATTTTGACCCTTTTGGCCGTTGCTCAATTATTTTATTGATTTACTCTGTTCTTTCTCAGATTTTTTTGCCTTTGCAATATACTTCTGAACTGCATCCTGAGTTTTGATCATTGGGATGGGAAATCTTCAAATAGTTCTGTCTAATAAATGCCTCAAGCAAGAATAGCAGTTATTTTAGTTACTTCTCTGGTTGACCTAATACTAAGCACGGACATTTGCTTCCTTTGTATTAAGAACAGGAAAAGTACTGTACTCTTGTTTAGCAATCGTGTCTTCCATATTTGGAGCCCCATAAAATATGTAGTGTCAACTGCCCTAGTCAGTCCCAAAGAACACCAAATGAGTATTGTTGCAGATTAGCTCCAAAATCAAACCGTTCCAAATTTATAAATCTTCTCCCATTTCAATGGTCAGAAATCCCTGGCATTTGCAGCCCTGTCAATTTCAGGGACATTACCAAAGAATTTGACATCAGCAGTAGATCTGGGCTCATGAAACATTTGAAATCTGATGAATCCTTGAGAAGTTTGTGAAATGCCTATGATTTAACACTTTAATGAAATGACTAGCCATATCCGTCTAAACTACAGCCTTCTAGACTCTTAGTTCACTGAGGGCCGGTTATGTGTTTGTTAGATTGTTGTGTTTTACTCCCTCAAAAACATAGTACAATGCCCCCCACATGCAGTAAGTGCTCGATATGATTGATTCATGGATAGAAAGATTTTTTTCTTGATCCTTTTCCTATCACTCTAAGTGTAGAACCAAGCTGTGGTCTAAATCTATGTGTAACCTAATCTCCGGATTTCGGATTTCATAGCCATGAAAATGAATTATGGTTCTGTGGACCTGAGGATAAGGTGAATATCAAGTTTTCAAGGATAAAGACCCAAGAACATAGGTGGTTCAAAAGGGAGCAGGGGGAGGGAAAAGAAGATTTAATCAAGGAAAACCTCTTGAAAGAGATTTGATTTTAATAAGACTTTGAAGGTGGGGACAGCAGTGGCCACAAATGAAGGTAGAAGAAGTTTCCTACTCCTCTGCAGTCCCACTCTATTCCTGTCCCTTTGATTTTCCCATTACCTAACCCAGGAGTTCTGTGTCACCTTCTATTCTCTATCTACACCCACTCCTTTGGATAACTCATTACTATCTCTATGCAGATGATTCCCAAAGTTACATCTTCAGCTCTGATCTCTTTCCTTTTCTGCAGTCTCTTATTTCATTCATTCATTCATTCATTCAATAGTATTTATTGAAAGCTTACTATGTTCAGAGCACTGTACTAAGTGCTTGGAATGTACAGTTTGGCAACAGATAGAGACAATCCCTGCCCATTGACGGGCTTACAGTCTAATGGGGGAGACAGATAGACAAAAACAATAGCAATAAATAGAGTCGAGGAGATGTACATCTCATTAACAAAATAAATAGGGTAATAAAAATGTATACAAATGAGCAAATGAGCACAGTGCTGGGGGAAGGAGAAGGGAGAGGGGGAGGAGCAGAGGGAAAGGGGGGAAAGGGGGCTTAGCTGAGGGGAGGTGAAGGGGGGGCAGAGAGGCAGCAGAGGGAGCAGAGAGAAAAGGGGAAGCTCCATCTGGGAAGGCCTCTTGGAGGAGGTGAGCTCTCAGTAGGGCTTTGAAGAGGGGAAGAGAGTTAGTTTGGTGGAGGTGAGGAGGGAGGGCATTCCAGGACAGTGGGAGGCAGAGAAGTGTCGTGACTTACCCAAGATCAGCCAGGAGACAAGTTACGGAGCTGGCATGAGAACCCATGACCTCTGGGGAGGGGGAGCCGGGCCAGTTGGGATAGGCGAGAACAGGGGACAGTGAGGAGGTGGGCGGCCGAGGAGCGGACCGTATGGGGTGGGCAGTAGAAAGAGAGAAGGGAGGAGAGGTAGGAAGGGGCAAGGTGATGGAAAACCTTGAAGCCTAGAGTGAGAAGTTTTTTTTCGTGTGGAGGTTAATAGGCAACCACTGGAGGTTTTTAAGGAAGGAAGTGACATGGCCAGAGTGTTTCTGCAGGAAGATGGTCAGGGCAGCAGAATGAAGAATAGACTGGAGCGGGGAGAGAGAGGAGGAAGGGAGATCAGAGAGGAGGCAAAGAGCACAGGCTTTGGAGTCAGGTGTCATGAGTTCGAATCCCAGCTCTGCCACTTGTCAGCTGTGTGACTGTGGGCAAGTCACTTAACTTCTTGGTGCCTCAGTTCCCTCATCTGTAAAATGGGGATTAAGACTGTGAGCCCCACGTGGGACAACCTGATTCCCCTGTGTCTACCCCAGAGCTTAGAACAGTGCTCTGCACATAGTAAGTGCTTAACAAATACCAACATTATTATTATTATTATTACAATAATCTAGCTGGGATATTATGAGAGCCTGTACCAGTATTAAGATCGCCGTTTGGGTGGAGAGGAAAGGGCGGATCTTGACGATATTATAAAGGTGAGACCGACAAGCCTTGTTGACAGATTGGATGTGTGGGGTGAATGAGAGAGCTCAGTCAAGGATGACACCAAGTTTGCGGGCTTGAGAGACTGCCTGCCTTTAGTACATCTCTACTTGAATAGTCCACTGACGTGTGAAAGTTAACATAGCCAAAACAGAACTCCTCATCTTCTCAACAAGTCCTGTCCTCCCTGTGACTTTCTCATCACTGTAGACAACACCACTATCCTCCCTGTCTCACCAATTGATAACCTTGTCATTATCTTCCCTCCCATCTCTGTCTCTCATTCAACGCACATATTCAATTTGTCATAAAATTCCATCGGTTCTTAATAATGTTGCTATTTGTTAAGTGCTTACTATGTGCAGAGCACTGTTCTAAGCGCTGGGGTAGATACAGGGTCACCAGGTTGTCCCATGTGAGGCTCACAGTTAATCCCCATTTTCCAGATGAGGTAGCCGAGGCACCGAGAAGTGAAGTAACTTGCCCACAGTCACATAGCAGCCAAGTGGCAGAGCTGGAATTCGAACCCATGACCTCTGACTCTCGAGGCTGTGGTCTTTCCACCAAGACATGCTGCTTAACATAATTAAAATCCACCCTTTCCTTTCCATCCAACCATGCTACTATGATGAGCCAAGCACATATATTTTCCTGCCTTAACTACTGCACCTGCGTCTTTGCTGACCTCCCTGCCTCCTTTCTTTCCCCACTCCACTCCATACTTCATTCTGCTGCCCAGATCATTTCCCAAAAACCTTTTCAGTCCACATCTCCCCAATCCTCAAGAATCCCCAATGATTTCCCATCCACCTCTCCATCAGACAGAAAAAAACCTCTTACCTTTGATTAGAGCACTCAATCATCTGGCCCTCTCCTATCTTACATCACTGATTTCCAACTATAACCCAGCATGCTCACTTTACTCCTCCAACACCAACCTACTCACTGTACCCTGATCATGTCTAACTCACCACCAATCACTCATCCTCATCCTGCCTCTGGCCTGAACTGCTTTCCCATTCCTATCTTATAGACCATCATTTCCCCCACATTCAAAGCCTTATTAAATTCACATCTCCCCCAAGATCCCTTCCCGTTCCATCATTTCCTCTACTCCCTTTCCCTTCTTCATTGCCCTTGCACTTGGATTTGTACCCTTTATTCACTCCACCCCCAGCCTCACAGTACTTATGTACATACTCATAATTCATTTATTTATATTAATGTTTGTCTTCCATTCTAGACTGCATGCCCCTTTTGGGCAGGAAGCATGACTACCACCTCTGTCATATTGCACTCTTCCATGCACTTAGTACAGTTCCCTGCGTATAGTAAACATTCAATATCTTGATTGATTGATTGATTAACTTCCAGACTAAAAGAAGACAGTGGTTAAAGGGTCAGTGATGAGATAGATGATATGGAAGTACAATGTGTAAGTTAGCAGTAGAGGAATGAAGTGTGCTGAATGGGTTGTACTAAAAAAATCAGCAAGGTAAGAAGGGGAAAATTGATTGAATGCTTTAAGATATGCTTTTAGACACTTAATGTGAGGTTTGATGGGCAAAAGACCAAAAAAGCCCCATGCTTCTATTGGTGCTTTTTTGCCTTTGGCAACAGTCACCACAGGTTTTGCCCTGACTTATTGGACTTAAAAGACAGAAGTTTTCTATACTTGTGCAATATCTTAACTGCATGAATTGTAATTCTAACATTGGTGGAAATAGGAAATTTCACCAATTGCAAATAGGAATTGAGGAGTTATAGCAATTGGCAGAGTCCACTAGAAGTAATTGGAAAATATGTTAATGAACTGATTGTGATGGTAAGACTTAAAATTTAGATAAGAACACTTAACACAAACTCTTCAATTCTTCTCTTCTGTTATGTTAAATACACTTAAATTTACCTATGGGAAAATACGGGCTTTTTTGCCAAGCCTTATTAGTTTACAGCATCTTATATCAATACCTAGTTTCATATTCTTTTGACAGCAAGGGAGAAAATTGTTTAAATTCATTCAGAGTCAGTAGTCAGTACATGCATTTAGTGAGTTAATGACTTAGTGTTTTGGATCTCATTTTGATGTTTGTTATAGAATTATGTAATATTTTATCTAGAGGTGAAGAAATGAATGGACTAGGATAATAATAATAATAATGTTGGTATTTGTTAAGCACTTACTATGTGCAGAGCACTGTTCTAAACACTGGAATAGATACAGGGTAATCAGGTGGTCCTACGTGAGGCTCACAGTCTTAATTCCCATTTTACAGATGAGGTAACTGAGGCACAGAGAAGTTAAGTGACTTGCCCACAGCCACAGAGCTGACAAGTGGCAGAGCCGGGATTCGAACCCATGACCTCTGACTCCCAAGCCCGGGCTCTTTCCACTGAACCACACTGCTTCTCTAGGATAGGGATTAGGCTTCCTCTATTTTGGATTCAGTAATAAAATGTAAAGCTATCTAAGTCTTCCTTAGATGAAGGTAGTAATTTTGTAATTCCCAAGTTACTGGTAAATATCATTACAGTATTAGATAAACTAGAGTGAACATCTGAGTGCATTTTATTTCATACTAATGGAAGGAAAACATTGTCATTATCTAGAGGTTGAACTAGTAAGCCGTGGGAAGAACGGAAGTTCCTTCACTTTCATCTTGCATGTGCAATTGAATTTCATTCAAGGATCCACTTTTCACTTGGCTCCAAGTGACTCTTTGGCTCAAGTCCAGGGAGATGGAAGTAAAGGAACTTCTGTGAATAGCTTCACTTGCCTGTCACTTGGCTGACTACAGGCTACAAATTTGAGCAATGGCTAGAGGTATGGGGTCTCATGCAGTTGATCCATTGCAGTAGAGATAATGCAGCTCAGTATAAAGCAATTAATTCCAAGAAGAACCCATTTTATATAGAAAAAGTTGGGATCATATAAGTTTCCGATCTAAAAATGTTATTTACCCACACTGAGAAGCCATAGGCTAGAACCCATGTGTTTTCAAGATTGTGGGCAGAGAATACGTCTTCCAAATTGTACTTTCCTAAGCACTTAGTACTGTGCTCTGCACACAGTAAGCGCTTAACATACATGATTATCTTCTTAAAGATTAGGGACAAAAATGCACAAGCCTCTTTTTCTTCCCCCTCTCTTTCACTCACTTCTTCTCTTGAAGACACATGACAACAATATTTGCAAAACAGAGTTCAGGAACCAGAGATACAAATGCTGTACCTCAGTTACCTTATCTGCAAAATGAGAATTAATACTGTGAGCCCCATGTGGGACAGGAACTGTGTCCAACCTGATTACCTTGTATCTACCTCAGTGGTCCCTCTGCTCAGGTTTGCACTTGGACAGTTTCCAGTACTCTACCAGTTTTGATTATGGAAAGGAGAGTCAAGCAGAAGCGTACCCATTCCATTCCTAGCTTGGACAGTGGCAAGTGAGTGGAAGACAATTGCTATAAGTCAGAACTCACCAGTGCTGGGCAGTAGCGGCATGGGAGAGAGTCGAAGGCGGAGACTCAGGTTTACTGGACCAAAGAAGGCAATGGTAAACCACTTCCATATTTTTACGAAGAAAACTCTATGGATATACTACCAGAACCATTGCAAGTGGAGGTGGGATTTTCTGAGAGAGATATGTTCGTGGGTCTATGGACACTATGAGTCAGAGACAACTCGACAGCAGAAGACAAGACTCCAGTGCCAAGAACAGTTCTTGGTACATAGTAAGTGCTTAATAAATACCATAATCATTATTATTATTGTTTAATCCTAGCTTCATCACTTGTCTACTATGTGACCTTGGTTAAGTCATTTCACTTCTCTGAAACTCAGTTACTTCATTTGTAAAATGGAGAGTAAAACTCTTAACCTAAAGTGGGACATGGACTGTGTCCAACCTAATTAGCTTAGTAAGATTGACTGACATAGGGTAAATATTTACAAATACCATAAAAAAGTTATTTGTAATTATGGTCCTCTGGTCATGTCTACTAGACACTTCAGGTGCCTCAGTATGGGAATGGTTTCTTATTTTGTATCTACTGCATAAGAATACCAGCCTAGTTGATGTACTTAGGTGTATAGTGATCTCACTGGTGATGTGTGGTGGTAACTAAATTATATGTGCCTTTTCACATTTGAAGACTTTTTTCTTTATTTTCAGTGCAGCACTGACTGTTGGCATACAACATCCTTAAAACCAGTGTTATGTCAGTATTTATAAACTCCATAATCTTATGAGTGTATTTATGGGTGCAGTGAGAAGCTTGATGATAATTATATTGATAGTACTAGTATTTTTTAAATGTTAACTTTGTCCAAGACATACTACTAAGTGTTGGAATAGATACAAGAAAACAATTTTGGACACAATCCCCGTCCCACATGAAGTTTACGTCTTAATCCCCATTTTGCTGATGAGGAAACTGAGGCATAGAGTGACTTCATTCATTCATTCAGTAGTATTTATTGAGCGCTTACTATGTGCTGAGCACTGTACTAAGTGCTTGGAATGTACAACTCGGTAACAGATAGAGACAATCCCTGCCCAATAACGGGTTCACAGTCTAAATGGGGGAGACAGACAACAAAACAAAACACTAGACCTAGTCACTAGATGGTGAGTTTCTTGAAGGCAGGGATCATGCCTACCATTTCTATTGTACTATATTCCCCCAAGTGCTTAATCCAATGCTCAATAAAGTAAGTGCTCAATACATATTGCTGATTATTAAATTTCCCAGCTGTGTACGGGACTATGTCAGGTAATTTGTTGAGTACTCTTTCTCTCCCTCTGACTCTCCACCTCTTCTCTTTCCCTTTCCCTTCTTCACCTCCTCCACAATTCCCTGCCTCCATTTTGTCCCTAGCAGAGGGTCAATCCTGCCCTTCCTCCACACCACACATATCAAGAAGGCTGTAGGATTTTGGTCTAGCTTTTTTTTAAGGTCATAGAGATGCCTCCTGTAAATGATTAAAAATTTTCCCTACACTTAAATGAGTGGGAGGAGAGGAGAAATGGGGGGGAAATGAGGGAAGGGGGTGGGGCCGGGCAATGACTTGGTGAGAAGATGGTGATGTTTCAAGTCTTCAGCCCATCCATCCAGTATCCCTTGCCCAAGGTCATAGAGCGTTCAGGTAGTGGAGCTGGTATTAGACCCCAGGTCCTCGGACTTGCAGGCCCATCCTCTTTCCGTTAGGCCATGCTGCTTTGCAAGCTAATAGAAGGATTAAAAACTTTCTCTTATATTTTTTGATAACAATAGTTTGGAAGTACAGTTACTGCTAATAATACGTTCCCTTAAAAAATGATCTGTAGACATGAAAGAGCAAATAACATTCTGTGACTAGATCCAGGGACTTCAGTCACTACCCCAAACTGAGTTTAGAAAATGAAAAGTTTTGGTAGTTATCCACTTACAGAACAGAATTGGAATTCAACATAGCTTTGATAAGTTCAGGAAGAGGATAAAAATAAACAAGGAGTTGTTTAAAAGAAACAAATGCTGGCTCTTTCAATTACCAAAAAAAAAAAAGTATCCTAAACTCAAGATGAAGAAAGCATAAGAATGCAAGAAATGGTTGTGGAGACCATAGTGAAATACAGATGAAAAACTGTCAGTTAAGAATGTATCATTGCTTAAAGGAAAATTATCCATTAGCATGTACAGAGAGAATAGCACATAGGAGCCAGTATAATCTTAAAATCAGATATCACACCCTTAATAGAATATACACTTAAATGAATACTCTAAATTTCATATAATAGTTTACTCTTCTTTTATCTAATTTAATTTACAGAACTTCTTTCAAATAGTTAGCAACCTTCTAGATGAAGACAACAAGGAAAAATGGGAAGACGCCCAGCAGGTAAGAAATGTGCTGAACAAATTATGTGAAGGAACCTGCATTCTTCATCTGTCTCCCTGATGTCTTCTATACATTTGCCTTGTCTTTATTCCTACTCCCAACAAAAGCACTTTGGAGGTGCTGAAACTGTGTTCCTCTCCCCTTTCTTTATATTCTTGAGAAGCTGGCTCTGGTCACTGCCTCAAGCATACTGTTTTTCCAGTAAGCATGTCTTTGTGTAAATAGGATGATCTGTATGGATGTACATCTCTTTTGCGGTCATGAGCTTGGCTCATTTACATTCCGATTCCTTTTTCCACTTGGCTTCAGAGGGTAAACGTGGCCTTTCAATTTTCCTTCCCTGTAACTTAAATGCCACATCCCATCTGAGCTAATCTATATGATTTTTGATGATTATTTATATGGGTTCCCTTTTGTTCATCAGTGATGAGTAGAAAACAATAAAAATGTGTGCTAAAGCTTAAAACATCCTGAGGAAAATTAATTATCTGAAAGGACCTATTTCTCTCAGTTTTCTATCCATTCCTCTAGTTTTCCATATCACAGATTAATAGTTTTAGGCCTAATGACTTTCTATTAAAAGCACACTTAGTAAAATATATTGATCATGATTTTATGAAGTTTGTATATTATCATTCTCCATAACCTCCAAATGTCCTACATTTTCTATGAAAAAAAACACTCTGGAAATTACCTCTAAATGGCAAAGGACAATATTTAGGTTTATACAGTGTGTAATAGAGAGTCCATTGAGCATAAATGCCTCTCTCTTGAGTCAGAAAAGCTCACTGGTAGTGTTGTCCTCTTCATCAAAAAGTGTGTGTGTGTGTGTGTGTGTGTGTGTGTGCGCGTATGTGAATTAGGTAATGTTTAGAACTCATTTAATGAATCAAAAATCAATCTTGATTTGTGTACACTTAAATATAGTTCAACTTCTTAGGGAATATAAAATCTAATAGAAAACCCAGGAAAAATATTGCACTAAAAGGAAATTTTACTCAAGTATATGACTTAATCATAAATGTTTATTGCATATGAGTATTTTTTCAACTAAACAGCATTCATTAAGCATTAACCAGTTCAAATTGAAAATAGTTTTGGGCCATTTCTATCAAAACATCAAAGTGTTTTGAGTGGGATAAAGAAATTTAAACATATAACTGAAAGTAAAGTCTATTTTCTCTGCTATTTCATATGAGATACCTAAATTGGTAATGTTTTTTATTTGGTTAACAAATAATGCCCTGGCCTGAGTTGGAGCATCTGGGACACAAGAAGCAGCATGGCCTTGTGGAAAGTGCATGGGCTTGGGAGTCAGAGAGCCTGAGTACTATTCCTGTCTCTGCCACTTGTCTGCTGTGTGGCCTTGGGCAAGTCATTTGACTTTTCTTTGTGTCAGTTCCCTCATATGCAAAATGGGGATTAAATACCTGTTTTCCATCCTACTCAGACTGTAAACCCCATGTGGGACTGGATTGCTATATATCTACCCTAGTACTTACTAAGTATTTAAAAATAGCACAGATATTATTATTATTATTATCATTGCTATGTTTAATCCTCTCACTTCCATGATACTGAATCATGAAAATGTTACTGCTTCTTGAAAGCTAACACTTGACTTCCCTAATAGAACTAACTTCCTTGACCCAAATGAGGACACCCTTGGGTTCTGCTACATTCAATATTACTTTCAAGAGTCATGGCACTTAATAGTGGTAATGGTAAAAAAAACACAAAACAAATCATTAGAGAAGCAAACCATTAAAGTTTCATTTTCCAGTGTTTTTGAAAAAATTTTCATAAAGTGGAAAAAAGTCTCGTGCTTGTGGTACAGGAAATCTTGATAATTTTCTTAAGTCTGAAAAACTACTAAATTATGGATTCACAGTTTTTTTTGAAATGTGGCCAGCTGTGATTTAGAAACCTGACATCAAGATAAAGTTGCATGTCTTAACAGATAGGACTTTGATGTTGAAGGTGAAGAAGTCAGTGAATGCTTTGAAATTCAGTTCACCACCATTTTTCTCAAATTTCTCTTAAATTTCACTTCAAAGATATTAAAGATGTAACAAACTAAAAATGAAAAAGGAAAAATATTCTCTTAGGTTACATAATCCAACTGTGAAAAATTAATTTGTTATATAAGAAGGAAACAGTCTATGGATTTACAAAGGGTATTTGCTTGATGTAAATACTGTGAAAACTTCAAGGATAGTGAAAAGAAACTGGAGGTTGATTGTCCAAGTTCACACAATTTATCCAGTCCATGCCAGCTCTTATTCCTGTCCCATAGGAACTCTTTTCTATAAGCACTGAGCATTGTGACCATTGACTTTGAAAAACCCACCTTCACAGGGCTTAGCTTTGTATGAATTCAGGTATCACTACAATGCTACTGAAAATCTAGAGCAGCTAAGACTTCTTAAACATAATACCCCAAAACAGGACAGTATTTTCCTAAAAGCACTAGGTTAAGAATCAAACAAGGAAAACAGTAACTGTTTAAAACAAGCTCTGCTGGTTTGTTTGTTTTTTTTAATAGCCAGTAGTCGGACAATTGTTTCAGTTCATGTCAGGTCATCTTTACAGACTATTTTTGTTTGTAAACTCTCTGCAAATTTCAGTATTCCCCTGAGGAGTCGGTTATTGTTTTGGAGAAACATTTTGTACTGATTTATTTTCTTGTACTGATCAGGTTTGACACTGACCTTGTCTCATATGGGGCACACAGTCTAAATCCCCATATTACGGATAGGGTAACTGAGGCACAGAGAAATGAAATGACTTGACCAAGTTCACACAGCAGACAAGTGGCTGAGCTGTGATTAGAACCCAGTTCTCTGATTCCCAGACTCATGCCTGCTTCTCTACTTTACCTACTTAGAAGTTCAAAATTCTGGTTTTGAAAAGTTAGTCCACAATCCAGAGCACCTAATATTTATAGATTTAGGTACTGTAAGAAGTGTAAAAAAGAGATATGCTCCCTATTCACACATTGATATCAGCAAGTATTCCTTAATTCCTGTTTTAGAAACTTCTCCTAAAGTGGGAGCTCAGAGACAGTTACTCCTATTGTAAATTCTGGGTTCCTGTCTAGACTCTAAGCTTGTTGTAGGCAGGGAATGTGTCTGTTATATTGCTATGTATACTCTCCCAAGTGCTTAGTACAATACTCTTCACACAGTAAGCACTCAGTAAATGTGATTAACTGTTGTGCTTTTGTCATGGTTCATGTCACCCTGACTCCTCCATGTACCTGGACCTACATCTGTGCCCCAAGATACAATCACTTTATGGGCAGTGACCCAGGGTCAGGAAAGTGGCAAGTGTGTGCCTGAAGTAAGTAGAGCCTCAGAGCTGTAAGAAAGAGGGGCAGCGGATAGATCAAACTATCTGTTTTGCCGTCCTCTTCTGGGAGACAGCTAATCCTGGTTTACTATGTAATGGATTGATTTATCATGTAGAAGACCCCACCGCAACCTCGGGACACTGACATACATAGCTGTATGCCCTGCCATTTCTTCTATATGTCATTAATTTTAATGTCTCCTTCACCTCTGCACTAGAGGTTCCTTGTGGACAGGATTGGGTCTCCTATTGTATCGTGTCTCCCAAGCACTTAGTATGTATTCTGCATACATGCACTTCGTACTTGATAAATACCATTAATTGACTGATTGATTGGATATCCTATTTGTTCTTTTAAAGACAAAGAGCATATCTTTCAAAAATTTGCATTCCTAATATGAAAACTGGTAAATTACTGTTTTATTCTGACATTTGTTTATCTTTGTAGATCTACCCAGGTTCAGTAGAATTAATGCAGGTGATTGAAGATTTTATACATATTGTTGGAATGGGAATGATGGACTTTCAGAATTCATACCTAATGACTGGAAATGTAGGTAAGAAATAGGAATTTACTTCATCACATATTGTTACTGAAACTCAAAATTGCAAGTATGTATTTTATATATTCTCATTTGTAAAATTTGGGTGACTTTTATATCAATGTCATAATGCATGAATCTATACCCTTTCTCTACGATATATTTGGCTATTCATGTCTAATCTTATTTTGAAAGTAGTGATGGTTGTGAGTTTGATATTATCCTGCATAATTATTTCTCAAAAAAGCTTCACAAAGCTTAATTTACTTTGTGGCAGGTGTTTCCTACAGGTGCAGAATATGTGCATATTGAATTCTTTGGAGGCTTTCTTTAATGATTATAGTACTGCTGCTGCCACTACTTCTTTCCTTTGTAGCTTTTCATCCATTTATGCTGCTATTTATACATGAACATTTATTACACAAACTTTTTTTTTGGAACTTGGGATCAGAGCGTGGTTCTTCCTGAAATTTTCTTAATATTCTATTCCCCCCAAAGGGATCTGATTAAATTTTAGATGAACAAATAGAATTTTGTAGAACCACCACTTACACAAAATCAGTTAGTGGACAAGACAGAGGGAGTGATAAATCCCCCCAATATCCAAGTCCCTGCCCCTCAACCTCAGCCCAAGTTTACAATCTCGCTCTTTCACTATGACACACATCCCCACCAATCACTAAAAGTGAAGTATTTGCAGACTAAACGTACTCAGAATGGAGCAGAATGAATTAGAGGTAGAGCAGCCAAATAAAACAAGTCTTGTGCAATAGCTATCTCCAGGACCATCACGACAGACTCCCAGAATTCTAGTGTTGAGCTTATCAGAGCACACAAGAATTAGGCTAGCTAACAAAGGGACCCCAGCAGTAATTCAATGTACCTTGTATTGCTACTGCTGCTCTGTTCCACACTGAGGATGTCTAGGTTTTATACATATGAAGCTCTTTGTTGATATGTGACTCTGTGTGTGTGTGTGTGTGTGTGTGTGTGTGTGTGTGTGTGTGTGGTGATTGTGACTGAGGTAGAACAGACTGGAGGAAGATATGCCAATTTTGGATGGTTTTTTGTACTGGGATTAATTCATTAGTCCCTCTGTAAATTGGAATAAATTTGGGTAGACGTGAGGCAAAAAAAAGTCATGATTATCCTTCTCTCCTCAGGGCTATTTTCCCTCTAGGAAGCAGATCCTTGCCAGGCAACAAAGGAATTTGTGTGGGCCATAGAGGATGTACCATTTTTCTGCTCACTATGACTCCCCTGTTCCAGTTAGTCATAGCCTGGGACATTCTCTGACTCAATCAGAGTGCTTAAAGAGAATGATTCAGAGAGTAACATTGTGTTTGTTTGTTTGTATCTATCTATATATATAGGGGTATGGATGCATAATGATTACTTCACCATTGGAACACAAATTAAAATTATACACTTTGTTCTAAAATGCAGGAGAAAGCAATAGTGTTTTCAAATGTCAACTATAATGGTTTGGAACTTGTTTCAGGGATAATTTAGTTTTTCCAGCTTTCTTTTTCAGAGTTCACTCATTGAGCAACAAACAAGCATAACTTTCAATTTTTTTTTTTTTTTCAGTTAGAGTAAATTTGATTTCTGCATCTAAACCTGTCTGTGAGCCATAAGGAAGGACATTGTGAGTGTGCTGTTAGAAATACAAATAAGTTAATCACAGTTACGGATCTGTGGTCTCAGAGAATTAGAAGTTGTGGAAGAGGAGGAAATAGGAGATCATGGGGCTAAATGGAGCAGACCCAAAGCAGTGCAATCCAGAGAAAGGAAAGCCTGACCACCTCCTCATCACCCCCTCACCTGACTGCTCCGTGAGGAGTTATCCTACGAGCAGGAGCAAACCCTGAACCAGTAGGCATGAAGTCCAGACATTTATACTTGCAGTGCATGATCAATCATTGAGTATATTCACTGAGTGAATTCATTGTATGCACTGAGTTCTTACTATGTGCAGAACAGGTATGACCAAGCTGTGTGGCCTAGTGGAAGGAGGATGAGTCTCGGAGTCAGAGGACATGCATTCTAATCTTGCTCTGCCAATTGTCTGTAGTGTGACCTTGGATAGGTTACTTAACTTCTCTGTGGCTCAGTTACCTCATCTGTAAAATGGGGATTAAGACTGATTATTTTGTATCTATCCCAGTCCTTAGAACAGTACTTGGCACACACTGAAAGCTTGACCAACACCACAATCATTATGACCATTCAAGAAATCTAACAGCAATGAGTAGAAGGTCTTTATGTTTATTAACATCATCACTATGCTCATTTTCCTTATGCTGAGATGACACAAGTATGTTATCTAGGTTTGTTCTTTTGAGACTGCAGAAGTAACATTAGTGACAGTGTTCCTGACACTGCAAAATTCAAAACTCACCATGGCCCAGCCCTGACAGGACTGTAGGGGTGACACCTTTTGGAGCTAATGTAGTAATGCCATCAACTCCAGAGATTTCTCTAGGTGGACCAGGATGTTTAATCTGGAAAACCTAACCTGGGTGCTCTATTTGCCTTACTTTGTCATCCCCTTTCCCCAGGGCTTGTTTCCTCCTTGTATTCCTTATCCAGGCTGCAGCAGTAAATGTGGGCAGCTGTAGCATAGAGTCGATGGCCTCACTAGGGAATATTCCATGACTCAGCAATCTCCTCAGGCAATAAAGAGCCTCCAAGTGCAGAATTACTATGTTCAACCTTATCCTCAATTTTTTCTGGCCAAGCTCTCCTGTTGCTCATTAACCTGAACTAAAGTGACAAAGCAGTGGACAATTATAAGGAGACCCCTTCTAATAAAATAAAGACCAGCTCAGCAAATGGGGGGCATTCCTCGAGCAAAGATGATAATTATACCTAAAGACCATACATGGAACAAACCCAGTCAAAAAGCCAGGATCTCTCCTTATATGGCAAGGAGAGAGCTTGGATATTCATCAATCTTTTCAGTAACATAGCATAAAAATAAAGCCCCACAGCATCAGTAGTGCCACCTCCTGTCTCTGAGACACTGCCTCCCTTTTCTTTCAGTTATTTGTTTATGTCTGTGGTTTTTATATATATATAATATGTATATATAATATATATTAATTGAGAGGTAAACATGTATTAACATGAAAACTTAAAGGTCACCAGTGCTCTCCTTCTTAACAAATCCAATGGCCCCTACTCCTCCTAGTTCTCTTCAATATCTCAGCTGCATTCAAAACTTCTGTTAAAAACATCTCAACTAACACGTACCTCTATTGGAGACACCTAACCTTGACTTCACTGACAATGTTCTCTCCTGGTTTCTTGCCTCTCTTTGGTGCTCACTCACAGTTGCATTCATGGATCCCTCCTCTGCTTACCACCCCCTAACTGTGATAGTCCCTCAAGGCTCAGTCCTGGATCCCTTTCTATTAACCATTTACACCCATTCACTTGGGGAACTCATTTGCTCTCATGGCTTCAACTATTATCTCTATCTAGATGATTCCCAATTCTACATCTCCAGCCCTGATCTTTGTCATTCAATCAATCATATTCATTCATCCATTCAATCATATTTATTGAACTTTTACTGTTCACTCAAGGAACACTTCTCTTTCTCTACAATCTCATATTCCTTCCTGTCTTCAGAATATCTCAAGTCGGGGGTCTTAGCACCAATCAAAAATTCAAAGTACTCAATCACCTTGCCCCCTTTGATCTCAACTCATTAATTTCCTCCCTCAACCCAGGACCCATGCATGATACTCACTTCACTCTATTGCCAATCTGTTCACTGTATCTCAGTCCCATCTATCTTGCCACGAACATTCTGCTTCTGGCCTGGAACTCCCCACCTTTTCAGAGATGACAGATTATTACTCTCTCCCCACTTTTCAAAGCCTTATTAAAATCACATCTTCTCCAAGAGGACGTTCCTGCTAAATCCTCATTTCCCCTGCTCCCTCTCACTTCTGTATCACCTTTGCACTTGGATCTATACCCTTTAAGCATTGATGTTCACCCACCCTCAGTCCCACAGCACTTATGTACACACCCATAATTTATTTTATTGTTTGTCTTCATCTATAAACTCTAAGCTCTTTGTGGGCAGGTAACATGTCTACCAATTAAATCTGTTATATTGTACTATCCCAAATGCTTAGTATTGTGTTTACCACGCAGTCAGTAGGTGCTCAAAAATATGGTTGATCGATTGATTCACTTTTCTGTAATTCACAGGTATTGTAATGCATTTCTATTAAAGATGTAGCCGTTTGTTTCAATTCATGTTCAAATTTTTACTATTCTGTCACTTAGAAATCTTATCAATTAATTAATCAATAATATTTATTCAACACTTACTCTATGTGGTGTACTTCACTAAGTACTTGGGAGAGTACCAGTGACACAACTGAATATCCAAATCAAAATATGATACATTGGTCATAAATTGAGAGAAAACAAGGACACTGTACTCCCATACTTTGAAGTTAGGAATTATTATTATCATTATCATCAGAGTTATCATTATTATCATTGTTAAATGCTTACAATATGACAAGCATTGTACTGAGCACTGGGGTAGATACAAGATAATCAGGTTGGACATAATTCCTTTCCTAGATGGGGCTCACATTCTAATCAGAATGAAGTAGGATTTAAAAATCAGTTTAAAGAAGAGAAAACTGAGACACAGAGAAGTTAAGTGACTT
Organism: Ornithorhynchus anatinus; assembly: GCF_004115215.2. NCBI lineage: Eukaryota > Metazoa > Chordata > Mammalia > Monotremata > Ornithorhynchidae > Ornithorhynchus > Ornithorhynchus anatinus. The sequence continues at coordinate 81,183,727 of NC_041728.1, forward strand.
TTCCAAGTCCTCATAGAGCCTGGATTATAATTCAGGTTTTCCTATTTCCAGGTCTGTGCTCTTTTCAGCTCTTTCACTAGGCTGCATTTATTTCCATACTGATACTACTATTTTCCAATTTCCAGTACCCTAAATTATATTGGATGTGATTTTCTAGAAATAACAAATCATTGTAACTAGCATTTGGAGATGTTACAACTCTTGTTATATAAAAATGTCATCTGTAATCACTATATTTTCTGGTTGCAATTTTTTTCATTTGTAAATATCACTTTATGTCATTGGCACATAGGCACATATATAGTGCTGTAACCAATAAACAATCTTGGGGTGAAACAACAAAAACCCTTTTGTCTAAAACATTTGAGTATTTTAGAATAGTGTGAAGCAATATGATGACTGCTCTGAATCTGTCATTAAAGACTTCAAGTAGAATTTAAAAAGATCTACAATTTGTTAGAAGGAAAAGTGTAACCTAGATGAATTATATTCTCTTTTGGTCTCTCTAATTTCTTAATGTTATGTACCTGAGGTGATGAAAAGTCTAGAAGATTTATTTCAATGCCCTGCCTAGCACATTAATTTGTTTGTTAGTATATAGGGCAGTTTGATTATGCAAACAAACTGAATACCAGGTAGAATACCAGGACAGTAACAGAGCAGCAATTGATAAGCATAAGTACGTATTTTAAATGTCTGTTTCTCCTGATAGATTGGAAGCTCCTTGACAGCAGGGATTATATCTACTTATTCTATTGTACTCTTAATATAGTGTTCTACACAGAGTAAGTTCTCAGTATATACCATTGATTGATTAACTATGTAAGAGGCAAAATTAGGTGGCCAAATTCCCCTCAGAATGTCTTAGTAGCTTCTGCTAAGAGTAGTAAACCTGATCCCTTTGTATTATGACCACTGTAATTTTACTTGTGCTTCCTTCTCTACATTTATTCTTCCAGAACTGTTTGAACGGCCTGAAAGACTGTAAGCTTATTGTGGGCTTTGTAGCATTGTATTCTCCCAAGTACTTAGAATAGTGCTCTGCACACAGTAAGTGCTCAAAAAATATGATTGATGATTGATTTAAAGACCTTCCACTTTGACCATTAATTCACCATCTAATGGTTTTGGATACCCATGAATTTGACTTTGATTTCCTCTAGAATAAGTCCACTAGCTTTCCCTTTTTTTCATAAATATTCAATCTTTCCCATTTATAACTCCAATAAGTCCACTTTTTTTCCAGTCCTCATTTCAGTGTCTTAGGCATTTCCTCTGATTGATGTATGGAATCACTTTTGTCTGGAGTCTAAGGGGAGAGTGCTTGTGACCCCAACCATCTAGGGACCCTTCTTAGATGACTGCTGATGCTGGAAGCTCCACTGAGTCACTTTATTGTCAGTTGCTAAAGTTATCACTTATGATTACCCAATATTTTGAGAGCTGTTGTTGCCTGGTCATGATCCAATGTGAAAACCACTTGAGCATTTCAATCCCAAATCTATGATGAGTGTTTTATTCCAAACATTTAAGAAAAAGCCTTTGATTATTCACTATGCTCATACCAAAGAGTATTTATAATAAGGAATTAAACAGGTATTAACTATTGCGTTTTGCAGAACAAGGTTTAATTTAGATTCAATTTCAGGTAATTCCATGCCTAGCATACCAAACAGAATGATGTCATTTATGCTGAGAATCATTAAATGCTTATGTGCTTTCTCCTTATCCTTTGGTGATGGGATTGTTATGGGAAAAGGAAAGGGTAGGCTTAAATTTTCCCAATTATTCTGGAGTGCAAGTATATCCCATTTTAGACTGCTTAGTGCAAGCATTTAAAGTGAGCAAGATTCAGGAGGGTCAGAGTAAGATATGGTTGCCTAATTAGAGGAGATGGTACCCATTTCTAGATATTTTGGTGTTTTTCTCTGGAGTTTTCTAGAATTTCCTTGATTCACAAATATTATCAGGAATGTTTCAGTCAATCAATAGGATTTATTGAGGCCTTACTCTGTGCTGAGCACTGTGTCAAGGATTTGCGAGAGCACAGTGGAGTTAATACACATGATCCCTACCTTTAAAGAGTTTACAATCTAGTGGGTGAGCCAGGCACTATAATAACTTACAGGTAGGAAGAAACAGTAGAGTACTGTTACATGCAAAGATATATGCATAAGTTATAAGGTGTTGTGGTTGATTAATACCTGGTTGACACAGAAATGCTGAAATAACAGTTGGAGAAAAAATCGGTGGGGAGATGAGAAATAAATCAGGAAGGCTTCCTGCAGATGATGTGGTTTCAGAAGGGTTTTGAAGGTGAGTAGGGCAATAGTCTGCTAGTTATGAAGCAGGAGGGAGTTCCATGAAGAAGGGAGGGCATGAGCAAGAGGTTGCTGGCAATAATGACAACATGGTATGAGAAGAACTTAGCGTATGAGCTTGAGTGTGTGGGTATGGAGCAAAAATTAAGTGGAGAGCTGATGGATTGTTTTAAAGTCAAGAGTTTCTGTTTGATACAGAAATGTATTGGTAATGTTTGAAGGCTTTTGAGGAGTGGTTTGATGTGCACAGATTGATTTTTTTTAAAAAAATAGAGACAGCAAACTGAGGTATGGACTTGAGAGGGGAGAGACTGGAGGCAGAAAGGTCTATAAGGGGACTGATAGAGTAGTTTAAATAGCAATAATAATAATAATGACATTTGTTATGCGCTTACTATGTTCAAAGCACTGTTCTAAGCTCTGGGGAGGATACAAGGTGATCCGGTTGTTCCACGTGGGGCTCACAGTCTTAATCCCCATTTTACAGATGAGGGAACTGAGGCACAGAGAAGTTAAGTGACTGCCCAAAGTCACAGAGCTGACAAGCAGCAGAGCTGGGATTTGAATTCATGACCTCTGACTCCCCAGTCCGTGCTCTTTCCACTGAGCCATACTGCTGCTTCTAGTTGAGTCAGGCTATTACAAGTTGAAACACTTTAGTTGGAAAGGGAGGGGAAAATCCTGTAGACACTGTGGAGGAAGAACTGACAGGATTTGGTAAAGAGTGATTAGGGGGATCGAAAGATAAAGAGAGGAGTTAAGGGTAATGCTAGGATTATGGGTTTCCAAGTGGGAAGCATATTGATATTGTCAACTATGGAAAGCAGAGCAGCATGGCATAATGGATAGAGGACCAGGCTTAGGAATAAGAAGGTCATGGGTTCTGCTACTTATCTGTTGTGTGACTTTGGTAGAGTCACTTCACTTCTCTATGCCTCCGTTACCTCATCTGCAAAATGGAGATTAAGACTGTGAGCCCCACATGGGATGGGACTGTGTCCAACTTGATTTGCTTGTGTCCACCTCAGCCTTTAGTACAGTGCCTGGTACATAGTAAGGGCTTAAGAAATATCATGATTATTATCAGCATTATTATTACTATGGGAATGTTATGAGGAAAAGAAGGATTTGGAAGGGAAGATGAGGAGGTCAGTTTGGACATGTTGAATTTGAGGTGCCAGCAGGACATCTATGAACAATATTCTGGAGCAGAGGAAATGAGATTGCAGAAAAGGAGAGGTTAGAAAAGTGAAGTAGATTTGGCAATCACCAGCATATTGGTGGTAGTTAAAGCTGTAATGATTGCAGTGTATAGTTTTAGCTAATCTGGATGGAACATATTAAGTATATTTCTACCTCATCTCCATCCACATACTGCTTTTCCACAAAGATCAAATGCTATTGTTTCTTTCTGATAACAGAGTAATTCTCTAGTCAAATGACTCATTTCCATTGAAGGACATCCAGTTCTCCTAGTAAGTAGTCAATGCATAGAGAAGGAAATCTTATAATTAAAATTTAAAAAAATCATATGTAAATTAAAAGTTCTCTTTCTCCAGTGTTTTTCTTTCCTTCATTGTTCTATTTTATGGTGAGCACTATGGTATCGTTTTTAAAAATAATTTTGTAACCCTTGACAACAAGATAGAGAAATACAAGGCCACATCTTTGTGTGTATTTGTAGAACCTTGCATCTGCTCAATCAGCCAAACTTTGTGGGCAGGTATCAGCTCATACTGCTTCCTTCTAGTTTTCAAGAACACTTGCTAGACAGGGAAACAAATGTCATGTGTCTCACTTTAACTTTCCAAGCTGAAACAACAAAATCCCTCCCCCTTTTTTTGCCAATATTGGCTCATGGCTTTATGAAACTAGTCTATCCTACAAATTTCAAATTGAACATTAAATTTGGGGAACTATATATATTTGATATAAATTTTTATAGTGTATGTATTTGAGTAACTAATCATTGGGAAACTGGGAAATTGGGCAGGAACCTCTGCCCGTTAAGAGCGATTCCATCTTCATCAGGGTATAGGGGCAGTATCTCAAGAGGAGACCTTCTATCTCCTCTCAAAAATCTGCTTATGCATCTGTCCCCATACCTTCATACTTTATAAAAAGAATGGGCCCCTTCCTGCTTCCGTCCCTGACCACCATGGTCACTGTCCAAGAGTTTCTTCCCCACTGCTTTCAAACATGCTCATATTTCTCCTATCTTAAAAAAAAACCTTCCTTAGACTCCACTACTCCCTTCAGTTATCACTCCATCTCTCTCCTACCATTCTTTTCTAAACTTCTTGAGCAAATTTTTTATTCATTTCCTCCAATTCTATCCTTGATGCCCTCCAGTCTGGTTTTGCCCCCTTCATTCCATGGACACTGCCCACTCAAAGATCACCATTGATCTCCTTCTTGTCTTATCCTAGAGTCTCTTTTCCATCCTCTCAGCTGCCTTCAACACTGTGGACCATCTTCTTTTTCCTGGGAACATAATCTAACCTTGGGTTCACCGATACTGTCCTCCCTGGTTCTCTTCTTCTCTCTCTAGCTGCTCATTCTCAGTCCCTTTTGAGACCTTCCACTCCTTTGCAAGCTCCTTTGCCTCCCACTCTGTTAGAGTGCTTCAAGGCTCAGTTCTTTTTCCCCTCTGGCTCTCCATCTGCATTTCCTGGGAGAACTCATTTGCTTCCTTGTCTTTAACCACCATCTCTCTGAAATGATTCCAAAATCTCCATCTCCATTCCTGATCTTTCTCCTTCTCTGCAGCCTCGTATTTCCTCCTGCCTGTGAGACATCTCTAATTAGATTTCTTGCCGACACTTTAAACTTAACATGTCCAAAACAAAGCTCTTCATTTCCCCACCCAAACCCTACTCCTGTAACATTCCCATCACTGTAAACAGCACCACTGTCCTAGCACCACCATCTTCTCTGTCTCATAAGCCTATACCTCTCACCCTATCTCTCATTCAACCCACATATTCAGTCAATTACCAAATCATATCACAGCATTGCTAAAGTCCACCCTACCCTCTCCATTCAAGCCACTACTACTTTGATCCAAGCACATATCCTGTGTCTCCCAAGTAGTGAATCAGCCTCCTTGCTGATCTCCATTCCTACTTTCTCTTCCCACTCCAATCCATACTTCACCCTGCTGCCCAGATCATATTTCTAAAAAAACATTCAGTCCTTGTTTCCCTACTCCTCAGTAAACTCCAGTGGTTGCCCGTACAACTCCATGTCAAACAGAAACTCCTTACCATTGGCTTTAAGGTATCATTTACTTTGCCAGCTTCTTTCTTACCTCAGTGATATTCTGCTACCACAATCTACCATGTTCCCTTGGCTCCTGTGGTTCTAAGTTACTCACTATACATCAATTTTGTCTATCCCATTACTAGCCCCACCCATGTCCTGTCTCTGGCCTGGAACTTCCTCATCCTTCATATCCAACAGCTGATGACTCTTTCTTCCATCACATACTTATTAAAATCACATCTCCTCTTCTTCCCCGAATAAGTCTATTTCTCCTAGTCCCTCTCCTTTCTGCATTGCACTTGTACTTGGATTTTACCTTTTATACACCTCCCTCAGCCATTCAGAACTTATGTACCTATCCATAATTTATTTTAATATGTCTTCCTCTCTAGACTGCAAGCTCCTTTGTATGGTATACGTAAAGCACTTTCTATATACTAAACACCAAGTGCTGGGTTCCCTGTTCCATATGGGGCTCACAGTCTAATTAGGAAGCAGAACAGGTTTCACCATTTTACTGTTGAGAAAACTGAGGTTCAGAGAAGTTAAATGACTTCCCCAAGGTCCCATAGCAAGCAATTGGCAGAGCAGGGATTAGGACCCAGGTCTTTTTTACTGCCAGGTCCAAGCTCTCTCCAGGTGGCCATGCTGCTTCTACTTGTGGAAGGGAACATGTCTACCAACTCTATAAAATTGTACTCTCCCAACCACTTACTACAGTGGTCTGCAAACAATAAACACTCAAAAAATATGATTGCTTGATTGGTACTCTCAGTCATTAAAAATTAGCACCTCCCTTCTCTTCTCTGCTTCTGTTTCTGTTTTGTCACAAGACCCAGATGAAAATGGCCCCAGATGAAAGTAGGGTGTAGCAACCAGCCCTCAGACAAGGACTGCAATTCCTTTGAAAACTTGAGATAGTAACTAGAATCATTTCATGACAGAGTTGTATCATCATAACAAATAATAGACCTGAATGAAGTTATCTCATGCCCTTCTCTGATCAGACAGTTCCAAACTTAAATCTTCTTCCACAGATACATTATTCTTGCAAAAAAAAGCAGCACAGAACTTTAAATACCAAACATCTACAGCACATTCTGACCAATAAAACCCTTCCCTGCAGGAATTGCTTTACTATGAGCAACACATGCTGCCTTTTAAGCTTATTCAAATCCCTGAATACCTGAAGAGGCACTGTAGTTATGTCCCCTCTTTTCTCTCATAAATAACCTCAGTTCCTTGGAACTTGTTCTCCTAGGTCCTATTTTCTAACTTTTAAATACATTTTACATTTTTTTCATGGAATTACATCTTACTTTAATTCCTGCTTTCCAAGTTTTGCTTCAGTCATCTTGTTGTAGTTTTATGCAGTCGTGTCATGTCCGACCCTTAGCAACTTCACGGACACATCTCTCCAAGAATGCCCCACCTCCATCTGCAATCATTCTGGGTAGTGTATCCATAGAGTTTTCTTGGTAAAAATATGGAAGCAGTTTACCACGGTGTCTGTGCAGTAATTTGCTTCAGAATAATACTGAAAATCATTTTTAAAATATCCTAACAATATGAAATCTGTGGAATTAATTAATAATTGGTATTTTTCTCAGCACTGTAAGCAAGGACATTCACTGGTAGGCCAGTATCTTAAACACATTTAATCTTCTCCCCATGGCAGGGAACAGTTATTTGAAAAACAGAGTCAGATATAGCCTTTTTTAAAGAACTAAAATTTCTACTCTATTAGGAATTTAGTGTAATCAGGAAGTCTGTTACAAATGCTTTTCAGTCATTTTCCTCGTATGAATGTGAGCTGTGAGAGGCATTTTTCCAGGCACATGAACTGAAAATTCCCAGAAGATTGCTGAGGCTGTTAAAATGATCACATGCTAATTATGACAGAAATGTGTGTAAATGTGATGGAAAGTTTCCAAAATATCCTCTCCTTCTTAATTGTATGTTTCCCTCACAATAACTAGCAAGAGCTACAGATTTACTGCCTCCATCTTGTCCTTCTACTTCTTCTATTTGGTTTTTGTAGTCTCTAAATCAATCTTTTGTTCTCTGTGACTATCCCCAAGGGTTATGTACTATATGCATTGGCAGCACACATCTGTTTCCAGTTAAAATTCAGCAATGAAAACAACTGCAGAAATCTAAAGAATGTCATACTAAATAGAAATAAGACTACAGTGTTATTCTTGACATTACCCTCAACTCATCTCTCTCATACAATCCACATATTCAACCTGTCACCAATCCTGTCAGTACTACATTCACAACATCACTAAGTCAACCATTTCCTTGCTATCAAAACCTCTACCACATTAATCAAAGCACTTATCCTATCCCACCTTGACTACTTTGTGGGCCTCCTTGCTGACTTCTCTGCACCTTCTCTCTCCCACTCCAGTCCATACTTCACTCTGCTGCCTGGATCACTTTTCTAAAAAAAAAAATTCAAACCATATTTCCCCACTCTCCAAGAATCTTCAGTGGCTCCTCATCCGCTTCTGCATGAAACAGAAATTTCTTGTCATCTGTTTTAAAGCACTTGATCAACTCTGCTTCCTCAAACCTTACCTCACTGATTTCCTACTACAGCCAGCTTGCACACTTCATTCCTTTAGTAGCAACTTGTTCACTGTGCCTCTATCTCATCTTTCTTTCCACCAGTCCCTTTTCCATGCCTTCCTCTGATCTAAAACTCTCTCCTCTCCACCGCACTCCCACTCCATATTCATGACATCACCACTCCCCACACCTTCACAGTCTTATTATTTATTCAATCATATTTATTGAGTGCTTACTGTGTGCAGAGCACTATACTAAGCATTTGGGAAAGAACAATACAACAATAAACAGACACATTACCTGCCCATAATGAGCTTACAATCTAGAAGCAGGGAAACAGACATCAATACAAATCAATAAATATGTACCTAAGTGCTTGTGGGGCTGGTAGGGGGGAAAATTGAAGGGAGCAAGTCAGGGCAACTCAGAGGGAGTGGGAGAAGAGGAAAGGGGGGCTTCTGGGAGGAGCTGTGCCTTTAATGAGGCTTTGAAGTGGGGGGAGAGTAATTGACTGTAGACTTTGAGGAGGGAGGGTTTTCCAGGCTAGAGGCGGGATAAGTTGGCAGTGAGATAGGCAAGATCGAGGCACAGTGAGAAGGTTAGCACTAGAAGAGTGAAGTGTACAGGCTGGGTTGTAGAAGGTGAGTAGGAAAGTAAGATAGAGGGGGCAAAGTGGTGGAGTGATTTAAAGCCAATAGGGAGAAGTTTATGTCTGATGTGACGGTGGAGGTGGATGTTTGATGTGGAGGTTTATATTTAATGTGGAGTTGGAAGTTTTTTGAGTGGTAGAACGACATGTCCTGTACGGTTTTGTAGGAAAATGATCCAGGCAGCAGCATGAAGTATAGACTCTAGTGGGGAGAAGCAGGAGACTGGGAGATCAGCAATAATCCAGGAGGAATAGGATGAGTGATTGTATAAACACAGTAGCAGTAAAAGGGAGAAATTTAGCTATGTTGTGAAGATGGACCAACAGGATTTGGTTTTGGATGAATTCATATTCAATGAATGAAAGAGAGGACAGAGGATAACATCAAGGTTACAGGCCTGTGAGACAGGAAAGATGATGGTGATGTCTACAGTGATGGGAAAGACATGGGAAGGACAGGTTTTTGGTGGGAAGTTATTGGACATGTTAAATTTGAGGTGATGGAAGAACATCCAAGTAGAGATGTCTTGAAGGCAGGAGTTGCAGGTCTGGAGAGAGAGAGAGAGAGAGAGAGAGACTAGGGCTGGAGATGTAGATTTTGGAATCATCTGTATAGGGGTGATAGTTGAAGCCATTGGAGAGAATGAGTTTTCCAAAGGAGTGGGTGTAGATGGAGAAGAGAAGGGGACCCAGAACTAACCTTGAGGGGCCCCCACAGTTAGTGGGTGGGAGGCAACAGCAAAACTCATGAAGGAGACTGAGAATTAGGGACTGGAGAGATAAGAGAAGAGCCAAGAGAGGACAGTGCCAGTGAAGCCAAGGATGGATAACATTTCCAGGAGAAGGGAGTGGTCCACAGTGTCAAAGGCAGCTCATAGGTCAAGGAGGATTAGGAGGAAATAGAGGAATTTGGCAAGAAGATCATTGGAAACCTTTGAGAAGGCAATTTCTGTGGAGTGAAGGGGATGGGAAACAGTGTGGCTTAGTGGCTTAGTGGAAAGAACAAGGGTTTGGGAGTCAGAGGTCATGGGTTCTAATTCTGAGTCCACCACTTGTCAACTGTGCGACTTTGGGCAAGTCACTTAACTCCTCTGTGCCTCAGTTACCTCATCTGTAAAATGGGGATTAAGACTGAGAGCCCCACGTGGGACACCTGATTACCTTGTATCTACCCCAGCGCTTAGAACAGTGCTTGGCACATAGTAAGCACTTAACAAATGCCATTATTATTATTATTATTGCTACTGAAGCCAGATTGGATGGGGTCAAAGAGAAAATTAGAGGAGAAGAATTTGAGACAGTGGGTGTAGACAATTAGCTAAAGGAATTTGGAGAGGAATGGTAGGAGGGAGATGGGGTGATAAGAAGGCAACCGTGAAGTCAAGAAGGGTTTTTTAAGATAGGGGAGATATGGGCTTGTTTGAAAGCAGTGAGGAAGAAGCCATTGGACAGCAAATAGTTGAAGATGGCTGTTAAGAAGAGAAGAATGGAGGGGGTGAGAGTTTTGATAAGGTGCGAAGGAATGAGTTTGGATGCTCAGGTGGAGGGGGCGGCTTTTGAAAGGAGGCAGGAGATTTTTCTCTAGGACAGTTGAAGAGGGGGCCAGAAGGGGGAGGGACTGAAGAGGGTCAGGGACTATTTTATGGAAGCCACACCTGATGGTGTCAATTTTCTTAATGAAGTAGCTCGACAAGTCATTAGGGTCAAGGGATTGAGGAGTTGGGGGGGGACACAGGTCCTGAGGAGCAAGTTAAATGTCTGGAACAACTGGCAAGGGTGATTACGAGCTGTTAATAAGGGTTAACAAGGGTGGAGAAATAGCTTTGCTGGGCAGAGGAGAGAACAGAGTTAAAACACACACAGATAAACTTGAATTGGTCAAGATCAGCCAGATATTTAGATTTCCACTACCTGTGCTCTGCAGTTTGAGCACAAGGACGAAGGAGGCAGACGGTGAAGGTGATCCAGTGCTGTGGATTAATGATACAAGATAGAAGTTGGGATAGGGGAGCGAGTGAGTTATGCTCAGGAGGGTGGTGTTGGGAATGTCTATTTGGCCATCAAGGGAGGGAAGTTTGGATTTGGGGGTTAAGTGGGATATGATGAGTTAAAATTAGATGGGGTCCAAAGATCGTAAGTCTCTGTGGGGGAATAGTACAGATTTACAGGAATAGTACAGATTTGTGTGGGAGAAAAGGAAAGTGAGAAGGTTGTGGTCAGATAGAGGGATTTGAGTTGGTGAGGGTAGAGATTGTGCAGTGGTTAGAGATGTTGAGAGTGAGTGCATGTCCAGGTTGGTGAGTGGGAAAGGTGGGGTGGAGCAGGAAGTCAGTGGAGTTGAGGAATAATAGAAGGTGGACAGCAGGAGGGTCATCAGAACCAACCGTGTGATATTGAAGACTCCAAGAATCGATGTAGGATTGGAGAAAGAAGGAATGAGGGAAAGGGATCAAAATGGATAAAAAAAAGTTGGAGGTGGGACCTGGGGGTTGGTAGGTGACAGTTACTAGAATCTGGAGTGGATGATAGAGGTGGACGATTTGGGATTCAAAGAAGAAAAAAAAAAAGACTGGGGGAAGTGAGATCTCCTCACATCTGCTCCAAGATAGCTTCCCCGATCAAGACTTCTTGTCCCCAACTTTTTTTCTTCTATGCAATCTAGATACTCAGATCTAAACGCCTTAAGCACTTGATATCATCCCCAAACTCAACCCAGCAGCACTTAAGTACATATCTATAATTTATGTATTTATATTAATGTCTGTCTACTCCCTCTAGACTATAAACCCATGGTGGGCATGGAATGTGACTACAAACTCTATTGTATTGTACCCTCACAAGAACTTAATACAATGTTCTGCACTTAGTAAGTGCTCAATAAAAGCCATTAATTGGTTGATTATCATGTTTCTCCAATTTATTTGTAATACTAATAATCCCAAATTAACATGTTCTATTTTGCTAAAAAAATTAAGTAGATGAGTACTGATTTGAACTTTACCAGAAGCTTTCTCTTTGTCACTTCCTTATCATCACTAGAATCATTCCATTCTCATTAGACTGGAAGCATGATTTGGCACTGTGGTGAGGTGCACTTCAGATCTCTGTGCCCAGCATTTCCTATAGGTTTGGTCTGCTTGGACCTACACTCTTTCACTTAAAAATTAAATATTTACTGTTCATTATGGTCACCTCCCTCTAACATTGTCCCTGAGTAGAAGCTCTATTAAGAAATTTCATATCTTTGGTGAATCTTTGCCCCTGTTCTTCTAAAATATTCACATACTCTATACCCTGAAATAAAGATAGTTATGAAAGCCACAGTGGCAGCAATCATTGTCTCTGGAACTCCTTACCATTGGCCTCAAAGCACTCAATAATTTTGCTCCCTCCTACCTCGGCTCACTGCTCTCCTATTATAACCCAGCCCACTCACTTTGCTCCAATGCCAACCTACTCACTATACCTTGATCTCATTTATCTCATCAAGGACTTTTCGCCCATATCCTGGTTCTGGACTGGAGCACCCTCTCTTTTCATATCTGACAGACAATTACTCTTTCCACCTTCAGAGCCTAATTGAAGGCACATCTCCAATAGTCATTCTCTGGCTAAGCCCTCATTTGCACGTCCCACCTCCAATCCCACCTCCAACCCCAGCTGGCACTGATCTCTGGGATGATCTGCCTTGGAAAGATTGTCAGTCTGGAATGCAGTACTTAAGGCTACGAGCCCCCTGTGGGACAGGGGTTGTTGTCCAAACCAATTATCTTTCATCTATCCTAGTATTTAGTACGGGGTCTGCACATAGTAAGCATAGTAAAGAGTACTTCAACAAGATACCCAAACCTCCTTCAATATTGTTCCCTATTTCAATCCCTTCCTTTAATAAACCCAGTAGGGCCTGGGATAAGTAGTAAAGGGAAATAGGGATACATTTGTGGTGTTAAATAGAGTGGAGGAGAAGAAGAAGGGTAAGGGGGAAAGGGTGACAATTAGCCCAGCTCTCGTAAGTTTCAGTCTTGTGAAAACCCAAAAAATGGGAGTGATGATCACATTGTGCCATCTACAGCCTAATGTAATGACATCTAGAGTCATATATAGTCCCCCAAAATTGGTAGCCCATGGCCTATGGGATGCCTCATCTATCCTAGTTTGTTGTGGTACCTTTATTCTACAAAACATAAAGCTGTGAAAATTGACTCATTAAAAAGAAATTTAATCTTTATTGTTCTTAATCTTTCCTGTTTTGCATTAAAATTTCCAAGTTACAGGTATATGTTTCTTTTTTATAAAAGAGCTCAAAACCAGATCACTTTGAATTTTAATTATGGAAATGTAATATCCACATTTTTTTGGTTTAATTATTGCAAAAATATGGCCTTTAGTTGACTTTCAACTTTTAACTGCTTTTTGTGTTCTTTTAAAAAAAGTTTGTGAATGCCACTGGAGTGCAATTAATTTAGTTTCCAATAAAGTACTGTTTAGATGCTTTGGGTTTAGGGATAGAAAACCAATTTAATGTTTAAAAATATTCAGCAAAAAATGACCATAGTAAAGAACAAGTGGGACAAACAGAAATAAAAATGATTTGAGATACAAAATGAATGAACTTCTTTCTATGTAATTAGGTTTGTTTGGAGAATGATATAATAAGCTTTAGAGAAAAGTACAATATGCTACTTTTTTTCTATATTGCTCAGTTCTCAAGAAAATTATCTGGGTCATCGAAGCCACAAGAAGTGTAGTTTATGATTGCCAAATGTTCATAAAGGGCATGATTTCTTTCATTATGACTGTTTACAATGTTTACAATAATGATTATGATAGTGATCCCAATATGGCTGAAATATGAATGGCAATATTGAGTCAGAAATCATCATCCTCCTCAATATCAATGTTATTTATTGAGAGCTTACTCTCTGCAGAGCAATCTACTAAGTTCTTGGGAGGGTACAGTACAAAAGAGTTGGCAGAAAAGTTCTTGCCTACAGCAAGTTTATAGTCTAGAGGGAGAAATGGATATTAATCAATCAACTAATTGTTTGCAGTAAGCCTATCTGTGTGCACAGAACTGTGCCAAGCACCCGGGAGAGTACAATATAACAGAGGTGGTAGATACATTCCCTTCCTATATTGAGCTTAGAATCTAGAGAGGTAGTCAGTAATGTAAGTAAATAAATTGTAGTTATGTACATAACTCCTGTGGAACTCACAGAGGGGTAAATAGAGGGAGTAAATCAGGGTGACATGGAAGGAAGTGGGTAGAAAGGAAATGAGGGCTTAGCCAGGGAATGCCTATTGGAGATGCGCCTTCAATAAAAAAGGTTTTGGAAGTGGAAAGAGTAATTGTCTGTCAGATATGAAGAGAGAGGGTGCTCCAGTCCAGAGCCAGAATATAGGCGAGAAGTCCTTGATGAGATAAATGAGATCAAGGTATAGTGAGTAGCTGGCATTAGAGGAGCAAAGTGTGCGGGCTGGGTTGTAATAGGAGTGAGCTGAGTTAGGAGGGAGCAAGGTGATTGAGTGCTTTGAAGCCTTGAAGCCAACAGTAAGGAGTTTCTTTTTGATGTAATGGTAGATGGGCAATCACTGAAGGTTCTTGAGTAAGTGGCAAAACATGATTTTGCAGAAAAATGATCCAGGCAGCAGAGTGAAATATGGACTGGAGTGTGAAGAGACAGAAGGTAAGAAGGTCAGCAAGAAGGCTGATGCAGTAATCAAGGCAGGATAGGATAAAGGCTTGGATTAATATGGTAACAGTTTAGATGGAGAGAAAAGCACTGATTTTAATGATGTGCAGGTTGAACAGAGAGGACTTAGTGATAGATTTAATGTGTGGGTTGAGTGAGAGAGATGAGTTAAGTACATCGCCAAGGTTATGGGCTTGTGAAGCAGGAAGGCTGGTGGTGTTATCTATAATGAAGGGAAAAATCAGTCAGAGATAGGGTTTGGCTAGGAAGATAAGGAGTTCTGTTTTGGACAAATTAAATCTGAGGCATCAGTGGGAAATCCAAGTAGTGATGTCTTGAAGGCAGGAAGAAATGCGAGACTACAGAGGGGAGAGAGAAAAAGGCCGGAGATGTAGATTTAGGAATCATCTGCTTAGAGGTTGTAGTTGAATCCAAAACTGAGTCTTGAGGAAATCCCAAAGTTAAAGGATGGTAGGCAGAGGACAAGCCTGCAAAAAAGACTGAGAACGATTGGCCAGAGAGAGAGGAGGAGAACTAGGAGAAAACGGTCAGTGAAACTGAGATTGTGTAATGTTTCCAGGTGAAGGGGATATTCAGTGGTGTCAAAGGAAGGTGAGAGGCAAAGGAGGATTAGAATGGAGTAGAGGCCATTGGATTAATTGACATAACTATAAATTATTAACATTAATATAAACCAATAATTTTTAAATTCATAATTCATAGATGTTTGTATGAGTGCTGTTCCAGAAATAGAACAGGATGAATTTTATGTGCCAAGGCAAGAGGTTTTTTTTAAATCATTATCTCTTTTTACCATTTGGGTCATATTATCATGTTATCCTCTCTCCAAATATCTTTTTTCCTGCCTAATATTGAATTATGGGTAATTCTGCTCAGCAGACACTGAATCTAAAGTGACAAAAAGAGCCTTCCTTCATGTAGAACATTACAAATAATATTAGATATAATTTTCCTATTATATGCAAATAGTATCTTGCTTTAATTTTAGTAATTAAATACAAGGCATAATAAAGGTTGTTTTCAGCAAAGCAGTATATAACCAGGGAGAACTAGATCTGTAGGGATAGGGCCATCAGATGATAAAGATTGCTTCCCTATAGTTTAATTAATTAATTAATTCGGTCATATTTACTGAGCACTTACTGTGTTAAGAGCTTAGAAAGAACATTTCAGCAATAAAGAGAGACAATCCCTTCCCACAAAGAGCTTACAGTTTGGGCAGGTGGGGGAGACAGACATCAAAACAAGTAAACAGGCATCAATGTAAATAAATAGAATTGTAGATATATAATGTAGATATATCATATATTGTAATATATATTATAGATATATAATAATAAAATGTACATATATTTACCATTGTCAATCATGGGTGAAAGGAAAATTATTCAAGGTAAAATTCACTTAGATACTTCTAAAAAGAAGGGTAATTTTGACACTCTTCAATAGAGGAAAAGCTTGAGTCATATGACTATATTGATTAGAACATATTTGTACAGTATTCTGCACTTGCTTGATATCCCTCAAGCATAATCTCAGATGATCCAATCTGCCAGACAATTACTCTTCCTCCTTCTAAGCCTTGCCGAAAGCATATCTCCTCCAAGAGGCCTTCCCCGACTAAGCCTCATTATTCCTCATCTCCCACTCCCTTATGTGCCATCCTTACTTTCTCCCTTTGCTCTTCCTCCCGTCTCCCTGCCCCACAGCACTGATATATATAAATGTAATTTTATTTATATTGATGTCTGTTTATATTTGTGTTGATATATGTCTCCAACCCTCTAGATTGTGAGCTCACTGTGGACAGGGCTTGTAGCTCTTTATTGCTGTATTGTACTTCCTAAGTGCTTAGTATAGTGCTCTGAACATTATTGAGTAAGCACTTAATAAGTACGATTGAATGAACAAATGACTGAATCCAATATGCTGAGAGTGTATAAGCTTTCTATACTTTGTTGGTACTTTGCAAGTGCTCAGTATAGTGCACTGCAGCCAAAAGGTCTGTAATAAAAGCTATTTCCATTACTACTACACATTTGAGTACAGAATGCAGAGACAGAGTTTTCTTTAGAAGGGGACTACATTTCTGACAGCTGCATGCTCTGTAATGGAAGGCAGGGCTGAACCAGTTCCCTTTGCAAAATTTTACAGAAATGACCACTTTAGGTAGCTTTATTTAGATTTTCCAAGAAACATGATTGGTTGAGGGCTTACCATGTGCAGAGAACTGTATTAAGTTCTTGGGAGAGTACAATGTAACAATATAATGGAAACGTTACCTGTTCACAACGAGCTTACAGTCTAGAGGGAGAGACAGACAATAATATAAATAAATAAATAAATTACAGAGAGGTACATAAGTGCTATGGAACTGGATCAGGGATGAATAGAGGCAGCTAGTCAGGGTGACACAAAAGGGAGTGGAAGAAAAGAAAAAGAGGGTTTAGTAAGGGAAGACCACTTGGCGGAGATGTGCCTTCAATTAGGTTTTGAAGAAAGGGAGAGTAATTGTGCATCGAGCATTAAGAGAAAGGGTATTCCCTGCCAGAGGCAGGACACAGCAAGAGATCTGAAGCGATAGATCAGATCAAGGTACAGTGAGTAGGTTGGCATAGGAGAATACTAAGGTTCATTCATTCATTCAATAGTGTTTATTGACCTCTTACTATGTGCAGAGTACTGTGCTAAGCACTTGGAATGTACAATTCGGCAACAGATAGAGACTATCCCTGCCCAATAATGGGCTCACAGTCTAAAAGGGGGAGACAGCAAAGCAAAACAAAACAAAACAAAACAAATCATCAAGATAAATAGAATCATGGAGATATAAACATCATTAAAAAAATTAATAGGGTAATAAATAATATATACAAATATGCATAGTGCAGAGGGAAGGGGAAGGAGGAAGAGCAGAGGTCAGGAGCGGGGGGAATGGGGAGGGGAGAAGGAGCAGAGGGAAAAGGGGGCTCAGTCTGGGAAGGCCTCCTGGAGGATGTGAGCTCTCAGTAGGGCTTTGAAGAGGGGAAGATAGTTTGGTGGATATGAGGAGGGAGGGCATTCTAGGACAGCATTAGGATGTGGGCCAGGGGTTGACGCCGGGATAGGTGTGAACTGGGGACAGTGAGGAGAAGAGTCTACGGGGTGGGCAATAGAAAGAGAGAAGGGAGATAGGAGGGGGCAAGGTGATGGAGAGCTTTGAAGCCAAGAGTGAGGAGTTTTTGATTCGTGCGTAGGTTGATAAGCAACCACTGGAGGTTTTTGAGGAGGGGAGTGACATGCCCAGAGCGTTTCTGTAGGAAGTTGATCTGGGCAGCGGAATGAAGAATGGACTGAAGTGGGGAGAGACAGGAGGAAGGGAGATGAGAGAGGAGGTTAACACAGTAATCCAGTCAGGATATTATGAGAGCTTGTACCAGCACGGTACAAGTTTGGATGGAGAGGAAAGGGCAGAAAGGTTAGATAGGTAGGAGGAGTCAAGAAGATTGAGTGCTTTAAAGCCAATGGTGTGGGTTTTCTGTCTGATGTAGAGTTGGTTGGGCAAACACTAGAGGTTCTTGAGGAGTGGGGAAACATGAAGTGGACTGTTTTTGTAGAAAAATATCCAGGCAGCAGAGTGATATATGGACTGGAGTGGAAAGAGACAGAAAGCAGGGAGGTCAGCAAGGAGTCTGATACAGTAATCAATGTGGTATAGGATAAATGCTTGTATTAACATGATAGCAGTTTGGATGGAGGAAAGAATGGATTTTAGTGATGCTGTGGGGGTTGAACCAACAGGATTCAGTGATAGATTGAATATGTAGATGGAATGAGAGAGAGGATTCAAGGATAATTCCAAGGATATGGTCTTGTGAGACAGGAAGAATGCTGTCTACAGTAATGGGAAATGGGAAATAGGAAAGTAATGGGAAATCCCTTGATCTCCCACCCAAACCCATTTACCCCCAGACCTTTTGACATGTTAAGTTTGAGATGATGGCAGAACATCCAAGTAGAGATGACTTGAAGGCAGGAGGATATTAGAGACTTCAGAGAGAGAAAGAAAAAAAATCAGGGCTGGGGATGTAGTTGCATAGAGGTGGTAGTTGAAACAATGTGAGTGAATGAATTCTCCAAGGTAGTGGGGGTAGATGCAAAATAGAAGAGGACCCATGCTGAACCTTCTGTAATTAATCAATCAATCAATCATGTTAGTGTATACTCTATTGCAGAGCATAACTCCAAGTGCTGAAAGCAACATGGCATAGTGGATAGAGCATGGGCCTGGTAGTCAAAAGCTCATGGGTTCTAATTGTGGCTCTGTCACTTGTTTGTTGTGTCACCTTGGGCAAGTCACTTAACTTCTCGGTGTCTCAGTTACCTCATCTGGAAAAAGGAAATTGAAACTGTGAGTCCCTCTTGAGCTTGTATCCACCCTAGAGCTTACCATAGTGCTTGGCACATAGTAAGTGCTTAATAAATGCTATGATAATAATATATTATATATTATATTGTTTTGTTTTGTGGTCTGTCTTCCCTGTTTAGACTGTGAGCCTGTAGTTGGGCAGGGATTGTCTCTATCTGTTGCCGAATTATACATTCCAAGCACTTAGTACAGTGCTCCTCAAGGGTCAGTTCTTGGCCCTCTTCTGTTCTCCATTTACACTCACTCCCTCGGTTAACTCATTCGCTCTCACGGCTTTGACTACCATCTCTACGCAGATGACACACAGATCTACATCTCCGCCCCTGTCCTCTCCCCCTCCTTTCAGGCTCGCATCTCCTCCTGCCTCCGGGACGTCTCCACCTGGATGTCGGCCCGCCACCTAAAACTCAACATGAGCAAGACTGAGCTCCTCATCTTCCCTCCCAAACCCGGTCCTCTCCCAGACTTCTCTATCACCGTGGATGGCATGACCATCCTTCCCGTCTCTTTCCACAGTTCTAAAGTTCTAAATTTACAGATTAGACTGTAAACCCGTGATTAGACTGTTAGCCCGTGATTAGACTGTAAGCCCGTCAAACGGCAGGGACTGTCTCTATCTGTTGCCGACTTGTTCATCCCAAGCGCTTAGTACAGTGCTCTGCACATAGTAAGCGCTCAATAAATACTATTGAATGAATGAATGAATGAATGCTCTGCACACAAGAAGTGCTCAATAAATACGAATGAATGGATGAATGAATGAATGAATGAATGAATGAATGAATGAATGAATGAATGAATGAATGAATGGAGGGTGTGAGTAAGAGGCTACTGGTGGGAAAGATTTCAACAGGATATAAAGCTGAGGCATATAGGGAGAAGAGAGAGAAGTGAGAGGGTGGTGATTGCCATAAAATCAGTGGGCAAGAGGAATATATGTGCTTGATATGAAGAGAAATAGGCAATTAGTGAAGGTTTCTGAAGAAGGGGGAGATGTTCACAGAATGATGATTAGAAAAATGATTTGAGCAGCATAGTGAACTATGGATTTAAATGAGAAGAAGATCCTGGAGACAAGGAACTTAGAAAGAAGAGTAATATAGGACACAAATTGGGTTATGATAAGTACCTGGACCATCTTGGTAGGAGTATAAATAATAATAGCAAGAAAAATGGTGGTATTTGTTAAACACTTATTATGTGCCAAGCACTGTACTAAACAGTGGAGTAGATGATTTTGTCAGGTCAGATACCATGAGTAGTTTGTGTTAGAGAAGTGATGTGTATGGGTGGTGTGTAGTTGGAGATTAGCAAGGTTAGATTAGCTGGGGAGCTGATCGAGAACCTTAAAGTTTATATTAAGGTGTTTGTTTTTGATTCATCTATTCATTCAATTATATATATTACTGTGTGCAAAGCACTGTGCTAAGTTACCTCACCTGGAAAATAGGGATTAAGACTGTGAGCCCCATGTGGAACATGGACTGTGTCCAACCTGATTTTCTTGTATCCACCCCAAGTGCTTAGAATAGTGCCTAGCACACAGTAAGTGCTTAATAAATGCCACAATTATTATTATTATTATTGTTATTATTATGCTGTGGGGTTTGGGGGATGGAGGGGTGAAGTCAGAGCAACACAGAAGGGAGTGGGATAAAAAAAAAAGAGCTTAATTAGGGAAGGCCTTTTGAAGAAGATATGCCTTCAATAAGGTTTTGATAGGGAAGAGAGTAACTGTCTGTCAGATATGAAGAGGAAGGGTAATTAAAGACAGAGGCAGGACATGGGTGAAGGTCAGTGGCAAGGTAGATGGATCGAGGTACAGTAAGTAGGTTGACATTAGGAGAAGCAGAGTGGCTTAATGGAAAGAACATGGGATTGGGAGTCAGAGTTCATGGGTTCTAATCCGGACTCCACCACTTGTTAGCTGTGTGACTTTGGGCAAGTCACCTAACTTCTCTGTGCCTCAGTTACATCATCTGTAAAATGTGGAATAAGACTCTGAACCCCAAGTAGGATAACCTGATTATCTTATATCTAGCCCAGAGCTTAAAACAGTGCTTGGCACTTAGTAAGTGCTTAGCAAATGTCATCATTATTATTATTACTATAATTATTATTAGAAGAGTGAAGTATGTGGTCCAGGTTGTAATGTGAGAGTAGCATGGTGAGGTGGGAGGGGGCAAGTTGATTGCGTGCCCTAAATCTATGGTAAGGAGTTTCTGCTTGATGTGGAAGTGGATGGGCAGTCACTGGAGGTTCTTGAAGAGTTGAGAATATTGACTGAACATTTCCATAGAAAATTGATCTGTGCAGCAGAATGAAGTTTGGGATGAAGTGGGGAGTGACAGGAAACAGGGAGAATGATGCAGTAATCAAGGCAGGAAAGGACAGATTTTAGCAACATTGTGAAGCTTGACACAAAAGGATTTAATAATTGATTGATATGTGTGTTGGATGGGAGAGAGAAGTAATGCCAAGGTTATGGGACTTTTAAGACAAGAAGGATGTAGCTGTCTACAAGGATAAGAAAACCAGGGGAAGGACAGGATTTAGGTGGGAAGATGAGTTTTTTTATTGACTTGTTAAATTTGAGGTGAAGGAATAATATCCAAGTAGAGATTTCTTGAAGGCAGGAGGAAATGTGAGGCTGCAGAGAGGGAAAGAAATCAGGGCTTGAGATTTAGATTTGGGAATCGCCTTCATAGATATGGAAGTTGAAACAATGTGAGCAAATGGGTTCTCCAAGGCAACATGTGTAGATGGAGAGCGTTAGAAAAAATAATCAAATAAACAGTCTATTCTCTACTACTAAATAACATATATACAACTGAATTCCTTGAAATAACTAGGACCCATATTTCTTTCAAATCTTCCTTTAAAATTTCAATTTGGGGATTAAATGTTAAATTAGAATTCTGAATAATTTTATCCACTTCTATCATAATTGGAGAGCCTGAAGAAAAGCTGAAAGAACCTCAAGTACAGTCTCACTAATGTGATGCACTAATACATAACAAATCTGATTTGGATAAAGGAGTCAGTTGTCAAGTCATACATTTTCAGAGCTAATATTGTTACCATCTAAATTTTCTCTCTTCTTAACTTGAATTACAATTTCCTTCAAAACGAAATCCATTTATGAGCTACCTAATGGATTTTTACTCTAATTTTTTTTTATGATTGCTTTTTACAGTTTTCTCTGTTGTCTTTTCATTTAACCCTTATGGGAGACACCTACAGGCAAATCCTATTTCAGATCTCAGGATAAACCTATGTGCAAATTAGACCAACTGCATTATCTCTGCTGTAAATTGATTAGAAAAAGCATTGCTCAAGGAATAATAGGAATAGTTGTCATGCAGAATGTTTCTATGGCTGCCAAAGAGATTGCTTATCATCTCTCTGAGTGGTTTTTAAATGTGCAGTCCCATCAGTTCTTTCAAAGTAACCTGATTCTTACTATAAACTGACAGTGTTGCCATGGAGTCAGCTCAGATTTCTAGACAAGCATAAGTCTGATTTACAGATAATTTAATCATAAATAGAAAATGATACAGAGGGTAAACAAAAGTATCAGAGTGGCTGTCAAATAAGCTTCCTAGAATCCATGCCCTTCTATTCTGTGAATACAGTCCATATAATTGATTCATTTTCAGAAGATTTTTGCTATAAGATCTCTGAGGAACTGTTTATATCCATTCTTTATATTTTGAAAGTTCTTAATACTGAGTTGCTATTCAAAGACCTGGCTAGAGGCAGTTTACATAGCAAATAATTTCAAAACAGGCAAAATTAAATCAAAGCTACAGAAAACCTCTCTCTTCTTCCCTGCCTCTTGTGTCCTCTCTTGGATACACCATCCTTAGCCTGTATATATATATATATATGTATACATATATATATTTATATGCGCTAACAAAAATATATATGCATACATGAAAATATATACATCCCCCGATTAGACTATAAGCATGTCAAAGAGCAGGGACTTGTCTCTATGTTGCCGATTTGTACATTCCAAGCACTTAGTACAGTGTTCTGCACATAATAAGTGCTAAATAAATACTATTGAATGAATGTTAAAACAAATTCAGTATATATATAATTATATGTGTGTGTGTGTATATGTGTGTGTGTATATATATACATATATATTTATATATATGTGTGTGTGTATATATGTTTTTATGTTTGTCTCCCTCATCAGAGTAAAATCTCCCAGTGGGAAGGGAATGTATGACTTTTGTTATTCTATACTTCCTAAGGGTCTAGGTCAGGTACTATGCCAAGTGGACATTCAGTAAATGCTACTAGTACTCCTCCTCTTCTTCCTTCTCCTGTTCCTCCTCCTCTTTCTCTTCCTCCTCCTTGGCCCCAAGGTCAAGCTTTTTCATGTACCCCTGGCCGCCTGTCCCTACTAGCCAGGCCCTTTTGCTGCTTTGATACCAGTTGAACCCAAACCCCACTGTCTCTTGGGATCAGCACAAGAAAAGAACCACACATATATATGAAACTGAAGCAGGCATTGGGGACAATAATTTTTAGTCCACCTCATTTATCTGCCCACTATGGCCAAGGCCTGGCTTGAGCTAGAGCCTACTTCTGTACCTGTTTTGACCCATACAGAAACAGCAGAATTTTGAGAACCAAATTGTGAACACAAATTCTCTGAAAAAAGAATTCCAATATGAAAATTAAAATTGGAAGGAAGACATGACATTATAATTGTGTATGAGGTTTAAATTCTTCATTTTGAATTATAATAGCATGGAAGATATAGGCTCCACCGGTGGAGCTTAAAACATTTTCTCTTATGGGCTCATTAATACAGGAGAACATCCTAGAGCATAATGTGTTTTGATTATCGAAAGAGGCCATTATGTTTAAGGAAAGTGAATCTCTTCCCAACAAATATTTTCCGATTTTTGCCAGGTAAAAAAGGCTTCTACTATAGCAAACTGTTTTATAGCTATTTCTCCAAATAGTGCTGTGTCTGTGTGGTTTAGACATGGTTACTGCATCATTAGCCTGATTCCAGCAGTTGTAGTTCCCAGAGCAATTGGAATCATCCTCTTGCTTTAAAGTGCCATTTCAGAGTTCATTTCATTTCAGAGTTCACTCTGGAATCACAATATAGATGTGTTTTTAAATCTGACTAAATCATTTTGCAATTTCTTTGAAAAGAGTCAGTATGAACCTGGTCTGATAAGTGATGGCATTAATGTATAAATGTTGAAATAAAATGAATATCCTGTGTTATATTAAAAGTAAACTTTGTAACCCAAGTAAATAGTCTTGAAAATTTGCAATGTATTTTAAGCACTTAGCCTTAAAATGTGTCAAACAAGACATAAACAAACATAAACTCTGTGATTATTTCTGACTAGTGGCTAGCATTCAGAAGCTTCCTGCAGCTTCTGTTTTAACCGACATCAATTTCCCAATGAAGGGAAGGAAAGGAATGGTTGATTGGGCACGGAACTCAGAAGACAGGGTGGTTATTCCCAAGAACATCTTCACCCCAATGTCATCAAGAGGTAAAGACTTCTTTAGAAATGAATATGATAACGTTATTATTTCATTTCTATTATTGCTATGGTCATCTAACTGTTTGTAGCAAAGCTTAGGCATTCTAGTAGAAGTTCTCTTAGGGACATGTTTCTGTAGAGTCAGGACTACTATGATATGTTATTTTAAGAATCTCATGAAAATATCATTAGTGATAATAATAACAATGTTAATACTAAAAAAATGATATTAGTAAGTATTTACTATGTGCCAAGCCCTTTGATAAGCAGCTGATTATACCAGATAATCAGATCAGGCACATATTCAGAAATATTCCTTTCTGTTTCTCCAAATCCTTTAAAATGCCTTACTTTTCCCAGAGGTTTCCTACTTATATTTAGGATTTATTATGAGAAGGATAATTAGTAATCTAGCATAATTTATTAACTTGTTTAAATTTTGAGAAAGAAAAAAATTTTTTTAATACATTAACAAAACTTCCTTCATACAGAAATGACACATATGTACCTAGAGGTGGATACTGATTAGAGAGTGCTTAAAGACATATTATCTTAAAATGTTTAAAATCTAAATATGTTTTTCCTTTAGAATTGGATGAATCTTCTGTGTTTGTTCTTGGAGCAGTTCTCTACAAAAATTTAGATCTTATTTTGCCTACTTTACGGTAAGAAACCCTATCAATATGCTTTTGGATTTCAATTAAAATAATGTCATTCAGGCTGTTAGTTCTAGAATATATACTGAAAACAGACAGTAAAGTTTACCTATTTTTACAGTAATCCAAAATATATTATTTGCTTTCTTATTATTCCAAAATACATAATATGTGAATGGGCTGTTCATTAAATTGGTATATGATCATATTTAAATAACCATGACTTAATTCATGTTTAAATCCACTGATTCATTCATTCATTCAATAGTATTTATTGAGCGCTTACTATGTGCAGAGCACTGTACTAAGCGCTTGGGATGAACAAGATGTATACTTTATTCTCTATAATATCCATAATAGCATAATGAACCTTACTTCTTTTACTCTATGTACTTAGTATAGTGTTGCTATTCCTCAAATTTTCTTTAGCCTTCCAGAGAGCGAGTCATCCCTTAACAACTGGCAATGCATCTACATTCTATTTCCTCCCAAGGCTTGAACCTTTTATTTAGACAAATAAGCAAACAATAACAACAAAAAACCCACTGTATAGGGTCTTGCATAGGAAGTACCCCTCACTGCAGGCACTAAAGAGCCATA
Organism: Ornithorhynchus anatinus; assembly: GCF_004115215.2. Taxonomy (NCBI): domain Eukaryota; kingdom Metazoa; phylum Chordata; class Mammalia; order Monotremata; family Ornithorhynchidae; genus Ornithorhynchus; species Ornithorhynchus anatinus. The sequence goes on from NC_041728.1 coordinate 81,209,444, forward strand.
AAAGTTTCTTAAAGTTTATTAATGCATGCAGACTACAGTGATGTTCACATACATGGATGGAATGCCATGATCAGCAGTGTCATCCTCAAATGTAAGGAACACAGCAGTGTTGTCAGGGAATATATATGCCAGGAATATACAGATATATTTATCTTATATATCTATACATATGTGTGTGTATATGTATATATTAAGGATATAAATATAAAGTACACACATACATATTACATGAGTCCTCAAAACACTTGGTCTCTTCCCACACTTACATAAAGTTTCCATTTGTTTCTAAATGCATATGCAGTCTTAGTTGCCTCAAGAAAAAGGAGTGTTTCATAACTGTTTTGATTTCTGAATGTTCTCCTAATCATGTAACAAAATTAGTTGGATACACACTTACTTATGTACTTGGGTTTATAACTTTTAAGGACTTTAATATTCACCCCAAACCCAGGCCCACAGCTATGTATGTTTCCATTAGTAATTAATTTTAAGGACTGTGTCCCCCCCATTCATTCCTTAAACTCCTTGTGGAAAGAGATGATGGCTACCTATTCTATTTTTATGTACTTTTTCAAGCACTTAGTACAGTGGTCCTGCACACAGTAAGCACTCAATGAATACCATCAATTGAGCCACATATTTGGATAGTGATGCTTGGCTATCGTGCCACTCAAGTTTCCCTTTCCTTGCCTCCCATTGTTTTTTAAGAGTATTCCTAATGACCAGAATCTTCATATTTAGAGTAAAACTAGCAGATGACATGCACTCTGCTCTTATTCTTTCATGAGTAACCATTAGAGGTTTCAGGGAGGAGAAAACATGAATGATGAGCACATTTTTCAACACAGTTAGTAAAAATTAATGTTCAACCCAGCGGAAAATAATCTCCCACTCAAGCTTCCAGGTCTTTGCATATTCTGCAGCTGCAATGATTCGTCACAATTCTCTTGAAGAAATCTTTCTTCCTTCTACATGGAATACATTATTAGAATGCTCAGCAAATCACCCAGATGTCTTAATGTACACATATTTCCTTTTGATAGAATAGTTATTAATTGGGAAAATAATAGGTTAGGCGGTTCTGTATAACGTTTTCATCAACTCCCTCTTTTTTTCATGGTTTTTAATGAAAATCATTTTCCTAATTACTGCTTTAAGCAATATAACAGGTTCTGAGTCACCCAGTTCAACTGGAGCAAATACCTCCCTGTGTTTTGATTGGTGTTTGTCAAACTAGTTAAAAGCACTTGATTTGATCTTTAAATTGCTGTTCATATCTGTCGTCCTATCAGAATTCTGAAAGGAGAGCTCATTTACACAATTGCTTCATTTTACAGATAGTTGACACAGCACGACCTTGTAGAAAGAGAATGAGCCTTGGAGTGACAGCACTTGAGTTCTAATTCTGCCTCTGCCCCTTACCATCTGGGTGACGTTGGTCAAGACATTAACTTCTCTGTGTCTCAGTTTTATCACCTATAAAATCAAGACATGTTCTCCCTGCTACTTAGACCACAGAGGCCTGTGACATTACTGGGAGTTTTCAGTCTGAACCCACTAGGTCATGAAGTTCTCCAAACTTCTTATTTTTCTAATGCAGGATTGGGGCATCATACTCACTGCACCCCAAATCCCTGCACTCCCATTGCTGCCACCATTCTAAAGCTGAAAGCATCACCCGAGGCATGGAGTTCATCAGGGACAAGCCTACCACCCCCTTCCTGGGGCTTGGTTGCAGGAAGCCTGTAAACAAAGGCCTGTAAACAAAGTGCTCCCACACAGGGCTCCCCAAGTCACATATCTGCCTAATATCTGGAGCTTCTCCCCCAGGCTCTACCACAGGCAGAAGCAGCTTGGCCAAGTGGAAAGAGCACAGGCCTCGAAGTCAGAAGGACCAGGGTTTTAATACTGGCTCTGCCATGTGGGCAAGTCACTTTAAATAATGGTGGTATTTGTTAAGGGCTTACTACGTGCAAAGCACTGTTCTAAGCGCTGGGGGGGATACAAGGTGATCAGTTTGCCCCATGTGGGGCTCACAGTCTTAATCCCCATTTTACAGATAAGGTAACTGAGGCACAAAGAAGTTAAGTGATTTGCCCAAAGTTGCACAGCTGGCAAGCAGCAGAGCCGGGATTCCAATCCATGACCTCTGACTCCCAAGTCCTGGCTCTTTCCACTGAGCCATCAGTTACCTCATATGTAAAATGAGGATTAAGACTGTGAGTCCCATGCGGGACAGGGACTGTGTCCAGCCTGATTAACTTGTATTTATTCCAGAGCCTAGTATAGCTGGCACATAGTAACACTTCACAAATACCATAAAAGAAAAGATCTTAGGAATTTACAATCCACCATCTCTGTTGTATTGTGCCGTCCCAGGATCTGCACAGAGTAAGCACTCAGTAAATGCTATTGATGATGATGATGACGATTTAATGAATTATTTATAAATTAATAACAAAACCAAATCCAGGTTAAAGGGTATTTCTCTAATCTAATACTCTTCCTCCTCCAGGGGATCCTATTTACTTTCCAGCAGGCATCCCATGGCTCACATTCTTCTCCCTCTCAGGGGCAGGAACCCCATTCCTCGAGAGTCCTGACCATGGGCCTCTGAACCTCCAGGGTTTCTCTCTGATCCCTCCCTGTGTCCTGGATCTATCCAGTGTCAACGGCTTGAGCTCTCCCTATGTCTCATGTCTCCTCACTTCAAGATGTCCAAGGTTCTCCTTCTTCTTCCCAACTTGCCCCGTACTTCCTCCCCAGTACTTCTCTCATTGTTTCAGTTTGCATTTCATGGATAGTAACCAGGGAATGACTCTCTTGACTTTCTCCTCCCTCTCCTAAGGGTAGAGCCCAGAGGAACTGGTTGTCACAAAGTTGCATGTAGCACAGAGATTGTGTCCAACCCAATTATATGGTATGTACCCCAGAGTTTAATACAGTGCTTGGCACATAGTAAGCAATTAGCAAACACCACAATTATGAGAACCCTGAAGATAAGAGACAATGTCTAATTCTCACCTATGTATTTATTCCCAGCCCTTAGAAGACTGTTCTACACACAGTAAGCACTATAATGGGACCAGAAAATCCTGAATTTGCCAATGATTTATTGTGTAAATTTAACAAGCCAATTTCTTGCTTCAAGGCTCAGATAACTATTTTGTAAAATGTTCATACTATTTATTTATCTTAATATTAACTCAAGAATATTGTGAGGTTAAATGAAAGAATGTGTTATTTGTACTGTGCTCCTAAAATTCAAACCATTCGAATGATTATAAAATTCAAACTCTGACAACATTATCTATCTACCATTTCAACTGTTTTGCTTCAGAACAATGCAGATATGTATCTGAAGGAAAGGTTAGAGATAAGAAGACGAGTAAGACATCAAAAATTTGATTTGAATCTATGTAGTAGTTAATAATGCTTGCCTAGCTTAAAAAATACAAGATGTTTTTTGGAGAGTCAGGGTTAGGATTCAGTTTGTTGATGAAACAGATATTGTGACGTATGTACTTAGAATTTATTTTCTGAGAAGGTACAAGCAGTTCATGCCAGTTACTGCATAAATTTAACCATAAATGAGTACTGTTGATTGATTTATACTGAAATGAGCTCATTGGGCAACTCACAGTTTTTATATCTAATCTAGTATTCAAATATGGGCTGGGCTGAAAGGGATTCATTCAATAGTATTTATTCAATAGTATTTATTGAGCGCTTACTATGTGCAGAGCACTGTACTAAGCACTTGGGATGAACAAGTCGGCAACAGATAGAGACGGTCCCTGCCGTTTGACGGGCTTACAAGATGGACAGACAAGAACAATGGCACTAAACAGCGTCAAGGGGAAGAACATCTCGTAAAAACAATGGCAACTAAATAGAATCAAGGTGATGTACAATTCATTAACAAAATAAATAGGGTAACGAAAATATATACAGTTGAGCAGACAAGTACAGTGCTGTGGGGATGGGAAGGGAGAGGTGGAGGAGCAGAGGGAAAAGGGGAAAATGAGGGTTTAGCTGCGGAGAGGTAAAGGGGGGATGGCAGAGGGAGTAGAGGGGGACGAGGAGCTCAGTCTGGGAACGCCTCTTGGAGGAGGTGATTTTTAAGTAGGGTTTTGAAGAGGGAAAGAGAATCGGTTTGGCGGAGGTGAGGAGGGAGGGCGTTCCAGGACCGCGGGAGGACGTGACCCAGGGGTCGACGGCGGGATAGGCGAGACCGAGGGACGGTGAGGAGGTGGGCGGCAGAGGAGCGGAGCGTGCGGGGTGGGCGGTAGAAAGAGAGAAGGGAGGAGAGGTAGGAAGGGGCAAGGTGATGGAGAGCCTTGAAGCCTAGAGTGAGGAGGCAGAAGGGATGCTTCTGCCTGTAGCAATTCCATTGAAAAATTTGATCTTTTGAACCCAAAAGATTAAGGATGCTTTCTAATCCCACTAATATCTTGCCTTGACTACTGCATCAGCCTCCTCTCTGACCTACCTCCTGTCTGTCTCCATTTCAGTCCATATCTTGCGCTCCTCCTGCTCAGATCATTTTTCTAAGAAACTATTCAATCCATGTCTCTCACTCCTCAAGAATCTCCAATGGTTGCCCCATCAAACAGAACTCTTTACCATTGGCTTTAAAACACTCACCTATCTCACTCCCTCCTTACCTTACCTATATGATTTCCCAATATAACCCAGCCAACACACTTTGTTCCTCTAATACCAACCTAGTCACGTACGGTACTCAATCTCATCTATCCCACCACCAACCTATTATCCACTTCCTTCCTCTGACCTGGAAGTCCCTGCCCCGTCATACTAGATAGACCATCACTCTCCCCACCTTCAAAGCCTTCTTAAATCATCTCTTCCAAGAGGTGTTCTAAGCTAAGCCCTCATTTCCAGTACTCTCTCTCCCTTCAGTGTTGCTTTCTTGTCTATGCAATTGGACCTGTAATAATAATGTTAGTATTTGTTAAGCGCTTACAGTGCCAAGCACTGTTCTAAGCGCTGGGGTAGATACAGGGTAATCAGGATGTCCCACAGGGACATTTTACAGATGAGGTAACAGAGGCACCGAGAAGTTGTGACTTGCCCAAGTCACATAGCTGACAAGTGGCAGATCAGGGATTAGAACTCACCACCTCTGACTCCTAAGCCCATGCTCTTTCCACTAAGCCACGCTGTTTCTCTACCCTTTAAGCACTTACTACCTACCCCATCCTCAGCTCCACAGCACTTAGTATATATCCTTAATTAATTTTAAAGTCTGCCTCTCCCTCGAGATTATAAACTCTTTGTGGGAGGGGAACAAGTCTTTCAAATCTCTTGTATTGTACAAACTTTCCAAGTGCTTAGGAGTTGTAAAAGCCTATGATTTATGTTTATTTTTTCTTAACCATGTTAGAGTTTGAAAATCTTGCTTTCTCATTTTAAGAGAGACATTTCTTCCATGGGTGAGTTGCTTGAAATGTGATACAGTTTTGGTCACACCTGTTTTATGACCTCATTGAACTCCAGTTGCTAATATTGTTGTCCCTGACAAAACCTAAAAATTACCTATGTAGTCAACATAGAAAAGAATATATCTGGGTAATTTAGATCACAACTTCCTTACACCTGAGATATTCAGATGACAAAGGCAAAAGCAAATCATTTGCATGAATTTTTCCCAAAAAAATTAATTGAATTATTTTATATACATATATATGTATATAAAATAATTATATACATATATATGTATATAAAATAATTCCACCGAACTGTCCACCAAAGTTTGTCAGCATGTATCCTAGAAAATATACGAACTAAGACATTTCAAATGATTATTGCCAAATGTTATGTTATTTATTCCTTCTTATCTTAATGAAAATAGAAAATCTTATTAAAAATGGGTGTTTAATATGAATGAAAATTAACTGCCTCCCTATATGGGACTTAAAATATTCTGGAGTTGTCTCATGTATTCCTAAAATATTTAGCAATATTTTACACATACCTCTTCTAACATGTAGGTCTTTGTTTTCATAATTATTTTTAACATTTCTGTGGCCTAGTTTAATATGGATTGAGCAATGTCTCCACATCAGTATGGCCCCCAGGGCCAAACCAATGCATACTGCTGTTTGGTTGCTAGAAAATTGTTTTCAGTGCAATAATTTTCAAAGCATTACTTTGTTTAATTGCCCTCTGGGGAATCTTAGAGTTATATGTGACATAACATATTGTGCAGAAATAATTAGGAAGCTTCCTTCAAACAGATCCAGAAAGACCATCTATATACAGATGTTTTGACATTCTTTATATACAGCAACTTTACAAACATTCTTCATATATCTAACTCGATTACCCAGTTTGGATTTTTTCTTTTTAAAATTAAATAATTCCTTAGGACATAATATAGAGAAGCAGCATGGCTCAGTGGAAAGAGCCCAGGGTTGGGAGTCAGAGGTCATGGGTTTGAATCCCGGCTCTGCCACTTGGCAGCTGTGAGACCGTGGGAAAGTCACTTAACTTCTCTGTGCCTCAGTTATCTCATCTGTAAAATGGGGATTAACTGTGAGCCTCACGTGGGGCAACCTGATTACCCTGTATCCACCCCAGCGCTTAGATCAGTGCTCTGCCCATAGTAAGCACTTAACAAATACCAACATTATTATTATTATCATTATATTTAATCATTTTAACAGAATGTGAATTATTAGGAGTTTATTCAGTCATGAATGAATGAAAATAATACTTCAACTTGAAGAAACTGATTAATTAGGTAAAAACTCTGACTTCTGGTGGATTTTATATAGAACTATCAAATTTTCAAAGATTAAACTCTTATATAACCCAAATTTCACAATATTCTTAGAACGCCTATTATAATATTTGTTAAATCTACAAGTATTCTGTACATATTGAAGGAAGTCAGTAGTATTCTAAAATGATTTTCTAAGAATAAAATGAATTTAAACATTGCAAAATCAAATAAATCAGCTATCTGACCTTCTGTCCTAAGAGGTTTGTTCAAGGTAAAGCTTTTCTGGCTTTTGGACAAATTTTGAAATTGATCTCATTTGAGTCTCATTATAAGAATTAAAAGTTGACTTAATCAATTAATTGTATTTATTGAGTAATTACTGTGTACAGAGGACTGTTCTAAGTACTTAAGAGAGTACAGTATGACAAAGTTGGTAGACATATTCCCTGTCTCTGACAAGCTCAAAGTCTAGAAGGATATACAGACAATATAAATAAATTAATTATAGATTTGTACATAAGTATTATGGGGCTGATGAAGGAGTCAATAATCAGTCAATAAAGGGAACAAATCAGTGTGATGCAGAAGGAGTGGGAGAAGAGGAAATGAAGGCTTAGTAACGGAAGGCTTCTTGGAGAAGGTGTTCCTTCAATAAAGCTTTGAAGGTGGGGAGAGTAATTCTGTGTTGGATATGAAGAGGGAAGGTGTTTCAGGACAGAGGTAGGACATGGATAAGAGGTTGGTGGTGAGGTAAACGATACTGAGTTACAAAAAGTAGGTTGGCACCAGAGGGAGAAGTGTGCAGGCTGGATTGCAGTACGAGAGCAGTGAGGTGAGATAGAAAGTAGTGAGTGTGTTCAAGCCAATGGTAAGCAATTATATATGGTGCAGTGGTAGATGGGCAACCACTGGAGGGTCTTGATGAGTAGGAAAACATGAACAAAATGTTTCTGTAGATAAATGATGCAGGGAGCAAAGTGAAGGATGGACTGGAGTGCAGAGAGACAGAAGGCAGGAATGTCAACAAGGAGAATGATACAATAATAAAGGTGGGATAGGATAATTGTTTGGATTAACATGGTAGCAGTTTGGATGGAGGAGAAAGAATGGATTTTAGTGATGTTTATAAAGGTTAAACTGACAGGATTTAGTGACAGATTAAGCAAGTATGTTAATGAAAGAGATGAGTCAAGAATAAAGCCAAGGTTAAAAGCTTGTGAGACAGGAAAGATGATGGTGCTGTCTACAGGGGTGGGAAAATCAGTGAGGAACAAGAATTGGGTGGGAAGATAAGGAGAATTATGTTAAAGCCTGTTCTGCAACAGTCCTACACCCTCTAAACATTCAAAAACTAGCAATGAAATAAGCAAAATGAGCAAATTCAAGTGACCTCAATCTCCCACAGACACTCAAGGATGATGAGAGATGCAGCCTGGGATCCATAATGTAATGTGGTCCCACTTCCACATTGTGAAGAGACATTAAAAGACATATAGATGTATGCGAGTGTGGTGTGTGTGTGTTTCAAGAACACAATGCATTATGGAAAAGATTGTTGGGATTTTTGGTATGCACAAATGATTTTGCTGCATGAGATAGTAGGTTAAATTTCCATCGCAATAGTGGTCTCCTTGAACAGGAAGAGTTTACATATACATGCACACACACAGACACACACACACATATTTACTGGATGACACTATGATATCCATTAAATGGATATCATGCTAAAATATGTCTAGTTAATGGGAAGAAAGCATAAAAGTGAAGAAACAGAAGTAACTTTAAAATTCAGTATCACACAAACTCAGATAATGTGAAATTCCTTCCAAGTAACACTTATTTTTGTTACATCATCGCCACTCTTGTCATATAGCAGTTTGGGGATCCCATTGCCCACTATTCATGATGTGTGTATAGGTATTTTTCATTCAAGATAAACAGAGAATTCATATAACTGATACAGATAATTTATCTATGAATAATAACATTCCTAAAAAGAGTGATACCCAATCCATAGTCTTGTCTCTTTCACACTGCAAAATTCTGTTGCATGGGCAATTTTTCATTCTTCCTCTTGGTATCACAGTCTCCTTGAAGTCTCTGGTCAAAAAAAACTTTCATTCTTCTTTCCATGCATCAAGCCATCAGTTGCTTGAATCTTCACTGAATCTTTAAACTTTATCCTTCCTTCCTAGTTCTTTCCATGTTATTTAATAATAATAATGTTGGTATTTATTAAGTGCTATGTGCCAAACACTCTTCTAAGCGCTGGGTTAGATACAAGGTAGTCAGGTTGTCCCACATGGGGCTCCCAGACTTAATCCAGATGAGTGAACTGAGGCCCAGAGAAGTGAAGTGACTTGCCTGAGGTCACACAGCAGACAAGTGGCAGAGCCGGATAAAAACCCACAACCTCTGACTCCCAAGCTCGGGCTCTTTCCACTGAGCCATGCTGCTTCTCATTTAGTCACACAGAAGTGTTTCTTGCTGTTATCCAATCTCCTTCCATGTCCCGCAAATCTGTTTAAGCACTGTTTCAATAGTTGTCATCTGCTTGCATTCCAGGACCTTATTTTTTTACTATTCTGATTTGTGTGTGGATGGTTGGTATAGTTGTTGGAAATAAAAATTCATATGGTATAAATAATCAGTGGCATTTACTGAGCACTTACTATGTGCAGAACACTGTACTAAGAGCTTGGGAGAGTACAAGTACAATATTGGTAGATATGAAATCAAGTTATAGCCATACTGATTCTTATTGAAGAGAGGTCCTGTAAACCTTAACCTTGGTCTAAAGGTCTGTATTCCATTTATAATTTCCTAAAAGACCTACCAACTCCTTTGATTTGCTTCGTACTTCACCTACCCAGGGATGACTGAGGAAAATAGCTTTCCTACTGTGCCTCTTAGGGGTGTGTCCTTGTGCCACTGAAAGACTAGTATAGAATATCTGGGCTCAACATTTGTAGTCTAAGTCTACTAGAAATCTGAGTGTATTCAAACATACACTCAAAAAAAATGGAGTAGTTGAAAAATTAGATTTAAAATGGAATAGCTGTCCATCTAAAAATTTTCTATGAACTATTTGAAATAGCATGACAATTTATTATAGTATTGCATTCAGTTTTGCCATAATGCATGTTACAATCTGCACTCTTGTTAGGATACTAGGGAAGGGGGAAATGTTTTTTTTTTTCTAAGATCCCCACTGTGTTTGGACTGGGCATGCCTCATTACTGGAAGAAACTACTTGAGTACATGCATATGTCCACATTGCCAGAAAGTGTGACTACTATAGCACAGGTTTTCCTTAAGCAAGGTATAACAAAAATGTCTCCCTTATAGAAAAATGGGTTTAATATAATCAATATCTCCATAGAGTATGTTTCTGTGATACATTTGGGTAGAAGGCAATTGTGGAATTAGAGAAGATTTTTCTGATAATATACATCTATCTGGTTGCAACATGATGTGGTATCAGGAAAATTGGTATTGTCTATGTATAAGAAATCAGATACAGCAGGAATATTTCAGTTTGATTTCTCCTTAAACAAGTTTCCTTAAAAACTCATCTCCTACTTTATCAGAGAATTGACTGCACTTTAAATCTGTAGTGATTTCATTTGTCCCAAATGATTTCATGAATTTTGCTTTATCCTAATAATAATTATGCTATTTGTTAAGCTCTTACTATTTGCCAAGCACTGTATTAAGCTTTGGTGTGGATATAAGCAAATCAGGTTGGACACAATCCCTGTCCCATGTGAGGCTAACAGCCTCAATCCCCATTTTATAGAGGAGGTAACTGAGGCCCAGAGAAGGGAAGTGACTTGCCCAAGATCACACAGGAGACATCCTGACTTCTGACTACCAGACACTTGCTCTATCCACTAAATGATCTGGGCATTTCACCCCCATCCTCAAAAATCTCCAGAGGTTGCCTATCAACCTTTGTATCAAGAAAATACTCACTATGAGCTTCAAAGCTCTCCATCACCTTGCCCCCTATACTTACCTTCCTTATCTCCTTCTCCAGTCCAGTCCACACATTCTGCTCCTCTGGTGCTAACCTTCTTACTGGGCCTCTTTCTCGCCTGTTCCTCCATCGACCCCTAGCCCACATCTTACATTTGGCCTGGAATGCCCTCCCTCCTCATCTGCAAACTAACTCTCTTCCCTCCTTCAAAGCCCTGCTGAAAGCTCACCTCCTCCAGGAGGCCTTCCCAGACTGAACCCTCCTTTATTCTACTCCTCCCCTGCCCATCACCCCTACTCCCTCCCTCTGCTCTACCCTCTCCCTGCCCCACAGCGCTTACGTATATATGTCCCTATTTATTATTGTATTTATTTTATTAATGATATGTATATATCTATAATTCTATTTATTTATATTGATGCTATTGATGCCTGTCGACTTGTTTTGTTTTGTTTTGTTTTCTGTCTCCCCCTTGTAAACTGTCAGCCCATTGTTGGGTAGGTATTGTCTCTATTTGTTGCTGAACTGTAATTTCCAAATGATTAGTACAGTACTCTGCACACAGTAATTTCTCAATAAATATGATTGAATGAATGAATGAATCCTCCCAATAACTCTGCAGAGTTATAATAACATTATTAGTAGTACTAGTAGTAATTGTACTAATAATATTTGTGGTATTTGTCAATCACTTACTATCACCAAATACTATACTAAGGACCAGGGTCGATATAAGATAACCAGTTCCACCATGGGGTTCACCCTCTAAATAGGTGAGAGAATGGGTATTGAATCCCCATTTTGCAGATGAGGAAACTGAGGCGCAGAGAAGCGACTTGTTGCAGGTCACACAGCACGTTAATAGCAGAGTAGGGATTAGAACCCTACTCCTTAACCCATTTCAGGGGTGATAAAACTGAGGCACATGGAAGTTAAGTAACATGCCTAAGGATACTTAGCAGACAAGTGGGAGAGCTGGGAAAGGAACCCAGGTTTTCTGACTTCCTGTGATCCTGTGATCCTTTGACTTGGACACACTCTTTCTGAGACCCCACTAAGTTACACTAAGTATAATGAGCACTTACTAAATAATCCTCTTTATTATACATTCTTTTTCTCTTTCTTCTGTACTGTATACTTTTACTATACTTTTCTATCAGTGCTTCACTTATTCTGTAGGCTCTTCCTCTTCAATAAATGATGACTTGCTTTCTTTCTGTAATCATAAATATTTTATTCCAGATGAATATTGAAGCACTTTGCAAAATCATAAACAATAAGTAGGGGCTCATTAAACAAAATACTTAGGGAGTAACTAAAATATAAATCATTAAAACGTAGAAAGACTAATTATCACAAAGATCAAGAATAGGGAAGAGTCATATTTCACATATGAGAAGCAGCACGGCGTAGTGGATTGAGGACGGGCTTGGGAGTCGGAAGTTCATGGGTTCTAATCCTTGCTCCTCCACTTGTCTGCTGTGTGACCTTGGGCAAGTCATTTCACTTCTCTAGGCCTCAGTTCCCTCATCTGTAAAATGGGTATTGAAACTGTGAGCCCCAGCTGGGACAGGGACTGTGTCCAACCTAAACTGCTTGTAGTGACCTCAGCGCTTAATACAGAGTCTTGCACATAGTTAAGCACTTAACAAATACCATAATTATTAATTATTACTATTATTATTATATGAACAGCATTGAATAGGCATCCATATCCACAAAAAAAGTGTATTGCAAACTTTGACATTTTTTATAAAATATGCTATTGCTCTATGAAAATTCAGACCAATATAGAATAGCACAAATATATTTGAGTAATTTTATATTCTTGCAAATGCATTCTTTCTTGTCTATGAAATACTGCTTTGTTCATAAGCTCGTTGAACTCTAGATGTAAATTCATTGTGGGCAGGAAATATGTCTGCCAACTCTGTTCTCCCAAGAGTTTAGAACAGTGCTCTGCACACAGTAAGTTTTCCATAAATGTCATTGATTGATTAATTTAAGGAGTATTTTAATGGCAATGCATGGGTATTTATCCTTAGTAGCTGTAAGTCTCCAGCCAGGCATTTGCCTCAGGAAATTTTGAATACTGCCAATTAGGATCAAAATTAGCCACCCTTTATTTAGGCTACTAAAAGCAGATATGAATTGGGAATTCTACTCAGAACCCAATTATACAGACTGGGTAGCCTCCAGTCATGGCTAGATCAGATTTCCAAATGAGGTAATAATCAAAACTGGGATTTCATTAGTACCACAAACTGGAAAGGATTGCAACATAAAATACTAAAGTTGGGGTTTTACAAGGTAGTATGTAAAACTAAAGTTCAAGAGTATCAAAGCCCAAGGCAAGTAAGAATGGGACTGAGAGACTACTAGCTCACCTCTAGACTGAAATCTCAATAGAGGGAGGGAATGTGTCTGCTAATTCTGTTGTATAATACTCTCCCAAGTGCTTAATACAGTGTTATGCACATAGTAAGTGCTCAATAAACATGATTGCTTGATTGAGTGATTGAATAACAGTAGTCAGACACCTTATGGTTTGGCCAGATGATTGCCTGAGAGCTTTGATTGGGAAAATGGCTGGAAAAGGGTTTTGTCTAAAATGATCCCCAATTCAACTCTCTGTGACATTGTTGGGGTTTCTCAGCCTCATATCTCAGGCAAAAGAGTCTCCAGAGACATTTTAGTATCACCCAGATGCCAGTCAACCTTTGCTAGGCTCTAAAAACCGGCCAGTTCTTCGAGTCTTCTAACACAGGATGGGAGTATTTTGTTCAGTGCCCTCCAGTCCCTTCACTCCTGTTGCTGCTACCATCCATCTAATGAAGCCCAGGCATATCCCCAAAGTTAAAAGAATCATCTGGGACTAGCCTACTGGATACAGGAAGCTCTAGAAAAGATCTCTAGCTCCCCGCCTGTGGCTTACCTAGGTCCACGTGTCTCCCCAGCACCTGGAGCCTCCCCCACCTGGTTCCAGCCCCCACTGCACCTGTGTAGTGACAAAAAGATCTGAGATCTCTAAAATGTTTAATAGTTTTTTACCTCAGTAACAGTGAAAAAATATCTGGTTCAAACTGCCTTTCCCTGAATCTGTTAGTTCCCACCCAGAATATGCTCTACTTTGCTGAATGTGCTGGTCCTCCAGTCCTTCCCCTTCTTTTCTTGGGATGTCCAAGGTTCCAGTCTCACTTTTCCAAGTCCTTCAGACTTAGGATTCTTAGCCTCCTTTCTTTTGGGGCAGGATCCTTGTTCCTCTGGAGTTCTAACTCTCGGACTATATGTCCAAACCCTAATCCAGGGTCTTCTCTGGTCTCTTCCTGTGCCCTGTGTCCATTCAGGGTAACAACATCAGTTTTCCCTTTGTCCTGCTGTACCTGGCACACAACTCTCAACTTCTCAACTCAAGATGGGCGAAGGTCTTCTCCAACTACCTGTCTCCTCTACCTCGTCCCCAGTTCTTCTCTCTGATTGGCTTGGCTAGGTCTTTATACTTTCCTCAGGGAAAACACCGCAGAGTGACACTCTTGACTTTCTCTTCCTTCTCCTAATGTTGGGGACAAGTGGAATTGACTGCCACACTCTCCCAACTTCACTTGTACCCAAGTTTGACTTAGACTGAGAGACACAGAAAAGTTCTTCTGGTGGATCTCAGGGAATTAGGTGAGCAGACACAGTGCACCATAGAAAAACCAAAAGTAATATTTCCCTGGTCCCTCCCCTAGAAGAGCAAGGTCTTGAGCTCCAATGGGGATGCACTTTTGGCAGAAGAGCTGACCATTCTGATCAGGTTCTGCAAAGGGTAGGCAGTTGCACCCCTTGTTACACAATTAATGGAACTTATGAGTCCAAGCTTCTTTTCCTGAAATTCTCCTGACAGACATCCTTAGGACCCTGCTCCAGCTGTGATATTGCTCTCTAACAATATCCCCACTGGCTTTAAAATAGGGGCTTAAACACTCCTTATTTTCAAGCCAACAAATTACTATGTCAGTTAAAGAAAATAAAAATAACTTTAATGAAAAGCATTCCAAAAGACATTGATTACACACAATGAGCCTGACACTAACAAAGGAGTTAGTCACCTTTTGGAGTTATATATGGTCTTTCACTACTAGACGTAATATATCTTACATAATCCTTGTTGACCTTCCAAAAGCCTGGCTTCAGTATATACTCTCTACTCTCTGCTTTTTATCTTATGTGTACTAGCAAAGGTCATGGTCATGGTAGGAATGATGTCTTTTATGCTTTCTCTGTTGTGTGTATTCCCATCCAATTTCTCCCTATTGCTTCCCCGGAGTTGGGGATATGTGAAAGTAACGCTGAAACATGATTATTTTATTCCATTTCATTCTCTTGGTAGCACAAACTTTTATTCTCTACTAGCAGTGAAATAGATCCAACAGCAGCTTCCAAGCAAATAAAAAAATTGTGCTTACTTTTAAAACATTTCAATGTCCTAATTTTATTTAAACTCCTGTTGCTTGACAAAATTATATTAATTGGTTTGTTAATAACTGATCATTATTTTTAGTTAATAAAAGGTCTAACCAGTGTTATATTAAAACATATGAATGTTTACCTTTAGAATGTGTAAAGTATATAAAGAAAGAACGTAGTTCATAAATCTCTATTACTAGTATGTCATGGCTTTCAATCCTTTAAAATGATTTGTGTATATAAAGCCTACATGATTCCATTAATGCGATTTATCCATGCTAAATTTTGCAGGTAATTGCTCCAAAAAGTTCAAGGAAGCATTTTGAAAGATGTTTGGTCTCTTAGAGAGGAAAACTGTTAATTCTACTGTATTAGCATTTGTTCATAAAAATATGTCAGTCTTATTTCTGTTCTAGATTTAATGATAAATTGATTCATTCATGCTATGGCTAGGACCTCCTTCTTTTAACCATTATTCCTTTGTTTCAGAAATTTTACTGTCATTAATTCCAAAATCATCGTGGTCACAATAAGGCCTGAGCCCAAAACAGATGATTCTTTTCTGGAGATAGAACTAGCCCATTTGGCCAATGTAAGTTTAATCCATTAAATATTTTTCCAGTTGCAGTGTACTTACATGTATCTCTTAAAGTTTGTGAAAAACGTATGCCATAAAGGCCTCTGGCCTAACAAAAGAGGCACAAGGCAGTCCGAACTGATGTTTGGAAAACAAGACACAGAGGGTAAGGTTGAAGGAATTGGGTTGATTCAGGGTGGAGAATATAAGGCACCACAGTGACTGTAAATTGATTTTTCACATACATAAAGGGATAATATATGGACGGTGATAACCAACTTTTTCCATTTTGTAGAACAAAGGAAAAATTGCAGGAGAGTTTTGATTAGGCATTGAGAAATATCAGCACTGACTGAAACCTCTGGCTCACTAAAGAGTATTTAATAAACAAGAATAATTACTGGGGTTTTTTAGATAAAAGTTTAATTATTTTAGGAATATCAGATTTCCAACAATAACAGTCTTTCCGCTCATACCTATTTTCTGACAGAAAAGAACACTTAGTCTGTATTCTGACAGTAATGAAAAGCATAACAGTAATGCAAACCTAGCAAAGCAGCAGGTAGGAATGAGCAGTTAACAGAGTTAACAATAAGTTTGAAAAATATTGTAAATTTTTTAAGTTTAATGTGATCTTTTTAAAGGTCTTTTTAAAAGTAGGATTTACAGTATATTCCCTCTGAAAACTGTGAATATGTAATAGGGGATGAACCCAGTTTATATCTAGCCTAGGCTTGCAGGGTTTAAAAGCCATTTTCAACTACTCTGTGACTCTTTCATGAATGAATTATTATTTTCCATTCAGCTCCCAAGTGTCTAAGTCTACCTCATAAAAACCCTTGCTATATCATACTTGTCACTGAAAGATCATTAGAACACACTAGAAAAATTCCCAACTCATCAGTAAACTGGAACTGGTGCACTTATATCTGTGGTACCACAACAAACAGAAAAAAAAGACATAATAAGAAAATAATTATGACACTATGGAACATGAAGATGCTACATGATGTTTTGAATTGGCCAGATATGGAGTTGGTATTGCAGCATTAAGGAAGACGAGACTACCAGGTGATTGACCGCTTCCACAATGAGAAACAAAGCCCAAGAAATTATGTCAGAAAGAGAAAAATGAAGGATAACCTGGGATGATGCCAGCTAATGGTAGCACCTGCCCCCCCTACCCCCCAGCAAGGAGAATGATCATTCCTACAAAAGAGGAAAATGCTGGTGATGACTGTTTGAATCAGCCATTTGTAAAGAGCCATGAGCTGACTGCAGAGTAACTAGAAGGATTCATAAGAAAATGCAAAAGCTAAAATCACTCTACTTATTGGTGAGGAGCATCCTCGCTCTGACCTGAGCTCCCTACTCCTTCACATATAACCACTTTCCCCATCTTCAAAGCCCTCCTAAAAGTCACATCTCCTCCAAGGGGTTCCAACTTAGCTTTAGCTCTCATTTCTTCTATTTCCTCTCTTTTTATGGTATTTGTTAACATCACTCTGTTACAATGTACTGTCCCAAGCACTTAGTATAGTAAGCAATCAATAAACACAGTTGATTTAGTAATAATAATAATAACAATAATGTTGGTATTTGTTAAGTGCTTATTATGTCCAAGCACTGTTCTAAGCACTGGGCTAGATACAGAGTAATCAGGTTGTCCCATGTAGGGCTCACAGTCTTCATCCCCATTTTACAGATGAGGTAACTGAGGCACAGAGAAGTTAAGTGAGTTGCCCGAGGTCACACGGCTGACAAGAGGCAGAGCCAGAATTATAACCCATGAGCTCTGTCTCCCAAACCCATTTTCTATAGTGCTCTGCACCTAATAAACTCTCAATAAATATGATTGAATGAGTGATGATTACCAGGCACTGTAGTAAGTGCTTGTGCCTGTTGTAGGCAGGGATTGTCTCTCTTTATTCGCTGTATAGTAGACAGCCTAAAACAAGACAAGTGCTTAGTACAGAGCTCTGCACACAGTAAGTGCTCAATAAATATGAGCAAATGAACACAGGCTGAACAGGTTGGGCACAGTCCATGTCCCACATGGAGCTCACAGTCCCTATTTTACAAATGAGGTACCTACCTGAGTTGCAGAGAATTTAGCGACTTGACCAAGGTCACACAGCAGACAAGTGGCAGACCTGGAATTAGAACATGGGTTCTTCTGACTTCCATTCTCATGGACTATCCACTAACCATGCTGCTTTTCACACTGCCTTCTATAGCACCTTTGTACCTGGACCTGCACCATTTAAGCACTTGACATTGACTCTACTCTTAGCCCCACAGAACTTAAGTACATATTCATAATTTCTCATAATTTCTCTGTCCCTCTGGCCTCTCAACTTCTTGTGGGCAGGGATGTCTATCAACTCCGTGGTATTGTATTCTCCCAAGTACTTAGCCCAGTACAGTAATCATCAATCATTCAATCATATTTATTGAGAGTTTACTAGGTGCAGAGCACTATAGAAAATGGGTTTGGGAGACAGAGCTCATGGGTTATAATTCTGACTCTGCCTCTTGTCAGCCGTGTGACCTTGGGCAACTCACTTAACTTCTCTGTGCCTCAGTCATCTCATTAGTAAAATGGGGACTAAGACTGTGAGCCCCAAGTGTGATAGGGACTGTGTCCAACCTGATTACCTTGTATCTACCCTAACACTTAGAACAGTGCTTGGCACATAGTAAATGCTTAACAAATATCATTATTATTGTTCTATAAAGATTTGGACAAACACATCATAACAGTATGTATGTTAGATAAAGTCATTTTAATGGGAAATTTCAATGCCAGTGTGGCATGTGATGCCCATTTAGGAAGAAAAGCCAATGGGACTCATGTAATTGTCATACTCAACAACAGCCTTCTGTTGCCTAATGAATGCATCCGACACCACCTTACAATTACAGACACCATTTTTTACCTTGCCCAACATAAGGAAAGTACCCTAGATATATCCCTATTCTAAATAAAAAGCATTTTATGTTAGGTATTATGCTGCAATGGGAACTCAAAGTTGTTTCAGTCACAACAGTCGTATGTTGAGAAAAATTTTGGACAGAACGTCATTTCATACACTACAAGCTCATGCTGTCCGTAAAACCACTGCACTAAAGACTGCCCTCAAAAACTCCTCAACCTGTAGAATGAAGATACCAAGATACTCTGAAATAACATTAACAAATCCCTGATGAAAAAAAGAAACTGCAATCATCAAAATATTTAATAAATGTCCTTCTCTCCATGATGCTGTAATTCAGGTAGCAATTAAGGCACTGGGCATGGCCAGTAGAAGCCACCAAGACTGATTCCACAGAAATTCTTTATAAATATAAGGCCTAATTGCAGACAAAAGTGAGGCTTTTATAAACCTGCGTTGGGTCTTGCAAATCAAATTAAGGAACATGTATGACATTGTATAGGACAGACCAACATGGCACTCTGCGATCAAGAAAGGAGTGGCTCTCTTTACTGCATTGAAAATATTTTATAAGCTTTCTGTTGGCAAAGGACAACATTGTTGATACAGCACTTTAAATTTAGGAATGATATTGATTGTCACCTGAGTCTTACTTTTTTCAACAAGTTATTGATGTATATTAAAGACCTTGAAATCTTAGGAGAGGGAAAGTAACATCATCAATAGAACATTGAAATCAGGGTGGAAGTAATTTTTTGATTAGGTTTTTGTCACAATGTTCTAAATACCTGATCTTTGCTGTAATGTTAAACATTCAAAATCACATTTCCCATTCAAACTGTATTATTAGTCAAAAAATAGATGTGTTATTGGTGAAATTATTATTGGAATGACCTGCTAATCAAAAGAGCCAGTTAGGATTAAGTTTTTTATTCTGCTTGTCTTGCATTTTCAAGTACAATTTTTCTAAATACAAAATAATGAGTCCAATTCTCTGCTTCTACATATTGATGTTGATGAATTCTCCCATCAAGAATGACTGATGACCCTTAGTCCTGAAATTTTAGATTAAGAACCTAAACAGAGGAATGATTATAAATAAAGTGGCCTTCCCAATACCATTCTCACTGTTTCACACCTGCCAGTCAAGTTTTCATTGTGGCAGGGAGCACAAAAGGCAGGCAGGAGTGCAATAGACAGGCAGGAGTGCAGCACAGTAAGTGCGTGAGTATTATATGTAGGACTTATTTTCAGCCACGGTGACCACAGAATGGTGACTATCCTGTCCCGTAGTACCCCAGCTCAGCTGGATATTGCCTTAGTCTTCACCTCTAATCAGTAAGTTTTATGGATTCCTGCTGGGCCTTCCCACTTCGTGGAATTAACGCCTGTGTTCTTAGGTAATAAATTTTGATCACTAATGGCATGTCAACAGCAGGCAGAACCTGTTAGAACCTAGGTTTCCTGATCCCCACAACAGTGCTCTTCCAGGGAATCAACAGCAAGGGACTTTCCTTACACTGGGCAAAAGGAAAACCTGGCTCAACATGTCTGTTGGGGCTTTGATCATATGTTTAAGTCTCCCTGGGTGAGGGCCCATGTCTGGGAAGATTAAGAGAACAGTGCAGGGCTCGTTTTGCACTTTTGCAACACAGATGAATTGCACTTTATACTGGGTCCAGTTGCTGCACACTGAATGTGGCCAAAATGTTATTTTGCTGAAAACAAATGGAAAAAAGGGATGATTACTCAGAGACTCCTCTTCTTGCCATTTTTGGGAAATACATTCTCAGCTGCCAAAATTTAGAGTGCATCATGGTACATAGCTTTTGCAGTATAGAGTTGCATAGACCATGGATTTGATGACACCTTAAATGTCTTGTTCAATAGTATGAACCCTTGGGGAACTTCATAAATGCTATTAATGTTAGTTGACTGATTTCATAAGAAAGAGACCATATAATTAAAATAGAATTTATTTAGGTAGTCATCTTTATTACTCACTGAAATTCATTCATTCATTCATTATTCATATTCTTAGGGAGACAATCAAGCTATTATAAAACATGCAGGGAATCTATCCACAGTTTTAGGATTCATGTCAGACAATAGATGCTCCCAACCAGGAAAGGAGACAACTGATCTTGCAATCAATTCAGGATGCTTCCTTCCCTGTAGAGTTTCAAGAGAATCAGAGTGGCCTACTGAAGCCTGGGAGTCAGAAGGACCTGGCTTTGAATCCCAGCTCTGCCACTTGTCTGCTACGTGACCTTGGGGAAGTCACTTAACTTCTCTGTGCCTCAGATAATTCATCTGGAAAATGATTAAGACTGTGAGCCCCATGTGGGACAGGGACTGTGTCAAATCTAACTAATTTGTATCTATCCCAGTGCCTAGAATAGTGCCTGGCACCTAGTAAATGTTTAACAAACACCATTAAAAAAAAACCTTAGGTCCTCACCAGGGAATCTTTCTTACATCTTTGTAGGGTGCACCTCTCTATTCGACTCTAATCCCAAATCTGTCATTGGTCACTTACTTCTCTGTGCATCACTTACCCCATCCATAAAATGAAAATTAAATTTATGTGTATTATATGGGGCATGGACTATGTTCAACCTGATTATATTGTATCTACCCTAAAACTTGGACATGTTGAGCCAGGTTTTCCTTTTGCCCAGTACTTACCAAATACAATAAAAAATAAAAAATGTAAAAAGATTTTTAAAAATCAGGCAAACTTCCCCAAATGACCTACTGGATGCACTGTGGAATAGATGGGAGCTCCTAGGCCTTTTCCAGAGAAGATGTGGAAACAGCAGGGGAGCTCCCACTACCCAGTCCTATTTTTAGAAGGCACTGGAATCCAGAGAACCAGTTTCAGGTAGCAGATGGAGGTAAAGCTCGATTCACTGGAGATTAAGAGGTTATAAAAAGTATCAACATGGCTACATGGTATCTTTTAACTCTTATTAGACGGGACTGAAAGGTAGCATTTAGATTAAGTACTGTTGTGTTCCCATGACTCCCCTGCTGCCATAGACATCCAAGCAGGTGTCAATGGCAAGATAGAGAAGAGGGGCAATTGTCTGAGTTTTGGTTGATTGTCTTTAATAAAAATATTATTAAGAATGATAATTGTGGTATTTGTTAGGTGCTAATTACATGCAAAGTGTTGAACTAAGCACTGGATTAGATTATGATTACTATTATTATAATGGTATTTGTTAAGCACATACTATGTGCCAAGTACTGTTCTAAGGGCTGGGGTAGATACAAGTTAATCAGGTTGGACACAGTCTCTGGCCCACATAGGGCTCAGACTTTTAATCCCCATTTTACAGGTGAGGGAATTGAGGCACAGAGAAGTAAAATGACTTGCCCAAGGTCATACAGCAGAAACGTGTTGAAGCCAGGATTAAAACCCAGGCACTTTTGACTCCCAGGCCCATGCTTTAACCACTAACCCATGCTGCTATTCAAAAGAAGATACAAAAGAATCAGGTAGACACAGTCCCTGTCCTACCAGGGGCTCATAATCTAAGTAGGAGGGAGAACAGTTACTAGTCTGCCATTTTATAGATGAGGATACTGAAGTACAAAGAAGTTACATGACTTGTCTAAAATAATCCAATGAGCAAGTGGAGACTGTATTAGAACCAGGTCCTTCCTTCCACCAGGTCTGTTTTCTTTCCACTAAGCTGTGCTGATCCTGACTATACTTTCTAACCACTCTTTTTAATGATGATACAATCAGGTTATACTATCTTGGGCTGAAAGAGGATTTAAAGTTCATAACTTGAGTTAATACTTGAGAATGTCAACTGGAACTATTCATAGATATTCACCTGAGTAAAAAGTTGATATATTCACACTGACATAATCAATTAAGTCCTTGCTATTTGATGGATATAAGAAAGAAAAGTAAAATATAAATAAAGGTTGGAGCTTAGTCTGAGTATCAAAGTTCTTGTAGTTTACATAGAGAAGTTACAAATTATGGTTGAAAGTATATGGCTGGTCGGCTTTAAAAAGAGAGGATGAAGTTCAAATGGAAAAAAGCATGTATTTAACAGTGTAGTTTCCAATAGACACAAAGAGACTGGTTTGGACAGAATACTTGTTTGAACTAAATTTTTCAAGAATAGTTCAAGAAACCTAAAAGAAAAACATTATGTTTCAATGTTAACTTTATTAATCAGCCTAAATTTGTTTTTTTCTTTACCATCTGTCTCATTCACCTGACACTTCCAAAACTCAAGATGTGCGAAACTGACTTTATAAATTTCATTTTCATACTATTCTACTGCCCCTACCACAGTTTTATTGCTGATTTTTTTATGTGCTCAGCATTTCCTCTTATCGATTTCCTATTACTTTCATGAAAGAACTATGCTGCACGATCCATTTGAGAAAAGATGTGAAAACTATAGCATCATTATTTTATAAGGGGTTTGTAATGGAAACATTTATTCCTTTCTGTAGATTTTTTTGTGCAAGGTAGACCTCCTTTATTCCATTTACATCTTACCATTCGTTACACTTTTCCATTTTCCACTGAATTGTCCATACAGTGTTTTTAATAATGGCATTTGTTAAGCACTTACTATGCATATTTCAGGCACTGTACTAAGTGCTGGGGTGAATAAAAGCAAATCTCGTTGAACACAGTCCCTGTCCCGTATGAAGCTCACAGTCTCAATCCCCATTTTACAGGTGAGGGAACTGAGACCCAGAGAAGTGAAGTGACATGCCCAAGGTCACACAGCAGACAAGTGGCAGAGCTTCTAACATAGTTCTATGCACAGAGGTAGATAGAAGTTAATCAGTTTGGACACAGTCCCTGTCCCTTTGTGTAATTTCTGCAGCAATACTGAATAACAAATAACAGATAACAAATAACAAATACCAAGTTCTAAGGAAAGAGTTATGAGCACATCAATCACAACACTTCTTCCTCCTCTCTCCCTGCTCTAAGCCCATGTGGGTCCCTTGAACCACTAAAGTTTGTTCCAAATAATTCATGGAAAGAAATGGCAATTTAGCATCAATTATCCATATACTTCAGATGAAAAATTTTGAAAGTTTTAATTAAATTATATGGATAAGTGGCTGGAGGACCTCGTAACCTTCACAATTCTATCAAATGTGCCCTGAAATTTCTTCAGCTGTAAAATTCAATGACCCCTCTTTTGAAGATTAATTAGGAAATGTTTCCCTAAGTATTCCAAGATCCTAGAACCATGACACTTTATAATTAGATCACATACTGGGCAGTAGCATGATGAAGTTATATCCCCTATGCTGTACTTATTTAAGTTTTCTGGTTTCAGAAATGTGGAATATAGGACAAGGCTGAAATTAGTGGCATCTTCAAGAATCAGAACATTTCTTTTTAATTGTTTTTATATTAATATCTTTTAATTGGTGATCCAGGGAGAAGAGCTAGGGAAATATATATACAACTTGGAAGAAGAAAATAATACTAGAAGATAACCACTGTCATTTCTATACCAGACAAATAGTCCTACCAACTACTAATCATTTCTCTTTCAGAAATGGGATTCTTGGAGGCATTATTTGTTGGTCGGCCTTCTGTATGAAACTTAAATGCTTAGGGGATCTGCATCTTATATCCCCATTTTTTCCCCTCTATATCCCTTGCTTTATCTCTAATATCCCATTATGAAATAGCCTGCTTATGATTTTACCAAAAGCTTCTTTGAGCTAGGTGTTATTTTCATTCTGAACAACTTTCTAGGATGGTAAATTTGATTTGCATATCACCGAAGGTGTGAATGTACTGCTTTCTTTGTCTGTTGAAAAAGGCTGATTCAAATTCACACCTGTTTTAATTACCAGAATTTGAGGGGAATTAATAAGAAACAGGCTGAATCTGTTTTGATATCAAATTTGTCCTTATTGATGTTTCTGGGATACATTCATTTTATGGATTATAAACTTTTCCATGGGGACTTGAGAAAGAAAATGAAGTGTCTTAATTATTTGAGGTTTGGATCCTAAGAAAATATTAAATATCTGCCCTTCAGATGATTGTCTGATTATCCCATATTTTGAAGGGCTCATAATTTGGAGAGTGTGGGGTTTCTACAATAGAGAAAAAATTACCTCTGTGTTCTAGGCAATGACATAAATTTCTGAAAAGATTGTTACCTGGGAAGAAACTAAAGGCACTCTGTTAATACTGAATAATGAGAAATCAGGAATGGTGGGGAGAGACCTCGTCTTTCTGAAAGTAATTTTAAAATCTAAGGTCAATTGTTAGGGAATTTTTATATTACACAATACCAATAGGAAATGCCCCCTTAAAAAATTAATGAAATAACCTTGTGAGAAGAATCCCTGAAGATTATTTTTAAATTTAAGGTGAATTTTTCCATAAGTCCTATTTCTAATTTACAGAGGTATTGCTCTAACTAAATGTGCAAACATTTTATGCTCTTTAGAGGCTAGAGGTCATCAATGTAATGAAGAAGAATTAATAGCATTTTATAATGCTGTTTCATAAAAATGGCAGGATGAACTGATTAGGATTTGCCAAAAGATGAGAAGAAGAAATAGTGTATAATATATAATTATGCACATTACACAGTTTTAAGTAGACTGGACTTGGCTGCATTTAAAAATATGGCCTTCAGGAACTAAATAGATAGGGTACATCCTTATAGATAAGCATTTCCTTCTCTGAAGAAAAATATATTTCATATAACCTACTGAACAATGAAAACTTAGTCATTCAATTCAATTTTCAGATTACATGCCCCTTAATGTTTTATTTATATATCCATGTCTTCTTTCTCTTTACTTTAGGGCACTATGAATCCCTATTGTGTGCTGTGGGATGACTCAAAAACGTAAGTGACAAGTTTTATTTTACAATTTTGGATTAAATATTCAAAAACCACACAAAATTATTTGAACAGCATGGTAGCCCAACCAAAATGTTACAAGCCAGTGGGATATGTGTTTTACCAAGAGAAAAGTCTTTCATTCTTAAGGCCACAAAGACAGCTGGATGTGAGTGTTTGTGTTTGCTGCCATTAGTTCGTGCCCCAGGATAGTAACAAGTTATTTAATGTGAAAATCACAGCACTGATTTCCCTCTAGGTTTTGGGTTTGTAAAGGCTGCAAAAGTTATATACCAAATCCATATGGTCTTCCAGCAACTCCGTTTGTCTCACTGAAATATCAAAATAGTGTCAGTTTTCAGTACATTACGATATTTTGTTGGCTTTCAACTTCTTTTGAAAGTAAAATTGGGATATTTTACTTTACATGAATAATACTTTTTGTGTTCTCTTAAATAATCAAGATCACTTAGACTCACTAAGGAAAGAGTATTCATTCCACTCACTTAATAAGGATAGGTGTGGATAAACTCAGATTTGAAAATTTCGGGGAAAATAAATTCCCACAGATAGTTGAAGAGACCTTATTTACACATCATCTTTGTAAGAAAATACCCTGTCAAGTGTTGTGCTTGGAGTTAGTTCAAATTCCCATACTCCATTTGTGATAAAGCACATATTTCTGCTGAGATTCTACAGATAACCTTTTATGAGAGAAGGTTAAAGGTAAGCTTGGAAAGATAAGCTTGGAAAGATATATAGCTAAATTAACCCTCTGAAGATAAAACATTTCTGGAGAGCACCAACCTGCTTCAGCGTTCATAGTTTAAAGAATTGTCATTTCCACAAAATTAGCATCAAATTGGGCATGTGGATAACTGGGTGAGGGCAGTTGGGATAGGGGTCCATGGGAAGGATGAGAATTCTATTGGTTGCCATAATCAACTGCCTGGAATAGACAGAAAGTGAACTCCCATTCAATCACATACCATTCCATACACAGGAAGTGACCTCCCATTCCACCATTTCCCAAGCACCAAGGCAAATAAGAGTCTTCTGCATCTTACAGGAACCATTATTTCTCCAAACCCCATGGTAACTCCTGCCATCTTATGGCCCATAGAAAAAGCAGAGTACTCCCTTGAATAGCAGAGAATGGCAAGCATTGCTTATGGGTATATACTCTGTTGACATTGCCTTCATTCTGTGGATTCACCACTTCCCTCTCCAGTTAACCCCTGGGTTCACCTGAGATAACTAACTGAAGAGATCTCAAGACAGCGGGTCCAACTCCATCACTGGCCCAAATGACTTCGGTCAAGTCAGGACTTAAAAGTTAATCAGAAAGATCTAGATGGGAATTTGAGTACCTACTTGGATAGGAGTTACCTGGAAGCATGGGTGTTGCTACCCTGCTGGAAGCAAGAGACTGGGCTCTACTAGGGTGATTTCCAGAGTACTTGCAGTCAGGATACTATATTATTACATTATGGTCCTATATCCAGTTTTGGAGCTCTGGATATTTAAAAAATAAATATTTTTTCCAAGAGGGGATAGTGAGTCCTTTTAAGGCAGGCTTCCCCAAAAAGCCACGAAGTCTAGTCCATATTTTGTAAGAGTGACAAGTGATTTAGAAGTTCCCATAGATAACAATGTGTAATTCTGGTTTTCTACACAGATGCACCCTAGAATTACTCCCAAAATCAGATGTTATGACATATTGCTTGTCTATTGAAAGTACCTGATATGTACCTAGAAAATATTATAAGCAATGGCAGAATTTGCTCAGAAGTATTAATTTTAAATGCACTTAAATCTATTTAACTCGATTTAACTACTGCACTATCAATTTTTTTTTAATAGAAGAGAATGTGTGTGTATAAAATGAAGTTTTTGCAGCCAATAAAATATTTAGAGGCCTTTTGGTATGTGTCTCATGTGGGCTGCTGGGTACTGAGTTGCTTTGCATGATGTGTCTGTCACACACAGTCATGTGATAGACTGAAGACTATAGTACACATTTCTGTCCTTCCACATGTCTAGCCTCCATATTGTGCACATGTGCAATTTGCTCCAAGCTGTGTGGCTTCCAATGGTATTCACGGTATCTGGTGCTGCTTAAACTGCTCATTTTATACTGATTTGAGTTCTCTGATTAAAAGAAAAGCCACTCCATTCCTGATTACAAGTCAGGCTGCTCTTTGCAGGTGTTTCTTCACAGCAGTCCATCACCACTCTATTTGAAGTTTTGTTTTATTATGTCCTTACATTGTTTTTCTGATTTCCTGATTTTGGTTGATCCCCCTACACTCCCCACAGAGACATTTATGTAATTTCAGCATTATTATTTGGATATGTGATCATTATAAATGATGTATATATTCATAGACACATTTCATATTAATTTTCCACTGGGTTTTCATTTGGGTCAATGGTTTGGGTTCAATGTTTCCTTCCTTCTATTTTTTTTAATAGTTGTCAATTTATTATCTCTTATTGGACAAAGGAAACATTGTTTAGTTTTGTTAACTTCCTGCCTTCCTCAGTAATATTACCACTTAAAGACTGTGAATTAAACTTAGTTTTGTTTCTGGAGAAACATTTTCACACAAAGATTTTGTGTTTTCATCCAACACCAACCTTTCACCAATGCTCTTCCATATATTCTTAGACCAGGGACTGTGTTTATCTCACATCTTTGTATTTTTTCACAGGACTTAGTACTGTGCCTTGCCCACAGTAGATGTGTAACAAATTCTATTACTGCTATAATGCTGCTACGTGGAAACCCACAGAATATATTCAGTAAATATCAGTGGTCAACAACCTGAGGAAGATCAGTGGAGGGAGTATTTTAAATGAGCCTCTTGCCTCTCAAGTCACCAAATATTTGTTTGGATCTTCCCAGTTCCCATCTCAGAAGCCTCTTTTATTAAGGAATCTCAACTCTTCATACCTCTGGGTCCTATACCCAGTTTTGGAGCTCTGGGAGAATTAAAAAATAAATAATTTTTCTAAGAGGAGATAGTGTGTCCTTTTAAGGCAGGCTTTCCCCAAAAGCCACTAAGTCTAGTCCATAGTTTGTGAGAGTCACAAGTGATTAAGAAGTTCCCATAGATAACAATGTGTCTATTCTGTCAGATATTTCACCAGGCTTCTTGATATCCACATTTTTTATTTTTTAATTTTCATTTTTTTCCTCCATTTCAACTGTGATATGTGATTTTAGAAGTATTACATTTTGAGGGTAAGAATACTGTTACTGAGGTTTTTATTTTAAACTAATTGATTTCAAGTGATCTAGAAAGAGTTACAAAGCATGGCCAAAAATGGCCTAGTGGAAAGAGTGTGGGCCCTGGAGTTAAGGAACCTGGATTCTAAACGCAGCTCAACCATTTGCCTGCTGTGTGATCTTAGACAAGATGTGTAAATTCTCTGTGCCCATTTTCCTCATCTTTAAAAAAGTGGATTAAATGCCCATTTTCCCTCTCATATTTGTGTCAATCCCATTCTTAGTACAGTGCTTAACAAGCACCACTAAAATTATTATTACTAATATTGCTAATAATGATAGTAATAAGGCAAGGCCATAAATGAAAAGCAAATGTTGTGATTCCATTGTAAGCACCTGTGCAATTTGCTCCAATTGGGAATTGTAAGCAAAGGAAGCTCAAGGAGTTGTAGAAGGCCATAGTTCCATAGTGGAAAACCTGGGGCCAGGACTCAGCCCTTTGACTCCTAGTTGTGTTACTTCCCAAAGTATATTTTTCCTATAATGTTAAGCCAATATTGCTGTATCATTCTGATTTCATGAGCTCTTCAGTCCCTCTTCTCCCATTTCCAGTTGGACCCATTCCTAACGTTGATTAAAAAAAATGAACTGCTCACATTCTTTAGATCAGATGAATACTTTATGGCCACAATGATCCACTTTAATAAATAAAATCTTTTTGCTATATAAAGTACCTGAATGACCTAAATAATCCAAAAAGTAGGAGTTCCTTCCTTTTTGGAAACACTGCCTAAATAATTTTGAAAGTGCTTGCAACTTTGCGTTATTAGCTGGCTAAAATGCCTTTGATGTTTCATGCCTTTTTTCCATAGAGCTTCTAAATATTGACTTCCAAAATTTTTATAAGTTAAAGAGTTTAATAGGAAGATTTTTTTTTATTTTGCAATACCCTCATTTTCACTTCAGACCTATTGTAGATAAGGTCAAGAACTCTAAGCAAGATAAATTGTTTTATATTTAGCCATCCAAATCTGATGACTACCTAAAGGATACTTGTAGGCTTGGGGGGCAATATTGTGATGGAAAGGTGCACCCATGATTTTTTTTAATTGAGGTCATTGGTAAATGTCCCATTTCTTCTTTTAAGTGATGACTAAAAATTTAGCTGAAATTAAAACTTTACCAGACAGCCATGAAAAAGAACATTTTGGGTATCCATGCATCCTTATAGTCTCTCATTTACCTTATCTGTAATTTATTTTAATGTCTGTCTCCTTCTGTAGACTTCAAGCTCCCTCTGGACAGGAATCATGTCCAACAACTCTATTGTACTGTACTCTTACAAACACTTAGTACAGTGCCCTGCACACAGTAACCACTTAATCAATACCACCGACTGATGATATTATCCATGGTACAGAGTTGGGTATATATTTCAAAGAGTTCTCTCTAGCATTACAAAAAGATTCAGTGATTTGTTGATTATTATTGTGGTGTTTCACATCTTCTAGAACACTACTGTAAGTCTACATTTGTTATTGCCATACATCTAGTTTCTTATAACAATATTCTATACAAGAAATATATTGCAAGTGATACCTTTTGGTCAGCCATAGCTTTCAATTGCCAAAACCTTTTACTGATCTCTTTCAGTGACCCAACTAGAAGAATGGCAGCATAGCACAGGACAATAATTTAGTTTATTCTTTGTTATTTCTTCGTTTTTTTGTTCTATTTTCTTTTGTTCTTCACTTAGCTACCAATGTAGCTTGCAGGTGATGAGTCCAGCTTTCAGAAATTCAATGTTACCACTTTCTGCTTTCCAGGATGATTCATTAATGTTAGTAGTACCAGTACCAGTGACTGAATTGGGACTGCTGTAAAAAATCATTCTCCAGTACACCTGTGATCTTTATTTTCTTAGAATCTTTGATCAAAAACACCTCTCTCTTCCTCCGTTGTTCATTTTGTTTGCCTTTTGATTTTTGCTTCAACTTTACCTGGTTTCTCTCCTCAGGTGATTGACATAATGTTTGAGATCCTTCTGTCTCTCCCCACTTCGGTCCGTACTTCACGCTGCTGCCTGGATCAGTTTTGTACAAAACCATTCAGTCCATATTTCCCCACTCCTCAAGAACCTCCACTGGTGGCCCATTCAACTCCACAGCAAAGACAAACTCTTGGCCATTAGATTTGAAGCACTCAATCACCTTGCCCCCTCCTACTTTACCTCTCTGATTTCCTTCTACAACCCTACCTACACACTTGACTTCTCCAATGACACTGTATTTCAGTCTCATCTATATAGACACTGATCCCTCATCTATCTCCTACCTTTGGCCTGGAACTCCCTCCTTCCTTTAAAACCAACAGACCATCACTGTCCCCACCTTCAAAGACTTTTTAAAAGCACATCTCCAAAAGGCCTTCCTTGACTAAGCCCTCATTTTCTTTTCTCACACTCCATTCTACATCACCCTTGTATTTAGATTAGTGTCCATTATTCACCCCACACTCAACCCCACACACTTATGTACATATCCATAATTTGTCTCTCTCTCTCCCCCTAGAGACTGTAAAATCCTTATGGACAGGGACTTGTCTTCCAACTTTGTAATACTGTACTCTCCCAAGCACTGTAAGCCTGTCAAACGGCAGGGACTATCTCATCTGTTGACGACTTGTTCATTCCAAGCACTTAGTACAGTGCTCTGCACAGAGTAAGCAGTCAGTAAATACTATTGAATGCTCTGCACACAGCAAGTGCTCAATAAATATGATGATTGATTTATGTTTGGATATGTAGTATACCATTAGGGTGACTTGACAAAGTCACTTAACTTCTCTGGGCCTCAGTTACCTCATCTGTAAAATGGGGATTAAGACTGTGAGCCCCACGTGGGACAACCTGATTCCCCTGTGTCTACCCCAGTGCTTAGAACAGTGCTCGGCACATAGTAAGCACTTAACAAATACCAAAATTATTATTATATTTTGGATACATATGTGCAGACATCCATCTGTTTTCCTTTAGAAGTTCAAGTTAATTAATGTGCCCAGAAATCTTGAGGTAGCCAGTTTTACCTCTATCAGATCATTCATTCATTCATTCAATAGTATTTATTGAGCGCTTACTATGTGCAGAGCACTGTACTAAGTGCTTGGAATGTACAAGTCGGCAACAGATAGAGACAGTCCCTGCCGTTTGACGGGCTTACAGTCTAATCGGGGGAGATGGACAGACAAGAACAATGGCAATAAATAGAGTCAAGGGGAAGAACATCTCATAAAAACATTGGCAACTAAATAGAATCAGGGTGATGTACATCTCATTAAACAAAATAAAAAAAAAATAGGGTGATAAAGATATATACAGTTGAGTGGACGAGTACAGTGCTGAGGGGGTGAGACAGGAGAGGGAAAGGGGGGAAAAGAGGGCTTAGCTGCGGAGAGGTGAAGGGGGGTGGGTAGAGGGAACTGAGGGAAAAAGGGGGGGAGCTCAGTCTGGGAAGACTTCTTGGAGGAGGTGAGCTTTAAGTAGGGATTTGAAGAGGGAAAGAGAATTGGATTGTCGGAGGTGAGGAGGGAGGGCATTCCAGGACCGTGGGAGGACATGGCCCAGGGGTCGACGGCAGGATAGGCGAGACCGAGGGACGGTGAGGAGGGGGGCGGCAGAGGAGCGGAGCGTGCGGGGTGGTTGGTAGAAAGAGAGAAGGGAGGAGAGGTAGGAAGGGGCAAGGTGATGGAGAGCCTTGAAGCCTAGAGTGAGGAGTTTTTGTTTGGAGCGGAGGTCGATAGGCAACCACTGGAGTTGTTTAAGAAGGGGAGTGACATGCCCAGATCGTTTCTGCAGGAAGATGAGCCGGGCAGCGGAGTGAAGAATAGACTGGAGTGGGGCGAGAGAGGAGGAAGGGAGGTCAGAGAGAAGGCTGACACAGTAGTCTAGCCGGGATAATATGAGAGCCTGTAGCAGTAAGGTAGCCATTTGGGTGGAGAGGCAAGGGCGGATCTTGGCGATATTGTAGAGGTGAGACCGGCAGGTCTTGGTAACGGATCGGATGTTTGGGGTGAACCAGAGACAAGTCAAAGTTGACACCGAGGTTGAGGGCCTGAGAGACGCGAAGGATGGTCGTACCATCCACGGTGATTCCTTTCCCATCTTTACACCCAGGATTTTCCATGTAAGAAACCCTGATGGAAAGATATTGTTTGTCATTTTAATGCCTAAATTGACAACAAATACAGAAGATAAGGGCAGAGCTTGTCAGAAATGGTAACAGCATATGGAAGACAATAAAAGACACCTGTTTTGAGAAGTCTAAAATTTAAACCTAATTTAAAATCTTATGTTTTACATTTTAAGATATAAACATAATTTGTCTGGAGTAGAACTAGTATCAGACAAATCCATTCCTATATCTTTATTTGCCTGTTGCTGTGCTTTACTATTTACATGCTATTCCCTGGGGTTGTATGACGAGACCGTTTAAAAATGCTTAAGTTGAGGAGCATTATTATTACTTTAGAAGCAAGTGTTTATTTGGCACCCTATAGAGTCATCTCAGCTGTTAATATTTACAATAATTCCCAGTTTCAGAAACAGTAGGAGGTTGCCAAGAGAAGCCACATTTCATATCAATAAGGCATCTGCTGGATTGCTCACCCACTCCTGAAGCTACGAAGGCACAATGCTGTGGCATCTGTTTATACTTATTTGTCAATCAATCAATAGTATTTATTGTGTGCAGACATTGTACTAACCACTTGGGAAAGTATAAATAGAAGTAGTAGGCAGGTTTACTGCCCTAGAAGGATTTACAGGAATCTCTTTCCTTCTGTGTGAATCTAGATCCAGACTTCTAGACAGTGAGGGAAGGGAACATGTCTAAAAGCTCTGTTACATGGTTATCTCCCAGTGCTCTGCATGTAGCAAGTTCTCATAAATACAATTGATTGATAGATTGACCAATCAACCTTAAAGTGAAGAAATAGTTTTAAGAGGAGACACTAAATTTTTTTGTTGACAGTATGTGGTCACATTGTCAGAATTGTTAAGGAAAATGTGTATGTGAAAATAGGGATATGGAATCAACTTTTACACTTGCAACTACAGCAGAGATCCAAGGAAGGAGTGCACCTGAAGCAATTTAAATGGCCAAGAAGTAAATTCACAAAGGATCTGGAATTAATGATGTTATTTGAAGCCCATGATGAACAATTGTCCCAATGGAAATATCTTTCACAATGCATTCATGAAGGTTAAATGGATGACTGAACTGTTATCTGCACAACTCTTTAGTTGTCACAGTCCCAATTCTAAGGCTTTAGAGATCTTTTCAGTTCCAATCCTGCCCTTCTAGATTATCAGCCTTAATTTCTGATATCCTAGAGAAGAAACAGAAGTGTAGAAGAAGATGGGATTCAGATGAGATTCAATGGAACAAAATGTAGAAGAAAAGTTTAAAGCAGAGGAGGGGAATAAATGGCAAAGGTGGAAAAAAATTAAAAACTAGAACTGCATCAGGAGAAATATAAGGCTTATTTACATTTATTTACATTATAAATATAATAGTAAAGGCAGGCAGCTACAATATCAACCCATGGAGTGCATTGTAAATGTTTTCTTTTTTTTCTGAAATGATTTGCTGAAAAATGTGGTGCAACTAAAAGGAGCAACTTGTGTTCTATAGAACCAAAGAGGACAGTGATAATTCTATAGTGCCTAACACAATCCTTAGAAACTGAAATACTCAAAGGTAAGTCCTTTTTTGTGCATAATAATTGTTGTTGTTCCAAACTATAAAGTGATCTAGTCAAAGTCATTTAATTAAATGACTGAAAGAGATGTTGTGCACAAGAATGTGAGACAGGGACTGTGTCCAAACTGTTTCCTTTGCTCCTCCCAAATGCTTGGCACAAAGTAAGTGCTTAAGAAATACCATCATCCATAATTAAAGTACCTGGGAGAGAAGTAAGAGGCTGCTAATTCCAAAAGGCATCTGTGGTCTTTGCCCCTTCAATCTCAGGACCTACTTATGCTTGGGCAGTCAAGGCCTCAGGTGGTCCCTGGTCAGATCATGCTACGGATAGTAGGAAGAAAGAGTCCTAGAGCCAGAAGAGCAGAGCGGGACTGACTGTATTCATCCCCAGGTTTCCTACCACTGTGTCTTCCATGGTGGAGACCAGGAGAATGGAAGGAGTTATGGATGCAGAAATCTAAATGCAGAGGCAACAATAACATCAGTCTGCAGGCTCTGGTATTGGCTTTCATCTACCCCAGTTGGAGCTAAAGCCTGCCAATCCTGCCAGGACTTTCAGCAGCAGCCACATGCCTACTGAAAATTGTTAATGCCTGCTGAGTGGTTAAGCACAGAAAAATTCAGTCTCTATGATGGTAAAAAACTGTTGAAAAACATAAGAGTTTGAGTCACTTGTAGGATCTGGTCTGAAATGGGACTGGGGTGCAGACTCCTGATAGCAGTAAGGGATTCTAAATGATGCTTAGTCCCCACATGTTCTAAGCTCTTGAGATGCTTAGTCCCCACATGTTCTAAGCTCTTGAGCGAGTATGATGCAATTGATGGGGCTGACATGATCTCCTCCCACAAGATGTTTAGAGTCTAAACAGGGAACAAATATTAATATATTTTTCAGATAAGGAAATGGCAGAGTGTAAGGACATAGACATAAATATTGTAGTATTAGGGGTGGGGTGAATGAATATCAAGTGCTTAAGGGGCACAGACCCAGGTGTATTAACAACACAGCAGACAGGGCAAATAGAGAAAATGAGGGCTTAGTCAAGGAAGGCCTCTTGGAAGAGCTGTAATTTTAGCTGGGCTTTGAAGGTAGAGAGGTTTTTAAGGATTGAAAATAGCTCACTATAGAAATTGGATGGGAGAAACAGGAGATACCAATCAATTGCTATTTTTCCTCACTTTCTACATAGTCCTTTTTCATGGTTAAATTGAATGTTAACTTAATATTTACTGCTGTTGATGAATCAATGAATCGTGCTTCATCCCCTGTTTTAATGAGTAATGAGGAATATGACCTTTAATCTTTTCTTGTATAACTAATTGCTTCTTCAAACTGAAAATAAAGAGACTTTTAAAATTACAAAGAGATTATATAACTACATTTGGAATTCTGCCTACCATCGCTTTGTCTTGACTTTCACAGTGAGCATTTGAGGTTAACTCTCAGAGTTAACAACATATGATAAACTCATACTGTTAATTAAAGGGGGATAAAAGCAAACCTGTGGTGCATACAGATTAAGCATTAAGACCTAAAAACATCAGAGAGTAAAAGAGAATTGACCTTTCACTTTTCACTCAATGTGCTTCATTTCAAATTCCAATACAAATAAGCATTTCATGAAAGACAGTGTTTTTAAATAAGTTTTAAGATCACATGAAACTAATTACCAATAAACAGCAGGAGAATGACCTAAAGAAATCAGGATTGTGTCATATTTTGGCTATATCAGCATGGCTTAGTGGAAAGAGGATAGGCTTCAGAGTCAGAGGTTATAGGTTCTAATTCCCGTCTGCCGCTTGTCAGCTGTGTGTTCTGGGGCAAGTCACTTAACTTCTCTGTGCCTCAGTTACCTCACCTGTAAAATGGGAATTGAGACTGTGAGCGCTAAGTGGGACAAACTGATTACCTTATATCTACCCCAGTGCTTAGAACAGTGCTTGGCCCATAGTAAGCACTTAACAAATACCAACATTATTATTATTATTATTACTATCATTATTATTATTTCATCCCCCTTGCAGAGCTCCCTGCACCCAGACCCTTCTAAGTACTTATTTGACTCTTCTGCCCAGACCATTTTTCTACAACATCTTTCTGCACACTTCTTCCTCATCTCAGTTATTTCCAAGGGCCCTTTTCACTTCTTCATCAAGGAGAAACTCCTGACAATAGACCTTTAGGCCCTCAATCAGCTCTCCTCCTCCTACATATTCACTCTATTCTTACACTACACCCCAACTTGTGTCCCTGGTTCTTCTGAAGCTATCCTTCTCACTGTATCTTATTCTCATTTTTCCTCCCATTGACCTCTTGCTTATAATAATAATAATAATGTTGGTGTTTGTTAAGTTGCTTACGATGTGCAGAGCACTGTTCTAAGCACTGGAGTAGATACAGGGTAATCAGGTTGTCCCATGTGAGGCTCACAGTCTTACAGATGAGGTAACTGAGGCACAGAGAAGTTAAGTAACTTGCCCACAGTCACACAGCTGACAAGTGGCAGACCTGGGATTCGAACACATGACCCCTGACTCCCAAGCCCGGGCTCTTTCCACTGAACCACGCTTATGACATCTCTCCTCTTGAAAACATCCACCTCCTTCACTTCTAACAGACTACTACATTCTCCATCTTTCTATTCTTTTTAAAAATCACATTTGCTCCAGGAGACCTTCTTCATTAATTTATCATCTTCCCACCCTAAATTTCCCCACCTACCAAGCTCCTCCTTGTGGGCAAGTAACATGTCTACCAAATCTTTTATATTGCACTTTCCCAAACAGGCATTTAGTACAGTGCTCTACACACAGTAAGTGTGCAATAAATAAGACTGATTGATTGATTGCTTCAGCACTTCCACACAAACTAAGCTCTGGGTACTGACACCACAACTGAGGTGTACACCTTCAAATTCTATTTCCTCCTATCTGTAATTTATTTTAAAATCTTTCTTCCACACTACATTGTAAGCTTCTTGATGCAGACTTCCTGCTTACTAATTTTATTGTACTTCCCTAGCTTAGTAAAGTAGTCTGCACAAGTTACCTATTCTTTTAATACTATTGATTGATAGAAATACTTTAACTTCAATTGTTAAACACATTAGAGGCTTCCTCTGATTTCAGATAACTGCATCTGATGACAGAGAAATCCATCATAAACTTTTATTTCAGTAAGATCACATTTTCTTTACTGTCTTTGAAATCCTTACCTCACAATCAAGTTCACAGGTAGGTGAAGGGGGGACAAGGGTCACTAATAGTTTATGTGGCTACGTGTACTTTTCTTTGTAAAGCAAATGAAAAATAGTGAGGAAAGAAACATGGATTCAGATTTTTTAATGTTTTCTAAATGAAACAATACACATATTTAAGCCCAAAACACTGAAAACATTTAAGAGAATTAACTTTCCCTGATATTGGTGACTCATCCAAACAGTGGAAGTGCTTTTAATTGGAAGTTTTAATAGATTAGATAAAACATAAACAGGTAAAACTGGGTGGAGCCTCTAGAAGAGCAAAGCAAGTGAGGAACAGGACTTCTGCTGGCGCTCATTTAGAGAATGTTAAAGGGCAACAGCTGTGAGCACTTAATTGGAGATAGACAGTGGTGGGTAGAGTACGACCAAGTAGGTGCTTGACATTCTATCAGTGCTGATTGAAATATAGCATAAGCTATTTAAACTGAAGTTCTGCAAAAAGAGGTTTTGTTGGATGTAAACCATAAGGTATAAACTAACACTTGCTCTTGTAAGTCTGAAGTGAGGTGGGTAGCAAAAATGCCTTGTAGAATAGGAAGTAAGCACATAAAGTACTGGTCAGGTAGTGAAGCAGAGGAGTAGAAGGAGACCTTTGCACTTCAATTGAACAGGTCCTGATTGAGAAAAGTGTGATGCCATGGAGGTAATCCTGATCCAGATGCTTTCACAGGGAAACTGTGAAAAGACTGTTCCTGAGCCCTACTGTGGGACATCTAAGCCTGCAAACAGATGACAGAGAACAACAGGTCAGGATACTTAATTTTCTTGGTGGGGGTAGGGGTGGGGGCTGAGAAGAAGAAAAATGGGAGAAACAAAGCATTTTTATATGGTGCGTGTGTTTGGTATAGGTGGGTGTTGGAGCAGAGTGTGTAAAGAAATGTAGAATGTGGTTAATGGAAGACATTCATACAGAGTTCAATTTCAGTTTCTTGGTGAGTGAAAAGTCTTCTTTCAGCTCTATACAGCTGAGTCTCTCCCCAGTTCCAGGACCCTCCATTGGGAATAGCTTTCTCCTCAGCTCTTTTGCCTCTTATTGAGGGAGTATAAGCCTGGACAGTGTTTCACCTCTGTTGCACTGCACTCTCCCAAGTGCTTAGTACAATGCTCTGCACACAAGTGCTCAAACACCACTGATTTGCTCAGAAACTTCTGATGCATGAGTTTCTGAAACTCTCATCTTTGCTAAATATCATAGAATGAGAGGTCTGCTGAAAAGACTAAATTTTTGAGCAAAACTACGCTGAACTGGAGTCTGATACCTGGGACTTAGTGTGCTGGAAAAGAAGTTCAATACAAGCAAATGAGATTTTGTAAGAATTGAAATGTCCCTATATCATCAATCAATCCATAGTATTTATTGAGTACTTATTGTAGCGTGGCTAGGTGAAGCAGCGTGGCTCAGTGGAAAGAGCACGGGCTTTGGAGTCAGGGCTCATGAGTTCGAATCCCAGCTCTGCCACTTGTTGGCTGTGTGACTGTGGGCAAGTCACTTAACTTCTCTGTGCCTCAGTTCCCTCATCTGTAAAATGGGGATTAAGACTGTGAGCCCCACGTGGGACAAGCTGATTCCCCTATGTCTACCCCAGCGCTTAGAACAGTGCTCGGCACATAGTAAGCGCTTAACAAATACCAACATTATTATTATTAGAAATCTGTAGTTATGATCAACTTGGTACTAACAATTGGGAGGCTAATCACTTAAGTCTGTATCATTTCTAGTTTTTGCAATTTTTAATATCTGCTGGGATACGTCTTAATGAGGTCTTTTTTACATAATTGTTTTTATTTCAGTTCATTTTTAAAAAATGCAGATAAAATTTTTCCCTTGCATAAATCTTATAAACTACTGTCAGGGTTTCTCTTTCCCTATTTCTTTCTATTTTAAGCCACAGTATTGTCTAGTTGCCTATTTTGTTGCCCAAGAGCCTCCTTTTCTTGCTAACATTTCCATTTAAATTAAGAAATGCATAATTTATTTGTTAATAATAACCAGGACTCTTGAATTATTGCTCTCAATGTATATATCTAATTCTAATGTGACAATTTGGATAAGTATGAAATAATGAACATAAATAGCTACTGTTAGAACAATAAATCTAAAAATGGGCATTTCCTAAGTTCTTTCACTGAACTTGATGTTGAGGATATGACTAGGAAAATAAAATTACTGGATGTAACAATCATCCAGTAATTTCATCATTTATATTTT
This sequence comes from Ornithorhynchus anatinus, assembly GCF_004115215.2. Taxonomy (NCBI): domain Eukaryota; kingdom Metazoa; phylum Chordata; class Mammalia; order Monotremata; family Ornithorhynchidae; genus Ornithorhynchus; species Ornithorhynchus anatinus. The sequence goes on from NC_041728.1 coordinate 81,249,468, forward strand.
AGCCTATGAGGTCATATGTAAACTGGATATAATGAAAATGAAGAAAAAATTATTTTGAATTCAAAGATAAAAGTAAGTTAAGATCAATTTTCCTAGTCAGTGTTGATTTGTGTTAGTTACCAATTAACTACAGAATTGAGTAGACAATGTTTAACAGGTGATCATGTACTTTTACAAGAGCTTTTATGTCTGGGAAAAATGTTACTACATTAACTATTATTCAAAATCTGATTTTTGAGATTAATAGTATTGTGTAAGATTTTTATGAATTTATAAATAGAAAAACTTTATCCTAACTTCATCTTTGTCTCTACCATATGCTTTGTTTGAATGTAAATTGCTTTTATACTGCTGCTTGTTGATAAAATTATATGGTTATAATGGTTATATGGCCACTGTGAAGAAAATCTTAAAATTTTAGTTTCCAAAATAAGTTTCTCCTATCTACCTGAAGAAACATCATAAAATAAGAATGAATGGTCTCTGAAAAGAATATGATTTAATATTTAAAATGATAGTGTGATGTATATTTCACAGTAATACAATAAGTGAACTATGCTTCCACAGAGCTTTTTAAAAACACTTTTTTTGCTTTAAAAAATACCAAATCATTCAGTGTTCTTGGGAGGAATTCATAAATCATGCATTTATTTTCATACTGCCACTCACCACCTATGCTTCATGGAATAACAATACCAGGGTAGCTTTGTCTGCAAAGCATTTCAGCAAGCAGAGGAAATAATGTTCATAATTGCTGGATAGGTTTTAGTGAATGCTACTAAATGTGAGTATACCACACTTTAAGTAAATTCTATTGCTACAGACTCAAACTAGATTCAAAGTCTGAGATGTCAGGCAGTGGTAAGTATGTGGAAGGAATTGATATCCTTGCCCTATCAGAATCTAAAAGTTAATTTTAATTTATTTTAAATTCAGAATTTAATTGACTTCATCCTTTTAAATATATTATATATATCTTTGAAATGAAGTCAATATTAATATATTCATATCTGTATAATAGATATATATGAAAATGCCATTATACTATAATCAGTGACCCTGACTCTTTTGGGCAAAACTCCCAGCTATGCACTCTTTTGAGCCACACAGGGGAAAGCCAGTTAACCTACCCTCCCTGCCTTATGAGAATAAGGCAGGCATATGATCCTTCAAATGAAGGACTGATGCCAGCGGTTGATTTCACAAGGCAGCTTTTACAAATCTATCCAGAAGATATTTGTGGGCAGTAGGGCAAGAGCTTAATTTTAAACCTGGCACCCGAATGGTATTAGTGTCAGAAGAGCTCTTTCTTAGCTCTACCCTGAGTGTGAACACCTGTGTCTGGGTGCAGACTGCCTCCAGAAGCCATTGAGATCAATGCATTCTAGGCAGCAGCTGTAGCAGGTATATGGGAAGGAAAAGGGAAGTAAGTAGTATGCTTCCACTACTTATAAACCTCATTAATAAAATAGGGTAATAAAAATATATCCAAACGAGCACAGTGCTGAGGGGAGGGGAAGGGAGAGGGGGAGGAGCAGAGGGAAAGGGGGGAAAGGGGACTTAGCTAAGGGGAGGTGAAGGGGGAGCAGAGAGACAGCAGAGGGAGCAGAGAGAAAAGGGGAAGCTCGATATGGGAAGGCCTCTTGGAGGAGGTGAGCTCTCAATAGGGCTTTGAAGAGGGGAAGAGAGTTAATTTGTCGGAGGTGAGGAGGGAGGGCATTCCAGGACAGCGGGAGGACGTGGCCCAGGGGTCGACGGCGGGATAGGCGAGAATGGGGGACGGTGAAGAGGTGGGCGGCAGAGGAGCAGAGCGTGCGGGGTGGGCAGTAGAAAGAGAGAAGGGAGGAGAGGTAGGAGGGGGAAAGGTGATGGAGAGCCTTGAAGCCTAGAGTGAAAAGTTTTTTTTTTCGTGCGGAGGTTCATAGGCAACCACTGGAGGTTTTCAAGAAGGGGAGTGACATACCCAGAGCGTTTCTGCAGGAAGATGATCCGGGCAGCGGAGTGAAGAATAGACTGGAGTGGGGAGAGACAGGAAAAAGGGAGATCAGAGAGAAGGCTGGCACAATAATCCAGCCGGGATATTATGAGATTATTTTACTTTCTAAGTGCTTAGTACAGTATTCTGCACACAGTAAGTGCTCAGTAAATACAATTGAATAAATTTGGTACTTCTCACTGTTGAACTTCAATCAGTGATATTTACTGAGCACTTAACGGTGTGCAGAGCACTGTACCGAGTATAATACAACCAAGGTGGTAGACATATTCCTGCCCACAAGAGACTTACAGTATAGAGGACTGTAACTTCATTCTGTTTCTAATGTACTATTCCTCATTTTTGGCCAAGGTTGCTTAGAAGTCTTCGGAAGAATTTAGAGGAGCACTGTGGTCTAGTGGAAATAGCATGGGTCTGGGAGTCAGAGACCCTGAGTTCTAATCCCAGCCCCTCCAGTGACAGCTGGATGACCTTGGACAAGTTCTTTAACTTCTCCGGGCCCCAGTTACCTCACCTGCAAAATGTGGGTTCAATAAGTGTTTTCCCTCCTACCTTTGCTGTGAGCCCCATGTGGTACCCAATTATCTTGGGTCTACCCCAGTGCTTAGTACAGTGCTTTGCCTGTAGTAAGCACTTAAATACTTTTGTTATCATTATTCAAAGTTTCCAATAAGGTAACGATAACTGTAAATTCACAAACCATGTATTCATTCTATTCCCTCCAGAAAATCACTTTAAAAGATAATACATTATACTGGCCAAGGACAGATGCCTGTGGGATATGACTCAATAAATCTCCCCGGGTTCACTCTATTCTAGGGTAACACTCTCAGGCCATTTGACTATCCCTGTAACAGGCAATATAATCTTAGTGAGCTGCTGAATGACTTTTGGGATGGAGTCAAATGCCTTACTGAAGCCCAGCTATATTAAATCTATTTCTGCTTCTTATCTATATGGCCGGTAAAACTAAATTGGTAAGGCATGATTTGCTCTTTGTAGCCATAAGTTGTTTGCTATCTATAATTTGTCCTCTTCTAAGTAACTGCAAATCTAAAAGTCTTTCTGGAGGAGCCATCTCTGGGACTTCTTAAATCTCCAGAATGATTCAATCATGGATTTGATTTGTCCAGCAGTTTGTGGTCTGATGGAAAACTGAAAATCCAAAGCCATTACAGGCCATGTTTAGGGTTGCTTAATCGCCAACACCATACAATTGTCATTCATCCTTTTGTATACTTATTTGCAAGGTTGCCCAGTATGATGCTCTTCCATCTAAAACTAATATGATGTCTTCCAGAGTGTAGCTCAGGAACCAACAAATGATAGAAAACCTTTTGATCATTGTACCCAAGTCCAAATTTGAAGTGACAGTCCAAGGATAAAATAATCCATCCTCCTAATGCTGAAAGCTATCCAATCATCTTGTCCATTCAGTTTAAGATTTTTATTTGTATCATTCCTGCAAAGCAAGTAGTATTACCAGCAACAGCCCTCCTGTATCTGCACTGAATATATGATTACTTGGTTACAAAAGGAAATGTTTAAACCTGATTTAAATGTTATTTTGATATATTTTTTGAAATATTTTTCTAACTTTTTAAAAGCTTATGCATTCATTGCATTTTAATACTTATTGCAATCAAAATTCAGCCTTATAATTACACTGAAGAAAAAAAATTAGTCATTTTGTTACCTTTTCTGAAACTAGACTTTTCTGGTCTTGTAGAGCAGTTCAAGCCTACATTATTGTTCATAACTGCTCATACTGTACATAGGAAGTATCTCCAAGGGAGTAAAAATATATGCCAAATTCCAGCTTACATTTGACTTTACACCGAGCTATAAACAGACTTTATGGATCATTTTTGGCTTAATCATACGGCTGGCTATGTCAGGATAAAGGACCTTAACTAAACTGCTCCCTCTCAGTGACAGACTAAAGCAAGGTACATATTTGTCCCAATCCTGTTGAATCTAAGGCACAAGATCTGAAAGCAGGTACAAAATTCAGATTCTGGAATCAGAGGAAATTCTGTCAACACAACAGGCTAAGAAGATCACCCAGTGTCCTTGTATTACTCATATGGGAGCTCTTTGCTCTGGTTGGTGCTTTTCAAAATCAGCCAAGCACTTTGGTTTGACAGGCTGAAATAGCTTGATATCATGTTCCAGCTTGTTCCTGACAAACACCCTACAATGAGATGAAACACCAAACAATGTGGCATAACAGTGGAAATTTGAAAAAGAGCCTCAGAGGGCAAATCAGCCTGGTATGCAGCAATCAAAAATGGTATATTCTGTCATGCTCTTCCTAAAGTTTCTGCTCTGAAAAGTGGCAAAAACAAAACTAACTGCAGAATTTAGCAACTGCCCCAAAATGGACATTTTCTATATGTGCTTGTGAGGCACAGCTGGAAGTGCAGTGGATGACATCTAGGCAATTATCTGCACTTACTAGCCATAAACAGTGCTATGTGAGAATGCAAAGGGAGTAGAGGTAAATTGTTCTTCCTTCCCGTGTTCTAAAGTGCACGTAGTGCCCTGCAGAGATGGCAGAGGCAGAGAGTGCTTTTTGAATGATCCTTACCTAACCCTGGCACATCTAAAAACTATTGTGGTCCCTAAAGAGTGTCCTTGACCTTCAATTTAATATTTTTTTATTCAGCAAAATATATTCCACGTATGAGAGAGGGAGTGCAAGGACATGAAAAAACCTTTTTCACCTGCCACCAAGTTGATAGTAATTATTACTACTACTGTTCTAAGACAGTTATGACTTTTGTACATCGCTCTGCACATACAAATCATCCATTTAATGGTAAAATGTGCAGAAATCTTCCTTGTGTGTATCATTTGTAACTAATAATACTTTTGGGGATAGATCCAGACAAGCTCTTTCAAATTTAGTCTCTACTTGGTCATTGCTAAATTACATCTGGAGATGGACATGTCTCTGACATCTATTTAATGTTTCTAAATCCCTAGTAGGGTGGACTAGGTTGCTGATACAGATAATGCACCTACTTTAACTGCAATACTGACTTTCTTTAATGATTCCTTCCTAGCCTGAATGTCACTTTCCTTCTTCAAGTGACTATTAATCCCAGGATGTAGGTTAAGCACCAAGAGAATCAAACCAATTCTTTTTTAAGCAATCGGTACATCTCAACATGCATTCTCTTTGTTAGGCTGGTTGGCCTCTTTTCAATTAAAAAGATATTTATTGAACACTTTCTCTGTTCAAAGTACAAAGTGCTTGGGAGAATATAATAGAGTTGGTAAACCTGATCTCTGTCCTCAGTGAGATTACCTAGAATTGTTAAAAAGACATACACTGGATGATGAACACATGTCTCTTGACATTTGAACAAAAGAGTATTGCATACATAAAAGTAATCTTGAGCTGGCAGGACAAATTAAATATCATACTTTTGAATCATTTATCTTAATGTATTACAATATTGAAATAGAGGTATGTTTATGGTACTTAACACTTTCTCTGATTGGAGTTTAAAAACCAGTTTTGATGTACAGGATGATCAGACTTAATCAGAGTAAATCTAATACATCTTGCAATTTAAGCTTGTTTAAATGGATGGTAATATGCTAGATGAATAGCTCTAAACAAAGCAATTTCACTACCACTAAGGAAGTACTTTGAATAACTGCCAGATTTCCGATTAAATAGATCATCTTCTGAAAACAGCATGCAGGACTTTATTTATGGTGATGTGTGAAGGCTATCATCCTGTATTGAATAATTAGTAATTTTAAATAACTGTCAGCCAAATGTAGTACAGTCAGTTCTGCCAAGACCCATGTTTTCACTATGCATTTTGGATAGAACATGACAGAATTAGGGAAACTTCTTCCAATAATCCACGTACGGGTAGAAAAAATGGTTATACCTGCAGCATCATAATATTGTGACATTAAAAGTCTTACTGTACACCAAACACAGTTTTAAGGAGATACAAGATAATCAGATAGAGAATCCTTGTCCATCAGATGATAATGATAATAATGGTATTTGTTAAGCACTTACTACATGTCAAGCACTGTTCTTAGTGCTAGGGTAGATACAGGCTAATCAGGTTGGACACAGTTCCTGTCCCACATGGGGTTCACACTCTTAATCAAGCACCCACTAGGGGCCAAGCACTGTGTGGAACTCCCAGATAGACCCGAGAGAGATGGGACACTGGCCCTGTCCCACGTGGGATACATGGTCTAAGAGAGAGGAGAACTATTTTCCGCTCATCTCACAGATGAGGAAACTGAGGCCAGAGGTCACTTGGAAGCCCAGTGACAGAGCCGGGAGGTGGGTACATGTGGGTGGATTGTAATATATACTAAAAATCACATTGTCATGCTTCACACAGAAATAAAAGAAAACCAAATATGAACATTATTACAATTTGGGGTAGATATGATTTAAAGTAATTCTATACTGAAGGAAGTAAGGAAAATAATATTCTCAATACCAAGTTGTCCTATTTCGGACATTTTTGAAATCCCCTAAATACTGCATTTGCTTTATGTGGGGGTGGGGAAATACCAGGACAAGAACCCGGGTCTCCGGACTCCCAGCCGCATGTCCTTCCCACTAGGCCAAGCTGCTTAAGTGATCGATGCTATTTGTTGAATTCTTCTTGTGTGCAGACCACTGTACTAAAGGCTCAGAGAGTTCTCCCCTCTCTAGACTGTAAGCTCACTGTGGGCTGGGAACGTTTCTATCAGCTATGCTATATTATGCTCTCCCCAGAGCTTAGTATAGTGCTCTGCACACAGTAAATTCTCAGTAAATACGATTGAGCATCAATAGTGCCAGTCGACTCACTCCCTCCTCCCCAATCCGGTGGTACAACACCACCTTCCTGAGCGGGGCCTAAGGGGACTCATTCATTCATTCAATCATATTTATTGAGCGCTTACAGTGTGCAGAGCAATGTACTAAGAGCTTGGGATGTACATTTTGGCAACAGGTAGAGATAATCACTGCCCAACAATGGGCTCACAGTCTAAAATGGGGAGACACAGCAAAACAAAACAAGTAGTCAGGCATCAATATCATCAAAATAGATAAATAGAATCATAGATATATACACATCATTAGTAAAAGAGAGTAATATATACAAATATACATGAGTTGTGTGGAGGGGAAGGGGTAGAGCAGAGAGAGGGAGTAGGGACAATGGAGAGGTGAGGGGCAGAGGGAAAGGAAGGGCTCAGTCTAGGAAGGCCTTCTCGAGGAGGTGAGCTCTCAGTAGAGCTTTGAAGAGGGGAAGAGAGTTATTTTGGCAGATGTGAGAAGTGAGGGCATTCCAGGTCAGTGGTAGGGCATGGGCAAGGGATTGAAGGCAGGACAAGCGAAAATGAGGCATAGTGAGGAGGTTAGCAGCAGAGGAGCAGAGTGTACAGGGTGGGCTGTAGAAGGAGAGAAGGGAGGTGAGGTAGGAAGGGGCCAAGTGATGGAGAGCTTTTGAAGCCAAGAGAGGAGTTTTGCTTCATGTGAAGGTTGATAGGCAACCACTGGAAGTTTTTGAGGGGCAGGATGGGTCAGCTGCTGAGCCTGTCCCTTATAGACACAGGGTGAATATTAAAATGTAATTTTCTTTAGTGTGAGGTTAGGCAGGATGGCAGAGTGCACAATGAAAGGAAGTGACAATTCATTCATGTGCTTATCATATGCCTGCTTTCTTCCCCCCACAACATGTTCTGCTATTCTTGACTAAACCAGGAGTAGCATTTTAATGTTTCACTTTTAAGTGCCTTTTTCTTACTATTAACATGTGCATTTAATTGTTGAATTTCTGTGAGCAGCTGTTTTTTTTTTCCTACAAATTTTGGGATCACATTACAAAGCGTTGACACTTTATACCAACAGATTGTTATCCACTGCAAGTCAAACCATACATTAGGCAAGTGTGTATGTACCAAACATGTATTACAGGGGTACATCAAACTGACCTGGAATGTAGTCTTTGGCAGCAATCGATGCCACTAATAAGCATTGTAGTCTAGATTTTCAAAACTGAATTCACAAAATTTAGCTTTTTCTGGGTATGCTCTTCAAATTCTGTGGATTTTTTTTTAATTGGCTCCCATTATGCACTTACTAGGCCCCTATTTACTCTATGGCTTGGCTTGATACTGTCCCTCCACTGGAATATAGCTGCTTCAAAAGATGACGACAAGCAAGGACTCTGCTTGATTACTGCAGAGATAATCTCATGTTATGGAATATTCATACAAAATGAACTCCATTCCAAAAAGGTAGTGGAAAATTTCTGTTAGCTTCCATGATTGAAGACAATATTAAGTAGCAAAATTTAAAAGTTGTGAGAATGTTTTGCAAACCATAGGCCCGATTCTAGGGAGCCATAAAGGAAAGAGAATCAATATCATGTCCCTGAGCAATACCATCTCTTCCACTACATTTCCACAGAGGTGTTCCTTCACTCTGTATGTCTGCAGTGACTAAGGGCAATTTATAATATAGTTTTAAAAAGTGGCCATTACCCAACAAAGCTGGAGGAAAAGGAGAAAGGTCAAGGGTGATAACCACCTCTATGACAAAATGAGTTAGTTGAAAAGACTGGTAACACAATCTTTCCTGGAACCAGAACTTCCAATTTTCCAAAAGCAACCTATAGAGATGCCTGCTGGCAATTTCCCAGCCACCCTTTCCTGAAGCTGGGAGAAGTAGGAAGAAACAGAGGGGGACTATCTCTTCTCCCAGCACAGTATGGCAGCTCCACAGACTGCTCCAGTCTAGGTCAGCAATCTGGCACGGAGACCAAGGAGGGCCTACCCCATCATGGTAAACTTCTCTAAATGGTTGCTTCCATTATATTAATGATCTCCCTCTCTAGACTGTAAACTCCTTGTGGACAGGAAGTGTGTCTGTTACACTGTTATATTGTTCTCTCCTAAGCACTTAGAACAGTGCTGTGCAAACAAGAAGTATCCAATACATATGACTCGTTGACTAGGACAGTAGTGTCCCCAGCTCAGGACCTTTAACCCAGATGGAGTGGTCTCCAGGAGTTATGGAAGGGAGAAGGCGGCCAGATTGTGCTGATATGCTTATAGTTCAAAATTAGGAAATGTTGGTCTAGGTCAAGTAGCAATGCCCAGACAGTTGTCTCGGGCCCAACACGCTGATGGAGCAAGAGACCATACTTCCTTAAAATCCTTTCAGAACATACTTTCTTGCCTCCTGCAGTCATGTTTTAAGCTCCTATTTATACAAAAGGTCATTTTGCTGGCCTTTGTTGGATCACAGGGCAATAAATTCAGCGCATGGATTGTTCCCATTCATTTTTAGCTGTAACAATGTTAGGTTGAAAGGGAGTGCATCTAAATTCCCAAATGGAAAGACAAGAACAAAATTCATTTTCGATTATGTTTACCCAACTCTATTTATGAACACTTAGATATTCTAAAATTTTCCCTTTTTCCAAAAGTGGGCCTCACTTCTTTTGTTTTTCCTTTATGACTTGTTTTTGGAGGTGGGTACATGTGGGTGGATTGTAATATATACTAAAAATCACATTGTCATGCTTCACACAGAAATAAAAGAAAACCAAATATGAAAATTATTACAATTTGGGGTAGATATGATTTAAAGTAATTCTATACTGAAGGAAGTAAGGAAAATAATATTCTCAATACCAAGTTGTCCTATTTCGGACATTTTTGAAATCCCCTAAATACTGCATTTGCTTTATGTGGGGGTGGGGAAATGAATGTTCTCTTCTCATGTAAGTTATCCTTCAACAGTGCTTAAATACTTTTTTTTCTTTTCCATTTATCAGAGTGTAGTTATATGCAAAAAAAAAAAAATTAACATATAAAAACAATTTATGACCTCAGCATCAGTAAATACTCCAAATATAATTGAAAAGCATATTCAGTTTGTTGTACAAAATATAAAGAAATACCAGGAAAAAAAACAACTAAGGGAATTACGGTGTATGTTTTCAAGATATGACATGCTTTAAAAAAAATATTTTTTATTTTAAATTGTTTTCAAATAAAGTATCTTTTCTCAGAAGAGGTAATAAGAATGAACACCAAATTCTCTCATTTAATAGATTTCTACCTTGAAAATAATACTGAAGAGTCAGTTTGACTTTCTTTTTAGTATGTGTCTTTGTTATTTCATTCTTCATCTAGGTCAACAGCAGTGTTTGACAGTAGGCTGGCTGACCTAGATTATTTTGTGACTGTTTTAAACTCATACAAGATCAGAAATCAATGAGATTTCAAAGAGGGTTGAGGAATAGAAATCATTCAGAAAGCATTGTCTGTAAGATCAGCCAAACTATAAATATTAGTTCAATTACAAATCCTCCTGTAATATTTTTCTTTTTTATTCCCCTGCTAGAGAACAATAAGAGTTACAATCGTCTCATATATGTCACCCCTTCTTTTCGCACTTCAAATGCCTATACTTATAGTTGAGTGCATGCCATGTAAATTTTGGAGAGAAAGAGCAAGTGGAAAGAAGACAAACCGGATAAAATGGACCTTTACCCAGTCCTGCTACAGAGCCTTTGTTCTTCTTTTAAAAAACCTGCCTGAGGATGGAGTAAGACAGATTCCCACTGGCCCTGCTAAGCCAGGGGCAGGTTTCAACTTTTGAACCTAGGAATGGCTCTCTGGAATGCAGTGGGGCTTGGGATATAGGAAGAAAATGCAGCATGGTCTCATGGATAGAGCACAGGCCTGGGAGTCAAAAGGTCATGGGTTTTAATCCTGTCTCTGCCACTTGTCTGCTGTGTAACCTTGGGCAAGTCACTTTACTTCTCTGTGCCTCAGTTTCCTTACGGGTAAATTGGGGATTGACTGTGAGCCTACTGTGGGACAAGGACTGTGTTTAACCTGATTTGCTTGGCATTCTCCCCAGACTCTTCACAGTGCCTGGAACATAGTAAGTGCTTAACAAATACCATTTTTATTATTATCATTTTTGCTGTTTTCAGGGCCCTATTCAATTCATTTGTCTTTGTCCAGAATCCAACTCCAAAGTTATACAAATTAATAGTATTGCATTTATTGGCTATGTTTTCAGGGCAAACTCAGGACCAGGGTGAAAGAGTTTTATGGAATCTCAAAGTCTCTTTAAACGAGAATCCACTTTTTGTAAACATGCAGTGCTATTGCTTTTAGTTCCAACTAAGGAAATGATCAGAACAGGTTGATGTCATGCAAAAAACAATTTTGAGGGAAAAACACTGACTTCTGAACAACAGAAAGGTTGGAGAACTTGTCTACACTACTGATAAAAATCCAGGGACCTCTAATCCATCGTTTATACTGTCGTCAGCACTATGGACCCCACCCTCTTATTCTGGAAATATGATCTAACCTCAACTTCACCAAAAATGTCCTTTCTTGGTTCTTCTATCTCCCTGACTACTATTTCACTGGCTACTCCTCTGTCTCCTCCCCTCTAACTGGGGTTGCCTCAAATTTGTTATGGGTCCCTTTTATTCTCCATCTATACCTACTCCCTTGGAGAACTCATTCACTCCTACAACTTCAATTACCATCTCTGTGTAGATGATACCCAAATCTACCTCTCCATCCCTGACCTCTCTCTTTCTATACAATCTGTCATTTCCTCCTGCCTTCAGGAACGTCTACCTGGATGCCCTTTCGACAGCTCAAACTTAATATGTAAGCTCAAAGTAGAATTCATCTTCCTGCCCAAACCCTATCCTCTCCCTGTAAATCACACCACCTTGCTCTCTGTCTCACAAACCAGTCATCTTGGCATTATCCTTGATTCATCTCTCTCACTCAACCTACATGTTCAATCTGTCATGAAATCCTTTGGGTTTTATCTTCACATCATCTCTAGAATTCACCCTTTCTTCACCATCCAAATTGCAACCATCCTGACACAAGCACTTATAATTTTCTGCCTTAATTACTGCATCAGCCTGACCTCCCTGCCTCCTGTCTCTCCCCATTGCAGTCCACACTTCACCCTGCTATCCAGATCATTTTTCTACAAAAATATTTAGTTCCTAGCTTCCCATGCCTCAGAAACCTCAAATAGTTGCCCATCCATCTCCATTTCAAACAAACTCATAACAATAAGGGCTTAATAAATACTATTAATTGCTGCCCAGTGAGTTGCTCTCTCACCTTATTGCAAACCCATTAGCTGTCTTAGCATTCCCCTGTGGTCAGCTTGTGTTTGAAGGATAGAAAATTTCCAAAATGCCATTTGTCCATAAAGAGAACTGTTGAACTGTGAGTTTTTCATATATCAGAGGAATATTTCATACCTAGAAAATGTACTTCCTAGCCATGTGGCACTCTAAGAAAGCAGGTTCATCAGGGTTAATGGAGAGTGTGAACATGGGAAGGGTCAAGTATGCCTCCAGTCACTTAAACTAGAAGCTTAATTTAACCAGGGAGGAGGAAGGAAAAGCTAAACTAAATCCTTTATATGCCCATGAAATTAACACAATTTAGTGCATGCACTAGCAAATGTCCACAAAGTTCTGAATGGGTATATTCACAAGTGGCTCAGCCAGGAAGCAAAAGAAGATCTGAGCTATTATGTATATATATTACCACTTGCTGATTGGATTTACTGCCCAGAAGTTTCCAAACTATTCCAGAAGATTCTAAAATTCATATCAGAGAAGCAGCAGAAGCCTCCTACCTTTCTCTTTTTTACCTACTTCCAGGAAAGGCTTGGGTATTTCTATAACTAGGCTCTATGAAGAAAGACATGAAAACATCCGGGTTCTGGAGTGTTCTCCTGCTACATGATTAATCATATTTATTGAGCACTTGCTATTTGCAGATCACTGTACTAAGCACTGGGAAAGGACAATATGACAGAATTAGCTGTCACATTCCCTGTCCATAATGAACTTACACTCTAGAGAGGGTCAAACATTAAGTAATTTATAAGATTTAATTTGAAGATATTTACATAAGTGCTGTGGGGCTAGGAGTGGAGAGAATATCAAATATCCAAAGGTTGCAGATTGAAGTCCATAGATGACGCAAAGGGAGAGTAAGCTGGGGAAAGGAGTGCTTAATCGGAGAAGGCCTCTATGAGAAGTTTTGACCTTAATCATGTCTTAAAAGTGGATAGAGTGATCTGGCGTACATGAAGGGGGAAGGGAGTTATGGGCTAGGGGGATGATGTAGGAAAGGGGTTGGGGAAATAGACAAGATAGGGCATAGCGAGTAAGCTGGCACTAGTGGAGTGCAGTGTGCAGGCTGGGCTATGGAGGAGATAGGTGAGATAGGATGGGGCCAACTTAGTGCTTTAAAGCCACTAGTAAGGAGTTTCTATTTGTGGAGAGGGATGGGCATTCATTGAAGGTTCTTGAGTGGGAGACATGGACTGAATGTTTTGTTGACATTGGTGCAACATGTAGAGAAGCAGCATGGCTCAGTGGAAAGAGCACAGGCTTGGGAGTCAGAGGTCATGGGTTCCAAACCCAGCTTTGCCACACAGCTGTCAGCTGGGATGTGTGACTGTGACTTGTCAGCTGTGTGACTTTGGGCAAGTCACTTAACTTCTCTGGGCCTCAGTTACCTTATCTGCAAAATGGGGATGAAGACTGTGAGCCCCATGTGGGACAACCTGATCACCTTGTATCCCCCCAGCACTTAGAACAGTGCTTTGCACATACACAGTAAGCGCTTAACAAATGCCACCACCATTATTATTATAATGAAGTTTGGATTGAAATGGAGGATAAAGAGGAGACTGGGAGGTAGGTCAGAGAGGGCCAGATGCAGTAGTCAAGGCAGATAGGATAAGTGCTGGATCAACAGTTTGGTATGGAAAGGAATTGTTAACCCTGTGTATTTGTACTGTATCAGTCCCACCAAAAATATTTTCACCCTAATCACCAGTTTTTCCTTAGAGGGATGTACTTGAATATCCACTGCCTGCACCAACTTTTCCAGATTTTTACTTCCCTCTTCAAAGCCCATTCCTCCCTACCCACACCATCTTTCTCCTAATGATGTGGCTAAATTCTTTACTGATAAAAATTTAAAACATCAGGCTGCTCCTCTCCAGCTCCTTTCTTCTCCTGTCCCTTCTTCAACTCTCAGATCTTTCCCAGCAGCTTTCCCATCTCCTTTCAAAATCCACCCATCTTTTCACACCCTGTCAAAACACTTGCCACAAATCTGACCTACTTAACTTGATAAAGCAGAATTGCTAGTGGATAGAGTACAGGCCTGGAAGTAAGAAGACCTGGGTTTTAATCCCAGGTCCTCCAATTGTCTGCTGAGTGACCTTGGGCAGGTCACTTAACTTCTCTAGGCCTCAGTTACCTCACCCCAAAAATGAGGATTGAGAATGGGAGTCCCATATGGGACAGAGACTGTATCCAACCTGACTGTGTTGTAACAACTCCAGCACTTACTTCAGGGCCTGGAAAATAGTAAGCACTTCACACATACCACAGTTATCAACTCCTCCCACTGCTTTTAATCATGCTAATGTATCTCCACCCTAAAAAATGCTCCCTCAGTGCCATAGCTCCCTACAGTTAACACTTCATTTTCTCCTCCTCCAATAATTTCCTTGCTGCCTTCCCCCGTCCCCCCTCCCCCCTTTCAACTAATCTAGCTTCTGCTCTCTTCACTCCATGGCAACTGCCCTCTCCAAGTTAACTGATGATCTTCTTGCTAATCCAGTGCCCTCTGGTGTTTTTTTTTTTATTACCTTTTTCTTAAAGGTTCATTCATTCAATAGTATTCATTGAGCGCTTACTATGTGCAGAGCACTGTACTAAGCGCTTGGAATGAACAAGGCGGCAACAGATAGAGACAGTCCCTGCCGTTTGACGGGTTTACAGTCTAATCGGGGGAGACGGACAGACAAGAACAATGGCAATAAATAGAATCGAGGAGAAGAACATCTCGTAAAAACAATGGCAACTAAATAGAATCAAGGCGATGTACATTTCATTAAAAAAATAAATAGGGTAATGAAAATATATACAGTTGAGCGGACGAGTACAGTGCTGAGGGGATGGGAAGGGAGAGGTGGAGGAGCAGAGGGAAATGGGGGGAAAAGAGGGTTTAGCTGCGGAGAGGTGAAGGGGGGGGGTGGTAGAGGGAGTAGAGGGAGAAGAGGAGCTCAGTCTGGGAAGGCCTCTTGGAGGAGGTGATTTTTAAGTAGGGTTTTGAAGAGGGGAAGAGAATCAGTTTGGCGGAGGTGAGGAGGGAGGGCGTTCCAGGACCGCGGGAGGACGTGACCCAGGGGTCGACGGCGGGATAGGCGAGACCGGGGGACGGCGAGGAGGTGGGCGGCAGAGGAGCCGAGCGTGCGGGGTGGGCGGTAGAAAGAGAGAAGGGAGGAGAGGTAGGAAGGGGCAAGGTGATGGAGAGCCTTGAAGCCTAGAGTGAGGAGTTTTTGTTTGGAGCGGAGGTCGATAGGCAACCACTGGAGTTGTTTAAGAAGGGGAGTGACATGCCCAGATCGTTTCTGCGGGAAGATGAGCCGGGCAGCGGAGTGAAGAATAGACCGGAGCGGGGCGAGAGAGGAGGAAGGGAGGTCAGAGAGAAGGCTGACACAGTAGTCTAGCCGGGATATAACGAGAGCCCGTAACAGTAAGGTAGCCGTTTGGGTGGAGAGGAAAGGGCGGATCTTGGCGATATTGTAGAGGTGAAACTGGCAGGTCTTGGTAACGGATAGGATGTGTGGGGTGAACGAGAGGGACGAGTCAAGGATGACACCGAGATTGCGGGCCTGCGGGACGGGAAGGATGGTCGTGCCATCCACGGTGATGGAGAAGTCTGGGAGCGGACCGGGTTTGGGAGGGAAGATGAGGAGCTCAGTCTTGCTCATGTTGAGTTTTAGGTGGCGGGCAGACATCCAGGTGGAGACGTCCCGGAGGCAGGAGGAGATGCGAGCCTGAAGGGAGGGGGAGAGGACAGGGGCGGAGATGTAGATCTGCGTGTCATCTGCGTAGAGATGGTAGTCAAAGCCGTGAGAGCGGATGAGTTCACCGAGGGAGTGAGTGTAAATGGAGAACAGAAGAGGGCCAAGAACTGACACTTGAGGAACTCCAACAGTTAAAGGATGGGAGGGGGAGGAGGCTCCAGCGTAGGAGACCGAGAATGATCGGCCAGAGAGGTAAGAGGAGAACCAGGAGAGGACAGAGTCCGTGAAGCCAAGGTGAGATAAGGTATGGAGGAGGAGGGGATGGTCGACAGTGTCAAAGGCAGCAGAGAGGTCAAGGAGGATCAGAATGGAGTAGGAGCCATTGGATTTGGCAAGAAGGAGGTCATGGGTGACCTTAGAGAGAGCAGTCTCGGTAGAGTGGAGGGGACGGAAGCCAGATTGGAGGGGGTCTAGGAGAGAATGGGAGTTAAGGAATTCTAGGCATCGATTGTAGATGACTCGTTCTAGGATTTTGGAAAGGAAGGGTCACAAACCTGGATTAGAACCCAAATCTTATGACTCCATTCATTCATTCAATTGTATTTATTGAGTGCTTACTGTGTGCAGAGCACTGTATTAAGTGCTTGGATTGTACAATTCAGCAACAAATAGAGACAATCCCTGCCCAACAATGGGCTCACAGTCTGAAAGGGGAGACAGACAACAAAACAAGTACTCAGGCATCAATACCATCAAGATAAATAGAATCATAGATATATACACATCATTAATAAAATAGAGTAATATATACAAATATGCACAAGTGCTGCGGGGAGGGGAAGGGGGTAGAGCAGAGAGAGGTAGTAGGGGAATGGGGAGGGGAGGAAGGGCAGAGGGAACGGGACGGCTCAGTCTGGGAAGGGGTCTTGGAGGAGGTAAACTCTCAGTAGGGCTTTGAAGTGGGTAAGAGAGTTAGTTTGGCAGATGTGAGGAGGGAGGGCATTCCAGGTCAGTGGTAGGTTGTGGTACAGGGGTCGATGGCGGGATAGGTGAAAATGAGGGATCGTTAGTGGTGGAGGAGCGAGTTATACAGGGTGGGCTGTAGAAGGAGAGAAGGGAGGTGAGGGTAGGAGGGGGCCAGGTGATGGAGAGTTTTGAAGCAAAGAGTGAGGAGTTTGTTTCTTGTGAAGGTTGGTTGATAGGCAACCACTGGAGGTTTTTGAGGAGGGGAATGATGTGCCCAGAGAGTTTGTGTAGAAAGATTTTCCGAGCAGCGGAATTAATTATAGACTGGAGCAGGGAGAGACAGGAGGATAGGAAATCAGAGAAGAGGCTGATGCAATAATCCAGTCAGGATATTATGAGAGCTTGTACCAGCAAGGTAGCAGTATGGATGGAGAGGAAAGGGCGGATTTTGGCGATGTTGTGAAGGTGCTGGAAGGTTTTGATAACGGATTGGGTGAATGAGAGAGCAGAGTCAAGGATGAGAAAAGTTACTCTTGCCACTAGGCCATGCTGCTAATATTCCATCCTAATTCTCAATCTTTCAGCTGCCTTTGACACTGTTGACAACCCACTTGAAGAAATATTATCTAACCTTGACTTTGCCAACACTGACTTACCCTTGTTCTCCTTCTATCCCTCTGACTGTTCCTTTTCAGTTTCTTTTACAGGACCCTGCTCTGCCTCCCTCCCTCTAACAATGGGACTCCCTCATTGCTCAATTCTCCAGCTACACTCACTCCCTCAGTGAACTCATTAACTGCCTCAGCTTCAACTACCATTTCTATGTGGATGATTCCCAAATCTTCATCTCCTGCCCTGTTCTCTTTCCTTCTCTGCAGTCTCACATTTCCTCTTGCCTTCTGGATGTCCCACTGACACTTCAAACTAAGCACGTCCAAAACAGATCTACTCATTTTCCTACCCAATCCTGTCTTTCCCCATTTCTCCCATTGTTACAGACAACACCACTATACTCCCTATTGCACAAGCCCATAACCTTGACCTTATTTTTAACTCATCTCTCTATTGACCATATATTCAGTCTGTCACCAAAACCAACATTGTGAAAATTCACCCTTTCCTCTCCTGAAACTGCTTCCATGGTGATACAAGCACTTATCATTTCCTGCCTTCATGAGTGCATTTCCCTCCTCACAGACCTCCCTATTCCTGCTCTTCCCATTCCAATTCATACTTCACTCTGCTGCTGGGACCATTTTTATATATATATAAAAATGTTTAGTCCATGTCTCCCAACTTTTCAAGAACGTCCAGTGATTGTTTATCTACCACTGTATCAAACAGAAACTGTTTACCATTGACTTTAAATCACTGTCTGCTCACCCCTCCTACATTATAGATTTCCTACTACTACCCTACCCTCATATTTCATTCCTCCAGTCACAATTTACTCACTCTGGTCTCTTCTAACTTGCTGCCAACCCCTTGCTCTGGCCTGGAATTCCATCTCCCTTCACATATAAAAGACCATCACTTTCCCTACCTTCAAAGTATTATTAAAATCATGTCTCCTCCAAGAGTCCTTTGCTTGTTAAGCCCTCATTTCCCTTATTCCTGCTACCTCTGCATCACTTACTGTACTTCTATACATACCCCTTAAACCCTTAATGTTCTTGCCCCACAGTACTTATGTATACATCTGCACTGTTTTAAAAAAATATCTGTCTCTCCCTCAAATTGCAAACTACCTCTGGACAGAGAATGTGTCTGCCAACTCTATATTATTTTCTCCCAAGGACTTAGGGCAGTGTTCTGCACATAGTAAGCTCTCAAATACTACTGATTTACATTGTATCTATCCCAGTGCTTAGAACAGTGCTTGGCACATAGTAAACACTTAAATGCCATCATTATTATTATTATTACTAAGTGCTGAGCACTGTACTAAGTGTTGAATGCTCCATATTGTCACTGGGAATCAAGTTGATTTTCATTTTCTGAAAACATCCCCATTTTGTAAGCTGTAATGTTGGGGAAAATTTTCCCACATTAAAACAATATTACTGGAGTTTCTAAATTGGGTGGAGTTACTGGGGTGCATTCAAAAAAATAACCCAGAGTAGGTATGCAATTGGCTGAAACTTTATAAAAGCTTATTTCATTCCTACCTTCTAGTAATTTTAAAATGTAAAGAGCAAAAGGAAGCTATGCCCATAATGAGCTGGAGTTCCAGGCTAAGAAGCAATTTTCTCAGTAAAAAGTTTGGATAAGGATCATATAAGAATGACTATAAGCTACTCTTTAGACTTTAAGTTCCTTTGGAGATGTATTGTTTCTAACAACTCGATTTCCCAAGCACTTGACAAAGGGCTCTGTACAGGTAAGCATTCAAATATGATTAATTGACCAAATATGGTACAAACCCACTTGCACAACAAGGATCTCTCCTTACTTGTAAACAATGTATGTTGATCCCACAGCCACATCAAACCCACTCTCACTAGTGAAAGCCAGATATCTGTGAATGTCTTCTTACATATCTATACGCAGAAGTGAATTCAAAAGGCGTAACAGAAGAAATCAGCCATCTATGCTTTATTGTTTACAAGAACAATATCTTTATATTCACACTCTTCAATATTTTTGATAATCTCTTCAATTGTACTGAATGCTTACCAAGTGCAAGACACTGTACTAAATGCTTGGAAGAGTACAAAATAAGATGGTAGACATTTTCTCTTCCACAAGGAACTTATAGTATAGAAAACAACATAATGACAATATGAAAATGTTCCTTTGGCTGCTTTATATGAGTTTTGAAAATGATTTGGATGTAAAGCTATACAGATTCACATTTCATCTTTTTCTACTCATCTCAGAACTGCTTTTGTCAATTATGTTTCCAATTTTCCTAAACATTCATGCTTACAAAAGAGAACTCAATAAGGTGCAGATGTACACAGGTAGTAATTATTGGTGACAAGAGGAAGGCCAGCAGGAAAGTTAATGAGCATTGCCTTGAAGACTTTCCCAAGACTTTTTCTACAATTATTCCAATTCAACACTAATATAACCATGTGTTGAAAAATGCATGTTATTGAATTGGTGTAATTTTCCATTTAGCTCACCTTGAAATCTCATATTTTTACTTAATAGTGTCTAGCAAGAACATAAATTCTGCTCATGGTACATTCACATCTTTCTCTTTATTTCTATGCAGGTTTTCAAGAGTGATGTAAAATAATAATGACCTTTAAGTTGGAGGGTTTTTTTTTTGTAATTAGTAAATTAGTTTGAAACTCCTAACCAACTGCTTGCATGGTAAGAAGGCAATGAATAGCATTTAAAAAATACTATTTAATATAGTAAAACCTGCATGAGTTACTAAATAAATATTTGTACCTTACTGTGTGTATTCCCTAAACTTAGAGTTGATGGAAATACTATAAAATTATACAACCTTGGCTTCACTAATACTGCCCTCTCCTGGCTTTCCTATCTCTCTGACCACTCAATCTGTGTCTTTCATGGATGACTCCTTTGCCTCCCACCACTAAATGTGGGAATCGCTCAAGGTTCAGTTCTGGGTCCCCTCTTGTTCTCCATTTACACCACTCTCTTGGAGAACTCATTTGCTCCCATGATTTCAACAACCACCTCTTTGCAAATGATTCCCAAATCTACAACTCCATCCCTGATCTCTCTCCCTCTCTGCAGTCTCACATCTCCTCCGGCCTTCAAGACATCTATACTTGGATGTCCTGGAGACATCTCAAACTTAATATATCCACAACAGAACTCTTATTCTACCCATCCAAAATTTCCTCCCCTTGACTTTTTTCACTATACACAGTGCTGCCATCCTTCCTGTCTTGCAAGCTCATAACCTTGATGTTATCCTCAACTCATCTCTCTCATTCAACCCACATATTCAATCTGTTACTGAATACTGTCACTTCAACCTTCACAATAATTGCTAAAATCCATCCTTTCCTCTCCATCTAAACTGCTACCACACTAGTGAACGACTTATACTATCCCATCTTAATTACTGCATTAGCCTCCTGGCTGATCTTTCTGCCTTTGCCCACTCCAGTCCATACTTCACCCTGCTGCCTGGATCATTTTTCTACAAATACACTCAGTCCTTGTTTCCACACCTTCTAAAACCACCAATGGTTGCCCATCCACCTCTGTATCAAACAAATTGACTTTAAAGAATTCAATTACCTACCCCCTCCTATGTTACCTCACTGCTCTCCTACTAAATCCCATCCTGCACACTTTGTCAATGCCAATCTACTCAGTGTCTATCTCACTGCCAACCTCTCTCCCACATCCTGCTTCTGTGTATCCTACTTACAATTACTCTTCCCACCTACAAAGCTTTATTGAAGGGATATCTTCTTCAAGAGGCATCCCTTGACTAAACTCTCACTTATTTCCTCTTCTCCCACCCCCTTCTGTGTCACCCTTGCACTTGGATTGGCCATTTTTATTCACCCCTTTCTCAACCCCAGAGGATTTATGTACCTATCTGTAGTTTATATTAATGTCTTCCCCACTCTAGATTGAAAGCTCATGGTGGGCAGCGAATGTGTCTTTATTATGCTGTACTCTCCTAAGCCCTTGGTACAGAGTTCTGCATACAGTAAGTGCTCGATAAATACGATTGATAACTTTTCAAACATATCTTGGACTACATTTCAAAATATTTTTTATCAGTCCATAGTCTTGTTTAGAATGTAATCCTAAATATTTTTCTACACTTTCTTTTCCTTACTCATTTCCACTCTCCTCCATAAAAGAGTTGTATAAAATTCTGGTCATTTAAATGTGTTGATGGCAAGCATAATAGCCTACAGGAAAGTGCAAGTAGTGGGAGTCAGAAGACCTGTGTTCTAATCTTTCTGTTGTATTATCTTGGGAAAGTTATCTGTCCTCAGTTACCTCATCTGCAAAATGAGAATTAAGACTGTGAGCCCTGTTATGAGGGACGTGGACTGTATCAAATCTGATTAGCTTGTATCAATGCCAGCACTTGTACAGTTCTGGCACGTATGTGCTTAACAAATACCATTAAGAAAATTTATCATCTGAACATCCTTTGGTGTTACACATACTTTATCATGTAGTTTTCCTGAAGACAGATAAGATATATGTAGAACCTTTGAACAAGATCTCCCTGCCAGCAGTGATCATCACAAATGGTTACAATTGTATACTATCTAACTTTCTAACTTTTAGACAGAAATTTAAGGTCATAATACATTAACCACACAGAAATTGTGCAACCAGCTCTGAAATTACTCAGAATAATTCTCTGTAAGCAAAAATCTATTTGACTCTTCTGGATATTTTTTGGCACAGGTTATGTAATCAGGTCCATAATAGAACTGATGAAAGCTGAAAATGGCAATCTAGATTCCTTTTGGCTCCTGATTGAAGTTATAAAAGATGAGAACTTGCAAAAGTGCTGATAGAATATTTATTTTCTCCTAGATTTTAAAAACAAATACAAAGTAAATTAATTTGAGGCAGCATTAACATTCTATTCATAATGTCCAAGCTAACTCTAGTAATAGTTTTATAAAGAGAGTTAGAAAGTTAATCATCATCTTAAATGTTATCTATCTTTCAAGTTATACACAGTGAAATATTAAGATTTTTTTCACTATAATAATTATGGTTTTTAAGCACTTACTACATGTCAGGATCTGTACTAGGCACTAGGTTAGATACAAGCAAATCTCGTTGGACACAGTCCCTGTCCCACATGATGCTCACAGTCTCAATCCCCATTTTACAGATGAGGAAACTGAGGCACAGAGAAATGAAATGACTTGCACAAGGTCACACAATAGACAAGTGGTGGAGCAGGGATTAGAACCCATGACCTTCTTACTCCCAGGCCCTTGCTCTATCCACTATGCCATGTAGTTATTATGATAAGAATGTCCACATCAACATGTGATATGTTGCAAATCAAAAGTATAATTAGGCAATGTTCCATTAAAAAGATGCTATTACATTACTTAGATTTAATGCTAGTAAAGCTTCTTTATTTTACCAAAAAGGATCTCTCCCCAACCTGGTCTTTCCACTTCTCCTCTTTCTTCTATCCCCTTTCCACATTTCAGTAACTCTCCATGGAAATATAGCTTTTTTTAAATATATAGTATTTAAGACTTACTATGTACCAGACACTGTACTAAGCGCCTTTGTAGATACAAGTTGATCAGATTGGACACACCTCATCTTCCACGGGGCTGAGTCTTAAACCCCATTTTGCAGATGAGGTGACTGAGAAACAAAATTTAGTGACTTGCCCCAAGGTCACATAGCAGATAAGTGGCACAGCAGTGATTGGAACTCAGATCTTCAGACTCCCAGGTTGTGCTTTTTCCACTAGGCAATGCTGCTTCTCCTGCTGCTTTCTTTCCCTGCGCTGACAAATGAACAGAAATTCAAGGCCTAAAAAGAACAGTTTATCCTAAGACAGCAATCACAATGGAGAATATCATTGCAATCTCTTTGTATTTATTATTTAGGAAAATCAACTTTCTCTGATTGTAAATATTAAATATTTATATCAAATGCCTAAATGTTAAAAACCAATTTTCTAAGTATCAAAATGTCACATATCCTTTACAGCAGAAGTTCCTGACATGGAACTGTAGAAGGGAGAAATTAACATGAATGAGGCTCTTAATTACCATTTTCTACTCAGAAATGATATTCTAGGTATCATGAAGTACTTCAGGGCTTGGTCCTGTTGGCAGGCAGTTTAGGCTTTAGTGTAGTTTTACCATCTCTCGGCTTCTAATCGTGCTTTCCAGTACTGAACCACTGTTATTTTAGTCTAATTTAGACATTCACTTTAACCTTGTCATCTGAGCAGGGATGGGTAATAGTGGGCTGTGAGCTATGAGGTGACACCTGCTGATGCACATTATCTGCCAGGACTCATACTTTAGGACAGGGCAGCTAACTGTTTAAGAACTAGTCCTTGAAGTTCTGAAGAGCCTCTCGTGTTAGTGGTTGGTTATTTAAGAAAATAAAACTTGGTCCTATTTTCCCTACTAGATACCTATACTGTCTCCAAAGAGGCCAGAACCCAATTTCATGCCTGGGAAACAATGACAAAAGTAGCTTTCATGTTCCCTGAAATCTGAACAGACTGGATAGATGCCAGGATGGCAAAGCCTTTTCTGTTCTCAACAACAAAAACAGTTCTAAACGTGGGAGAGTGAGTCTTCTTTCTAACCATGCTTAGTTTGTAGAAAATTCAACAAAGGCTCTTGTACAACTTCTGATTGCAGGGAATAAGAAATCTCTTCTTGAGGGAGCCTTGGGATGTGACGTTCTTGAAGAAAGTCTTTACTGGTAGACCAATATTATGAACACAAGCACCGCTTTTTATTTTTGGCGACTCAGGTGCTTTGTGATAGGTTATTTCTTTTTATTTATTCACAGACCAACTTGTATGTGTTGTATAGGTGCCTTATTTGAATGATTTATTTTCTCCTACTTGGAAGGTGGCCATGAACCTTCTATCCACCCATATTTACTTTTCCGTTGGAATAAGTTCATTCCTTACTGGTTCTTTCCAGGCCAGTACTTCAATATACATAACTCATGTGCTTCTGATCGTCTATCCCAAAGTATTTTACATATTGTCTACCCAAACTGATCAACTTAGCAGTATTAATAATAATCATAATAATCATGGTATTTGTTAGGTGCTTATTATATGCCAGACACTGTACATGGCTCAGTGGAAAGAGCCTGGGCTTGGGAGTCAGAGGTCATGGGTTCGAATTCTGCCTCTGCCACTTGTCAGCTGTGTGACTGAGGGGAAGTCACTTCACTTCTCTGTGCCTCAGTTACCTCATCTGTAAAATGGGGATGAAGACTTTGAGCCTCTTGTGGGACAACCTGATTACCCTGTATGTCCCCCAACGCTTAGAACAGAGCTCTGCACATAGAAAGCACTTAACAAATACCATCATTATTGTTATTATTATTATTACTAAGCACTGGGCTGGATACAAGCAAATTAGTTTGTACATTTGTCCCAGTCCCACATGGGACTCACAGTCTCAATCCCCATTTTACAGATTAGGTAACTGAGGCAAAGAAGTGAATTGACTTGTCCAAGATCACAAAGCAGACAAGTGGCAAAACCGGGATTAGAACCTATGACCTTCTGACTCTCAGGCCTGTGCTCTACCCACTAAGCCATAAATCTCTAAGCCCAAGGAATTGTTTCCTTGGCTGTCATCTCTGCATCATCTTTGAAAGATAGAACTTTCAGACTGTGGTTTTAACCAAACAAAAAAATACTGAGCGCAAAAATGCATAAAATCATATTTCATAACTGTATGTTATTTAGATGCTCCCTATCTATTGGGGTAGATTCAAGGTAATCAGGCTGGTAGTCCCTGTCTTATATGAGGCTAACAATCTAGGGGGAGGGAAACAAGTATCTAATTCCCATTGTACAGATGAGAAACTGAGGCATATGAAATTACTCTAAGTCTGGGATTAGAGCCCTGGTTCTCTAACTTCCAGACCTGTGTCCTTTCCACTAGGTCATGCCACTTCTAAAGACTAAAAATTGCTACATTATGTTAACATAATTCACCATTTATGGAAGCAATTGATGCATTTCAGAAATGTGGTTTAGATAACATATAAAGTGTATATTAAGAATAGATAATATGTATATGTTCAAATGTAAAATTATGCTATTTGACAAGGAAAGCTTATCCATGTTTATATGTGCGGTTAAGAAACTTCACCACTATGAACAATCCTATCTTAACACTAAGTCTGTAAACACTGTCCACCTGACATGTTTTCCACTTGGAAAAGGCCTTGCTTGTTCTTGGATCAGTCAATTTACAGAGCACTTAGTTTATGCAGAGCACTGTACTAAGCACTTAGAGTACAATATAACCATATAGCAGACACATTCCCTGCCCACAAAGAGTTTACAGTCTGAAAAGGAGATAGACATTAATATAAATAAATTATGAATATGAACGTAAGTGCTGTGGGGCTGGGAGAGGAGTTGAACAAAGGAGGAAGCAAGACAGTGTCACCTGAGGGACTGGAAGAAAAGGAAAAGAGGGCTTTGTCAGGGAAGGTCTCTTGGATGAGATGTGTCTTCAGTACAGTTTTAAAGAGGAGGAGACTAATTATTGGATTTAAATAGGGAAAGTGTTCCAGGCCAGTGGCAGGATGTGGATGAGAGGTTGGCGGTGAGCTAGACAAGATCATGGTGCAGTGAAAAGGTTGGCAATAGAGAAGCGAAGTGTGTGGGCTGTATTGTTGAAGGACAGAAGTTAAGTGAGGTAGGATGTAGCAAAGATGTTGGTAAGAAGTTCCTGTTTGATGTGGAGTTGGATAAGCAATCACTGGAATTTCTTGAAGAGTGGGGAAAGATGGACTGAATAATCATTCTACAATAATTACTGTAGAAAAATGATCCAGACAACAGAATGAAGTATGGACTGGGTGGGGAGAGACAGGAGGTGGGGAAGTCAGCAAGAGAGCTGACACAATAATCAGGATAGGATAGTGCTTGGATTAATGTGGAAGCAGTTTAGATGGAAAGGAAAGCATGGATTTTAATGATATTGTGGATGCTAAAATGATGATTTAGTCATGGATTGAATATGTGGGTTGAATGAAAGGCAAGAGTCAAAGATAATGTATGTAAGATAGACCCGATGGTGGTTCTGTCTATAGTGACAGCAGAGTCAGGAGAAGTAAACGGTTTGGGTGGGAAGATTAGGAATCCTGTTTTTGACACATTAAGTTGGAGATGAAAGGAAGACATCCAAGAAGAGATGATTTGAAAGCAGGAGGAAATGCGAGACTGCAGAGAGGGAGAGAGATCAGGGCTGGAGATGTTGACTTGGGAATCATCCACATAGAGGTGGTAGTTGAAGCCATGAGAGATGGCTTCAAAGAGAGATGATAATGTTGGTATTTGTTAAGCGCTTACTATCTGCAGAGCACTGTTCTAAGCGCTGGGTACATAAAGGGTAATCAGGTTGTCCCTCATGAGGTTCACAGTCTTAATCCCCATTTTACAGATGAGATAACAGAGGCACAGAGAAGTTAAGTGACTTGCCCACAGTCACACAGCTGACAAGAGGCAGAGTGGAGATTCGAACCCATGACCTCTGACTCCCAAGCCCGGGCTCTTTCCACTGAGCCATGCTTCTTCTTTGTATCCCAACTGTGCAAACTATCTGTGCAAAAAGAGTAAAATATCTCCCCATCTATGCACTCACCAGGCTACTCTGCAGGCTCATGTGATCTCCCCAAATTCCCTGCTTTATCACATTGTTTTAGATGATTCAGTATGTTTTTGAAACATAGTTTCTGCCTTCCTTGCCTGAATATTCTCCATCCAAATAGTTAACTAAATGAAGCTGTTTCAGAATCCTATTACTAGCTAATGTTTTTTTATATATATTATACCAGCAGCAGCAGTCTTGAAAAGGGTCTGGCTCTGGGTATCAGGAAACTTAGATTTTTCTAGTCCCTATTGTACTGTAACTGGACAAACACCACCCCTTTTAAATAGTGTGCCTAGTGGGTACAGCATGGGCCTAGGAGTCAGTAATATCTGGTTTCTAATCTCTGCTCTTCCACCTGTCTGCTATGGGACCGTATGCAAGTCAATTAAATTCTCCATGCCTTAGTTATCCCATCTGTAAAATGGGGGTTAAGATTATGAGCTCCATGTGGTCCAAGAACTGGATCCAACCTGATTAGCTTGTATCTTCTCCAGTGCTTAGTACAGTGCCTGGCACATAGTAAATGCCTAACAAATACCATAAAATCATGTTCTTCACAATGTGCTGCACATTCCTGATCACCTGTTGCCCTCACAGGAATAAGCAATATTTTCAATCTATTGGAACTAAAACCAATTCCTCTGCATGGGTTATCAATCCAACAATTTCAGGAGAGAGACTCACCTGTCATTCCTAATGGGAAGAATCTTCTAACTCGGCAGGGAACATATCTACTAACTCTGTTATATTCTCCCAAATGCTTAGTACATTGCCCTGCACATAGTAAGTACTCAATAAACAACATTGATGCTATTATAGTCTCCCAAATTAAGTACTGCACACGTAAGCACTCAATAATAATAATAATGACGGTATTTGAACTCTTACTATGTGCCAGGCACTGTACTAAGTGCTGGAGTGGATATAAGCAAATCAAGTTGGACATACTCTGTCTCACATGGGGCGCTCAGTTTCAGCACCCATTTCACAGATGAAGTAACTGAACCACAGAAAAATGAAGTGATTTGCCCAGTGTCACAGAGCAGACAAGTCATGGAACTGGGATTAGAACCCATGACCTTCTCACTCCCAGGCCCATGCTCTATCCACAAAACCATGTTGCTTCACAGTATTACCAATAAATATCATTGATATTGTAGTCTCCCAAGTGTTTAGGACAGTGCTTTACATATAGTGCTCAATAAATACTACTAATGCTACTGTACACTGACAAGTGCTTAATGCTGTTCTCTACACACAGTAAGTTCTCAAATATCATTGATGATATTACTATAGTCTCCCAAGTGCTTAGAACAGTGCTCCACATGCAGTAAGAACTCCATAAACACCACTGATGATATTGTAGTCTTCGAGAAGCAGCATGGCTTAGTGGAAAGAGCCCGGGGTTGGGAGTCAGAGGTCATGGGTTCTAATCCTGGCTCCACCACTTGTCACCTGGGTGACTTTGGGCAAGTCACTTAACTTCTCTGTACCTCAGTTACATCATCTGTAAAATAGGGATAGAGACTGTGAGCCCCATGTGTGACAACCTGATTACCTTGTACCCCTCCAACCCCAGTGCTTAGAATAGTCTTAACACATAGTAAGTGCTTAATAAATGCCAGTATTATTATTATTATTTCCAAGTGCTTTGTAGAGTGTTCTACACACAGGAATTGCTCAATAAATATCAATGATGCTATTGTACTCTTCCAAGTGTTTACTTAATACAGTGCTCTGCATTCTGTACTTGAACTGTATTCAAGGACCTCATTGTTCGTTACCCTAATCTGGCATATGGTGCTTCAGGTGATTTGTAGGTCATTATTTTAAAATTGAAGTCAACAAAGTACAGAAATGAGTGGTGACTCTACTGAAACCAACTCTTTATGTTTGTGGACTTCAAGACAAACTTAAAATTAATTTCTTCAACTACTGTTTAGTTGTTTCTGGACATGATGTGTTCCAATAAACTACATGTAGAGAGCTATTCAAAAGTAACTCCTTTACTCTTATGCCCTTGCTATTCACAAATTATCTACACTGCAATCCTTGTTATTCCTTGTGGGCAGAGAATATATCTATTAACTCCCTTGTATCATACTCTCCCAAGTGCTAAGTGCAGTGCTCTGTACTCAGATATTTCCACAGTCACAAATAATAATAATGATTGTGGTAATTTCTAAGCACTTACTATGTTCGTGGAACTGTACTAAATGCTGGGGTGGATACAAGCAAATTGGGTTGGACACAGTCAACAGTCCCTGTCCCATATGGAGCTTGTAGTCTCAATTGCCATTTTACAGAGGAGGTAACTGAGACACAGAAAAACTTAGTTACCCAAGATCCACAGCAGACAAGTGGCAGAGTAGGAATTAGTACCCATATCCTTCTGCTCTATTCACAGGACCATGCTGCTTCTCATGGATAGAATATGAGACCTAGAAATCACTTAGAAGTTTTTTCATCTCATCCCTTCAGAATAGCATTGAGTAGTATTTTTTGGAAAGTATCTCAGGTGATATAATTGACATTTGGGAGCTAAGAGTAAAACTTCAGACAAAATTGAGGCAGGAGGTTTTGAAGCATTGGATCAGAGGCCAGATTTTATAATAAAATGGTGATAGAAAAACTGCCTCTGTTACATAATTCATTCAATCATTTATTGAGTGCTTACTGTGTTCAGAGCACTGTTCTAAGCATTAGGGAGAGTACAATATAACAGACACAGTCCTTGTCCACATTGAACTTTAGAGGGGAATTTGGAGAATTATAGTGTCAAACAATTTGATTGTTTTTTGAAGACTTTAAGACTCAGTAGCTTTAAGACTCAGTAGCTGAAACAAAATATCATCTGGGCACCTTCCTGTCCTTGGTCCTCTTAAGAAGGAACTCTTCCTCTTTACATGCTGTACATGCACAAACTGCTAGTAATACCTGTACCCTGTTAGAGGAAAGTCATATCAGTCTACAACAGCCAGCAAGATTTCTTCAGCTTGTAAAAGACTCTGTTTGCTCTGCCTCTTCTCCGCACATGAGAGTGAACTAAAGCCTTCAGAATAGGCAAGAATTTTTTTTCCCTTCAGGAAAAAACAAGTATTCTGAAGGGCATTTAATGTTTCTATATTTGAAAGTACAGTTCTCTCTGAGTCCTTGAATAGGCTATGCTTGTAAGGCTGAAATTTGATTTTTTTTTTTCCCAATCACCTTCAATAAGAATAGCCAGCATTGCTGTTAGCATACATCAGTGTTTCATCTTTCAAGATTAGAGCTATTTTTTCATTACTGTTAGCCTTTCAGATGCTGTTTCTCTTGCACATCTACTTAACTTCAATACAATTCAAAATTTATGGATGTTTGTTATCTTATCCATAAGATGTAGGCTACTTATAAATCTGCAGTTTGCAGAACATGTGCAGTAGTTACCATATATGTATAGTATTTCACGTTTACTTTCTTGGGAATTGGAAAACAAATCAAGAGTAACTTTTGTGTGCCTTCAATTAATGGCATACTCTTCACTGATTGCTTTATGAAATAATGTGTAAATATATGAATTGTATAAACAAAACTTCTAAGCATTCAGTTGGCTTGTCCCCTCCCGTCTTACCTCACTGTTCTCCTACTACAACCCAGCCCATACATTTCATTCCTCTAATGCCAACCGACTCATTGTGCCTTAATCTCATCTCTCTTGACATCAACCCCTTACCTGCACCCTCCCTCTTGCCTGTAGCTTCCTTCCCTTCCATATCTGCCAGATGAACATTCTCCCCACCATTAAAGCCTTATTAAAATCATAACTCCAAGAGACCTTCCACAACTAGACTGTTTTCGACTGTGAGCCCATTGTTCGGTAGGGATTGTCTCTATCTGTTGCCGAATTTTACTTTCCAAGAGCTTAGTAAAGTGCTCTGCACACAGTAAGTGCTCAATAAATACTATTGAATGAATAAATGAATCCTCCCAACATCTCTGCAGATTTATAAGTAATAATAATAACCATTGAGTCTGAGCCCAAGACAAGACTGAATGAACTAAGCCCTCATTTCCTCTATTTTTATCGTATTTATTATCGTATATTACTATGTGCACAGTGCTGTACTAAGCGCTTGCACTGTACTCTTCTGCTTCTCCCTTCTGAGATACCTGTGCCCTTGAATCTGATATTGATGTTGAATCTGACTTGATATTTACCCACCCTCAAAACGTATTCACTTTAATGTCTATCTAAACTGCAAGTTCCTTGAGATCAGGTATCATGTCTACTAAGTCTGTACCCTTCCAAACACTTAGTACAGTGCTCTGCAATCAATAAGTATCATTGATTGCCTGAACAAACTTGCTTCATAGACTGACCATGCGCCTTTGGTTTGCTCCTTCTTATCGTTGCTACAAAGATGAACTACTGAGAAAGAAAAAGCCTCATATTGGGGCATTATTAGACTTCATTTTTTTAAAAAGATGTTCATTTTGATTTTTAAACAAGTGATGTGATGAAATATAAATGATGTAAATGTCTTTTGATCTGACTGCTTTCACTAAGCGCAAACCTCCTATTTCTAGAAATTAGCCACATTGGGAGGAGCATAAATTATTTCAGACTCTAGGGAACTCTTTAGTGAAGAGTCACTCCAAACTTTCAGATGAGGAGAATGATTGCAAATTAAAAGGTACCTAACTCAACATCAGTGAACCACAGTAGGATATATAATATATGTATACTCAGTTCTCCATTACTCCAGTGGTTACAATTTCTACAAACCAGGTACAAACAAGCATTTCTTCTGACACTGCATTGCATTTGATCCAGATGAATGCATGCTGATGCATCTAATAGTGTTCAATCCAAAGAATTTAGTAAAAACATGTAGAAAGAATGTATATGGAATGGCTTTTCACTGAAGTTACAGGTGTATATGTGTGTGTTAAAGAGGTCTTCTAAGCTGTGTGCTACCACTCCCAGAAGCTCATCTCATCCAAATGCCTTCATTCCCTCTCCCTTCCTGAAGGTCCCAGCACATGTCCAGGGTCCAGGAGCTGAGTACATGTTGCCTACAAATCTTGCCTTTTATAACTTTTTGTCCATTTACCCAATTCATTACACATTTCTGCAACACAAATCCTCCAAGGCCTTCCATTGGTTCCTGGGCTGTCGATCTGTTCCTTCAGCCAATCAGTGTTTGTCTTCATCTCCCGCTCATGACTGGGTAGTTTGAATAGAGCACTAGGTGGAAGAAGATAGAAAGGTGTTAGGGTTCATCACCTGCCAGAACAAATTCTACTTTGCAATGGGGGCTGAGCACTGAGGAGGGGAAGGAAGCACTTGAGGAGAGTCGGGCCAAGCTCCACCTTCCATTCCACTCCAGAATGTAGGGAGTAAAACCAGGACTCTGAGGAGAGGGGGGAAGTGGATGCCAGCCCTGAATCAGCCTGAGCTCTCTGTCTGGCATGCGATCCTGCCCATATACCAGTTCCCAAACCTAGGACATCCCTCCCCCAACTCCCACCGTGGTAACCTGTACTCTCTGCATGGGGCTGTGTGCCACATCGGGGGATGGAATTGTGGGGCAGAAGCAATGACAGACAGGAAGGTATGGAGCAGGGACCAGTATTTGCTCCATGAAGGAAGCATTCCAGGGCTCACTTCTGTGCCGTGGAGTCTGAGCCCAAGACAAAGGTACATTATATATCCCATCTATAAGGATTTTTCTGTATTTAAGGATGTTTAGCCATATTAATATTTATCCATTTTTTGAGAGCCAAAATGGGCCACATATGGCCTGTAAAACACAACCTGGAAACCCCTGATTTACTGTGTTACATAGTTTGCATGCAATGAAACTTTCAGGGTAAACAGATTCCCTATAGTTTGAAACAGCTCACTGTGAGCAGGGAATATATCTGCTACGCTTTTCTTCTCTCCCAAATACTTAGTATAGTGGTCGGTAACTGCTCAGTAAATATAATTGACTCTTCCAGGATCCAATTTACCACCAAGAGGTTAATGCAGACACTGGGAAAATTAGGTTTATTTCTGGAAAGTATGAACATTGCAAGCAAATGAGTTTGTCTTTTGGACAGAGACATTATATTTAAGAACTGCAGAGCACAAGTAAGAAATACAGCTTAACAGATTGTTGATCTGGTCTAATGCTGAGAAGAGGAGGAGGTGGGAAAGTTGGAGGTGGGAATAGGTTGCATTTTGCCATTTGTTCTGGGTTCAGTTTATTCTATTAAGTCTGTTCCACTAAAGCTCAAGAAAATCTACTGAAAATTTGTGCATTTTCCTGGTATATGGTCAGAGAAGATTTAGTTTTTCTTTCCTAGGGA
The DNA here is from genome assembly GCF_004115215.2 of Ornithorhynchus anatinus. NCBI lineage: Eukaryota > Metazoa > Chordata > Mammalia > Monotremata > Ornithorhynchidae > Ornithorhynchus > Ornithorhynchus anatinus. The sequence continues at coordinate 81,282,970 of NC_041728.1, forward strand.
ACTTAGTACTCTGAAAAATGTCACTTAGTGAATAAATGGCTTTATTATAGCCACCTTTATCACTGATTCCTGGCTTTCTGATTAGTTCATATGATTTTGCAATAATTTCAGTTCATTGATTTTTTTTGATAAGAAATACATATACTCTTCTCCCTTGTCCTAATGTAATATCTTTAATCAATTAAAGTATTTAAGTGGTTATGTGCCGAGCACAGTAGTAAGAGCCTGGGAGAGAAAATGCAACAGGATTAACAAAAAAGTGCCATGATATAATAATAACAATGTTGGTATTTGTTAAGCGTTTACTATGTGCAGAGCACTGTTCTAAGCGCTGGGGTAGATACAGGGTAATCATGTTGTCCCAAATGAGGCTCACAGTCTTAGTCCCCATTTTACAGCTGAGGTAACTGAGGCAAGAGAAGTTAAGTGACTTGCCCACAGTCACACAGCTGACAAGTGGTAGAGTCGGAATTTGAACCCATGACCTCTGATTCCCAAGCCTGTGCCCTTTCCACTAGATAGAGCATGAGCCTGGGATCCAGAGGGTCATGGTTTCTATTCCCAGCTCTGCCACATATCTTCTCCGGGGCTCAGTTGTAAAATGGAGATTGAGACTGTGAGCCACATGTGGAACAAGGGACTGTGTCCAACCCGATTTGCTTGTATCCATCCCAGTGCTTAATACAGTGACTGGCACATAGTAAGTGCTTAACAAATACTGGTTATTAATAATAATAATAATGATCACCTACTGTTGCAACCTTGACTCTCACAAAAACAGGATTTTGGTGAAAATGGCCTTCATCAGTTCTCTCCCCTTACCCTAGTTTACATCTGGATCTGGCCCTGAAACCCACAGGAAAAAGTCTACAGTCTGTGGTCCCAGTTTGGGAGGAGAGTCAATGGCTTGCTGTTCTTTCCCCTCTGGGTTGTGTACTAAGCACTTGGGAGAGTATAATTAGCAGATGTGTTCCTTGCTTTATCCATAATGAGCTTATTTCAGTCTAATTCATGGTAGAAGGAGGGAAAGAGGCTATATCCCTGGCCTTCCCTTTCGTTCTGCCCTATATGTTCATCATTACTGCAACCTCAGCCTCATCTCCTGGAGGACCCGGCCTTCTCCCTCCTGTCAACCACTATTGCTACTGGCTCCAAAGCCCTGGATTTGATAGGGAGAAATGTGTGATTAGTTCAGATCCTTTTGGGCAGAATTGGGGGTTAGGGAAGATAAGAGGTTGATAGAAATAGGAAAACTGCCTGAGACAAGTTGCATAGATTCAAGGGAAGGAAGAGAGAGGGAGAAAAATAGAGGTAACGACTCAGTAGAGGACAGAGTAGATGTAGAAACAGTAGCAGGCAGCAGAGAAAAGAAATGGGAAAAATGGACTGTGAGACTGATAATAAAATAGGATTATACTCGGGGCAGAGGATTTTAAAAAAAAAAAACAGGATTAAAGGGGAAGATTGGAATGTTGATAGTAGAGAACAAGAATGAGAGGGAAATAGGGCAATGAGAGGGTGAAGGAAAGAGAACCTGTATGGCTTAGTAGAAAAAATGTGGGCCTAGGAATCAAGAGACCTGAATTCTAATCCCAGTTCCACCACTTGCTTGTTCTGTGACCTTGGTTAAATTATTTAGCTTCTCTATGCCTCAGTCTCCTCATCTGGAAAATAGGGATTAAATAGATTTAGACTGGATTTAGACTATGAGTCCCAAAGGGGAATATGTGTCTGATCCAATTTTCTTGTCTCTAACCCAGTGCTTTGCATAGAGCTTGTCATAGTAAGCACTAGAATATCACAATTATTATCATTATTATTATAATTGGAGCAGAGGGAGAGGAGTAAATGATTCCAGAAACAAGTAGATGAAGAGAAAACACAGTGGAATAGGAGGAGGCAGATTGAGATAAATATGGAAAGACAGAAAAGGAAGTGAGAGGAGGAGGAGGAGGAAAAGTACAATATCAAATTTAGGCAAAGCTTGGGTAATTCCACTAAAGTCTATGTTGCATCTTAAAATAACCTATTTGGTGTTTTAGAAAGTGTGCGGATAATTCAAAACACACTTTTAGCAACAATACTGCTTTCCCGTGAACTTAACATCAAAAAATGACAGCAAATTGTCAGTGGAATTTTGTTCAGTGGAATCCTTCCCACCTGGGGCTTTGTCACTATATAGCGAGTTAAAAGTCACTAAATCTTTCTCATAGACAGTGCTTTCAGCTAGTCTTTGTATATAAATACAAATATATTTCTCATACCAATCATTGGAATTTGAGTGCTTACTGTGTGTGCAGAGCTCTGTACTAAGCACTTGGGAGAGTACAACAGAGTTAATTACTTAAATTACAACACTGTCCCTGAAGAATGTCGGTAAGTTCACCTTGTGTCTAAAACATGTGCAATTTTCAGCATTTGCTTTCATGTGTTACAAGAATAAGATGGTTTTGATGAATTGTTGTTCCTCAGTAGGACCTAGTGTTTGAGGCCTTGCAGGCCTCAGTGGGAAACAGGGCTCTGAGTCCCTTCAGCCCCAAGCTTCAGGTATAATAATAATAATGGTATTTGTTAAGCACTTACTATTTTCTTGAACTGTTCTAAGTGCTGGGGTAATCAGGTTGTCCCATGTAGGGCTCACAATCTTAATCCCCATTTTACATATGAGGGAATTGAGGCACAGAGAAATTAAGTGATTGCCCAAAGTCACACAGCTGATAAGTGGCTGAGCTGGGTTTAGAGCCCACAACCTCTGACTTCCAAGCCTATGCTCTTTCCACTAAGCCGTGCTGCTTCTCATACCTAATAGGCTTCCAACCCATCTGTTTCTGTCTCATCCAAGCCCTAGGACTTTGTGTGAACACATAATAATAATAATAATAATAATAATTATGGTATTTTTTAAGTACTTACTATGTTCCAGGTACTGTCCTAAGCACTGTGGTGGATACAAGTAAATTGGGTTGGACACAGTCCCTGTGTGTCCCATGTGGGGCTCAGAGTATCCATCTCCATTTTACAGATGAGGTAACTGAGGCACAGAGAAGTGAAAGTGACTTGCCCAGGGTTACACAGTAGTCAAGTGGTAGAGCCAGGATAAGAACCCACCACCTTCTGACTCTCAGGCCAGTGCTCTATCCTCTACTCCTTGCTGCTTCTCTATCTGGATATCTCCCTCCAACCTCCTGTGTAAGTCAATACCTCTCTTTTTTTTCACCAGTCCACTCTTTCCCTATCAGTCATTTATTGAACACTTACTGTGTGCAGAGGACACACATTTCGAAAAGTGTGATAAATGAGTTTGTAGTCATGTTCCTTGACCAAAAAGAGTGTATAGAGGGGGAGACAACCACTAAAATTACAGATATGTACATGTGTTCAGCCTGATTATATTGTACCTACCCCAGCACTTAGTAATAATAATGTTGGTATTTGTTAAGCTCTTACTATGTGCAGAGCACAGTTCTAAGAGCTGGGGTAAATACAGGGTAATCAGGTTGTCCCACATGAGGCTCACAGTTAATCCCCATTTTTACAGATGAGGAAGCTGAGGCACAGAGAAGTTAAGTGATTTGCCCACAGTCACACAGCTGACAAGTGGCAGAGCCGGGAGTCAAACCCATGACCTCTGACTCCGAAGCCCAGGCTTTTTTCCACTGTAGTACAGAACTTAGCATATAGTAAGTGCTTAACAAGCACCATAATAATAAGTGCCTTGGGGCTGAGGGAAAGGTGAATATCAGGTGATTAAAGGGTACTAATCAAAGTTAGCCCTTGTAGTCAGGGAAGATGTCAAACAACTCTATCGTGTTATACTTTCCTAAGCACTTAGAACAGTGTTCTGAACACAGTAAACACTCAAATACGATGGAGAAAGAGTGGACTGATGGAAAAATAAGATGGGCAGACTTACTCAGGAGGTTGTAGGGGTATAAATCCAAATACAAGGGAGATGCAGAAGAAGACAGTAGGGGAAATTAGGGCTCATGAGAGGAAGGATGGTCATGCCATTTAAAGTGATCGGAAAGTCAGAGAGAGGACAGGGTTTGGGTAACAAGATAAAGTTAAGACTCCCAAGCCTGTGCTCTTTCCACTAAGCAACACTACTCATTGAAACAATAAAACACTGAAACAGCATAAAACCCAAGTACAAATATCCAAAATAAAAACAAAAATAGCATCCCTGTGTAGAATTGTGGCATGTTATTGATATTTTAAAGAGTCAGATGTGCTTGGTTTCCACTAAGAAAGGGAATTTTTTCACTCTTTGTGGATACATACTATGTAGGTAAAAATAAAACTGTAAGGCTTGCAATTATCCTTAGTATTTTTGCGAGGCTACAGAGAGTGTCATGTCAACAACATGGCATTAAGATTCAGTGAAACAAATCCTTCTTTTTGCCTGTGAGTGAGATGCCCTTAACCAACCTCTAAGAGCAATTTACCAAATCCACTTCTGTAAAACATTTAACAACATCTTAACCAAGACAGGAACACAGATAGTGACATCCTGAAAGTAGCATCACCTCCTTCCTTGGGTGCAAAACAGGAAGAGAATGGACAATTAAAGAATAGCCAAAATAGATGTTCTACTGTGCTCTGAGGCTGCAGAAATGGCAGCCAGCAGTAACACTTAAAAGACAAAATCGAGCAAATTATCTAACATTTAGAGTCAGCAAAAGACATTCATATGGTAGAAAGCAACAAAATAGGTTAACTCTCTTGGAGTAAAGCTTTTATTATAGGAAAAGTAACCATCCCAGCATAGCAGCAAGGTGAGAGTGACGTGATTCAGTCTTATCAGTCTCACCTGTACTGATTAAAAGAAAAAAAAAGCTGGCCATCAGTAGTATGATCCTTATACTTGAAGAATTGTATGTCAATTAAAGGAAGTATGTATAAAATTAGCTTCTAAAAAAATCTATGCCTGTCTCTTTTCCACTTTAGTACTTGGGTATGGCACAACTTTTACACAGCTGCTGGAATTAAGTTTCAAAAATGTATATGAGCCTTGTGAAAAGATGCACATTGATCAAAATATCATTGAAAAAGACATTTTTGTAGGCTTATGGTGGTGGCAGGGGCAGCAATGGAGTTGCAACCAAATAATAAAATTTAGAAAATAGAAAAAAGCATTTAAAAGTTTAGAAAATTTTGGGTTGATTTTTGGAAATGTGACAGATCACCTGCCTAGTATTAGCCTTAAAAAAGAATGCTTAGCTGTGTTAACTTCAGACAATTCCCTGCAATCCATGCCCATATGCTGCACTTTCTTTTCTAATATCAGTATGTGTGAAGGTGAATTCACTCTTTCCACAGTCTCATTATTCAAATTTTTAGGATTGAATTTACCCTAGACTTGACAGAAAATTGTTCTCAAGTCATAAGCTTTAATTTCAAATGAAAAATATAACAAAAATTTCCATCATTGATCTTGTTATAGCAGTAATTACATTTTTGTAACTTCAATTTTAAGTCTTAAAATACCTGTAACTTTAAACACTTAAAAGGAACACTTGATATTCTTTCACTGGAAACTAAAGCCCCACACTGATTTGAATTTCAGGTTTAGGATACATTTAACATTATATTTTTAAATTTCTTGTACCATAAATGACATATTGAATTGAAAAAAGTATCCCCAATCAGTTAATATATTAAGACAGTAAGATCAATTTTTTTCAAATGTTCAAGTACTGCTACTAATTATTAATTATATTAATAATAGTAATTATGAGTTTGAATTTACATAGCATTTTCTTCCCAACTTAGGAAACATTTTGACTTTTGTGTATAAATTGTTCTCATCTGTCTTTATGGATTATGTAGGGGGCAGCTTTTATTTTTGAAAGATAACTTTAGATACAGAAATCATGTGACTTTCCTAAGGTCATCCAAGTGAAAAAATGCTGGAACACACACAAGACAAGAGCCCCGGCTTCCCAGCCCAATTCTCTGTCTTACAGACTTTACAGGGGAGAGGAACTATGATAAACTTTCTGACTCTGTCTTCTCTATGCACAGGGTTCAGTTGTTTTAACAGGGCATAAAAAGCAAAATATACTGTGCTGTGTGCTCTAGCAGAAGATGGTGGGAGGAGAATTATTCTATTTTTTTGTTGTTGTTATCTCTCATTGTTTCTTTCTCGTGCTATGTCACAAGAAGTAGAAAAGGCTATCCCTAGAAATCCTTGCTTATAGTAAGCAACTTTAACATAAGCCACAATAAATAAAATTACCTGTGAACATTTATCAAACCATTTTGACTATTACTATGCAACATATGGTGAGCTGAGTAAACCATGTTGGATCTATCTTTATGAATTTTACTGGATGCTGAACTCAATTTCATCCATGTTCATGGGAACAATATATTTAACAGAAAAGGTAATCCTACATTCTAAAGCTAAATGCATTGTGGTATTTTATCACTTTTTTTTTAAAAGCACTCAATCACCTTATTCCCACTACCTTACCTCACTGATTTCCTAATTCAACCCAGCCTGCACACTTTACTCTTCTAGCGCCAACCTACTCAATGTACCTTGATCTCCTCTATCTTGTCACTGACCTCTTGCCCACATGCCTCTGGCCCGGAATGCCTTCTCTCTTCATTTTTGATAGACAATCACTCTCCCCTTCTTCAAAGCCTTATTGAAGAGGTGTCTCCTCCTAGGAGTCTCAACTAGACCCTCAATTTAGAACCTCTTCTCTCACTCCTTTGTGTCACCCTTATATTTGGATTTTCACTCTTTATTCACCCTGCCCTCAGTCCCACAGAACTTATTTACCTGTCCGTAATTTATTTATAAAACCATCTGTTTCCTCCTCCAGATTATAAACTCTTTGTCGGCAGGGAACATGCCTAACAGCTGTATTATATTGTCCTCTCCCAAATGCATAGTACAATGCTCTGCACACTGTAAGCACTTAATAAATGCAATTGATTGATTAAAGGAAACTTCTGCTTTCACTAAAGGGGAAAAAATAAGTGGACCCCAATTCAAGATGTCACTAGCTGAAATATCTGTGTTTTTAAATAAAAGCAACTATTATGGAATCTTGAAATTCTGGACTTAAATATTTACTGTGCAGGAAAAAATTATAATATTCCTTTCCTGCTCATAATGTAGTATTCCTGTAATCATCGAATTGCTTCTGAAATGTCTCCTTATGCTATTTGGCAGACCATTTGGTGAAAGATGGAAAAAAGCCCCTCCAGGAATTATTGATCCAGGCTGAAGCCAAGTAATCTACTCTTAACACTTTCTGAAAAAGTTGTCCTATAAAAATGTAAATTTGATGGAGGAGCCTCCCGCCCCCATCACATTTCAAAGGTGTATTGGATAACTTGGAAACATTTAAATGATGTCAAGAATCCTATGCTAGCCACTACATATACACATTTGAGAGATTCCAATTTAGAAACATCTGCAGTATTATGAAACTTTGCAATCATTACAGTTTCTTATTTTATTTTTGGTTTTATGGTATTCGTATGTTGAATGTCCACTGTCTTCCTTCCTCTGAGGCAAATTAATCGTTTCTAAGGTCTACCTGCTATTGCCATGGCATCTTGCAGTAGACTATTAGCTTTCAAGTGAATTAGTCTGGTCTTTGGAAAAAAAAAGTGTTATGGAAAAAACAGAAACAGAAAGGCAAAAATGAGGCAAAGAAATGCAAACAGAAGACCAAGAAACAGAAACCTGGATATAGGAAGAGGATTTGGGAATGATTAGGAATTTGGAAAAGGACAAAAAGGAAGACATAACAGTAGAAATATCTGACAAAGCATGGAAAGAAGAATAGGTTTTAGATGAAAAGAATAAAGTAGGAAATGACTGATTTCTCAGAGTCTTTTTGCAGCGAGCGAAGTGAGGAGAAAGTGGTCCAGGACTAAAGAAAATGTAAAAGGCAAGAAAAATAAATTGAAGTTACAGGACATCCAAGGTTATACTGTAGCGGTAATTGGCATCTACCTGACTAAATTATTCTAAAGTGACTATTGAGTGCTACTATTAGATGTAGACTATTTCATCAAAAGGCTCTTCTAATCATAGGGTCTGTTTGTAAGTATAGATCAAGACTTGAATTTTCAAGATGAAATGCCCATACAAATCTTTTGAAATACCCATCCAATCATATTTCTTCTCTGCAATTATATCAGCAAAGAATTTAAATTAAAATGTTTGAAAATAAGTTTAAATTTAAACGTAAGATCTTCCTAATTTTAAACTGTTTCACTATCCTTCTTCAAATGCCGTTGAGTCATTTCCAACCAATAATGACTCCATGGACACACCCTCTTAGGATGTCTCATCTTCTTCCATAAGGTCATTAATAATAATAATGATGGTGTTTAATCGCTTACTATTTGCCGAACACTGTTGTAAGCACTGAGGTAGATACAAGGTAGTCAGGCTGTCCCACGTGGGGCTCACAGTCTTTATCCCCATTGTACAGATGAGGTAGTTGAGGCCCAGAGAAGTTAAGTCATTTGCCCAAAGTCACAGAGATGATAAGCGGCAGATTCGGAATTAGAACCCATGACCTCTGACTCCCAAGTCTGTGCTCTTTCCATTAAGACACTCTGATTCTCTACACATACAAATTCTAGTGGGTGTATCCATAGAGTTTTCTTGGTATAGATACAGAAGTGGTTTACCATTGCCACCTTCTGTGTTTCAGTATTATATAAATATAAATCTTCTAATGGAAGTTGAGGATTCCTCAGGTGTCTGTCTCACTGAATAGTGTTCTCCTTTATCTGAACCAGTGTCAGCTGGAAATCCTCGCAACCCTGGATATATATTATATAGCCTTTTTATAACTAAAAATTTGAAAACTCTACTTTCCACCCAAAAGTGTCTGGGTAGGAATATTTGCATATGTTGAACCAGAGACTGAAAGCTTCTGAGTGGCTATTTAGTGGTTGCTGGAAAGGAGAGATTCTAAAAGGTTGAGAAGGAAACACTGAATAGAAGTTATTGGTTTAGTTTCAGCCTTATACCTTTTGGTATTCTTGGGGAAGGCAGCATGGCTTCGGGATAAGAACCCATGTCTTTCAGACTCCCAAGCCCATGATCTATTCACTATCTGCCTAACGCTGACGCTGATCTAACGCTGAGAAGCAGCGTGGCTCAGTGGAAAGAGCATGGGCTTTGGAGTCAGGGCTCATGAGTTCGAATCCCAGCTCTGCCACTTGTCAGCTGTGTGACTGTGGGCAAGTCACTTAACTTCTCTGTGCCTCAGTTCCCTCATCTGTAAAATGGGGATTAAGACTGTGAGCCCCACGTGGGACAAGCTGATTCCCCTCTGTCTATCCCAGCGCTTAGAACAGTGCTCGGCACATAGTAAGCGCTTAACAAATACCAACATTATTATTATTATCTGCCACTTGTCTGCTGTGTGACTATGGCCAGTCACTTCACTTCTCTGTGACTCAGTTAAATCATCTGTAAAATAGGGATTAAGACTTGAGCCCCATATGGGAAAGGGTCTGCGTCCAACCTGGTTTACTTATATCCATCCCACTCCTTACTACAGTGTCTGGCATGTAGTAAGTGCTTAATAAATATTATTATTATTATTCTTAAGTGCCACTACTTGGGCATGTAAATTAAAAGACCTTGCGACACCTGAAAATAACTCCTAAATCAAACCAGTGAGAACCCATTAACAGCATCATTAATGAAGCAACCCAAGGATCTCAAGTAGTCAAGTTTATGATCAATGGTATTTATTGAGAATTTACTGTGTGCAGAGCGTTGTACCAAATGAGATAACAGAGAAGTGTTCACATCTATCTATCTCAACTCACGCCAATGTGTTAACACTCTACTACTTGCCACTTATTTTTGTTGCCAACACAAGCATTCATATTGTAACCTAGAACCTGAGAGAGCCAATCAGTCAATGATATTTGAGTGTTTACTGTGTGTAGAGCATTGTATTAAGTATTTGGGAAAGTACAACATAACAGAATAGGTAGACACATTACCTGCCCACAAAAAGATTACAATCTAGATAATAGTCTAGCCCAATTCCTGAAAAGCATTTTGAAAATTTTCTGTGAAATCTGACAGTATTTGAGGTAATTGAACACACCCATACATATTAACTAGAGTTATAGTAGGTATTGCTAGGAGAGAATACAGATTTCTTTACATATCCTTCAATTTTATCAATATTATTAATTGAGAACTTACACGTTTAGAGCACTTGGAAGCAAACTGTCACTTCCCTCTTTTTAAAAATTTTTATTTCATATTAAAAAGAACACTTTGTATAAAATTTGCAGAGGGAAGAAAATGGTCTCAGGAAAGAGCGAAAGTCAAATTTTAGCCTATCCATGAAAGTGACTTAATTGATGCTTAAGGAAGAGGCCTTGAACTTCAAGAACTATGTGGAGAGCCCTTAATGATGTCAAGATTGGAATGAACCTAAAATTAATTACCTTCAAACAGTAGAACAAAATAAAATGCCATTTAACCCAGTAACAAAGTTGAAAGGGTTTTTTTAACTAGTATAAATGTCATTTCCACATAAGTAGTCTACTTTATGAGCAACTATTGGAGATCATTGTAAAGTAACTGACCTATCCAGACAATAGTGCAAATTCCATCATCTACAACTTCAGTGCAGGGGACAATGGACTTGGACATAAATTGATATGAGAATAGATAATAATGTATTATTATAAATTACTATATTTATTGGTAATTTAATAATTTTTATTAAATACTTGTATTCAGAGCACTGTACCAACTACTTGGAAGAGTACAATAGACACAATTCCTGCCCTTTTTAAATAGTAAATAGGAATTTACTATCTAGTGGAATCAGTTCATGCTAGGTAATCTCTCAAGACTTGTGGGCAGAGAATGTCTGTTATATTATACGGTACTATCCCAAGCTCTTAATACAGTGGTCTGCACACACTGAGTACTCAATAAATATGACTGACCGAAAATATCTCTAGTTAAACTGTTTTGTGCAAAATAAGGCATTAAAAGCATCTTCAGCTTCATTCATTTTTGAGTGCTTACTGTGTTGCAGAGCACTGTACTAAGCACTTGGGAGAGTACAATACAACAATATCCAGAAGCAGTCCCTGCCAACAACTAGCTTGCAGCCTAGAGTAGAGACAGACATTAATATAAATAAATTATAGATTATGTACATAATTGCTATGGGACTGGGAGGTAGGAAGAATAAAGGGAGCAAATCAGGGCAATATAGAACGAAGTGGGTGAAGATGAGACTTAGGGAAGGCCTCCTGGAGATATCCCTTAAATAAGTCTTTGAAGTTGGGAAGAGTAAATGTCTATCAGATTTGAGGAGGGAGGACATTTCAAGCCAGAGGCAGGATGTGGTGAGGGGAAGGCAGCGATATAGGCAAAATTGTGGCACACAGAGAAGGTTACCATTAGAGGAGCAAAGTGAGTTGGCTGGATTGTAGTAGGAGAGTAGTGAAGTGAGGTAAGAGGGAGCAAGGTGATCAAGTGCTTTTAAGTCATTTGTAAGGAGTTTTTGTTTGTGGAGGTGGATTGGCAGCCACTGGAGATTTTTGAGGAGTGGGGAAACATGTCCTAAGTGTTTTTTGTAGACAAATGATCTGGTCAGCAGAATGAAGTATGGACCGTAGTGGGGAGAGACAGGAGGCTGGGAGATCAGCAAGAAGGCTGATGGAGTAATCTAGGCAGGATAGGGTGAGTGATTGTATTAATGTGGTAACAGTTTGGATAGAGATAAAAGGGCAGATTTTTGTGATTTGTGAAGGAGAGATCAACTTGATTTAATGATTGAATATGTGGATTGAATGAGAAAGAGGAGTCAAGGATACTGCCAAGGTTATGGGTTTGTGAGATAGGAAGAATGGTGGTGCCATCTACAATGATGGGAAAGTGAGGGGAAGAACAGGGTTTGGGTTGGAAGATAAGGAGTTTTGTTTTGGTCTTGTTAAGCTTGAAGTGACAGGAGGACATCAAGTAGAGGTGTCTTGAAGGCAAGAGGGTATGTGAACCTGGCGAGAGGAAGAGAGATCAGGGCTAGAGATGTAGAGTTGGGTATCATCCACAAAGAGGTGGTTGAAGCCATGGGAGCTCTCCAAGGGAGTGTGTGTAGATGGAAAATAGAAGGGACTCAAAACTGAACCTTGAGGTACCCCTACAGTTAGGAGGTGGATGGTAGAGGAGGAGCCTGTGAAGTAGATGGAGAATGAATGGCCAGAGAGATGAGGACAGAGTCAATGAAGTCAAGGTTGGATAACGTTTCCAGGAGAAGGGGATGGTCCACACTGTCAAAGGCAGGTGAGAGATCAAGGAGGATTAGGATGGAGTAGAGGCCATTGGACTTAGTGAGAAGGAGATCATTGGAGACCTTTTGAAAGGGCAGTTTATGTGGAATGAAGGGGACAGAAGCCAGATTGGAGGAGGTCGAGGAGAGGATTTTGAGATAGCTTATGTAGATAACTGGGTCAAGGAGTTTGGAAAGGAATGGTATAAAGGAGATGGGGTGATAACTGAAAGGATCTGTGGGGTCAAGGGAGGGTTTTTTTTGGGATAGGGGACACATGTTTGAAAGCAGAGGAGAAGAAGCCACTGGAATGTGAAGAAGGCAGTTGGGGAGGGAAGAAGGGAGGAGGCTAAAGTTTTGACACGGTGTGAAGGAATGGGGTCAGATACACAGGTGGAGGGTGTGGCTTTTGAGAGGATGCAGGAGATCTTCTCTAGTGATAGTGCTGTGATGCATGGGAGAGTTGAAAAGGGGGCTGGAATGGGAGAGACTGAGGAGGGGCAAGGGCAATTTTAGAAAGTTCACTTCTGATAGTTTCAATTTTCTTAATAAAGTAGGTGGTCAGGTCATCGGGAGCAAGGGACCCCCATCTTTAGCTGGTCATTAACAGGTCAGAGAGACTTAGACAAGCTTGCATTGCCATAGTGTTTTGCCAAAAAAGTGGCTTAATGAAGTTCAGATATCCAGAGCTATGCAACTCCCCCCAAAGCACAGACTTTTTATATCTCTAAGGGAATTCTCTACTTCTATACACATTAATAATAATGTTATTTGTTAAGCGCTTACTATGTGCCGAACACTGTTCTAAGCGCTAAGGTAGACACAGGGGAATCAGGTTGTCCCACGTGGGGCTCACAGTCTTAATCCCCCTTTTACAGATGAGGTAACTGAGGCACCGAGAAGTTAAGTGACTTGCCCAAAGTCACACAGCTGACAAGTGGCCGAGCCAGGATTCGAACCCATGACCTCTGACTCCAAAGCCCGTGATCTTTCCACTGAGCCATGCTGCTTCTCCTACAGCACCTGTTGGGTAGAGTTCTTGGCTCCACCCTTATGTTGGGCAAGGAAGAATCCTGAGACAATAACAGCAAAATGTAACCTTCAACTGCTGAAGATGAACTGGTCTGCACTGGTTCAGAATACTGATCAGAAAATCCCAACATGATTGCTTGAGAGTAAGACTAACTGAGAAGAAGCTTTTGGATCAGAGAGAAATTTACTGCAGTGAGAAGCAAGGCTAGAAAAGGGGTAGAGCATACCTTATGATATACTGGACTGTCCAGTTTTTCCCAGAATCCCAGTGCAGTCCAATCCTGAATATGAAACTTTCCTAAGAAGAATAGAATCACCTTAATGCATTTCAAAGAATGCAAGGAAGGGGGTATACCACTGAACTACGATTTAGAGATTAAAATTCCAAGACTCTCTTTTCAAGCCCTACTTCTCACTGCAGTAAATATATCTCTCATCCAAAAGCTTCTCCCCAGTTACCCTCAAGCATTCATGTTGGGATTTCCTGATCAGTATATGAACCAGCCCAAGCCGATTCATCTTCATATGCCCAAGAGTTTGCAATTTCAGTGGATTATCAATAATAGTAACAGTAATCGCATTTATTGAACACCCATTGTATTAAATGTGCTGCACTAAGTGCTTGGAAAGTGGAATGAGCATGGGCTTGGAAGTTAGAGGACGTGGGTTCTAATCCCATCTGATTACTTTGTATCTACCCCCAGCATGTAAAACAGTGCTCAGCACATAGTAAGTGCTTAACAAATACCAAATTATTATTATTATTATTACAAAATAAACAAGTGACACATTCACTGTCCTCAGGGATATTACACTGTTTGTGCTCTATACAGTATATATAAACAATATATAGTTATCCTTCATAGTCATAGAACACACACACACATGCTCCTTTTACCTTGTGTTTTTGTGTATACTTTGAATATGAAAGACAACTATATATTATAGTTCAAATTTTGAAGATGACATAATTGATTAAAATTTTCAATGGATGATAGAAAAAAGTTTAAGCATGGTCTGCAGTGCTGGCCACTTCATGTAAACAAAAAGACTGTGCCTTGTGTTTAATATTTGCCAGATTGGACATTGTTTTCTTTTTTTGCCTCCTTGTCTATTGTTTCTTAAAAAGACTTTGCTCAACGACTGACAGCCACTCTTCATCTAGGATTTAGTTCTGAGTGAGTTATTGAGCTGTGACCTGTAACTTTCCCCGTCCCATTTTCCAAATATTAAAATTTGTGTATATGAGGAGCTAAGACTTCTTCCAAACGTTGAGGAATTCATTCCCATAATCTGAACCATAAAAAAGGTTTAAAGCACCTGGAAATGATATGATTTGGATAAATATAAAGATATCTGTTTATCTGATTGTCAAAATGGGTAATAATGGGCAGCATGTCCTAGTGGATATAGCACGACCTTGAAGTCAGAAGGACCTGGCTAATCCTGGCTCTGCCACTTGTATGCTGTTTTACCTAGGGTAAATCACTTAACTTCTCTGTGCCTCAGTTACTACATCTATAAAATGGGGATTAATATTCTGAGCTCCATGTAGAACATAGACTTTGTCCAACCTGATCAAGCACTTAATACAGTGCTCGGCATACAGTAAGCACTCAGTAAATAGGAATGAATGAATGTAAGTGCTTAATACAGTGCCTGGAGCATAGTAATTGCTTAAATACCATAAAAAGGGCAATAGGTTTTACACTAAACTGAAGTTTTTCAGAACCATAGTCCTGCCCAACCTTCTATAACACTGAGGCCTTAAGGCAAACACAAAACAGCACATTCAGCTTCCTGAGCAGCTCCATAAGTTTCACCTTGACATCAAATAAGGCAGAATGCACACAATGTTCTGAAAAAAAGTTAGGGTACCAGCACTGAAGTTCAACATATGATGTCCTTCCTGGAATGTGTGCAAGGAAAACAACTGACATTGATTTGCTGAAAAGTGGAGATGTATGAGAAATATTAAAACAGAGCAGCAATATAACTGAGTGGAGACAGCTAACAGACATACAATCCTTAATGATGCAGTTAAGAACAAAAGGATTTTCCTCAGTCAGAATCAGTCAACAGTTCTTGGCTATTATCCATTCTCTTCCTCCAATTTATGTCTGCCTTTACCGCTAGATTGAGATAAGTTGATTTAATAATAAATGAAAATAAGGAGTTCTGTTTTGGACATGCTAAATTTGAGGTGAATGGCGGTTATTCAAGTAGAGATGTCATTAAGGCACAAGGAGATACGAGCTTGGAGAAAGTGAGAGGTATCAGGGGAAGAGATGTAGATTTGGGTATCATTTTCACAGAGAAGGTGGTTGAGGCCATAGGAGCAAATGAGTTCTCTAAAGGAATGAGTGTAGATGAAGAATAGAGGGGATAGAGAACTGAACCTTGAGGGACTCCCGCAGTTAGGGGGAGGGGGCCAGAGGAAGGGAGACTGAAGGAGACTGATAATGAATGGCCAGAGAGCTAAGAGGAACCAGGAAAGAACAGAGTCAGTGAAATCAAGTTTGGGTAACATTTCCAGGAGAAAGGGGTGGTGCACAGATGTCTGCTCAATTGTATATATTTTCATTACCCTATTTATTTTGTTAAGGAGATGTACATCACCTTGATTCTATCTATTTGCTATTGTTTTAATGAGATGTTCATCCCCTTGATCCTATTTATTGCTATTGTTCTTGTCTGTCTGTCTCCCCCGATTAGACTGTAATTCATTCATTCATTCAATAGTATTTATTGAGCGCTTACTATGTGCAGAGCACTGTACTAAGCGCTTGGGATGAACAAGTCGGCAACAGATAGAGACAGTCCCTGCTGTTTGACGGGCTTACAGTCTAATCGGGGGAGACGGACAGACAGGAACAATGGCAATAAATAGAGTCAAGGGGAAGAACAACTCGTAAAAACAATGGAAACTAAATAGAATCAAGGCGATGTACAATTCATTAACAAAATAAATAGGGTAACGAAAATATATACAGTTGAGCGGACGAGTACAGTGCTATGGGGATGGGAAGGGAGAGGTGGAGGAGCAAAGGGAAAAGGGGAAAAAGAGGGTTAAGCTGCGGAGAGGTAAAGGGGGGATGGCAGAGGGAGTAGAGGGAGAAGAGGAGCTCAGTCTGGGAACGCCTCTTGGAAGAGGTGAGTTTTAAGTAGGGTTTTGAAGAGGGAAAGAGAATCAGTTTGGCGGAGGTGAGGAGGGAGGGCGTTCCAGGACCGCGGGAGGACGTGACCCAGGGGTCGACGGCGGGATAGGCGAGACCGAGGGACGGCGAGGAGGTGGGCGGCAGAGGAGCGGAGCGTGCGGGGTGGGTGGTAGAAAGAGAGAAGGGAGGAGAGGTAGGAAGGGGAAAGGTGATGGAGAGGCTTGAAGCCTAGAGTGAGGAGTTTTTGTTTGGAGCGGAGGTTGATAGGCAACCACTGGAGTTGTTTAAGAAGGGGAGTGACATGCCCAGATCGTTTCTGCAGGAAGATGAGCCGGGCAGCGGAGTGAAGAATAGACTGGAGCGGGGCGAGAGAGGAGGAAGGGAGGTCAGAGAGAAGGCTGACACAGTAGTCTAGCCGGGATATAACGAGAGCCCGTAACAGTAAGGTAGCCGTTTGGGTGGAGAGGAAAGGGCGGATCCTGGCGATATTGTAGAGATGAAACCGGCAGGTCTTAGTAACGGAAAGGATGTGTGAGGTGAACGAGAGAGACGAGTCAAGGATGACACCGAGATTGTGGGCCTGAGAGATGGGAAGGATGGTCATGCCATCCACGGTGATAGAGAAGTCTGGGAGAGGACCGGGTTTGGGAGGGAAGATGAGGAGCTCAGTCTTGCTCATGTTGAGTTTTAGGTGGCGGGCCGACATCCAGGTGGAGACGTCCCGGAGGCAGGAGGAGATGCGAGCCTGAAGGGAGGGGGAGAGGACAGGGGCGGAGATGTAGATCTGCGTGTCATCTGCGTAGAGATGGTAGTCAAAGCTGTGAGAGCGAATGAGTTCACCGAGGGAGTGAGTGTAAATGGAGAACAGAAGAGGGCCAAGAACTGACCCTTGAGGAACTCCAACAGTTAAAGGATGGGAGGGGGAGGAGGCTCCAGCGTAGGAGACCGAGAATGATCGGCCAGAGAGGTAAGAGGAGAACCAGGAGAGGACAGAGTCCGTGAAGCCAAGGTGAGATAAGGTATGGAGGAGGAGGGGATGGTCGACAGTGTCAAAGGCAGCAGAGAGGTCAAGGAGGATCAGAATGGAGTAGGAGCCATTGGATTTGGCAAGAAGGAGGTCATGGGTGACCTTAGAGAGAGCAGTCTCGGTAGAGTGGAGGGGACGGAAGCCAGATTGGAGGGGGTCTAGGAGAGAATGGGAGTTAAGGAATTCTAGGCATCGATTGTAGACGACTCGTTCTAGGATTTTGGAAAGGAAGGGTAGTAGGGAGATAGGGCGATAACTGGAAGGGGAAGTGGAGTCAAGAGCGGGGTTTTTTAGGATGGGGGAGACGTGGGCATGTTTGAAGGCAGAGGGGAAGGAGCCCTTGGAGATTGAGTGGTTAAAAATAGAAGTTAAGGAAGGGAGGAGGGCAGGGGCGATGGTTTTAACAAGGTGAGAGGGAATGGGGTCCGAGGCGCAGGTGGAGGGGGTGGCACTTGCGAGGAGGGAGGAGATCTCCTCTGAGGATACTGCAGGGAAGGATGGGAAAGTAGGGGAGGGGGTTGGTGGGGGGGAGAGGAGAAGCAGAGGGGTGACTTTGGGGAGCTCAGACCTGATCGTGTTGATTTTCGTGAGGAAATAGGTGGCCAGATCATTGGGGGTGAGAGATGGGGGAGGGGGAGGAACAGGGGGCCTAAGGAGAGAGTTAAAGGTCTGGAACAGTCGGCGGGGGTGATGGGCATGGGTGTCGATGAGGGAGGAGAAGAAGCTTTGCCTGGTGGAGGAGAGGGCAGAGTTAAGGCAGGAAAGGATAAATTTGAAGTGTGTGAGGTCGGCTCGGTGCTCGGACTTTCGCCAGCAGCGCTCAGCAGCTCGAGCATAGGAGCGTAGGAGACGGACGGAGGAGGTGATCCAGGGCTGTGGGTTAGTGGAGCGAGAGCGGCGGAGGGAAAGGGGGGCGAGAGAGTCGAGATGAGTAGAGAGGGTGGAGTTGAGAGCGGAGACCTGATCATCTAGAGTGGGAAGAGAGGACAGGGCGGCAAGGTGAGGAGAGATGCTATTGGAAAGACGGATGGGATCGAGAGAGCGGAGGTCTCTGTGGGGCAGTAGCGAAGGGGCAGGGATTGTCTCTATTACCGATATGTACATTCCAAATGCTTAGTACAGTGCTCTGCACAGAGTAAGAGCTCAATAAATACTAGTGAATGAATGAAAGCTCAGAGATGGAGGATTAGGATAATGATGATAATAATAATTATGGTATTTAAGCGCTTAACTATGTGCCAGGCACTGTACTAAGTGCTGGGGTGGATACAAGCAGATCGGGTTGGACACAGATCCCACATGGGGCTCACAGTCTCAATCCCTGTTTTACAGAT